>NC_083787.1:4974032-6174032 GCF_015708825.2 Lethenteron reissneri
TACTGCTGCTGCTGGTACTTGCTGTCACTGCTGCTGCTACTGCTGCTGGGACTGCTGCTGCTACTGCTGCTGCTACTGCTGCTGGTACTTGCTGTCACTGCTGCTGTCACTGCTGCTGTCACTGCTGCTGGTACTGCTGCTGCTGGTACTGCTGCTGGGACTGCTGCTGGCACTGCTGTTGCTGCTGCTGCTGGTGCTGCTGGTACTGCTGCTGCTGGTGCTGCTGCTGGTACTGCTGCTGGCACTGCTGCTGCTGTCACTGCTACTGCTGCTGGTACTGCTGCTGGTACTGCTGCTGCTGCTGCTGGTGCTGCTGGTACTGCTGCTGTCACTGCTGCTGGTACTGCTGCTGGTACTGCTGCTGCTGCTGGTGTTGCTGGTACTGCTGCTGCTGTCACTGCTGCTGGTACTGCTGCTGGCACTGCTGCTGCTGTCACTGCTACTGCTGCTGGTACTGCTGCTGGTACTGCTGCTGCTACTGCTGCTGCTGGTGCTGCTGGTACTGCTGCTGCTGTCACTGCTGCTGGTACTGCTGCTGGCACTGCTGCTGCTGTCACTGCTACTGCTACTGGTACTGCTGCTGGTACTGCTGCTACTGCCACTGCTGTCACTGCTGCTGGTACTGCTACTTCCACTGCTGCTGGCACTGCTGCTGGGACTGCTGCTGCTGTTGGCACTGCCGGTGCGGAGGCTGGGAGCTTTGACGCCGTGGGAGCGGTGTGGGGGGTGGGGGCCATGGAGCAGCCCACGAGCTCGTCCGCGTGTCTGCACGGCCCCAGCCGCAGCCTCTGCTGCGCCCTCATGCTCAGCGCTCGCAAGCTCGTCCTCTTCCAAGGTACGCGACGACGCCTCTAGGTCCGCTCGGCCTAAACACACAGAAAAAAAAATTGGATTTTCGCTCATCCTTGCGGTGACCCGGTCTCGGTGTGGCCGTGCAGCTGGCGAAGCAGATCACGCTCGGCTCGGGAGACGCGAGGGGTGTGTGTGTGTGGGGGGGGGGTTGTCAGGGGTGTGCTGGGTAGGATGCGAGCTCATAGATGACCCCCCCCCTCCCGGTCCACCACCATCGAGAAGACTGCTCTGGTCTTGCCAGTCGTAATAGGCGCTCGCTAACAGTGCCCGCTTCAAACTGTCTACGTATAAAGGCGAGTCCGCGCGTGGTAACGGAATCCTGTAAGATGAATGCGACGACCACGTCAACGACCGGGCGTTCAGGTAGGTCCTTGTATGTGTCAGTAGCAAACCAGTCCTGCTGTGTTAGGGGGACATTCAGGAACTAACAAAATCGGGGTTAATGTTTGTAATCCCAAAAATGTCAAATGCACCATATGCATATTTTAGTGTTAGCTACACCCACACACACACCAGTGACACGTGCTCTCGGTCTGTGCCTCGCCTGGGTATACTCAGCCTAAAATGAGCTCCCCGTTGCATCTTACTGGGTGCCGAATGCATAATCGGTGCTCGCAAACAGCGCTTGACCGCGACGGCCTGTGCATCTCTGTGTGTGCTCATTAAAATAAAAAGAGAGATTGCAGCCGATAAACAACATCAGTGCTGTGATTTAGTAGAGGAGCACACGGAGGAAGGGACCACCGGCGTGGAGATGGAGTGATGAACCTCAGATTGAGATCTATGGATGAACTGCAGCTGCACAAGTCTAACGGCGTCAGCGAAGATAAAATCCATCAGCCAGCAGTGGAAAGAGAGTGCCTGATGGTATTGATACATTGTGGGTTTGCGTCTGGATTTCATCAAAAGATCCCGACCAGGCGAGCATCTTGCAGCATAAGATCAAACAGTAACACATTATTGTGCAAATCAGGCTCGTCATACTGATTTTCATTGCCCCAATATAATGATTTGTTTATTCAAGGAAAAATAGATAAGGAGGAATCATCCTTTTGCCTGTGTATTGGCACCAGCCCAGCAGCTTTAGATGTATGCCAATTTTATTGTTTTATTATTCAGTCCCAGGTCGCAATGAGCCGTGCCATCGTGTGCATTGTTAGTGTTTTGAAAAGTATCGTAATAGTTGTGGCGGTTAGACAATTGATAATGTGTGTATGCCCAGTGCTTACTAAATAACGACGACGATATTGATGATGATGATGATGATGGTGGTGTTGATGTGACCTTATAAATGGCAGGAAATGTTCATTACATGAATTTCACGTTTTGCAATGGAACTCAGACGATTGCTGCACGGATCTGAGTCAAGAGCCACTCGTTATTTCTTGCACACTCTGCAGGCGCAGCTCTGCACCAGTCCGATTCATTGCAAAGTGGCAGGTTTTGACATAACATTAAACGGAAGGCAACGCTGAACCTACCTTTTAACTAGCTGTGGAATTCGCCCTTAATTGGCCTCGTCGCTCTGGCCGATAACAAAAAAATGTCACGTCGCCTCGAATTACATTCAAACAATGACATTAACAGCGCTGGAACGGCGAAACAGCAATTGATTATCAACGGCGTTTGCACATTTCATGACCGAGCGTTCAAGTGCATCACTATGAATTGAATATGCCAAGGTGACTTTCCGTGTCATGCCCACATTCACAAATATAAATGGACAAACGCATGTTCTGTTCTCTCTCTCTCATCACGTAAAGAAAAATGAATACATCTCCGTGCTCCCACGGTGTTCCATAGAATTTCCGTGGCCCCTGGCCACAGACTTCACCGGCGGCATTTGTAGATGCGAGGGTGTAACGCCACGTCGCCGAAGAGGGGAAACAAAGGCAAGAGGTTTTGTTATAATTTGGACGCGCATGAAGCACTACAACGTCAAATAGGCAAGGTGTTCAATTTGAAAGGTGAAAAAAAAACTTCATTCGATGGGCGGGAGGGCGTGAAAGGAGTCGAGAATCAGACCCCCCCCCCCACCCTCGTGCTGTGCGAATCTCATTATGATCGTGTGGGAGGCTTTGAAGGCTCCGTTTCGAGCTGCCCGCACTGCAGTGCCGTGTCGGCAAGCTCCCCGAGCAGGCAGCCGAAACCAGCGACCAACGGGCGAGTTTTGCATGCGCGAGAAGGAGGCCTCTGCCGTTCATTGCACGAGCTGCCAAAACCTGCGTCTCTGTGGCTGTAGCGTTGTTGGCAAGGGCCCTGGTAACAATTAATAAAACAGGACGTCCCCGTCCACGTCACCTTCCTGTTAAAGTTTTCACCTCCGTGGCCCAGTTGCTTGGACCCCTCCTCCGGCTCGTTGGCACCAGCGCAGCTGCACCGCCTGCACACTCGATGGCTTTGCCACACTAACAAGTCTTGTGTTTTTTACGTGTTTGGTGCACGTATTGAACGCGTATGAACGCATTGTGGCATTTTATTTCACTACCAATGTGTGGTTCATGTTATGGTACTGGTGTCTTTTTAGGGCTATATATATGTGTGTGTTTGTTGTGTGTTTCGTGTAAAGTTAACATCGATGTACCATCACGCTCAGACTGCTTGCAGCTCGGCTGAAATTCAATGCTATGTAAACATTGCACTGTTTTGAAATGCGGTGCCATTTGATCTTGAAGAGCGTTGAAACACAGGAGTGTTGCATCGCTATACACTAACAGGAATTGACAGGTACGAGTGTGGGTTGCGTGACATATGCAAGGACGAGACAAAGCAAGTCATGTACGTACAATTCCATTTTGCAAGAAACACATGTGATACGTTGATGCAGAGTAAATTAATATTCATCTAAATTATGCATCGCACAGACTGAAAATGTCATCAGTGTGATAAGAAAGCAGGTGTGGGACACTTAGATGTATGGACTTTGGGCCGTTTGTTCTCGAGAGTGTGAACAGCAGGGAGGAATGATAACCATCTTCTTTAACCCTTTTTTTTGATGATTAGGGGGAGAATGAGAACGAAGGGTACATAATACAAGCTCAACATGAAATAGCATTCTGTCAGTTTTTTCTATTTACCAGGTAATGCCCACTGAGCTATAGAGCTCTTTTTCAGAAGCGACCTGCTCACAAATGAGAGCTCAACGAAGCGACGTATCATCACGTGGAAATGTACAGCAGCCAAATTACTCTAAACGCACGATTCTAAATGTGGAGGGGAAAAACCCCGAAGGACCCGGAGAAAAATCCACTCGACCACGGGGGAGAGGGACACGCAGACTCCAAATGTACAGACATCGTCAGGGTCGGGATCGAACCCACGACTACCTGTATACCAGGCGAGGTGGTTAACATCTCGCCACCATGTAGCATAACTACATAACTACCCATGTACTTATGCTACATGCATAACTACAGTTAGTTATGCTACATGGGCAGTAATCACAGGGTATCGGCTCAACTTTTAAATAATCTTGTGACATTTTATTCTTGATTTACAGTCTTTTCACTGCCCCTTCCCCCACTCGCCCCATTTATTTCAAATGGGCTTTCTGGCACGATGTCACGTGATCTATCACGATATCACGTCATATATCACGAGGCACAAACATAATTTGTAAAATCTCGGACATCGTTGCACCTCCGAAGACAAGCCTTTTCATTTTTTTCCAGAGACTTCTGAAAAATCAATTCTTCATGTGGCATTTCTATCCTTCACACAGTAGGGGGCGACCTCTCCTGTGCAAGCGTGTTGGACTTCTTTCGCACCGTACGTCGCCAAACGTGCTAATCGGAGGGGCTGTGTGTGTGTTGGACTTCTTTCGCACCGTACGTCGCCAAACGTGCTAATCGTCGGGGCTGTGTGTGTGTGTTGGACTTCTTTCGCACCGTACGTAGCCAAACGTGCTAATCGGAGGGGCTGTGTGTGTGTGTTGGACTTCTTTCGCACCGTACGTAGCCAACCGTGCTAATCGGAGGTGCACTCTGCAGCGAGATATTTTCCCCCACTTTAAAGTCCAGCTGCTATTTTCAATACTCAGAGTTGGAATTTAGCCAATTCAAGTGCATCACCAGCTACAACGTGATGGGGTTTTGTGTGCGTGTGTGTGCGAGGGGTGTGTGTGCGAGGTGTGTGTGAGGTGCGTGTGTGTGCGAGGGGTGTGTGTGCGAGGTGTGTGTGAGGTGCGTGTGTGTGTGCGAGGTGTGTGTGCGAGGTGCGTGTGTGTGCGAGGGGTGTGTGTGTGCGAGGGGTGTGTGTGTGTGATGTGCGTGTGTGTGTGCGAGGTGTGTGTGCGAGGTGTGTGTGAGGTGCGTGTGTGTGTGCGAGGTGTGTGTGCGAGGTGTGTGTGTGTGCGAGGTGTGTGTGTGTGCGAGGTGTGTGTGCGTGTGTGTGCGAGGTGTGTGCGTGTGTGGCGCGTATGTGTGTGGTAATAGGTGCTCGCTAACAGCACTTGCACCTACAGTCTGTTGAGGCTATACGGGGGATCTTTATCTTTGTGTTTTGTGGTGACGAGTGACCGGGTCTAAGACCAGATCTCTACTCGCCACGCTCCTCGAGACCCCGGTTTAACGATGGCCTTGCCAGCAACGACGGCTGTGACCTGCGGTCCATCCCACCGCCCCCGACTGCTCTAAGACAGAACACCCGACTGACTCCCTCACTCAGAAGCCCGTGACCTTTACGACTATTGGCGACCCCAGTCGGGGTTGGCGGGGAGCTGCATGAAGGCGCAAGGCGAACAAAGCCGGCAACTTGCTCCTCCAGATCGAGAGCAAATCCAATTGCCCTTTCGCGATAGATATTGCCGACAAGGCGCGCACACACTCACTCACACCCACACACACTCACACACTCACTCACACACTCATACACACACTCACACACCCACACACACACCCCCACACTCACACACTCACACACCCACACTCACTCTCACACACACACACTCACACACACACTCACACACCCACACTCACACACACACACCCACACACTCACACACACTCACACAGACACACTACAACACACTCACACACTCACTCACCCACACTTACCCACACACACTCACCCACACACACTCACCCACACACACACACACTGACCCACACTCATACACACTCACCCACACTCACTCACACACACACCCCACACACTCACACACTCACTCACACACTCACACACACACCCACACACACTCACCCACACTCACACACTCACCCACACACTCTCACACACACACGCACACACTCACCCACACACACACCCACACACTCACACACACCCACACTCACACACACTCAACCACACACAACCACACACACTCACCCACACTCACACACACACACTCACCCACACACTCACACACTCACCCACACACACTGACCCACACACACACACCCACACACCCACCCACACTCACCCATACTCATACACACTCACCCACACACACCCACCCACACACACACCCACCCACACACACACCCACACACACACACCCACACACACTCACCCACACACACACTACAACACACACACACACACTACAACACCCACACACACTCACACACACACACCCACACACCCTCACCCACACACACACTCACACACCCACACTCACTCACACACACTCACACACACCCACCCACACACACTCGCCCACACACACTCACACACACACTACAACACACTACAACACCCACACACACTCACACACACCCACACTACAACACTCACACACTCACGCACACTACAACACCCACACACACACACCCACACTACAACACACACACACTCACACACTCAACGAGCTGTGTCCGCGGGCTTGTGACGCTTCTCGCGTTTTTCGCTGTCGCCGCTAACGAGTCACATCGCCACGTCTCGCCCGCGCGCTGCTTTTGCGCATCCTTGAGCTTCAACGCACGTGTCGGGAATGTTACGACCCTGCCAGATTGCCGTCATCCACCGGCTATTCCCCATGAATTGGCAACGTTCGCTGCGTCGCGACGGCTCCGTCGGCTGGCATCGCGCTGCGTGGGCACACGTGGATGAGGACGATGTTTGGTGGTCTTTTGGGGGAGATCGCGTCAATATATTATTGATGTGTCGTTCACACCCTCATTCACTAAATGTTGTGGCTTGGCTCTCCAACACCGCGGGGTTGCTGGACTCGTGACGAATTGGCCACGTTCTGTTTACGTGACATGGATGATATTGGTCGCGAAAGCCTGCTGCTGCTGCTGCTACGTGTCAAGGGTGGCACAGTCGGGTTTTTAATAGTCGGGTTTAATTGTCTTTTTATATTAAACCCGATCATCTGAGATTGGGAGAAATCCGGTTTAATTGGTTCTAATTGCAGAACCGCACTTCTCAACGATGGGCTTCATCCATTCCAAGCTAAGGAACTCACTGGCGCCCACGATTGTGGAGGAGAAGCTTGTGATCGTCAAGACCAACCTGCCCGCCGCATTCTACGACTACCCCGTGCCCGACGCCCCCCCCGAGTACGATAGCAGCACCGACGAGGAAGCAGCCTAAGCCTTGGATCAGAGCTTCGTATTCATTAAACCAGGTTTTAATTCCCCGAAATCGGGTTTAATTGTATTAAAGAAAAAAACCCGATGCATGCCGCTGGAAAAATCGGGTTTTTTCCACCCATGCTACGTGTTGAAGTGAATGCGGACACCTGCTGTAGGTGCACAGGCGTGGCGCGTCCACGGATCCCTGCAGCCACGAGTGTCCTTCTCTCACCCTGCGTCGCCCGTGCAAGTCGCACGCGACCGACCGCCGACAAATTCTTGTTTTGCCCATTTTATAGGCGACGCGTATTATTATTTTCTTTATTTTTATTTTTTAAACGCGACACATCGCTCGCTCGCAACGCAACGCCGCTAACGGACCCGCCTGGCCTTGACAGTTGCCTGCCTTGTTCCGTTATCTATCAAGAGACGAACCCTCATACTCTTTGGTTCTTTCGGTAAAGTCACGCAGGTATAAAAATAAAATCAATCACGAAAGTTTCGGGCGCAACACGCGCGTCCGTCATCACGTGCTTTCCCACTTGATGATGGACGCTTGTGTTGCGCCCGAAACGTCGTGGTTGATTTTATTTTCCTACCCACGTGACTTTACGGAAAGAACCAAAGAGAATGGATTCCTGCAGTCACGAAAGCTTCAAATCAAGACGAACCCTACTCCTCCTTTGCAGCGATTGCTGCGGTGGTTCAACGGCGATGCCTGCCCCCTCCACCCAGAGAATGTGTCTGCGAATCGCAGTGGGCTGCGATGAAAACAGCATCGAGAAGGTCGATGGGATCATTTCCAGCAGCCCGGGGGCACGTCATGCTGGAAACTTACTTGATATGTACAAAGTCAGCTTCGGGGTTAAGCCGAACTTTCAGGTTGCTTCTGGGACTACTGTTATTGCTGTTTTTTGCATTACCTAAGCTTCCATTTGGTGTTGACACCTCGGCGGGAATTCATGTATTTATTACGAAAATGAGTCATTGTGGACTTTATACAGGTAGGAACAACTGGTTCCACACTGCCCACCAGGGATTATTTGTCTGTCTGTCGTGCATATGCGAAATTCCGCCCACCCATGCACCTCCCCACCGAACACCGAGCAACGCCGCGATTGGTTGACGATGTCGGGGAGGGTGGGGGGGTAAACATTCTAGATTTGAAGCTTTCGTGACGGCAAGGATTCATACTCTTAGGTTTTTTCGGTAAAGTCACGTAGGTAAAAATAAATAATAAAAGTTTAAATAATAGAAATAATAACAGAAATAAAATAATAAATCACGACGTTTCGGAGGCAACACAAGTCTCCGTCATCAGGTGGGACCGTCACAGCTAAATTTACTGTATCAAGTGAGGCAAAATTACAAATTCTTGGAATTGCCTTTTGTGTTGCCTCCGAAACGTCGTGATTTATAATTGTATTTCTATTATTTTTACTTTTATTATTTATTTTTACCTACGTGACTTTACCGAAAAAACCTAAGAGTAAGGGTAAACATGCCCACTCAGCCAACTGCCCCCCCCCCCTTGAACGCCGCGCTGTCCAACCAAGTTCCTACCTGCCCACTCCAAAGGAACGTGGTTTATTAATGGTTCAGCGACTTGCTTACTTTTACTCTCATCTTGCTCTCATGCCGTGTTGTTACACGGTTTGTCGACGTCACCTGGTGCCCTGTCCCTGCTTGAGGTCTGAGCAAAAAGAGCTTCATAGCTCATCGGATTCCTCCCGCAATCTAAATAAAGATTCCGATTCTTATTTTTTTTATTGATATATATATACAGTATATACAGGGTGTCCCATGAGTCTGGAATCATATGAAAATGTATTTTAAAGAGGCAATAATAACGCTTTTATTCACAGAACGTGCGTCAATGTGTCCACCGTTGTTCCTGAATTATCTGGACTCGTTCTGCCTTACTCAGGCATCTTGGGCCTGCAGAAACAAACACATGAATTATTTTTTTCCCTATGATTCCAGACTCATGGGACACCTTGGAGATTTTCACAAAGTGTTTTGGCTGCCCCTGCAAAGATTGCACGCACGCCCTGCCAATGTGACCGCAAGTACAGTACGCAAATGGGTTCTAATATTTTGTGTTCCGATGGAGGCCATTTGGCCAAAATGTAATTGCTGTTTTTTTAATATAACAACAAAAATTGTGTTTTGTTTTTAGCAACATTATTTTTTTAATGCCGCTAAATGTGAACGCGCATTGTTTATTAATTTATTTCCCTACGCATTTATTCGCTTTGATGGCGGCACTTAAATGCGCACGTGTTTTGACCCTCCGTCCCTCTACGTTTTCACGGAGACCGGCATTGCCTTCCGCGGCGGCAGTGCCACGTCGCGAGGTCCACAGCATTTGCCAAAGGGACAAATGATATCCCACGCCTCGTGCGTACTATTCGCGTCTGAAATGTAGAAACGGCGGCGACGCTCACCCGTAAGGCTTCACTTTGGCGCGCGCGCATCTGCCTGCCCTGAACCCACACCGGAACATGTTCCATTAGAAAGTGACACGGTGGGACCCTCCACCTGATTGTAAACATTTGCATGCCGTACATCCCATTAAGGGGGCCCATTAGGTCTTTGTATTTTTTTTTATTTTCCGGCAGATTCGCCGCGACGCAACGTGCGAGGGATATTCTCGCGGTTGCCACGGGCCCATAGCTCGCTAGTGGGGTTCTCAGGTTGTCACCGCTCGCTTACGCGTCTCGCCGGAGTGGTATGTCAGACTCTTCGCTGAAGCAGTTCCAGGATGAAATCAGAATCATAATATGTATTTATGCTGCAAGAAGCCGATGAGCTCCAAAGCTCCTTTTTCACAGACGTCCAATTAGATGCACAAGCACGAATTACACAAACTGAAACACAGTCGTCAATGACACTGTGGCCTTAAAAAAAAAGAGATGTATATATAATCGGTGACGTTTCTAGCAATATATGTGTGTTGAACTTCGTTTGCACCGTACGTAGCCAACCGTGCTAATCGGAGCACTGGGCCCGTCTTCACAGCGCATAGCGAGGTCAAGAGAGATGGAGTGAATCAGAGCAGTCCTGAACTAATCTTATTTACTCCACCTCTCTGTCCTCGAATCACTTCGACTGTGAACTGAATCAGTTCTGAGCTGAATCAGTTCTGTGTTGCGTTTGTACGCTTGTTATTGTGATTATCATGAAGAATCGCAATCGGACCACACGAACTGATGTTGGGGTTGGCCAAGGACAATAGCTGATCGGATTCCTCCGGTATGAATAAATATTCTGACGAATGTCATGGACATCTTTCCTGCAACAGCTTCTTGGAATCATAGAATAAGTACTTTAATATGTCACAGGAAATACAAAATTAAGCATATTGAGAGACCTATAAGAGTATAACATGTTGAGCCATAACGAAGCATAGGCGCTTGTAAATTGTCCCAAATTCGCACGAACTATCAAACGTTTACAGGACCGCTGAACGGGCCGTGGAAAAAATTTACCCGTAAAAACAAAGTTTTTCACTATAAATCCTTTATATGCGTGGCGGCTAGAGTCCTCTCGTCCTCTGGCTTGAGATGGCTGCCACCTATGGGTCAGATGAATGGCTGGCACCATTAAGCAATTGGTAATTAAATATAATTTATTTTTTCATAAAAAGTGTAAAATTTTGGAAAATATTTTTCACGAAAATACATTGTCACGCACAACGAGTCTGTGTGCAAAATGTCAGCTCGATTGGATCACGGGAAGTGGGTTAAAAAACGACCGAAATATTTGCACGGTCGTAAGCGCGCAAGCAAGCAAGTGAACTTAATATAAAATATTTTTTAAAAAACACCCAGACGCGCTGCGTGGCTGTTACCGCTGTAAGCACTAGGCGAGCAGGGATTTAGCAAGTCTACGTGTTCAAACACCGTCGGGTTGATTTGACCTATTACAGAGAGAGAGAGAAAGAGACCCATACAAAACAGATCTTTAATAGGGGGAGAATTGGAATGTCACCGCCACCTTAAGTGACGGGTATCCTCTTCTACAGGGTGATCCAGATGTCTTGTGAACCCCATTTAAGTCTATAAAATGTAATCTTTTTAAAAGTAAGGTTTATTTAAAACAGAAATGAATTTGCAAAAGGGGGAAAAAATGTCAAGGGTCAATTAATTGGGGGGGGGGGGGGTGGTCACAAGACATCTGGACCACGCTGTACAATATATATTTTTCAAGAGGGTGGCGAATTTTTTTTTATTTGAGAAAATTTGAGTTGGTGCGAGAAAGAGAGAGAGAGAGAGAAAGAGGGGAGTGAGTGGCTGTGAGATAAATGATGGCTGTGCTGGGATGGTGGCTGTAACAGGCAAAAGCTGCCATCTACTGTTGTTCCATGTCACACACCAGACGCTCAATTTAGCCGCACCGACTCGGCGTTAATCGGCGCTCCTCTCGTTGGACTCATCTCACGCTCTTATTTATATTCCGATCGTTGCCTCCACAGGGAAGTCTATTGCAACATATGAAAACAGCATTTTCCAGCAAAACCAGGATTTCCAGCAGCAAAACGTTTTCACGGTGAAGCCAAGCTGATTACTGTGCAAACAATCGGCGTTTCCACCGGAGTTGTGAGAAAAGAGCAGCGATCGGAGTATTTGTAGCATTCTGTTTGATCTGCCCATTCTATTAGGGTGAGTCTTGTTGGCGTCATTCAAATGTCAAGTGTTTTCCCATTCAATAGTTTTAACTACATCATTAAATCCATTTCCAATGCAGGGGCAGGAATTCAACCAAGAAAGAGAGAATAATTAGGGCCAATTTTCAAAATGTGCTCATTACTCTATTCACTGTGGGAGAGTGACCTACGTGCTTGAGAATAATGCCGTGAGAGCGATTTCTATCCTTACAAATCATAACGTGTCTCATTTTGTTTTTAGGGCGAATACCGAGTACACGTTGGTCAGCATAGAAAAGAAAACACGGTTGTTATTTTTTCTTCTGCCAAACATTGCTTCACCGTATCGATTACACGTACGGTACAATACGCAAGGCAAGGCAACGTGTATTATTATGTCGCTTCACAACGAGCAACCTTCCTCGCAGCGCGAACGGTGCCCAACGCTCACATTCAGCCGCACGTGGCGTGCCCAGGAGCTCATGTTAAACATTTCATGGCGATTAAACAAACATGGCAATTGCAGAAATCACTATGCACTGCAGGACCGCCCCCCCCCCCCCCCCATTAATCTCAAGAGCATTCCGTCATCGACCGCGATCAATTCTCCGCGAATTTCCCCCCAGGGCACAGGTCCGAGGGCTCGCAAGGCCGATGTGCGTGGTGCACGGTGAGGTCACGCGCCCACCAAATGGGCCCGGGCTCACGTACCGGTGGAGTTCGTGGACGCAGCCTTTCCCTTGCCAATGGAGATGATAGCGCAGTGCTCGACTCGCCGGTTAAAGAGAAAAACAAAACCACCCTCGCTATCATACTCTTAGTTCTTTCGGTAAAGTCACGTAGGTAAAAAATGAAATTAAAATTAATAAAAATTAAATAAAAAATCACGACGTTTCGGAGGCAACACAAGTCTCCGTCATCAGGTGGGACCGTCACAGCCAGATTTGCTGCATCAAGTGAGGCAGGGATTCAAGATGCAAGCTCTTAAATACAAGTTAAGGAGGGAGGAGAGGGGCGGGGAGCTTATCAGAATGTGGTAGCCAATGAATGGAACGTATCGGGAGGGGGGGGGACGGTATCGCCACACAATGCAAGACTGTTGAGAGGCTAGTTGCCGTTAGCGGGCGTCTCTGATGGGTTGGATGGTTGGGTGGGTGGCCAGCACCACGCCAGGTTGCCTCTGAGTCAACCTGGGGCGGGGGGGGGGGGCCCAGGACCGGTTGAGATATTTGTCACCGATGAGCGGGAATGGACCTCGGGGTCGCTGGGTTCGTGGCGCTATCCGCTTAATCGCTGTGCGCCACCGCTCATCGCACGCAAAGTACGCTCTCACTGTGACACGCAGTCTCATATAGGCACAACCCCTGCAACAACTGCTCCCCATGGCCTAGCAGGAGCGCAAATTTGCCACTTGTTGCAGAGGTTCACGGTTCGAATCCAGCGGCCGCCCCCTGGTTATTCCTGCGGGTGTCATGACCGCAATAACAATATACGTCGTATGCTTCAAAGGGGACGTTAAAGATCGCCTGCCATCATTCGCAAGAGCAGGCCAGTGTGTTGCTGGCGTCAGCGTCAACGTTTGCCAAATTTGACAATTGCACGAGCATATTACGCACCTTCGATGAGCACGGTTGGCTCCGTATGGTGCGAAAGAAGTTCAACATATATACACATTTCCATTTAAAGCTTTCGTGACTGCAGGGATTCATCTTCTTGGTTCTTTCGGTAAAGTCACGTAGAATGGAAATAATAAAATAATAAAAATAAAACATAATAAAATAATTCTCACGACGTTTCGGCCACTATGCAAGCAGCCGTCCTCAGGTGAAGAACAGGTCTGTCGAGAAGACAGCCGTCCTCAGGTGAAGAACAGGTCTGTCGAGAAGACAGACGCTGTTCTTCACCTGAGGACGGCTGCTTGCGTTGTGGCCGAAACGTCGTGAGAATTATTTTATTCTGTTTTATTTTTATTATTTTATTATTTCCATTCTACGTGACTTTACCGAAAGAACCAAGAAGATATATACGCATACATAGCCATAGCCCCTAACTGGCAGTCTAAATAACCCAGGCCGCTTGTGCAAATTCGACTCTCTTGTGTCTTGAGTTTTCACCTCCGAGATACACAAAGAAACGTCAACACCCTCGCACTATTCAGCAGTCTCGTTAGATCACAGCGCGAAGCTGGCCTGGGCTCACCCCAGGTCGTCTCTGATGAATATGAGTTGCTGGTAAGTGTGGTGTTCAACATCGACGTCGGGAAGATGAATGTGCGTGTGGGCGTTGCCTCGTGCTAGCTGCACACGCCATCATCAGTGGGTGCTCACTCAAAGTCACTTGTCACTATCACCTATTCACGACCAATCGGGAGATGTTTTATCTTTCACGAACGGACAACAGTGCGCTGTGTCAGCAGATATAATCACCTGGCTGAGCCGGGCTTGTGTCTCAATATGCGACCGCCACCTGTGCATACCAGGTGCTGTAGGCTGCGAGGGCTGCTTGGTGCAAGGAGATGGCAGCACAGCGATGAGTGTGGTTCACAGATGGATTCGGTTCCACTCACAGGACCGAGTCTGTGTGGATTGAATCTCCCCGTGCTGAGCGTTGAGTGTTTACTACGTGATGTGCACGACGGGGTTTTCCCCACGTGCATCGGTTTCTTCCCAAAATATACTTGAACTCGAACACTCTGGTATCGATGGCACCTGTGTTTTTTCGCCGGTATCAAAAACGATGAAACATAAGAATAGGTTTTACCCTTTCTGGCAACAAAAACAGGCGTTAAGAAGATGTCCGAACACCAAATAGAAACCTTTTGCAAGGCATCAGGTCTGCATTAAGCACACGTACCTGTGGCAAAAACATGCAATCATGCTCTGAATGTAAACACGCATTGTCTTTGAAACGGGACAGCCTCCTTTAACTGCTCGATCTGAGCTATAAGTGTTCTGTTACTTGTGTCGTCTTAGTGCTGTTCGCCTTTTAGAGTTCGCTGGGCTAACACTGATAGTGAGATAAGCCCATGATGAAGACTCTCTCTGGTGTAGGCCAATCCATTTTAAAGACAATGCCAGATATATAATTATATTTCGATTTAAAGCTTTCGTCACTGCAGGGATTCATATTCTTGGTTCTTTCGGTAAAGTCACGTAGAAGGGAAATAAGAAAATAATACAAATAATACATAATTTAAAAGGTTTGTATTATATGATAAAAAATAAAACATAATATAATAAAAAAATGTATTATATTATGTTTTATTTTTATTATATTATTATTTTCCTTCTACGTGACTTCCAGAAAGAACCAAGAATATATTTATATTATCAGAGCATGTTTGTTTTCATGTTCACCACAAGTACGTGTGGTTACTGCAGACTTGATTCCTTGCAAAAAGGTTTCTTATTTTGGTGTTTGGACATTTGAACACCTGTTTTATTGCCAGAAAAGATAAACCCTATTCTGATTTCTCATACTTTGAAACTGACAAAAAGGTCCCATGATGTAGATGTTCACCCCGAGCTATAACTGCTCTGATACGTGCATTGTCTTTGTGCTGTTTGCCTTTTGGCGTTCTTTGGGCTAACACTGGTGCTGAGACAAGGCCATACAGAAGGCTCTCTCTCGTGTAGGACAATTCGTTTCAAAGACATGCATGAACCCTTATGGGTACTGGCCAAACATCACAATGCAGGACTCTCCTGAAAAGGGAGTTATGAGACTCATTGCAGGTTTCCTGGGTAAAAACCTTTATTAGACGTCTATGCTCCAACATCTAATCTCCCAACTTTCATTAACCCACACTGACCAGCGTGGTGAAGTATAGTAAAGTATGCATCGTGACCTGCATGGCATGGTGAAACCCTCATCCAGCAGTAGATCGACCAAGGGCTGTACATGTGCATGTATCTTCTGTAGTGTATGCATGCCAGTATGAATGTAGATTTTTTTTTTCAATGAATTTATAAAAAAAAATTGAAATATTTTTTATTGTGGTTTTTTGCTTTTATTATTTACAAATTTTTTTTTCTCCATTTTTTATTTATATTTTTGGTTTTCTATCTACGTGACTTTACCGAACGAACCAAGAAAATGAATTCCTGCAGTCACGAAAGTTTTAAGTCAAAATATGAATGCAGTATTTATATGACGGCAAAAGGAAATAATAAATACCGTTTAACATCTGGAAGGACATGTTTAGACAGCTGTCATTTTATTCGTAGCAGGCCAGCACCAGTGACACAGAAGAGTGTGTCTGTCTGGGAGTCCAATTTGATTAGTCTCTTTTTGGCACCCATTCATGCCATTACATCTCAGAATGTGTCAATACAACAAACTGGGCCATGCAGCGCACATCCGGCACCACGCTGGAATATCGATCATCTGTTCTGTTTATAGGCATTATAAACGATGCGTTAATAAGGGAAATAGACCAGATCTGGCCTAGGATCTTCTACGCACACACTTTCAACTTGAAAGGTTTTTAAGGCCAACTTGCAATGCAAAGTTGTTTTACTTTGCGTTCGCTGTTACCGTCAAACAGCAGGTCACTTTGTCTACTATCCTGGGTGGAAATTTTGAAATGTTTAGAGCATCTGGCCCCATGTGTGTGTTTATATATGTTGGGTGGTGACACAGCTGTGTGAGCAACAGCACTTTGAACCTAATATCTGGGGTTGATTCTCGGCCGTGCAAAATTACCAGTGAAAAGTGGTATTTCTTTATTTCTCCTTCCAAGTCTACCATAGGTCAAGTAAAGGTGACGACCAGGTGTAGCACTGGGCAAACCCCCCTCCCCCCTTGTGCACTGTCTCCTCTACTGGACAGCTGTGGAAAAGAGCTTTTTAGCTCATCGGATTCCTCAAGTATAAATATTCTGATTCTGAATAGGCGCTTGACCCTAGCGTCAAAAACATTATTAATTGATCTTGTGTGTGTGTGTGAGTGAACACACTTCTGCAACTCCTGGCCATGCCCACCTTTTGCTCCTCTCTTGCAACTCAGCCTAAAACATGAGTAGGTAGTTGTTCATGCAGTCTCATCGTCATCATGAGCTGTAACAGGTGCTCACGAATAACGCGTTCCTATCGAGATTAAAATTGTAAAAACGCGGATTTGTCTTTGGTAAACATGGTGAAATTTGAGAAATATAAGTATTGCCCGTGGATTTTAAGTAACAAAAAAACTATCTTCAAAATAAATTTTGTCAGAAACCCAGTGCACCGTTACAAGCAGATTCATTGATTCCACAAATTGAAATTGCCAGACTGGACCGCGACTTCGCACCACGTATGATTGGGATTTATTTTGTTATTACGAAAAAAAACTGAGCGATTGACCGGTAAAGTGGCGGTGAAAGAGGAACAGTGGGGTCATCATGTTTTCTCGGTGGGATACCGTCCCTCGTTGCTTCATTTTAGCCAGCGGCCATCAAGTGCAGCTTTTTGTTGTTGTTGTTGTCTTTCCGATGATGACAAATGCAAGCCGGGACGGCTGCTGTGAAAACAAAACGACCTCAAGGCACAATCACATTTCTATCAACTTGTCTTTTTTCTCTCTCTCTTTCTCTCTCTTTCTCTCGGACATAGCTTGGACGCTGTGTGTCTTTGCAGTGTGGGCGAGCGTCGTGGTGATGCCAGGATGGGGAGGGATGACGTGGAGAGTGGCAGGTAAGTTATCTGCAATCGTCCGGTCGGCTCAAGAGGCCTACGTGCGGTTCGCTGGAGCACTGAGCCTCTTCAAACAGCAAGAGAAAAAAAAAACTTGATTTATCTTCTTGGTTCTTTCGGTAAAGTCACGTAGAATGGAAATAATAAAATAATAAAAATAAAACATAATAAAATAATAAAGTTAAACATAATAAAATAATATAATGTAATTATATAATATTAAAAAAATTGTTATGTTTATTTTTATTATTTTATTATTTTATTATTTCCATTCTACGTGACTTTACCGAAAGAACCAAGAAGATGAATCCCTGCAGTCACGAAAGCTTTAAATCGAAATTAAACTTGATTTACTTAGCTTAAGTGGTGGCTTGTTATTGAGGGCTGGTGGAGCGGAACTCCTATTCGTAAAACAATGTTTATAGAAAAAAAAACCTTAACAATACTAATCTCTTCATTATAGAGATTGCAAACTCCATACACTCCCTTTCCTCACCCCCCCCCCCCCCCACGAGATTCTATGCCCCACCAATGAATTTCCCTACCGGCCGCCACTGACTCAGCTGACAGCGGCTGGCACTGTCTCAGGCCAGCCCAGTGATGACTGCACTCAACAAAGAGAATTGCACCTGAAATTGGTGTCAGAAAGCGCAGCCCCAGGGGCTGCACGAACAGCGACGGATACAGAGGGAGGGATGGATTACATCTCATTGCATAAGGGTGAACAAAGGGCTAACTGAGTCTGTGCTAGATGGTATTTATCGGTCCAGTATTACGTTTCTGAAAGTTCATATCAGGTATGGTTATGTCTGGTGTCTTGTACTGAGGCCGGGATATCACTGTTGATTGTGAATCTGCATGAATTTATAACGGCAAGAGTATAAAGCGTATTGCTCTTGGCGAGCACTTTATTGCACATTTATATAATACTTGAAATAGGATTTTTGTTAAAGAAAATTTTAGATAAATCGTTGTCGTGCTCGTCAGAGAAGAAGCCATATTACACGTGTTCAAATGTACAGGGTGCCCACGAAAGTATCATCCGCTCTTCGATAATTGTCAAATGTACTGTGCAGCAGTTCAAGCGCGAGTGTCAATCCCTTGAATCCCTCCACATGCCTGGCACTGGTGGCATTGGCGACACAGCCGGTTGAGACGGAGAATAGTCCCCCAGGTGCTCTCTCGCCAGCATCTCGTGTGCGTGCGATGGCTTTTGAGTGTTTCTGCTCTGTGCAGTCGGAGAGTTCACTCGAGCTTTTGAGTTTTGGAGAGAGAAAAAAAACACCCCCAACTTTATAAGGAATGTGTTTCCCACATTTTAAAGCTAAGCAGTTCACTCAAACTGATGTACATGTTTGCAATTCTGTTGTAGTGGATGATAATTTTCATGGACACTCTTTATGGATATACTTGTTTACAGGAAACAGTTCTGGAGCTTAGTTTCAGTCCGGGTGCACGGAATGTACGCGCAGTGTAATTGGCTCACTTTTGCACTATCACTTCTAACCAGGGCCGGATTATGGCTACGATGGGCCTAAGGCTAACAGGAGGGACGGGCCTAAATATATGACATACTACAAACATTTTGTCATGAAGTAATCAAACATTTGTATTTACTCATGTAAAAACATTTTAAAAAATGATTCCGCACAAGGTGAATTCATCAAACTTAAATCGCTCACGACACTCATTTCTTCAAACAAGCAAAGCAAATGTGTCTCCCCTAGCTTTATCTGCGGCAAAGTCACGAATTATGTCATCGTAAATTTCGATTTAAAGCTTTCGTGACTGCAGGGATTCATCTTCTTGGTTCTTTCGGTAAAGTCACGTAGAAGGGAAGTAATACAATAATAAAAATAAAACATAATAAAATAATTCTCTCGACGTTTCGGCCACAACGCAAGCAGCCGTCCTCAGGTGAAGAAGACCAGGTCTGTCGGGGAGACAGCCTGGTGGTGTTTCATTCAGACGCTGTCTCCCCGACAGACCTGGTCTTCACCTGAGGACGGCTGCTTGCGTTGTGGCCGAAACGTCGTGAGAATTATTTTATTATGTTTTATTTTTATTATTTTATGTCATCGTAGTTCGATGGCCGCCGTACGACCTCGCAACGTGGAATGGGAGGGCATAAAGCAGAGTCCTACAAAACACAGAGGGGGCCCATGGTTTAAATCCGGCCTGGCTTCCATCACTGCGGGCGCTTGGGAAGGGGTTGGTTTGACAGCTGGTGTAGCGGTTGTACGCTTCAACATCATCCCCCACCTCTGTGACAGCCAAAAAAAAATCCTTCAAAAGAAATCCTGGACAGCACGTACATAACAATGACAACAGTCGCACCTACCTGAAAATGCAGTGCCTTGTGCCTGAGAGTGAGGAGTGGGGGAGGGTGAGAGAGTGATTGGCAAGAGTAGGTCACAAATGTCACGACGCAAAGTCTGTTACTAATTAGGCTTATATATATTTTTTAGAAGAACCACTCTGCTCATTCCGCTCAATTCATCAATTACGTGTACTAATTTATAGCCAATCCACAGCACGTCGAGGCAAACATCTCCTGTGTGAGAGATATCTAGGGTAAATACGAGGTATGCAATTCATCTAACGTATATGAATCGTTTGCAATCGGAAACCCCACGGTCAGAATTTGTCAGCGAATCAAATTAAGCCACGAGCCACCACTGCCACGTGTCCTGTTCGCTGTTGCTGCCTTGAGTGCCGTATTGATTCTTGGGCCCAATAAATATGGGGGCAGCAAGAGTGGCGGTGAGGGGCAACCGCCCAATATTAGGGGCCACCTATACCCGCAGGCTCAGCGACATAAGCGGGACGAGACCGCAAGAGCAGCCCGTGGCGGTGAGGTGTCGACCGTCGCAACTAATGCAAGGATCTGGCAGACGCAAGTCTGCGCCGGGTGAATTGTGGTGGCGTCAAAGGCACTGGCGGTGATTGACCTGTCTTTAACATGAAGGCGGGTGCCTCCCCGTCTGGGAGGAATGATCATGGACAGGGGTGGGCGACCAAAATAACAAGAAGGGCCAATTTTTGGTTTCGAATTTGGTAACAAACAACAACAACAACAAAAAACCCCCTCAATATTTCGAGAGCCGCAATGCGTGAATGACGTCACGAGGCAGTTTTGTTAAAGAGCCGCACGACCCCCGATGACGGAGACGTCTAGGGGTCACGTGCCATCCCAGGCCGTGGTGGACCTGGGCATTATTTTTAAATCCTTTATATTAAGTTCGCTTGCTTGCTTGCGTGCTTGCTTGCTTGCTTACAACCGTGCAAACCTTTCGGTCGTTTTTTAACCCACTTCCCGTGATCCAATCGAGCTGACATTTTGCACACAGACTCGTTGTGCGAGACAATTAATGTTCGTGGAAAAAAATTCCAAAACTTTACACTGTTTAGGGAAAACAAATTAAATATTTAATTACCATTTGCTTAATACTGGCAGACAATCATCTGACCCATAGGTGGCAGCCATCTCAAGCCAGAGGACGAGAGGACTCTAGCCGCCACGCATATAAAGGCTTTACAGTGGAAAACTTTGTTTTTACGGGTTATACTTATTAAATCCTTGCTTGCTTGCGTGCTTGCTTGCTTGCTTACGACCGTGCAAATCTTTCGGTCGTTTTTTAACCCACTTCCCGTGATCCAATCGAGCTGAAATTTTGCACACAGACTCGTTGTGCGAGACAATTAATGTTCGTGAAATTTTTTCCCAAAATTTTACACTGTTTAGGGAAAACAAATTAAATATTTAATTACCAATTGCTTAATACTGGCAGACAATCATCTGACCCATAGGTGGCAGCCATCTCAAGCCAGAGGACGAGAGGACTCTAGCCGCCACGCATATAAAGGATTTATAGTGGAAAACTTTGTTTTTACGGGTTATACTTATTTTTGCTCCCCTCCCCTCCCCCTCGGCCATTTTATATCTCGGCTATTGAGTTTACGGACGAGAGATCGACAAGAGATGGAGATATTGTTGCGATGAGAAAAAGAGAGATGCGGATGAGACGGAGATGTGGTGAGATGAGAGGGGATGTACATGGGCAACGATGGAGTTAGATGAGAGACCAGGGGTACAGACATCACAGGGATGAAAGAGAGTAATTAGATGTGTTCATGTAAATTAGCTTAGATGCATTTGTTAGAATTTCAATACGAGCTGATCTTTGGTTCACCCATATTTATTCAGAAATACGTCGCCCCTTTAGCTGCTTGGGGCCCTAAGGATTTCCTTAATTTTCTTGTCGAGATTATTGCAGCTACTTTACGGAGTACTTCAAACATAGCGACATCCATACGGGCCAACCCCTTATCAGTGCCCTATCATATTAAAGACCAATTCAGACCTTATTGGTCACCCCGTGCCCTTATAATTCTCAACGTTCATCCTACAAAGTCCCATCACAAGGGAGAAACACAAACAAATAGACAAAAACTATTTGTTGCCCGTATTGAAACGGCTGTACGCCGTATGGACCTGAAAACTCAATTTCCCTGCACAAGAATTCGGGGTAAACCGCATGGGTTGACAGCTATGGCTACAACGCCTTCATAATCATCCAGAATAATGCCGCTAGACAAATTTTCAATCCACCAGAAATCATCCCACATCACGCAAACTCAAAAAAAACCTTACACTGGCTACCAATTAAATAGAGGATACAGTACACGTAACAAGTATAACCCATAAAAACAAAGTTTTTAACTCTAAATCCTTAATATGCGTGGCGGCTAGAGTCCTCTCGTCCTCTGGCTTGAGATGGCTGCCACCTATGGGTCAGATGATTGTCTGCAGTATTAAACAATTGGTAATTAAATATTTAATTTGTTTTCCCTAAACAGTGTAAAATTTTGGAAAAAAATTTTCACGAACATTAATTGTCTCGCACAACGAGTCTATGTGCAAAATGTCAGCTTGATTGGATCACGGGAAGTGGGTTAAAAAACGACCGAAAGGTTTGCACGGTCGTAAGCAAGTAAGCAAGCACGCAAGCACGCAAGCACGCAAGCAAGCAAACTTAATCTAAAGGATTTAAAAATCATCCTGTGAAGATACAAAGCAATCCAAAACCGAGCTCCACCTCACAGTAGAACCCTCATACAGATCAAGCAAAACTACGGATCACTTCGCGCTCCTCAACCCAAACAACCACTCCTCTCCAACCACCAACAACCAAACACACAGCCTATGGGGTTGGACAGAACATTTTCATTAGTAGCGCCAACACCTCTGGAACAACCTCTCCGAAGCGTTCCGCACACTCGACTCCATCGCTTCAGTCGAGTCACAACTCAAAGCTCATCTCTGTAACGCTTGCGCACGAAGACGGCCACTACATCGCACGCTTTCGGATGCGCTTCCGCGGCCGTCTGGAACGTTCTTCCGATATTTGGAAGCCACCCGAGCTGTGCACTTTTAAATCTAGACTGCAGACGAATTTCTTTAGAACTGCGTTCTGTGTTTTTAGATTGTTGTCCTTCCCCCGCACCTGCGATTATACGCGGTTGGCTACGTACGGTGCTGAAGAAGTTCAACATACATACAATAACACACAACCACAACCTGATTTAACTTTTTTTGCCGTCCTGTGGCCGCCGCTGCCTATCACTCACGTCATTAATCCATTCAAATTAAGTTATAAACAGCTATGAATAGTACAACAAACAAAATCTAACCGTATACAGAATAGTTTTTTTCCCCGTTTAAGGATTTATTGATGTTACGGCGGCGCATTGGGTTGGCACATTTGTGCCGGAAACGCGTGAGCACGCGTTCAACACAAATAAATCGACTCGATTTTTTTTCCCGTGCCCAGCGCCGCCACGGATTCCAAACACCGCCCTCCGTTATACTGGTAGGAACCTCCTGGTTCCACCAGCACACAGGGGATTATTGTGTCCGTCCGTCCGTCGTGCAGGGAGGGGCTGGGTGGGGAGGGGAGGGGCTGGGTGGGGAGGGGCTGGGTGGGGAGGGGCTGGGTGGGGAGGGTGGGGAGGGGCTGGGTGGGGAGGGTCGGGAGGGGCTGGGTTGCGAGGGTGGGGCTGGGTGGGGGGTGGTGCTGAGTGGGGAGGGGCTGGTCACCCCGTGGCGCCCTTATAAAACTCAACGTTTAACCTACTCACGCCGGCTTGTGCCCGCCCTCACAGTCGGGCATATTTGCGGAATACACCACGCCGCCGTTGACCCTGGCCATTGACCGAGCAACCCAACGTTCCTACCAGCTCCCTCCGCAGGAATATTTTAGTCGGTGCTGCTCTCTCGCTCTCTCTCTCTCTGCCCGTGGTGCTTCTGTGCAGAGAGCCAGATCGCTCCGACGAGGGAGGAAACGGCACGCTGCGGAGTGTGGACGGACAGCAAGTGGGGGGGGACCTTCACCTCGCCCAAGTACCCGGAGCCTTACCCGCCCAACCAGGACTGCATCTACATCCTGGAAGGTGCTCCGAGGAGGAGGAGGAGGATGCTCGTGCACGTGCAGGCGATGTTGTGATTGTGATTGGCTCTCACGAGTGTCGAACAATGCTCTCGAGAGCTGTGCTGAAGAGAGGCTATGCACGTATGTCCTGTGTGTGTGTTGAACTTCTTTTGCACCGTACGTAGCCAGACGTGCTAATCGGAGGTGCGGGGGAAGGACTAAACGCTGCCCTGTCGCACATGGCGATCCATTTCTAGGACACCCCACTGATTTCCAATGACCCTCTGCTCTAATGGTGTTTGGGGTATTGCGAATGCGATGGCTCCGTCGCTCACACGGGAGAGCGTTAGATGATTTCATCGGTGAATTGAGGCTGGTGGGAGACATACAGAGGCTCTGATATCAAATGTTGTATTCTCTAGCATTATCCATACATGGACTACTCTGTATGTATGTTTTCTGTTAGTCACTGTTAGGAGGCGCTGTAGGTGGTAAACTGACAACCATTACGACTGGCAGTGCATTGGGCAGTGTTTATCCAGCAATTAATTGGCAAAGGGCTGTAATGTAATACATATTAAAACAACTTGATTAGTGTTTTTCATTTTGTCATGACATCGATCTGTGTTAGATATTTAGCAACATACACACACACGTGTGCTGTGCAGCATTGCACGTGCAAAGTGTCGCGGCCTTATCCAGACCACCAGCTCAAAAGAAGCTCACCCGTGTGGCCAGTTTGTCGTTTGGAACCACCGCCTCCAAAGAGTTGCGACAGTGTGATCATCCCAAACAAAGCCACGTTTTTCTCAATTTCTCAAGTCCTAAAAATTACTAAATGGCCACACATTCAGTTCTTTTGAGGTGGCGTTCTGGATAAGGCCGAAGCGCCTCCGCGCGTGCAAAAGCGCGCGCCTCTCCGCTGTTGCTCAACATATTCGTGTTTCAGCCCTTGAAGCGTCATTTTTTCCCGTGCCCCGTAGAGTATTCCCGTCACTCACAGAGTCGTATTATTGATCCGCGTTGATATCACCGTCGTCGTTAATACCGTTTCATTCATTCATCACGCACAGTCCGCGAAGGACCGTTGCGCCAAACGTGTGACCTCTTCGCGTGAGCCGCTCTCGCTGTGTCTCGAGTCGTTTGTTTTATCCACGTGTCACATTGTGGGGGGGGGGGGGGGGGGACTACGTGAGGAGCGGCGCCATCCCTCCCAGGGTCACGTTCCGCTTCGAAACGTCGACCGCCGACCAAAGCGCACAACTTTCTGGAGCATGCGCGTCGAGACGGGCGGGAATGTCCAACAAAAAAAGTGACAGCCGTCTAATACCGCTGCCGCTCTGCCGATCTGCCGTTCCGCTCTCCGCTCAGCGCCGGCGCGGCAACGGATCGAGCTGGGCTTCTCGGCGCCGTACTCGCTGGAGCCGTCGTGGGACTGCAAGTTCGACCACATCGAGGTGCGCGACGGCCCCTTCGGCTTCTCGCCCCTCATCGGACGCTTCTGCGGCCACGTGCTTCCCCGGCCCGTCAACTCGACGGGCCGATTCATGTGGGTCAAGTTCTTCGCCGACAGCGAGCTGGAGGCGCTGGGCTTCCGCGCGCGGTTCACGTTCATACCAGGTGCGCGCACGGCCTCGGAACAGAGCAAAAAACAACTCGCGTGGACAAAGAATCCCCCCACGTGGCTTTCAACGGACTGCTGGGGGGCGAGTGCCGTTAACAGGGAGTTGCCGATGAAGGCCCTCACCTGCGTGCGAAGAGATGAGTGGCCAACACCACGCGCGGCCGCCTTTGACTCCACAGCGCTGATGTTCACACACCGCATCAGGGACACAGTTAAGGCCGAGTCAAGCTAGGGGAGGCTCAGGACCGGCTCAGTTATTTGTCGCCGATGTTGGCTGTGAGCGCGATCGAACTTGGGTGGCCGGGTTTGGAGCGCAGTGCGCTAATCTCTGTGCTGCCACTTCTCAACACCACAAAGACACGCACACGTACATGGACACACACACACAGCTGGTGCAGTGTTAATTGGGTCACTTTGTAGGTGGTGGTAATGAGGGACCCAAGATGCAAATACACAGATGGAGAGAGACAGAAACAATGCACAGAGAGACACGGAGTGAGACAGACACACAGAGCAATGGACACACACACAGTGACAACACAGTGTGAGACTTACACATACAGGGCCACAGAGAAATATACAGACACGAGAGACACGGGAAGAGATAGACATGCTGAGAGAGATAGACACACGGAGAGACATGGAGGCACAGAGACACGCAGAGATTCAGAGAGACACGGAGAGACATGGAGGCAAAGATCCAGACACAATGACAGACATGGATACTCCTGGGGCATGTATGTGTGTTGAACTTATTTCGCACCGCACGTAGCCAACTGTGCTAAATTCTGTTGATAATATGGAACAAACAAACACATTCTGTACAAGGATCTCCCATTCAATGAGAGCGTGTATGCCTATTAAGTCCAGCACGGCGCACAAGACGGGGAAATTACGTTGTCACGGGCACCAGAGCTGCCTTTGTGCCCCCGGTCCTTGTTTTATGCTGAGTCGATCTTGGGGTAAGCTCAGAAGAGGTTCAAAGAGAAAGCGCCACTGTTGTTGTGCGTGCCTGGTTGTTGAAAGCGTCGCCTCGACGATCAAAGCAACAACGGCGCTCACCGAACTACGGGACCACAACTCACCATACGTAATGTCACCCTTCCACGAGACGTTAAATGATGAAAACAGTGCATGAATATTAATGAGCCTTTGCCTAATTAAACACAGAACATTGGCTTTAATTGATCAATTTATAACGATGCACCAACCCTGGGCTCTTGCAAGTACCCAGTCATCCCTCGGAAACTGCTCGCCTTGGCTTTCAATTTGGTCCCCATCTCGTGGAGGAAGATGCAAGCAAATCTCTTACACGACGCAAGTCAAATAAACATCACGGCCGAATTCCATGTTCTCATCGCGTGCTCTTTACTTCCTGTGCCCTGATTTGTGCAGATCCAGACTTTAAGACGCTGGGCAGCCCGATGCCAGGTAAGGGGTCACGTGTGGTGCCTCATATGACATTAACTGTGGTTCATCATCATCGTCATCAACCATGTTCTATACTCTTAGGTTTTTTCGGTAAAGTCACGTAGGTAAAAATTTTAAATTTAAATTAATTAAAGTAAAGTAAAAATAAAATAAAAATCACGACGTTTCGGAGGCAACACAAGCTTCCGTCTTCAGGTGGAACCGTCACAGCACGATTGCTGTTTCAAGTAAGAGAAATTCCAAGAAAACAGTCCTTGTATATATACTGGTTGAGGGTGGGAGGAGCCAAGGTAGGCACTTGGATATTATTATTATTGTGAGGTTCGGTGCGGCTGAAGCACGCTGCTAGGAATGAGCCTTTGTTGTGTAGACTGGTTGAACTGGGAGGTTCCAAGAGTTGTTAAGGTGCGGCTGATGTAAAGGTGCGGCTGCTGTGAATGGGACTGAGCCTTTGTTATGTAGATGAAACAGCATGTTCTATAAACTGCTGGATGAAGGTATCCCCACGCTGTTTTGGTGATACGACCAAACCGCACCCCGACCCGTCAGTCTGAGCACTCAGCCAGCACTGCTGAGGCCCTGGGTTCGAATCCAGGCAGTCGCCCATTCACTGAATCGTATTCTCAAGTGCAGCGAGTTGATGGCTCCTGCCCAAAGTTACCAATGGCTTCTTGGTTCTTTCGGTAAAGTCACGTAGAATGGAAATAATACAATAATAAAATAAAACATAATAAGATTTCCATTCTACGTGACTTTACCGAAAGAACGAAGACGATGGATCCCTGCAGTCACGAAAGCTTTAAATCGAAATTTACCAATGGCTGTTACAGAAAGCCCAAGAAATTAGCTTTCAAATGAATTTGGCCTGCAGAAAGTGCGCGTGTGTGTTTTGACTGCCAATACGACAATCTCGTAGCAGAGTGTGCGGGAAAGTGTAGACCCCCCCCTTGCGGTATTAAAGGATAAAAAGAGGCCACTTGATGGATTTCTGGGGAGAAGTCCTTGTGGGAATTCTCAACTGCAGCCAATCCTCCGTACCGCTTTGCGAGAGTGCCAACTATTTCCCCCCCCCCTCCCCCCCCCATTATATTCCTCAATAAGGCAAGCCAGCTTAAACAATGAGCTCTTTCTTTGTGTTCTTCTTGGTGACAGTAAATATACATATATGTCTGTGCTATATTCCTAATTACCCTGTTATTCTTTGCATGAATAGAGCAGGCTGCTGGAGGTAGTAGGCTGTGTGTACGCGTGTGGCGCTTGCCACCCACCCCCTCGTGTGCCGTGCCGGCCTTCATAGGCGCTCGCTAACAGCACTCGTCCCAACAGTCTGTTAAGGCTACACGGGGGATCTTTGTCTTTGTACGTGAGTACCTACACAGCTGTGCCAACTTTGCACAGTGGGGAGCAGAGGCACTCCAACCTACCAAGCATCTAAGTTAGAACACCTGAGTCTGTCTCGTAACCTCCCGCCAGCGTGCCTTCGACATTTCACGTGGCCACAAAGTGCACCGAGCCTGGTACAATCACTGTGGTGGTGACGTATGCATGCATGCATGTTGAACTTCTTTCGCACCCTACGTAGACAACCGTGCTATTCGGAGGTGACGTGACTGTCAACCAGCGGCGATCGGCGACCACAGTTGTTGTTGTTGTTATTGTTGTTGTTGCTGCGCACTACACAGACTGCGAGTTCGAGATGAGCGGTACGGAGGGTGTGGTTCGTTCGAGTCAGATTGAGCACGAGAGGAAGGCTCAGGCCAACGAGGCGGTCGACTGCATCTGGAAGATCCGGGCCCCCCCTCCCGCAAAGGTGACCCCACCCCCAGCCTCCACACCCCCCCAATCCAATATCCCAGAATTCACTATTTCTCCCACTTGTGGTAGTCTAATATCGTGAATAGTGGAACATCCTTTCAGGACGCTTCACAGATGCTTATTCAGAGTGTACCCACGTGGGGACAATGTGACGTAATTTTGTTATTTTTAAACACCGTGTGTCTACTTACACTTTGCGTTGCACTCGGGCAACGGTACATTGATTAAACATGAAGTGAGTTAGAAAAATCGGTTAACGTTAGATCAAGCAATGTCCGCCCGACACAGATTCAGTTAATAAGGTCACTTTAGATCTGATAAATCAGTGCTTCCTCACCGGTGGTCCGCAAGGATGTTGTGATCCGAGCCACAGTTGCACATCCTAGGATGTTATTTTCACAAAACACCAGATTCATCACCGCCAATTGCACAAATATTTAGCTTAGTCAATAAAAAAAACGATTTGATTGTTTTATGGTGTTTACATTTTAATTTTACAGAGCTTTTAGAATACTTCTAGTTTTGACTCTGAAAAGTATTTTGTTGGTGCACGCATTTTTATTTTTTGCGGTTTGACAGTCGCACGGGTGCCGAAAGATTGTGAACCACTGCGATACATCAAGTCAGGTCAGATTAAGTAAATCAGGTCAGATTCATTGAGACCAGGCCACGGGAGGTCAGATAAACACTGGGTCAGGTATCCATCAAGGATGTCCGGATTAGAGACGTCAAGGTCTGGCTTCTAAGTAGGTTTGAAAAAACATTCAATTTTAGATCGAGCAATGTCAGGTCAGGTCAGAGTAAGTAAATCAGGTCAGCTCACATGAAGTAGATTATGTAAATCGATGTAAATCAAGTCAGGTCACGTAAGATTAGGTCAGGTTTCCATAAAGGAAGGCTCCATTTGCGACGTCAAGACCTCGCCAACCCTGAGGCATGGCCTTGTTTAAAGCGGGGCATACAAGAACCCGAGCGGGCATGGCATAGTTAAACAAACTTGAGACAAATACCCTGCACAGAATGAGTAATGGCATCATCTGTTTTTGTCCATTCTGCACGTTGCTCGAGCAGACGATGGGTGTTTGCCGAGCTGGCGATCTTCAAAGGAAAAACTCTCACTTGTTCAGTAGTGTGCCAACATTGACCAGAGTAAAATAATAATAATAACTTAAAAGAGGGCACCCTGAGCAGTGAGCCGGGCGAGGAATGGGCACTCCAGCCCAGCCGACGTTACGGGGGCTGGCGATTATTGCCCCTAATCCCCCCCAACCACTCCCCCACATTCACTCACCACTCCTCGGCACTCAGGCTGCGACCTCAATCCGCCCCCCCCCGCCCCACCCCCACCACCCCTCAGATCTACTTGCGCTTCCTCGACTACCAGATGGAGCACTCCAACGAGTGCAACCGCAACTTTGTGGCCGTGTACGACGGCAGCAGCGCCATCGAGAACCTGCGAGCGCAGTTCTGCAGCACGGTGGCCAGCGACCTGATGCTGCGCTCCGGAGTGGGCGTCGTGCGGCTCTGGGCTGACAACTGCAGCCGCCTCAGCCGGTTCCGCATGCTCTACACGTCCTTCCTCGACCGTGCGTTGCCCGACGACGCGACCGGCGCATGGCACGCGCGCACGTGCACGCGCACGCCTGACACGCGCGCGCGTGCGTAACGCTGAGAGACGGTTTATCACGTAGGCTTTTCGCGAGCAATATCGTCACCGACACTGGTTCATTTTTTTTTTGAGGCGGCCTTCTTTATGGCCTAGTCTCACAAGTGTTAGAAAATGCCAAAAGGCGAATCATGCATCTATTATCAGAGCATGTTTGTTTGCATGTTTTGCCAAAAGTATGTGTGGTAAATGGTGACTTGATGTCTTGCAAAATGTATCTACTTGGTGTTTGAAACACCTGCTGTTTTATTGCCAGAAAGGGTTAAAACCTTTTCTTATTTTTATCATTGGTGTTGGGCGTGAGCGGGAATCGAACTCGGGCCGTCGGGTTCGTAGCGCAGCGCGCTAACCGCTGCGCCACCGCTCCCCGTGATGTTTGACCTTCGCCCCTTGTCGGACGTTCACGTTGACACTCGCGCCGCTCGCCGTCGGGCCCCCCCCCATCTCTCTCTCTCTCCGTGCGTGTGTGCGGCGCAGCGCCCTGCGACCGCAACTCCTTCTTCTGCCACAGCAACATGTGCATCAACAGCTCGCTGGTGTGCAACGGCGTGCAGAACTGTGCCTACCCGTGGGACGAGAACCACTGCAAGGGTATGTGGAACGTGGGAGCGGCTAAAGCGTGCTGGCAGAGGCTTTGCATTTGGTATCCTTTATACAATATACACAGGATGTACATGAGATAACTCTTTTGAATAATACGTTTTCCAATGTCTGTTTGTTTATATGTTTGCCTGCCTGTCTGCTGGTCTCTCTGTATGTATGTGTAGTGCAGCACGAGTCGGAGACGAGGTAGTTGCAGGAGGCACCTTCTTTTATTGTAACACCTTTCCGGGGTCGCCTCCTTGCTCACTCACGTTGCCGTACAGCCCGGCCTAGACACAACCCTAACCGCGTTGCACCGTCGGCGTCGACCGAGACAGCCAACCACTGTCCGGCCACGCACTGATCGGTCGAAGGCGGCAGCGACGACGAGACGAGTACACTCCCAGAACCGGCAGCCCGGAGCTCTCGCTCTCCGCTGCTTTTATTCTACTCGGCGTGGCCTGGCTCTACCCTAGCCGCGTCTCCCTTCTCGAACTCACTAGCGGGTTTCAGGGACTTCCTCACGAGGTCTACCGTGACCCTTGCCCCAGTTCCTCCGCCCTGCCGGCACACTCGTGTATTTGCTCGATGGCGTGTGCGCTCACTGTCCACTGCTGGACAGCAGTCGGCGCTATGTCACTACATATGCTTGTTTGCCTGTCTGCTTGCCTGCTTGACTGTCTGCTAACCTGTTTGGATGCCTGCCTGTCTTATTCCCCCATCCGGCTGGCCGTTTCCTCGCCCACCAGAGCGAAAGAAGCCGAGCTTCTGGCAGCACATCACCAAGACCAACGGCACCATGATCGGCATGTCCACGGCGCTGGTGCTGGTGCTGCTCGCCCTCTCCGTCTACGTGCAGCTCACGCAGCCGCGCAAGAAGCTCACGGCGAGGCGCGTGTCGTCGAGCGTGCGGGACACGTCGTGCGCCTCACCGACGGCCGGCGCCGCCGCATCCCCCTCCATCGCCGCCACCGCCACCTACGACCCCTTCCCGCTCGGCGACAAGGAGACCTACGTGGACCTGTCGGACCTCCCCGACGACTTCCAGCCGCTGTCGGGCATGCGCCGCTCCTCTTCGACGGCGCTGTCGCGGTGCGTGCGCGAGCACCACTGCGGAGGGCTGGCGACGTCGACGCTGCCGCACAGGCCGGCCGCGCGGGAGCGCGAGAGGGAGCGGGAGAGGGAGCGGGGCGACAGGGAGCGGGAGAGGGAGCGGGGGGAGAGGGAGCCGCGCGAGCTGAGGGAACGGGACCGGGACAGGGAGGGCCGGGGAAACCCGCCGTGCGCTATGGTGCCATCCGATCACCCGCTCCTGCCGCCGCCGCTGCCCCACACGCAGCCGCAGCAGCACCACCACCACGTCAACAGCCTGCAGAGCTTGCACAGCCTGCAGGGAGTGCCCGGGCAGGGCCTGACAGTGACCGCTCAGCAGAGCGCTGCCAGCCTGCTGGGAGCCAGTGCTCACTCGCCACAGCAGACACTGCAGCAGCAACAGCAGCAGCAGCAGCATCAGCTACAACAGCAGCAGCATCATCACCAGCCACAGCATCACCCGCAGCAACATCACCACCATCTCCACCAGCACCTGCACCTGCAAACGTCCACGCTGCCACCACCGCTGCCCGCGCCCAAGCGGAGCTTCTACACGTTCAAGCCGAGCCCCGGACACGAGGGAGCGGGCACGATCGTCGAGAAGGCGGCCGCGGCGGCCGGGGCGGCTACGCCGACGACGGCGGCGACGACCCCGGCCAAGGCCGTCGCGGAGGCGGCGTGCGAGGGCTGCGTGCCGCAGGAGCGAACGCGCACGCTGCAGAGGTCTGTGTCCGTGGAGGTGTGACCCCCGGGTCCGGCGCGGAAGCAGACAGAGACCCCCGTGTTCCCTGCCGTCATCTACAAGTCCACGGCAAACTCTTTTTTTGTGCACGTTTCAGGAATGGGGATGAAATGGGAATCTCCGGCGGGCCCGCCGGGACGACGATGCGCAACGGCAGTGCCACAGCGCGGGGGATGTGTATGCCAGTTAGAACTTCCTCCACGGGACCCTGCAATGTAATTCCGAATTTCTCTTTCGCTCCGTGACGTTTTGAGATGACGGCGAGTAATGCGGTGCCGTTCGAGTGGTGCTCACGGACCGCGCGGTGAGAAGTGACGAACACCCATTAACGCCGGAGCCTTCTTCTGGGGGTTCGTCTTTGTGTTGTTGTTGTTGTTGGAGCCTTGCACAAGGTCTTAGCATTATGTGACTGCGGCTTAGAGGGTGTCATTGTCGATGCTGGAGCAATTAAATTAAAACAACAACAACAACAAATGTGAAATTAAACCCACTGTTTTTGTCCTCTCAATACTGTCGTATTTTTTGATGAATAACGAGCGTTTTGCTTTTTTTTCACATCAAGTACACCCACTTCCCAACATTCTCACACGCACCCTGAATTAACAGGGCATCGAGCTTCATTTTTCTTTGTAAAAAATAATTCCCAGTACCAGTGGGGGCGACCAGATGCCTCTGTCTGCTGCATCGGAATTTTGCTCTCTCGCCGCCATGTGATCATGAACGAGCGTCAGAGACAACAGAGAGCAAAAGGAAATTCAGTGTGAGAATTGGGGTGGGGGGGGGCTGGAGGATGAGGGATGGCAATCAACAGAGTTATATGAAAACTGTGAGTTAATCTATCGAGAAATGTACACAAACAGATGATCTCAACGATGACAACGCAGTGGGAAGTCTCAGCCAGCAGCTGCTGTACATTTGCTCTCTGTTCCAATGCGTTTGGACAAGGGGTGTGTGCCAAGACTTCACAGAAACAACTCGACATGTGGACACTGTTGTGACATTCGAATCGCCGAGCCGGCTTGTATTATTGGTTCACGCCGTACTGTTACAGGGTAAAGCTGTGGTCAACGAAGCGTCTGTATTTGTGAAGCTGAGTATGCGAGGTTATACAAACGAAAATGGTTGTGGGTGTGGTTCGGTTTCTCTCTTCCCGTTGATGATTCGCTGAACACATTTTCTCCGTGTAAAATTCACATCGATCTTGTGCACTGAAGATATCTATCTAAATGAGGTAAAAAGGCACCCACCTGAATTGTCAGTTTCTTGTGGAAGACTCATTGATCTAACGCTGAGAATGTGCACTAATGGACACTTGGTGCTCACGCTGTCCGAGTGTTGCTGATGATCATATTCAGGGTTTTCAAATTCAGATCATGGTGGTCTCAAATCTGGCCCTCATTTTCATCAGGGGGTCAGTTAGTGCGGCGGGTAATGGGACGTGCAAAGCAGCATTGACCAAACACGGTCAATCTCACTGCTGTCAACCGCTCTGCCAGCACGGCCAATTTCAAATTGGACGGGATGCGTTGCACACAAGTGGTTGGTTGAAATGCGAGTGGCGTCCAAACGCACAAGGCCGAGTGGGCGGTTTGCATGGCCCTTGGTTCAAAGGATGAAATGGGGGGCCCTGGCCAATTCACCCCCCTATTCCTGGCCTTGTGCCTGCCCCCTCCTCTACCTCCCCAGCCAATGGGGCCCAAGTGCGGTCGCACTGCTCCCTGCACTCGACAGCTGCGCCACTGATTTCGAGCTATTCATTCCGGCTATTGAGTATTTTAATTGCGGCTGAAATTCGATGTCTAATTGGAGATGGTGCGATCCTGTTTGTGTGGCTCTGTTCCTTCACTCATTTTCAGAGGGGGGGGGGGGTGGCGTGGGAGCCACTTTCACCGATAAGACTTCGTCAGTGTGAGGGCCGTCTCACGGCGCTGCAGGTGGGTGCTTTCACGTTTGTGTGTTGCCGAGGGGGCCGCACTAAAGGCCATCACCAGGGCCCGTCAGTGGCCCGCGGGCTGCTGTAGCTTCACCTCTCCCTGGCTGCACCGAAGTCCCTGTGCAATTTTTACGCACCGATGCAATTGCTAATGTACGAACGATTTGAACGCGTAGCCATAAAATGTAGTTTAACATTGGGTGAATGTTGGACTTACCGCAGCGACGGCGCCTACCTAGCAAATGCGTTGCATTTGTCAAATCTAAATTCTGTGCACCTGGCTGGATGAAGAATGAGCGGACAGGTGGCTCTGCGTTGACATTAAGCCATTCAAAATATCACTCGGAAAAAAAAGCGTGAGAACCAGACTTGGGTAAATATTCTATGTAAATCAATTTTTTGGCATGCCCTGAATCATCCCAAGGACATTGTGCTGCTGTGTGTGTGTGATGTATAAGGTTTTCTTTATTGCCGTCAAATCACGTGGGTCTTTGAGTGTCAGATAAAAAAAATCAAGAATTCACATTCAAACCCAGGGTGCAATAAATTGGCTGCAACTCTGGCAAGAAGTAAATAAATCAGAGCAGAAAAACTGTCTCCCTACCCCAGATGAAATCCGCACATCTCCTCTTGTTTGCTTACATCGTTGTACTGTGTTTTTTTTGTTTAACAAAAAGTTGAGTGTTGAAGGGGTTATTTTCTCTCTCGCTAATGTTTAACAATTTGTAATTGTAATTGCATTTTTGACCAATTATATCTTCGACCACTAATTGATGACTCCACGTGACTGCAATTGCAGTTGGGGTTGGGAATTGCTGGTGTAATTGTCAATTAGTGATAAGTGCTGCGGCAATTCTAAACCAGACCTTAACAGCAGTGGCAGCAGCAGCACCCGATGCAACGGCCCTTCTGCTCCCAACTCCCCCCCCCCATCCAGAATTGGAGCTGATTTTCTCCTGCCAGTGTGTGTTGCTTTCACATCGGCAATTACACACGATGCCCTTACGGCAACTTGCAAAGAAAGCCACGTTCAATGAGTTGTGCCGGAGTGAAAACAACAACAAGAAAGTGACACTTTAAAATACATATATTATCGGTGGAAGGAATGAGCACAGAGCTTAGGGCAAGGATTTGAAGTTGAGGATTGCAAGACATTAAACTGTGGGTTAAAGGCCGAGCCACCATTGTTGTAATCATCATCTTTCAGTATGAGGTTTCTAAGCACCAACACGGCACCTGTTTCACGTTTGAGTTGATTTATTTCTAAACAAGTAAAATGGTATACATATGAGTAATGAGCTTCTTGAATAATAAAAAAAACACGTGCAATAATTGTCTGCCAGCTGTCGCACTTGTTAGAAACTGAATCTTTTTTCTGGGAAAACAAATAGAATTGCCAAGAGCCTCGCGATCAACAACCCGAGGGTATTAACCGATGATGAAAGCGAGCTCTTAGCGTTGCACATAAATGTTAGTGCGACAAAAGAGTCAAGCTATTTTGCGCTAGCTCAAGCTAAAACTCAATAATTGTTGTGACGAAAACGTTTGTACAGGGACTCCTCTACTTACGAACGAGTTAGGTTCCAGAGGTCTGTTCGTAAGTCGATTTGTTCGTAAGTCCAACTTTACTCCTGTCGATTCCAAACATGTTGTACGGCGTGTACACTAAACACGGGGAATGGCTTTAAAGGTTGTATAATCTCCTGTAGATGTAGATGCCACTGGTTCTTCACGTTCTGTAGATGTAGATACCACCACCGCCATCTATTGCGCGGTGGTTGAACTTACGACTCTCGGTCCGAACAGGCAACTGGACGTACGAACAGGTTTGTTCGTATCTCTGAAAGTTCGTAAGTCAAATGTTCGTAAGTGGAGGAGTCCCTGCACATTAACTAAATACAGTCGATCAACTTTTAATGTAAATTGGCTATGAAATATATATTTAGGCGCTTTACAGCACACTGCTTACTTGTTCTCACGTGCGCACCTGAAACATGATTGTATAGCATTACGAAGTTACACTTTGGTTCTTTCGGCAAAGTCACGTAGAAAGAAAACATAATAAAATAAATAACAGATCACAACGTTTCGGTTGCAACACAAGCAACCGTCATCAGGTTCAAGTTCAAGTTCATTTATTAGGTATAGCCCTGTGAGCCATTCAGCTCTTGAATCGGGTGCAACCGCAACAAACAAAAAACAAAAACATGAACAAAAAACATCTTAAAGTGAATATGTGACTAAGTGCAAACAGAAAATCCAAGAAAAGACAGCAAAAATATTGCAGAAAAAACACCGTACACCAACGCTGTGTGCAAAAATGCAAGCTCGGAGAGAGACAGATAGATTGACCCAGAGAGAGAGACAAAAAAACAACAGAGAGAGAGACACATAGAGAGGCACACGCAGAGAGAGATACACACAGAGATACACAGAGATACAACGCCTCTGTGACGAGGTATTATATAGATCCTAGAGGGGGAGGGAGGGGGGAAAAGGGGCTGCAGTAAGATAAGAGATCGGCGTAGAGTAAAGAATAACTCCTGCAGTCACGAAAGCTTGAAATCAAGATTCAAAAGTTCTCATACGAACAACTTACAGAGCGCATATGAATTGCAATTCTTTTCAACTATTTTTTGCTCTCCACTTTTATTTCAACGCAAATAAATTCTCTGCAATGCAATACATTTTAGAAACGTGGACAAGTTTGAGATACATTGCGACGACATTTGCACACCTATTTTGCTGACGTTCAATCGGAGTTCGTGTTGATTCCAGGTGACAAATATCGTCGAAATATTTAGTCGTCATTCGCCTCGATTGTCCACACTATTGCAGACCACGCAGTGAATAAAACACCGTGCAAAGAGAACACAGTGGGGGTATCACGGCGGACAAAAACACGAGTGCTTTATTCAGTGTTGCAGAAACACTGCCCAAAAAAAACATGCTTTTGTTATCGAAAGTTTTATATCAATAAATAAATACTTTTTTTAGACACGGTAGAGTGTATAGCCTGTGTTTTCTACGGTAATATTTTGCAGGTTTCACAGTTCACACAAATTTGTTTATTTCACGTAAGCCTCCCAAAAGTCGACACGATGTTTTGTATTCACTCACAAATATGCTCCTGGCTTTTAAATACACTTTCCATATCGTGAGCATGTTTAGAGGTAACGCGGTATGAGTATGTATGAATGAATTCATATTATCATGACAATGGTTTCAATGTTGCTGAAACTTTACAAGGTTGACCGATTTTTATTATCAATAGTACTACAGTATAGCTGCTTAATTCTGGAGGTGTGTTTCATTCTATAGCCCATCTTAATTTTTTTCACAAGCCTAAAATATTTCATTCTCAATTTGGAATTTGTGTATTGATTACAGTGATTCGTTTACAATGTGATGATACCTCAACGAATTTTGATTTTCTTTGTCAAACTTTTTTTCCAGGGAGCGTTATTCGACCTTGGATCTTTGTTCCAGTATTTTGCTAAAACTATAATCAAATTATTGAGGCTCATGTGAACACTTCAACAGGCTATTTCTCTCCCCATTATACATCATACGTTATGCCAATTACAGACATCCATAATCAGGACACAACGAATTCTATGGTAAATTCAAAAACAAGGTTCTCATTCATCATGTTTGTGAATTGTATAGCAAGCCTTGCATCACAATCCTTTCTTGATTAATGTATGGAGATCTGCTGTGTCTTACCTGGAGCCTGGAGTCAGCTGATCTCTGGACTCGAACACCTTTAGAGTACATTGAATTAACCTGTCAATGTGGCTCCATTCCGTTTAGGTGGTGTTGTTAATCTCTGGATGGATTTACTGGAAGCTACCATACACCTTGATTTCTCCCACATTCTACAAATGCTCAATAACAAATCGGCTCAACTCCCCATACAAAGAACCTTCTAAAATGAATCTTGGGACTCTAGTAAAGCTTGCCTGTAAAACGTATTTCCTCTACCTAGCTTTATTAAAGTAAAATCCGATTTGACTCGATGGGTTTTATATTTAGTATTCTCTTTGTGTTTACGTATACATTGATAGTTCGGCTCGTTTATTACAAGAAAGATTGAATATTTGAAATCTTACCCAAATCTTGCCTCTGCTTTCCTTGAACCCTGTCAAGCATAATGTGCTACTTTACATCTATGAAACTCATACTGTGTGTGTGTATATATATCGAGAGAAAGATGTAAATCTTTTTTCAGTGTTACCACTTGTCCAATAAAATATGTTTTGAATAAATATTTTATGTAAAACAACGGTGCAGAGATTTGCTTGAAAAGAAGTTACATTTTAAGGTCACTCACCCGAAATACAAATTATCACTTATTCCTGAAACCCTCTTATGCTCACTGACATGTGCACGACATACTTCATGAATACATTATGTATTTTCACACTCCCTTATTAAAGTAAACGTTATGTAAATAACAGTTCACTCTCTAGAAAACAAAGGCTAGGAAGGGTCTCTTGTGGCCTATTTTCAAGTGCGGTTTGTCTTGAGAAAAGACGACATCCAGTTCACATTGCCACGTTAAAGTAGTCATGAACCAAGGCGACCGGTTTAAAATTAGCATTTTAATACAAACGAATGTTACATGGGGCATCAAAAAATTAATATAAAGCCAGGTTATGTTATCTGGCTTCAACTGAAATGTTTTGTAAGCTGTATATCTAAACATGAGCGCATCATTCCAATAAGTTGCCACTGCACACGTATAACGCACGTTAAAAGGGGAGTATGAAAGATGATTAGATGAAATATGCCAATTATAACGGTGGTCTTGAGAGAATATGCCCCCGATCACCTTGTAAGAGGTCACTATTTATTAGCCATGGGTCAAAATGTGACAAATGATTGTTTAGCGTACGCAGCTTATTACATACTGCAAACTATATCTGTGTGTAGCAGATGGTGTACAGAGCAGATGCCTGTTCAGCAGGGTTCCCAGGGTGGTTTAAATTTGCCACAAACTCCACTTTCTATCAACCAACGTTATATAACACGTCTATCTTTACACTATCGCACAGCATTAGCAGTGGTTCTCTGAACCTGACAACTCGAGTTTGATTCCCAGCCATAACTATCATCAGTGGTGAAACATATTTGCATTGGTCCTGGGTCCCTCTGTCATCAACTGATACTGATCAGCATCGTGAGGTATAGTCAAACAATGCCCTATGAACTAAACAACTCAATGCATTCATCAATATCACTGTAGCCTTAAATGGAACTTATATATGAGACGATGTTAAGGGTAATGACCATTCTTTATCGTACAAGCCCACGATGGCGAAATGTTAAATACCTCGCATGGTATACAGGAGGTCGTGGGTTCAATACCGACCCTGACGATGCTTGTATATTTAGAATTTGCAAGTCTTTCTCCATGTGGTCGCATGGATTTTCTCCAGTCCCTCCGGTTTTATCCCTCCACATTTAGAAACATACGTTGAGAGTATTTGGCTGCTGGAAATTTCCACATGATAAACCACTTCGTTGAGCTATAATGTATGGCTGGATCGTTTCTGAAAATGAGATATCCCTCAGTGGGCCTTACCTGGGAAAATCATTTTTTCTAAATAGTATAATTGTTTTACAATACATGACTCTTCTTCACTCTATCTCTCTGTACTCTCAATATTTATGCAAGAGAGTAGGGTCATTTGCCTAACGTCTTTCCATTAATTCTTTTCCTTTCTTAACTCACACTGTAATTTACAAATGTGTCGAGTTTTTTGTTTGTTAAATGTGTCTAGGCACACCTGCCGACGCAGTATTACCAAGCAATGTTTTTCAATTCCCACGAAACAGAGGTGTGGGAAAGCCTTCATCTCGCAGCAGGTTTACAAAAGGCTGGATATTTTTACGTTTACTGTTGTTAGATTGTTTTAAACTGTAAAACAAGATAAATTACCGTGGATTTAGAAGTGCACGCAATTACATCACGGTGATTTACGTACTGCACTGTTTCTGCATTTGTAATCTCTCACGTCTCAGGAACAATGTATTGCACACAGGGAAATGCTTATTGGCATTTATATATGTTTATAAGCCTGGAAATATTGGCTCACTAAAGCATATTTTTTGCTCATTTAATTAGACTTTGCAGGACTGTTACAACTGATTTATTATTTTATCTTATTCCATTGAAAATAAGTTAATATATGAAACCTTATTTTTTTGTAGTGTCTCGCTTCTAAAGCATGTACTGTATATAACACTTTCCAATCATTAGTTTGGTTTCAAAGACTGTATATGCCTTTGTAAATTGTGCATTGAAGCTTAAAAAAAATATCCTCTTGATTCTGTATTTACACTTTGAAAGTTTCATTTGATGAATGCACTCTAAATGGAAAAAGTAACAACTAATATTACGACTATGATATGAATTTAAACACATACATCCACATATTTAAAAAAAATCAGCACATGTGTTAATAACACTATGCGACATTTTGGGAAATGTTTTTTAACACTTATGAGAATTTGCAACAACACCACAGGAAAATGTGCTTCCAAGATCTGGAGACCACTTGGAGAAGATTCCAGGCATGTGTTGACAATGATGGTGAACAAGTGGAGACTCTTTGATTTTTTAAAGCTATTAACCTACATTTATTATCATTTTACAGTGCATTAGCCATTATTTCTCCATTAAAAACGATAGTCCCATAAAAGTGTTAAAACATTTTTGAAGAACCCTGCAGAAGGCGTGAGCACACATTTACTATGCAAACAGTGGCAACATACAGGCTAAATACGATTAGATGGTGGGTTGGTACACCGTTTCATTGAGGTTGGGCACACACACAACCCACCCACGTGCAACTGCCGGGCGCACGCCTGTTATTCAGCGCTGTGGAGGCGCGGCTTTTTTAGGATCACAAAATGTCGTGAAGCTCTCTTTAAATATCTAAGCGATCTGACCTCCACCCCACCCCCCCAAAACAACAATCTAATTATGATTTGAAGCTTTCGTGACTGCAGGAATCCATACTCTGGTTATTTCGGTAAAGTCACGTAGAAGGGAAATTATAAAATATAATTTTATATAATTGTATTAGTATTTATTATTTTATAAGGTAAATAATAAAATATTATTTCATATTATTGTATTATTATTTATTATTTAATAAGGGAAATAATAAAATAAGGGGAAAATTGTTATTATTATTTATTTTATAAGGGAAATAATAAAATATGATTTCATATTATTTTATTATTTCCTTTCTACGTGACTTTACCGAAAGAACCAGGAATATAGTAACAACAACGATCTGCATTACGACTGGCAGTGAATAGTGAAAAAAATTAACCCGTAAAAACAAAGTTTTTCACTATAAATCCTTTATATGCGTGACATCGGGGCGGCTAGAGTCCTCTCGTCCTCTGGCTTGAGATGGCTGCCACCTATGGGTCAGATGATTGTCTGGCAGCATTAAACAATTGGCAAATTAATATTTATTTATCCCTAAACAGTGTAAAATTTTGGAATTTTTTTCACGAAAATGCATTGTCACGCACAACGAGTCTGTGTGCAAAATGCCAGCTCGATTGGATCACGGGAAGTGGGTTAAAAACGACCGAAAGATTTGCACGGTCCTAAGCAAGCAAGCAAGTGAACTTATTATAAAGGCTTTAATAAAATCGCGTTCTTGAGTGTCCGCACGCGAGCTCCCGTAGCGGAGAGTGTCCCGGAAGAGGCCTCCCCACCCGCCCGCGGCCACACGCACGAGGGAGCCGCATGGCCGCTCGCACTCCGCGTCCTCTCCTCCTTCATCCTCCTCCTTCTCCTCCATCCCCGTCCTTCCTCGGCGTTCGTCCCGGGCACCGACGCGGGACGATGCCCGAGCAGTGAGCGGGTGGGCGAGCGACGACGACGATGACGACGACGCTGCTGCTGCTTCGTGCGGCCTCGACCCAATGTTGCTGCTGCGGTGTCGGCGGCGGCGGCGTCCTGGAGCCGGCGATGCTCGCGTCTCGGAGGGCATCGTCACTGGGCGGCGCGTGGACGCAGCTTTTGCCCGGGGCAAGGTCACCGTGCAGCGGCTGGGGCGAGGGTTCGCGCGGGGCCAAATCCCTGCTCGTCTGGGGACCGCCTTTAGCCGGGACGAGGTCTCACTGCACCTGGCGGTGGTGGACGCACCGAACGAGTCCCGCGCCTTCGCCGCGCCTCTGCCACGAACGGAGTCTTCACGTCCGTCCTGGTGCGAGTCGCAGCCCGAGCGGGGCCGTGAGCCCGCGGCGCGGTCAGGTCAGGGGGCTGTCGAGGGGTGACGGCGCCGGGGCGAAGAGGCGAGAGGAGGGCGGCCGCGCATTGGCGGAACGAACGCAGCGCGGAGCCGGGCCCGCGACCACAGCGCAGAAAGGTGAACGGGGGAGAAATCCGTGGATTATTTGCGCCGCGAGGTCGTGAAGTCTCGTGGTCTTTGCCGTCTGTAAAGCGCGCAATTGCCCGTAAAACAAAACGGTGCGGATTTGTCATGGGATCTAGCTGAGGGGTGGAAAGCGTTGGTCATGGTGGCGACTTGTGTTTGGGGTGAGTTTAGAGGACACGACTCTGTGAGCACCAATGGGGGTTGTCCGTATTGACACCCACCATGTAATGTCCGTATCGGTGGGAGAGTGTGAAGAAGCAGCATTACCTTGTTTGTGGTCACGTCTCTCTCGACTGTGCAACTGCTGAGCGATCTGGCTATGGTGTGAGGTGGTAAACGGCAACGTTGATTCGATGTCTGCCAATGAAGGGGCACACTTTAGATGTTGTGTTTCCTAATTAGTGTGGGTGTATCTGTCTCCCAGGTGCTATTGTAAAATCAACACTGCTTCTTTACAGGGCGCCGCTGGCTTATATGTAACAATAAATAAGCAAAGTTATAATATATCGTGTCTCCACGTAAACAAATATAAAAGTACTTATACAACCCATCGGCCGGCCTTCTCAAAGTTCAGAATTTCAGCAGCTATGATTCAGCATAGGGATACCGGACCGGTGTTCACGTTAATCTCATCAGCAGTCGGGCTTACTTGAATTAATGCTGGTGAAATGACAGATGTTCAGGCAAATCAGACCGGATATGTTGGATAAAGTGTTAAGCTTCTTATTTTAGTGGTGTGTCTATAAATCGATCACCTTGTATTAACTATTAACATGTTCCATTTTATTTTTACATTTTAGTCCGTGCATTGATGAGTAACCTTAGCAAGGATGAGTATATACATACCTTTATATTTTGAGAGATGGTAAGAGCTTGGGTAGGCCTTTATCCAGCAGTGGATTGATAATGGCTGATGATAATGAAGACAATCAAGCAGGGACTTATTGATAACAGAAAGAACCCGGAACAAAAATATGGTATTGATTATTAATTAATATCCAACTCATTATAATGAGTTAGATATGAATGCGTTAGATATGAACGTTAACCTAAGAAAAACAAACAATAATTTTGGTTATCTTATGGGGTATGACCCGCAAATTTTAGATTTCTAGAATTATTGGCGTTCTACTGTTCATATTATGCCCTTTTAATCTTGGTACGCTACACAGTTTGAAATAAAGAAAAAAATGTACCCTACTTATAGGTTGTGCTTAGCATTTCTCAAATCACATACGATAAATGTACACTAAAATTAACCTTTGGTTTTCGATGGGAAACGCCGTGAGATATCGCTGTGACGACTGCTTATAATGTAACTGCGCATGTTGATGGTATGCCCTTTTAATACTGCAATGCCACACAGATCGTGGGCTATTAGCGAGCTTGTTGCAGCGGTGAATAAAGTCCATGGCATTTTCATAACATGCTTTATTAATAGCTATTTAAGAGGCTACGTTCAATGGAGTGCAAGTGTTTGATAAAGCAGCGACTTTCAAGCGCAATGTAGCTTGCAGGGATACGCCATAAAGAGCAAGACTGCAATACACTTTCCTACTCAGACATGTAGTCGGAACACACATTCCTTGTGATGAATTTGCAAAGATAATGAAAACAAATGGAAATTGTATTAACTGTAAAAAAAATTGGTAATAACCTGTGTTACATTATTTTCTCACCAATCTCACAAATGCACAAAGCAGCGCTAATAAAACTGCAATTATAATGCATTAATATATTTTCCGTTTAAAGTTATTGTGTGCATTCGTGCGCAACTACATAGGCAATCAAATTGGTTCAAGATCAATAGCTTCAATTGGCGTATTTCTTTTGATCAGCCATGAGGGTCGTGAATAAATTATTGGAGGATGCATATTGGAATTAAAGAACGCATATGCAATTAAACGGATGTGAAATTAAACCTTGCTAATCGACGGTTCTGTAATGGTTAGCATACTGGACTTGCAATCCAGAGGTCACTGGTTCAATCTCCCTGAATTGCAGTTTGAGACAAGGGGGCATTTTTATTTATTTGATCTTACCTATTAGTGAATGGGCTTTCCACAGTCGATCAGCTATTCGCACGTGGTAGGATAAACTTTGGGTACTCCTACTTCTTCCAAGAAGTCTGGCCTACATGGCAGAGTAGGCCAAAGAACATCTATCGGGGCTCTAGAGGGTTCCTTCAAACGGATGCCCTTCCACCAGCAGTTGCGTGAGTAATTGCAGGGCTGCACTTTTACCATCCTACGCAATGAATGTTTCCTTGCAGTGAAGGATGCAGGCCGAGACTTGACGTACCTCGGAGTCATTCTGCTAGGTGTCGGGCTCACTGGTGAGTGAGATCCTTGCACCTCTGCACACAAGGTAAATGTCACATTTGCGGAGGCTCGGTGACCGACAAGAATCGTGCTCGTTAACCTCCATTCCCCAGGCTCAATATTCCGTGACCTCACGCCAGCCACTTGATAGTAATTCAATATGGTAATGCTGCTAAAGCAGCGGACATTTTTTCGAGGGGATTCCAATTTCCTAATTGAAGTCCACATAAAAGTCAATTTGAGAGGGATAATGGCCTCGTTAGGATGCTGAGCCGGTACTGCTTAGGTCTTAATGCCTGCTCGAAGGAAAACAAGTTGTTGTATATCGTGAGTCTATTGGCTGCAGCCTTACTGGGGCTTAAGCAATACCAGTTGTAAGATTTCACAATTGAAATTTCATAATTGAAAAGTATTTGGTCTTGCTTAATCTTTGGACACATAGCAAAACGATTAACCTATGTGCACAGCTCAAGAAAATAATGTTGGTTGAAGGATGCATCTATTGAAGAGATCACAGATGTTTCTATCAGGGCCGTTCTCCAACAAAACAGCTTGTCGAGATACAATTTTAAGATTCCAATACATGTCTGAAATATAAAATTGAGGTACAGTATATGCCTGCACCAACCCGCACTGATCAGCGTGGTGAAGTATGGTCATATTAGCCACATGACCCACACTGTGGGGGGAGGCTGTTATCCAGCATTGGATTGACAGAGTGGCTGTTTAAGTGCAGGGATTTTTTGTGAGTAAAACGTCGCTACAAACATACCTAAATTGGCAATTAAAAATCAATGTGCGCAAAATATCATTGCGTGTAGGCTTAAGAAATTCTTTGCGCGGGTGTTTGTACGGCAGAAAATTGGTGTTGATGTTATACAAGGCATTCGGAGTTCTACCATCTGCATTGGGGTAACTGGCGGCATACCTCTGGGTTTCCTTAGAGTATTTTTTGTGTGTGTCTGCAGGCGCCTTGCTCTACCCAGTGTTCATGGAGCTGTTCTCCTCCTGGAGTCCCAACAGAGTTTACACATCTGCCTTGGGACGCTGCCGAGACCACCCTGAGGTCACACACTCACACAACCGCTATGCACTTTTTCCCTGGTGTAAGGGTTATAATTATGATTTCACAGGACAAAGTATCCATTCGGATGTATCACAGAGCAGTGCCACCGTAGATGTTAGGAGAATGGCTGACAGAAGTGGATACCTCTGAAATCTCAAGTAACCTCCTGTCCACACAGTAGGGGTCAGTACTTGTCCAGCCATTGTCGCATGACAATCAAACCGATATATTTAATTCTCGGAGGGTGGTTTAACCTCACAGTGCTTCATAAACAATGGGAGATTGAAAGTTTGTGCAAAAAAACCCAGAAACATTTTCTTTAGACACATTCAAATGATCAGGCTCAGGTGAGAAAAATGAGGATTGATTTACTGAATTGTTACCATTTCTCAGTGCACAAACGGTGGTCACGGGATCAACGTTTCCCTCTTCCATCTCATTGCCTGCAGGTCATGGCTGCCCTTGGACTGCCGATCAGTGGCTACGGGGAGACGACGCGCCGTGGCCGAAGGCAGCATGTCAGGTAAAGCCTTAAAGTTGGTACACGCTTGAGAGCACTGCAGTCGAACCAACTTTACCCATCTACTACATGGCTATGGGGGATGACTTGTACTCAATTGTACGCAGCAATTTTAAAGGCAATGGTGCCATTTTCAGAATTGTATTTGAAGAAAGATGCAACCCACCGTGCACAAACAGGTTGGGATGGTGGCTTGTGGGGGGCTATTCAGCGGGCAGTAAAGGGCAGCGTATAAACATTTATTGTTGTGCTGTGCTTCTTTGCTCCATGTTTATGCTCGCCCCCTTGACCGATGCACACTGACCATTGTATGTATACATGGCTGTGCGGGTGGTAATGGTGACATTGTGAAATATGGGACGGTGTAACCATTGCACGTGTGTGGGAAATACGTGAGGCTACCGGCAATTACTGTGTAAACATGCAGGTGGTTATCTGGGAGATGTCTCCTTTCCCATTAATGAAACATACATGTCACACAGCCAAAGACAGCCTAGGTCAGGGGTCGGCAACCAAAATAACAAGAAGAGCCATTTCTTTCCAATTCGGTACAAAATTCAGTATTTCAAGAGCCGCAATGCATCTGAGTACATACTGTACATACGTACATATCGTCAAGAAGCAGCCCGTAAAGAACCGCATGCGGCTCCGGAGCCGTAGGTTGCCGACCCCTGGCCTAGGTGCAAGGTCTACAAGATAAGACGTGGTCGTTTTTTGGTTGCATTTTCTGCATCTTCCTGTAATCATCTTTTTGAACCATATAAGAATATTGTATGATCGTTGTGTAGAAAGTCTGCATGAATGCTCGCATTTACATTGTTCAAATGCTTGGATGGTGAACAGGTTCAAGTTCATTTATTAGGTATAGCCCTGTGAGCCATTCGGCTCTTGAATCGGGTGCAACCGCAACAAACAAAAACAAAAACATGGACAAAAAACATCTTAAAGTGAATGTGTGACTGAGTGTAAACAGAAAATCCAAGAAAAGACAGCAAAATATTGCAGAAAAAAAATCACCGTACACCAACGCTGTGTGCAAAAAATCCCAGTGGAAGAGATTCAGTGCTGCATACCCATTATTTTGTACATGTTGGGACTCCAGCAAGACAGTAACCCCATCCGTAATTTATGGCCCCAGCATGATTGAGTTGACCGTGCCGTGGCCAGGGCAGTAACCCTCAACATTGACCCGTAATGCAAGGTAAATGTTAAGAGAGCCTTACACAAGAAAGTCACGTCGCTTTCTGTTTGGCTACGTCGTCTTTGGTGTAATGTGAAAGTGGGCCTTTTCCTACACGTGATCATTTATACTTGTAGAATGGCCCGAAATGCCCCGAGTCTGTAATATTTTATTTATTGAATATTTTATTTCCACATCTGGACATTTTAGCCGTCTTTAAAATTGTATGAATTGCGACTGCGGGCTATGCCAGAAACAGCTTTTTTTTCGTAACGTCTCATTGAAAATACATGGGGAATTTGAACTAATCAACTATTTTAGATGAGGTCAAGTAACTTTCATTCCTACTGTTATTTACATTTTTTTAAATATTCCTTTATTATTTTTCTCAAAGTTTATCCCGATTGTGCTTTTGGCATTGTCGCGAGACAAAGTATCCAATTGGATTTCTCGCAGATCCCTGCTGCAACCCTTCATGTTAGAGGACAGCCCAAGGAAGTGCATATCAAGAGCTCCCTCTGAAATCCCTTCATGTGATCTCTGGTCTACATAGTAAGAAGGCAGAATTTGTTTTACTCGCCCTGCCACGTAGTATCATGTTCGTTACATTAGTCAATCCGATCATGCTCAGCTGAAATGTAAATAAAACAGCGCAGAACCAATTACATGTTATGGGGTTTCTGCAGTCATTGGTGACTAAGGAATTCATTCACTTGATCTAAATAATTTTTATTTCCTTTTTTACTCAGCCATTTGGAGTTCGAGCAGGAAGGAGTGAAGCACATGCGTGTCAAGTTCTACATTAGTGGTAGCGAGCCGATGGCAAAAGGCACAGTCCACGCAGAGGTGGTGCAGGTGAGTTTACAGCGCAGCGCCGTGCAGGAGCATCTCCCATGTAGCCGACTTAGCCTTGCCCCACGCATGCCACATTTGCATGACCTCTGGGAAAACGTGCCTCGTTTCACAGACCGGGTTTGCCAGCTCGGCTTGTGTTTCGTTGGGAGCCATATTGTGCTGATCCAAACCCACTTGGGTGTGGGATGAGAGCTTAGGAGCACGCATGTAATCGTTCGGCTTTTCCCCAGCCGAACCAGTCATGGTGCCACAGGATCAATGCAGAAACAGGATGTGTTGTTAGCGATATCCATTGTTCATCTAAATCGATGGCAGTTATTGTAAACGAATCATTGAAAGTTTACAAAGTGAGATGATAAGCCTAAATTAATTTTGGAGCTTTCGTGACTGCAGGAATTATTCTTTTCATTCTTTCGGTAAAGTCACGTATAAAGATAAAATAATAAATTAAATAATAGCATACGACGTTTCGATTGCAACACAAGCAATCATCAGGTATAAATGAAATGGGAACAAAAAATCTAACCAGAAAACTATCTTGGTGATATCTGTCTGCTTATATGTCTGTCTATAGTTTTCTGGTTAGATTTTTTGTTGCTATTTCATTTATACCTGATGATGATTGCTTGTGTTGCAATCGAAACGTCGTATGCTATTATTTAATTTATTATTTTATCTTTATACGTGACTTTACCGAAAGAACCAAAGAATAAGCTTAAATTAACTCATGCCCATGTTAAACATTGTAAAAAAAAAACATTAACCTGGGCCGCTAAGCCCAGTTTTCCATTGGTCATGGAAATGTTGCATTGGACTAACCCAGTGTGCCCATTACAGAGCACTTTTTAGATGCTCGTAAGTTTGAAAAGGATATTTAGTGCACATATCTGCTTAAACCATCTCATAGGGGTAAAAAATAAAAAAAGTTCTGTGCAGCTATTAACAGATTAATTCACAAAATAACTGGTGTTAATATGAAGGGCTTTATAACAGCAGCAATTTAAGTCAATTGTTAATTTACATTTGTATCTCGCCACATAATGATTATTTGCTAAAACATTTGCTTCCTTTAAGGCATCGATATGGTACGAAACATGTTTAGTCAATAGCCAGCCATTATATGTAATAAATATACTGTTTTAAATATACATATGAAAACAATACTTGATGTTGCATTTTGTAAATAATAAACCTTTGCAAATAACGTATGCAAGTATTAACTGGAGGTATGTATGCTTGTTTGGCTCACAGACTCCAAAAGGCAAGTTTGAGTTTCGATATCTGTTTGTGGAGCTGGAGACGTATCCAAGACGCATTATAATCATAGAAGACAACCGCTAATATTCAACACACGGATGCACAGACACATGAACATGGCACACACCTGCTTTTCGAACTTTGGAATGTTTAATTTGACAGTACAAAACCACGTGTACACACATGCACTATCTTATGTTCTGCTTGTAAAAATGCAGTATATGCACAAATATAACTATAATTTTACAAAACATGTTTGAGCCAAAAGGAATTTATAACATTTTTGTTCAAATAACTTACACACTTGATTTATAAAATGCAGAACTTGAATGTGTGAAACAGAAAATAAAGCAAACAACATATGCCTAACAAAACAAAGATTCTTGATCTGGTGTTCATTGAAATATTAAGTAATTTTAGAAACTGTAATTGGGTGGTGAAATGTAAAATATACTTAAGAAGATGCTGTGATTCTATGCTGCAATGTTTACACCTCATTAAGGATCCTTGAGCCCATAATAGTAATAAAGGCACATGTTACAATTCACAGAAAATTGTCTAAAGCTGTCCTGCTTTGCCAAGACTGGCGTTCTACATCGGTGAATATTATGCCAGTAGGGTTACAGTATTGCATCCCTGTTTCCTTTAAGGCATCGATATGGTACGAAACATAAACATGTTATCCACTGTATGCATTTTATCCCCTGTAATACAATTAACTTCACCTGCTGTGGGAAGATTAAGGAACGCAAGTGGATCAGTTACACCACATGCCTTGTGCTCTTTCTACATCCTGGATTTAATGCAACATGCAATGTCGTCCCCACTGAAATAAAATAATTACTGAAGCATTTTAATCTTTTTTTTGTAAGGGGCTCAACATATGGGTACAGATTTGGTTGCAGTGCATTGTCCAGACTGATGTCCCTGATGAGCGTAGAGGCCATCTGCTGTGCAAAGTTGTCATGCTCGGTGTATTTTGAAGGGGTTGATGGGGATTGTTCGTAGAACCTGATTCTCAAACACAAACGTTTTGATTCTCTGGAAGACCCAATGGAAGATGAGCAGAACGCTGACGTACTGCACCCAGCCAAACTTTATCTGCTCCCAGAAGCCTGGCTGGTAAGTGTCAATAGCATGTTAAGGCAAAACCTGAAAGTACGCCACAATTACATTTATAGAAGCTCATGCCAGCTACTTGCTATGCTTTTCAAGTGTCACACGGACAACATTTAGGCACACCATCTGCTAATTGGCACGGATATAAAAGGTCCTTTAATAATTTTCCTACTGCTGGCATCGAGAAGAACTTTGGTTAACTGTAATTAACACGAATGGCTGCACCGAGTCATGGATAGCCATGACACCACATGAATACATAAAGATTATAAACATAAAAAACATGAAAGATAATACTGGACAGGAAATACAACTGGGAAATTCTGAATTGATTTCTAAGGCTGCAGCATGCAGGTCTTACCATTGTATACTGCAAGCTGTAAAATAAAAATAATGCAACGTAAATATGAATGACCACAGCTGTTAACGTATTAAGTTGTACTGTTAGAAACACAACCGTTAACGCGTTTACTGAAATTATTTAACTGCAGATGTATTCCTGTAGAAATTGCTGTGTCGAGTTATCAGCATTCATCAATGTGAAGTATAGTACAATGGTGAAGGATATAGGATGGTCTCCTCTGGGTAGCGGATGAGCAGGTTAATGACGAAGGGGGTGGTATCAGCTCGGCCAGACTTCCACATAGCCATCGTGTTGCCAAGTACTGTACTCACTGAAAATACAAATGGAGACATTAGTATTTAAATAGAAAATAATCACCTTTTTTCTCTTCCCACCTTTTGTAAATCCAATAACTTTATTTTGGTTCTTGATGGGGAAAATGTAAGTATTGCCTCATCCACGTAAAAGTGTTTTACACATTACACACAGCCTTCTGGGAGTGCACAATTTCAGCAGCATTGGGTCAATACGAACAAACTACCGTTTTTTACATTTGGTGTCTTATCAGCAGTTAGGCTTGCTTGACCAATGATTGATATCAGTTCTTTCCTATAAGCAGTCCACCAGCATTTGTATGAGTGGCATCTACATCACAATGACCTGTAATACTGCTGTGTGCAACTTATACATTTTTATTTGCAGCCCTTAATCGACTGCTGGATGAAGGCCATATGGGTTATGGGGGTTTGCCCATAGTTACCAAGCTGGTAAGTGCATGTTGGTAAAGGGAGGCTCAAGACAGAATATCGAATGTAGGTCACTGGGTTCACAGCACAATGTGCTAACCACTGCACCACCACTAGTGTGTGTAGTATAATGAACAGTATCTCACCATTCCTTTCCTGATAGGCGTGGATTATCTCGGTAAAATCGTAAGCTTCGGCAAATGGACTGCTACCATTGACCACTGAAACCTGAAGTGAAACGTGAAAAGGAACAATATAGAATTCAATAGTTACTGGTATACGTTGTGAGAATGTGACTACTTGTCAGTGTAAACAATCTTTACTTGTCAATTATGTGTAGGTTGGCTGTAACTAAGAACAAATGAAACTAGTTCTGTTTCAATAGGACTAATCTGTTGTAGTTTTGGGCTTCTGAAGATAACCTACATATATTGTTTTAGATCTGAAGATTAACTACACTGCATCGACAATGTAGGAGCATCGACAATTATCGGGAAATAATTAAGGAAATGTTTCGTAAACTAAAACTAGAGCCTCTCTTGGCAATGTATGCAGTAACTTACAGCATATGGCGAGTATGTGTAAATTATTTGTCCAGGTTTAAGTATGCGGTGACTGATCAGCTGTTCATAAGATTTTGGGAGGAAAGTCAGACAAGCCAACGGTTATTGATGGGTGGCAAAGCATTGCCACTGGTTGTACATTGTAACGCGTGTCCAGGCCACGGTGAGCAAGTGGCTCTCGCTGCCGAAGACGCAGGTCTCCATTGACGCTCAGCTCGGAGCCATGCAGCGGGGAAGAATGCTGTGCCAGGGCCATGCTCTGCATCACCAGCGTGGGCATTCGCTGTACCCACATGCAGACGACAAGCTTGTTTATTCACAGGAGAATGACCATATGCTTATGCAGACACACATGAACAGTCAAATCAACAATGAAAATGTGTTTGTGAGGTGCTTACAAACAGCTTGTAGGAAAAGGTGAGCAGAAGATGCACACCGACCACTTCATCTGCAGCATTCATTGGCATGGACAGGGAACAGTGCAACCGGTCTGCTTTTCCGTCCAGATTCACGTCCTCCTCCCTCGCCTGTGCCAGCCAAGCATAGAAACATTATTTCACTTGGCAGCTGTGGGCTCATTCAAAAGAAACGTTGTACGAGGTGAACTGTGCATAATAGTTTTATGGATAAATGAATTCCCGTTGCTAAATACAGCGGAAATCCACTTAACCTCTATTTTTCACACCCCCAAATGATACATCTTTCATCTGGGTGAATAGCCATGCTTATCCATGGATTTAAGGAGTACATCATAAGTTTGCAAATTCATGCTATCTGTGCACAGTTGAAAATCATGCATTTGGTCTGTACACAACAATAAAAAGGCAACTATTTCCAGGCCATGCGCAACTTTGGCGGCGGCAATAGTTAGCGGTAAATGAATAATACTATCTGCACGAATTCGCAGATTTTACCGAACCACTATTCACTCAGAAGCAGTCTCCCGGAAGCACGCCGTCTTATTCGCCATGCTGTTTTGTGGACAAGAGTGGTAACACAGAAGTGGTGGGAAATTCACCCTGGATAAGGGGAAAATGTGGATAAGCACAAATAAATGGATCTCCCAAAAGAGTATACCCTTAAAATTAGTGGGTTTTTAATCATCGCGGCTTTGCATATTCGCAACAAATTTATTGTAGTGCTGTCTGAAATTCGCGGGCTTTAAATATTCTCGGCCATAGAGACTCCCTGTATGGTACATATTGTACCGACGCATGGGGCGGTGCAGTTGGCGAGTGCGCTAAAGTTACCAACTATACGGACGTACTGTGTTATCGTTAACCGTGGCCCCTTAGCGAAAATAAATTGACATTATTAAAAGTTTATATAACACCGTATATTAATTCATATTTTGAATTATAAATGTTTATGTTCATCATTAAAGGTGAGTTAAATAACAATAATACTATACAATATATGTATTCTTAAATATATGCATACAATTTATATATTTCAATGTAATATGTCTATGCCCCCTAACCATATTTTCCTCATGAGCTTTCATTATAAATATTCGCGCTGCTATACAGGAACTGTTCCCCGCGAATATTAAGGTCTTATTGTGGATAATACATTTCCAAGTCTTATTTCAGGAGTTGCGATGCGGCATTGTGAAACCCAATCATGTTGATTGCGGAGCATTGTGGATAACCCTCAGCTGATATTCTCGGCACAAGCACAGAGGGCTTCATCCTGCCGCCTCGCTAGTTCTGTTCCTTCAGGAATCGCTGGGACAGACGCACGGTAACGAAAGGAGTGCGCAGCTCGGGCAGCAGAGAGTTGAGGTTCTCGAACGTGCTCCATGCGATGGGCGTTGAGCTCGTCTCCAGCAGCAGCATGATGTTATAGTTGAAGTTCACGGTCGGCTGCTCCACAAATGAGGCTGTTCTCAGCCAGAAGCCTTATAGTGCATGCCCGCAGTGAGTGGAGAGCGAGGGTGGGATGGGAAACAACAACACATCACTTAACTTGGTCGTTATAAACCTACAATCATAGACAGATGTTGCTGGCAAGGTTCATGTTTCCTGGATAATGTGCCAGCTACTGGCACTGCTGATCCGCTGCATTTTTGTTTCTCCAGGCAATTGAGTTTAGGCCAGTCTCAATACATTGATAACTGGATTTCCAAAGCATCTAAATGTGAACCGTACCATTTGTAGCAAGCTGACAGGTCTCAATCTTATCACCAATGAGAGGTCTTGTGAAGTGAAGCAAAAAATACTTTGGTAGTATCATCTGCCTCGGCAATTTATTTTGTCGTACAAGATGTTCTGCTGATTTATTGTGGAAAAACATTAAAATTTTGACTTGAAACTTTCGTGACTGCAGGAATTCATATTCTTGGTTCTTTCGGTAAAGTCACGTAGATAGAAATTAAAATTCAAAATAAATTAAAATAAAAGCAAAAAACCCACGACGTTTCGATCGCAACACAAGCGGTCTTCATCAGGCGGAGAGAAAAGAGGGGGGCAAGCCTTCAAATGCAACTGCTTCTAAGGGCTTCCAAAGTTGTGAGTGGGCGGGGGACGAGAGTTGCGAGGCAGCAGCAGCAAGTAAAGCTGTGAAGCGCGAGATCGAGGTGGAGCTGATGGCGAGGGGCAGTCCCCCCCCCCCCCCCACATTGTCTAACACGCCTGGACTGTGCCCCCCTCGCCTTCAGCCCCCTCTCTCTCCCCATCTCTACCCCCCTCCCTCCCCCTATCTCTAGCCCCCCTCTCTCTCTCCCCCCATCTCTACCCCCCTCTCTCCCCCCCTATCTCGACCCCCTCTCTCCCCCCTATCTCTACCCCTCTCTCTCCCCCCATCTCTACCCCCCTCCCTCCCCCTATCTCTACCCCCCCTCCCTCCCCCTATCTCTACCCCCCCTCTCTCCCCCCCTCTCTCCTCCTATCTACACCCCCCCCCTCTACCCCCCCCTCTCCCCCCCTCTCTACACCCACTCCCTCCCCCATTGTCTAACACACGTGGACTGCGCCCCTCGCCTTCAGCTCCACCTCCACCCTCGATCTCGCGCTTTACTCCGACATCGGCACCGGCTGCCCGCCCCTGCTGTTGACAGCACACAGCGTTACTGCTGCTGCTGCCTCGCAACTCTCGTCCCCCGTCCACTCACAACTTTGGAAGCCCTTAGAAGCAGTTGCATTTGAAGGCTTTGCCCCCGTCTTTTCTCTCCGCCTGATGAAGACCGCGTGTGTTGCGATCGAAACGTCGTGGGTTTTTTGCTTTTTTATTATCTAAGAACAGGTCTGTCCTTCACCTGAAGACGGCTGCTTGCGTTGTGGCCGAAACGTCGTGAGAATTATTTTATTATGTTTTATTTTTATTATTTTATTATTTCCCTTCTACGTGACTTTACCGAAAGAACCAAGAAGATGAATCCCTGCAGTCACGAAAGCTTTAAATCGAAATTTACCTAAAGAAGCAAGAATATGAAAAACATTCAACTCACAAACTTCATTCCTTACCTGATGGCTCGAATTAAATATAGCAGATAATTTCAAAGAAAATAAAAAGGCCAATCTTTCCATATTACTAATCACCATATAATGATTAGTAATTCACATCCGAATGGACAATGCAAATAGAACATTGGGTTAAGGTGACGAGATATTTGAATCATGGATAGTCTCGTGGTAAGGCACATGTTTAAACATAACGCATATCAAGCACTAGATGTCAGTATCGGGTTAAATACAACGTTATATTCTACTTTACGTGATATCTCACTTTAAATGACACCGCTTTCATTGACAGTGAAACTCCCTGAAGGTGTTTTACGCAGCTAGCCACACATTAGGGCTAATTTTACACTTTGTTTGTAATTTAAAGCAAATATAAGTTTGAGAAAATGTCTTTATTCTAGATTTGAAGCTTTCGTGACTGCAAGGATTCATACTCTTAGGTTTTTTCGGTAAAGTCACGTAGTTAAAAGTAAATAATAAAAATAATAATAGAAATAAAATAAGTAGAAATAAAATAATTATTTCTATTATTATATTATGTTAATAATATAAATAATAAAATAATGCTTCCTATTATTTTTATTTCCATTTTTATTTATTACTTTTTTTTACCTACGTGACTTTACCAAAAAAACCTAAGAGTATGAGTTTGACAAAATGTGTTTGATGCAACTGCCCATTGAATAGAGATGGCTTATTAAGTCACTGCACGCACACATTAACATGTTTTTTTTATTTCACAAGTCACTACACATTGCAAAAAAATATACTAATAATTTCCACAGCTGTTAAAATGTTGTAAATCTGTACAATTGTTAAAGGATATAATTAAAAACGGTCTTGTATTGACGATAATGAAAGCATGGGCCTTACGTAGTTGCTAGGTAACCGGCGATTGGACGCCTCTGCACGTGTCTGCCTAAGCCGCAACTCGATCCAAAAAAATTAAACAATTTACACCGAAACATTTCTCTCTTTGTTTTTAATACCGTGACGTTGTCGTTGTTTTACTCTTGCGCGCTAACATTTTTAAACGAGTCTCTGATTTTTCTTTTTTTTTTATAAACCAAACAGAAAAGCCAGGGGCCGCACAAAAGGCGTCTTTGGCGTTTAAAACGTGCGAAACGCGATGAGAATCTGCGACCCACCTTGGCTGCGGTAGACGACGAGCAGAGGCGGGATGTAGGTGAGCAGAAGCGTGGCGACGATGAACAGCGACGCCTTGGAGAAGAAACTCGTCCTGTAGCGAACGAGAGCCGGGTGCGAGAACACCTCGTAAGCCATTGCTGCTGCACATACACTTCAAAGTTCCTAGTCCGCATAAGCGGCAAGCGCTCTGTCGTCGGTGCCGATTGGCTGGCGCGGCACGCGGCTGCGCTCCGTCAGCCAATCGGAAGGGGAGTCTCGGTGAGCCTGGTTTGTGTGTACTACCAAATACAATGGGGGCAGGCTCAGAATATTAATGCGAGGAATCCGATGAGCTGTAAAGCTCTTTGTCGCAGATGTTCAATTGGACGTGAGAACAAATATAAAAAAACGATAGGATTGCAAAGTATAGGAAATGTGAACAAATAAAGAAATTTAATACATCGTTTAAAGTAAAGCTAAATAGATAACAAAAATATATATACACAAATACAATTACATATTTTTTTATTTCACCAGGTAAGGCCCACTGAGCTATTTAGCTTTTTCAGAAGCGACCTGGCCACAAACGACAGCTAAACCAAGTGGCTTATCTATCATCGTGTGGAAATTTATATCAGCTAAATAATTGAAATGATCGAGACGCATATTTCTAAATGTGGAGGGGAAAAACGGGAGGACCCAAAAATCCACGCGACCACGGGGATAGAGACACCGCAAACTTCAAATACACAACAGCAGGCTGTGGGTTTCACACCTGATGATGATTGCTTGCGATAATTGTTTTTTTTTTACCCTTTTATCTGGCAACAAAACTGACACCTTTTTTTACAAGGAGTCATGTTTGCATAGATCACAATACCTGCAGTCATAATGCAAACAAAAAACATAACTCTGATAATGTATGCACTGTCCTTGAAGTTGGCAAATGAGGTTCCAATGATGATTGCTTGTGTTGCAATCGAAACGTCGTGAGAATTATATTGTTTGATTTTTATTATTTCCCTTCTACGTGACTTTACCGAAATAATCAATAATATGAATCCCTGCAGTCACGAAAGCTTTAAATCGAAATTTAAGGCGAGGGAGTTAGCATCGCACCAATGTTGAGCTATTGCATTACATCGATACACCAGCTGAATGTGAGATTGCAGTTGTCGCTCTGTGATCTCTCTACATCATCAGAAATAAGAAGATTCTAGATTTGAAGCCTTCGTGACTGCAAGGGTTCATACTCTTAGGTTTTTTCCCGGTAAAGTCACGTAGGTAAAAATAAAAATGAAATAATACGTATTATTTATTTACCGAGTGTTGACATCCCCAGCATTTAACAGTACTCTCCTTTTTGTATTTGGATTGTCAGCCAACACCGGTTACAACCCCAAGTGCACCTATTGTTCTCTTTTAGCCCGGCCCACCCCCCCCCCCAACACGTTCCATTCATTGGCTACCACATTCAGATAAGCCCCTCCCCCTCCCCCTTAACTTGTATTTAAGAGCTTGTATCTTGGAATTTTGCCTCACTTGATACAGTAATTGTATCTGTGACGGTCCCACCTGATGACGGAGACTTGTGTTTCTATAATTATTTATATATATTTATTTATTTTTACCTACGTGACTTTACCGAAAAAAATCGAAGAGAAAGAAGACGAATTTATGCAAATTGCACTTTTATTTAACCGCTCCAATTTCGTAGCATGCATGGGAAACGCGCGTGCTATCGTTGGTTTCGATTGGCTAAGGCAGCGTTGTACCCGCTCTACCAGCCAATCAGAAGAGGCGTTTCATGAGTTTGGTTTATGTGTAGTGGATAATACAAATGGTAACATGCACTGCCTCTTTTAACGCATTATATTAACACTGCAGTAATTAAGATAATTGTTCAAACTAACCGCTATTTATTAAAGCCTCTATAATAATTGCGTAATGATTATGCAACAATTTTCTGGAAAACGAATGTCTATGCAAATTTGTGTGTCTATTTTTGCAACTTTCTAAAATAGGTGGCAAATGCCAGGTTAATATATTTGTTGGCTGCTGTAAAGTTTGGGGTACATCTTGTGTGTGGCTTTAAATGCGCGATTTACCGGCGCAAACATCAGGAAAACAGAAAACAAGAGGTGGATTCACGAAAGGCCGAGTCAGATAATGGCCCCTTGGCTTTGTGCCCTTTTTAAAACGTGCCAAACAGCGGCGCAGCTTAAAATAAAACGATAACTCATATACAGTGTTCTATTAATATTAAAGACGTACGACTTGGTTGCTACGAAATGCTTGCGTTGGTTTTCGCGTTTCCACTCAAGAGTGTTTATCAGAGCATTTTTTTGGATGATCAAGTGCGACGGTCACAATAGAAAATGTATTCTCGTGCATTTTGCAATATGTTGGAATGTTACGTAATGGTAAACGTGTATTCACTGGTACGAATTGGTGTTGACGTATATACTTGTTTTTCTATGTGTATTAAAACAACAACACTCATGGATTTGCCATGCACATAACAGATAATTCGATCACATTTCAATGGAAATATCCAGTGTGTCCAGCCCTACCACTATTAGTTTGCAAGACCACTCCACAGCAGACTATCTCAGCAGTCAAATCTCTACAAATACACAATGTTGCATGGAGCTCTCACCAAGGCTTCCTAAAAAGAATTGCACAGAGGCCTCCTACAGAACTCAAACACCTTTTAAAAAATTCACCCATTAACCCTTCCTAAATCCTTAATTCTTAATTAAGACATCTATTGTCTCCTGTTGGCCCTTTGTTGTGTTTACTCGACTTTCTCAGAGAGAATGTAACCAGGGCCCCGTGATGTCTCTAAAGCCAGGGTCATCTCAAGAGGTTTTTGGAGGCTTTAAGCAAAATGCCCCCAGTAGCCTCACCCCACTCTCTATGGCCCTGCCTTCGAGATGGTTTTTCTAAACTATTAAAATTAAGCAAACTGTTCACAGCTATGTCAATGTGTAAATTGCTGAAGTTAACTCCGTTGTTGTTAATTTGGTACATGCTGTTGGATGGAGATTTCCAGACCGGCATCTGCTACATATTGAGCTTTAATTCCAAAAAAGTCAGACATTACTTTGTACATCACGTCATTTTAATTCCTATGTTCTGGTGTTTCAAGCGCCTCATCAGAGGTGGCATATGGTTATAGAAGCTAATTCCAAACCAAACACTCAATTGTTTTCTAAAATACATGCAGAGTAATACTGTTAATTGGTCAACAAGTTACCCTTCGGGTTGAAATGGATATCGAGATTAAATGGCTGATCTCAGCGTGAATAAAATGAAGTTACCATATACATTGAATAATTTTAAAATATATATTAACTTACAGTAGTAGTGTTATTACATCTTGTACGTGTATATAAATAACACAACTTCTGTATACACAGTATGTTGTTTATCTTATTAACATATTTTAAATCATGCCAGTGACAGCTTACATCCAGCTATCTACACCCACATCTACAAACGGTGTACATTTGTACATCACTTTAATTGCTGGTGTACGAAACAAATCCCATTGCGTAAACTGTATGCAGTCATAGCAACACCGCATTGGGTATAATGCTTCCTCCCCATTGACTGCGAGATTCAATCTCAAGAAGCTCCCGCTGTTAAGCCTCCCGGATTGCCAGGCGTGGAGTAGGCAAAGCATGGCGTGGAGTCGGAAAAAGCCGGGCGTGGAGTCGGAATAGACGGGCGTGGAGTTGGCAACGCATGGCGTGGAGTATGCAAAGCAGGGCGTGGAGTAGGAAAAACCGGGCGTGGAGTAGCAAAAGCCGGGCGTGGAGTCGGCAAAGCCAGGCGTGGAGTCGGAATAGACGGGCGTGGAGTAGGCAAAGCCGGGCATGGAGTCGGAATAGACGGTCGTGGAGTGGGAAAAACCGGGCGTGGAGTGGGCAAAGCCGGGCGTGGAGTCAGTAAAGCCAGGCGTGAATTCGGCAAAACCGGGCGTGGATTCCACAAATCCGGGCGTGGATTCGATAAATCCAGGCGTGAATTCGGAAAACCCAGGCGTGGAGTACTCAAATCCAGGCGTGGAGTCGGCAAACCCAGGCGTGGAGTCCGTAAATCCAGGCGTGGAGTCGGCAAATTCAGGCGTGGAGTCGGCAAATCCACGCTGGCACATGGAGCCATATGCGGCAAAAAAAGAGTCTAGCATCCGCAAGGTCCTGAGAGAGCCACCCACCCCAACACCACCACCACCATCGTCGCCTCCACCCACAACAACAACAACCACCCCACCACCATCGCGGAGCCACACAACTACAAGCTACTCCCATCGTCAGGAATATACCGCTGCTATGAAGTGGATGTTTAAGGAAGACCACTCCTTTGGTACCACGAATGAGTCTCGTTTATCGTCGCGATTGTTGTTGTATTTGTTGATGTCATCGTTGCGGTGTTTTTTGTGTATCTACACAATACAATATAATTGTGCTTTATGCCTTTCCTGTCGCTTGTGTGTTTATGTTACGCGACGACGATGATGATGATCACGATGTTTGCTGTGTTCTACTCACAATATTCATCTCTCGCAGTCGGGGTTTTTTCTCTCTCTCGGCGATAAAAGACGACAGAAACCGTGTTGCTATTGTCCCCGACGGCAGAGCCGACCCTGTCCCCAATCGTATTGGCGACCGAAGGGTAATAATGTCACACACGCGGGGCGAGCGCGTCCCTTTAAACTGTCCCTTTAAACGGTGCCATTTAAACTCGCAATATCACCCTTTTGTTCATTGCTGCTGCTGCTGTTGTTGTTGATGGTGATGTTGATGTTGTTGTTGATGTGCCGACGTCATGCCCGATGTGTGACAGCGGTGCTGAGTGTCTTCGCCAACCCCGAGCAGACGTGTAACGTGAACATTCGTGCGACTTTGACCCGTGCAGGATTTTAAAAGATGAACGTCACGCAATCGTTTGTTTAGAGCCACACGTATGTTGGAGCGTTATGCTTCGTTGTTGTGGTGGTTGTTGTTGTTGTAGTGGTTGTTGTTGTATTGGTTGTTGTGATGGTTGTGGTGGTTGTTGTGGTAGTGGTTGTGGTGGTTGTTGTGGTGGTTGTTGTGGTGGTTGTGGTGGTTGTTGTGGTAGTGGTTGTGGTTGTTGTTGTTGTTGTGGTAGTGGTTGTGGTTGTTGTTGTTGTGGTTGTTGTGGTGGTTGTGGTTGTTGTGGTGGTTGTTGTTGTGGTAGTGGTTGTTGTTGTTGTGGTTGTTGTTGTGGTGGTTGTTGTGGTGGTTGTTGTAGTGGTTGTTGTGGTGTTTGTTGTGATTGTTGTAGTGGTTGTTGTGGTGGTGGTTGTTGTGGTAGTGGTTGTTGTTGTGGTGGTTGTTGTGGTGGTGGTTGTTGTTGTTGTGGTAGTGGTTGTTGTGGTGGTTGTTGTGGTAGTGGTTGTTGTTGTGGTAGTGGTTGTTGTGGTTGTTATGGTGGTTGTTGTGGTGGTGGTTGTTGTGGTTGTTGTGGTGGTTGTTGTTGTTGTGGTGGTTGTTGTATTGCACTCCGATGCTAACGCAAACCCATAAGTTGGGTTGAAGGTCGCGCCTTGTTTGACGATTCTGCGAATAATGTTGAAATGTGAAGAAGGTGCTGTCATTTTGTCGTTGTCTTCCCAATGAAGGCAATAATCGACGAGTCAAAGCCATTGTTCATCGACAAATGCCCTCTGTCGTGTCGTTATTGTACCGTTGTTGTCGTCTTTCCAATCGCTTCAGGTATCCATTTGCCCTGCACGTTCTGCTTGCGTAAGCACTACACGGCCCCAGTGCCGCATAAGCTTATTTATGATCGTGTGATTAGCCACTACTCTGTTTAAGTACATTATTCGTAGCAAACTGGGGTCGGGGTATATATATAAAGTGAACATTTTACGGGATAGTGGTGGCGGTGATCCTAGTACAATATAGTAGTAACGACTTCTGTTGTTTAGGTGACATGTTCTTTGTGTTTAACAGTCGTGGATTTGAATGCCATTTTGGCTGACTGGAGGGCCTCAATTCTAGACCAGCAAGAGAGTCTCAAAATGGGACTCTTGATTCATCGGTGGATATAGGTCAGCACATGGAAATTGTGCTGTCATCCCATGCCTAATGCTGTGCCCCCCTTCACTAACCCGCACAAACGAGCGTGGGTGACGTGTGGACAAATATTCCCTTGCGACCCAATTGACAAAAGGGTGGCATATGGTGTGGCACGTGAACCGAAGGGAATAAACGTTAATCAATTATTTGGTAGCAGTTGTGGTTTTAAGGCCTCTTTCTAGGCCGGCTAGTGAGCTTCACGATGGGACTGTTTGATATTGCAAACCTTATTCTTGGTTCTTTACGTTTGGACGAAAACGGGATGAGGTTCAACATCAAAAAGACGGAGTATATGGAGTGTGGCCCCCAAACCGACGGCACCATCAGTATTGACGGAGAAGATCTGAAGAAAGTGACGGACTTAAGACCGGGGCTCCACCATCAGCTCAGATGGTAGCGAATCACGACTGATGTGAGTCACGAGTCAATGCAGCGGTGGATGAAATTGGATGCAAGTCACCAGAGTCCGCTGTGTCCGGAAAATGCCCGGATAGGCCTGAAGGGAAAAAATATACAAGACCATCGTCCCGACCGGTGGCAACTCTTATGGATCCGAGTGCTGTCCAGCCACAACTGTAGCACGAACAAAGCTCTCCACACCACGGAGATGAGATGCTCAGATGGAGCCTCGAGGCCTCACTCGATGGGATCGTGTCAGGAACGAAGACGTTCGTAAGCGACTTGGTGTGGCCCCACTTGCTGGACCAAGATGCTTGAAGGCAAGGCGTTCGGTGGTACGGCCATGTGATTGCGAAGTGAAGAGTCATCAGTTGGCCAGACTGCCGTGCGTAAGTGAGCCAGAGTGCACCGCCGTCCCACGCGGACGTCCAAGAAGCGATGGATATGAAAACCGAATAAAGGAAGACATGAAGACGGTCAACGCATCCCTGGAAGATGCCCTGGACACGAGCCAAAGGGCCAAGAAGAACAATGCCGAAAAGCGGACCCTGCGCCACAGCGGAACAACGCTAGGACGAAGAAGAAAGAGATATTCTTGGTTCGTTACCGAATTACAGAACATTTGCCAAACACGTGGGTGGCTACAGAAGTAATGCAAATGTGTATTTGTATATATTCTGTGAAGTATATGCACTACAGCTATGATGCGGAGCAGAAATGTGGACAATGACAAATACTGGACAATGGCTGGTGATTGCATACAGAGCTCCCTTGAAAAATACTCCCAAGGCCATCTATGGTATCTAGTGTTTACAGTATTGTTCAGTGTTTTAATAGGCGAAAAAAATCCATATCAAACATTTTCAAGCCACATTTTTTGCAAGACCGTTTTCTACGCGACTACACAGTGTAAAATGTACCTTGTATTCTCAATGGCTCTGGTACATAAATACAAATGTTAGCAATTGCTATTTGCAAGACACCAGTTCGATGAAAGTGTTGTAATCACACGCTGAGAAACACAACCATCTGCAACAGCACAGCCTTTGAATGGAAACAAAGTCAGGTATCAGTTAAACATTTGCCCTTCGTACACCATTTGCTGGTTTTAATCTCGTAAATAATTTGCAATTATTGATATAACTGCACCAGAAAAACCCAGACCAAAAGTAGAATGGTAGACCTCGGGGAGGGGAGGCACTACTGCTGCAGCCTTTGCTGGTTTTTAATCTGTGCTTGCTCCATGTTGGGATGTGTATGTTCAGGTCGTGGTGGAGAAAGTCCCTGGCTCCCAGATCGGAGATATTGACAAGCGCAAGTACCTGGTGCCAGCCGACATTACGGTGGCACAGTTCATGTGGATCATTCGCAAGCGCGTGCAGTTGCCTTCTGACAAGGCCATCTTTCTGTTCATAGACAAGACAGTGCCACAGTCAAGGTGTGTCATACCATGCCAAACATCATACCGTACACACCAAATAAAACAATACCTGTCTATGATGCTGTGCATGAGACCAGTTGAAGTGGATTCTCTTACAGATTTTTCTTGAAGGCAGTGAATGACATGAGCTCAGAGTCCTGTAATTTTCCATAATCTTAGAACATGTCTATGAAATGTAATGTCTGCATTATTGGTAAAATTTTAACAGGAAGCTTCCCATCAATAGATCAATAAAAGACAGTGCGCTGTGGGTGGGGCTCTCGTCCATAGTGATGTCACTTGATGGCACGACATGTTATAGCACAATGGCGCATGCAACTGTCATACATAATAGGATCACTAGTTTGGCTCTGAATGCAAATACATTGTGATTTCTGGCCACCATTTTGATAAAATTTGGTTGGTTTTCCCTGGAGTAAGACCCTATTAGTAACAGAAAATCTATACTGTATATGTTTATGACATTATTTATATTGGATCATCTTTATGAACGTTTTCCCCTCTGGTTACAGATGGATAATTATTTAATGATTTCAACCTTCGCTAGAAAGTATTGACTACTTAGATGACTAAAATAGGTTCTGGTTATATCATTATGTTGACTTCTGCACGAATATCTTATCCTCCCAACTCTGAAATGTTTACCTTGCTATAGCAGTGAAAGTAACTTTTTAGGATTGTTTCATGAAGCTTCATACTAATGTTGGGCAGTCCAGGGCATGTAGCCTAGGTGCTTATCTGCAAAAGCTTTGTTCTTTGGGTTGGTTTTAGATACTTGTACCTTGATTATCCAGTTCTAAATGGAAACTGAAAATAAAATTCTTGAAATTTTAACAATACCCTGGTTTTACTGTATAAAGTGATTCAAGTTTAAATGCCATCATTAGAAAATAACAAAGGTGGTTGACCCTTTAAATTGTTTCAAACATATTTTAATGCAATACAAGACGGCCCTTTAATAAATAACGTCACGAAGTGCTCCTGAAAGAGCCGCGTGTGGCTCCAGAGCCGATGGTTGCCGACCCCCTCTGCTTGGTGGATTATCACATCTCAACATTGTGAGAGATGGCCAGTGCTTAGGGGAGGGAGGCCTTTATCCACCAGTCAATTGATGATAATGATTAACACCATATCCTTGTGTCCAGTGCTTCCATTGGCCAATTATATGAAGACCAGAAGGATGAAGACGGCTTCCTGTACGTTGCCTACAGTGGAGAAAACACCTTTGGACGCTGATCCCGGGCCAGTCTGCGGAGTGCACTGCAAGAACCACTTCGCCAACAACGCAGGACAAAACCACAACCAAGACGGAATTACCTTCCAAACCCCGCAGCCTGCAGTTAATGATCCACGTTACTTTCTCCCCAAAATCAACACGCTCGTTAAAAGATGTGCAGTGTCGCGGCATGTCAGCCATGCATTTACGCTTCAGGACAGGGCGCGGTTTTAACAGTGGAATGTTGAGATTGTTTAAAACTTGTGTACTAAATTGGTGTTAGAATTTTGTGCAAAATGATTCATGGATATATGCGCTTTTTTCCATTAGCGTTTAATCTGCCTGGCATCTGACAACCCACGTTTTTTTTTACTCAAGTTTTACTTCTATAATATTTCAGTCTTGTCTATTTTGTTTCTTACACTTTGTGGACTGAGTATTCACCCGGTTTTTCTGAATGCTTATTTCACACCCAGGTTCACATTCACGTATATACGTGCTTGCTGTGCATATTACAGGTATTTTTATTTGTGTTTATGTTCGAGTTACATGCTGCAATCTGTAAAAAAAATATTAATAGAATAAAAAAATGATATGTATTCCTGCATGATGACACCTATTTAAATAATCCTAATTTAAACCGTGATGAAGATGTTGCAATTTGTCAATTCCTGTTGCCGAGTTCTTGATTGTCTAAATGTACGTCCAATATAAGTAAAAAAAAAAGTACAGCGTGGAAATTCACTTGCGTCCATGAATAAAATGTAACGTTTTTAATATAGAAATTTAAACCATCACAGTGGGAAGTCAGATATTAGCAAACACATCTGGGTGGTTTTCATCACATTGCACATTGTAGCTGTATAAAGTAAATGAAATATGTATTGTGGAAAGTTGTAACATCATTTAAGGATGCTTTAAATGCCTTAATAAACCAGGCATTGTGAACTAGTTGAAAGTTTAATTGTTGGAAAATTTACAGCATTTTATCTGCATTTGTTTGATCCATCTGATACACTAGGACCAAGGCAATGTGTACATATGCATGTTGGAAACCATACACGATAGTCCAGGATTTACACTGAGCTTGCATTCTAGACGTCTTCATACTCCATAAAGATGTAACCCAAAAAACATTTAGGTTGTGTGTCCTGAGGTGTACAACAAACGTTGAAGCTTTGTTAGGAAAATGAGTCCGAAGCTTTATACAGCACTGACATCTTTGCAGCATGATTCCCCCACGTTTACTGTCATTACAGTCTTTGTACAGTGGAATCAAGAGAATATGCCTGTGATTTTTAAATCTTTTTCTCATGAACGAAGCTTTACAACTAATGCCGATCATGTAAATGTAGAGACCTTGTTTAAGCGCATTTCTGTGCAAGAGTCCATCCAAGCACGAACCAGGCTTAACTGTTTATCTTCAGAGATCCAATGAGATTGGGCGCATTGTGAGTAATTTGGTCAAAGGCATAAATGTACGAATCGATAAAAGAATAACTAGATTATCTGGGTCGTGCTAACCTTTTAAGAAAACAGCTTTACATATAGTCCACTTCAAGTCATGGCTTAGGTGAAGTCAAGATACTCTCTGGGTGATGACACCCATGTGCAGAAGACCTTGCTCCTGAGTTCAACCCAGGCTGTCTGATAGTCCATCGCTGCCTGCTTGTAGTCCCAGTAGCTATGCAACTTTCCTTCCGGATCCCTGTACACAATTTTGGGGACAAAAACAGCAACCAATTAGATTCACATGAACTTACAGGCAGTCTGCCCAATGTATGTAAATGTGATGCATATTTGAAGCTTGTTTGGTTACATGACAGTCATTTTTATTGGGTTTTATAATCCATACACAGCTGTCTTGTTAGTGGAAATGTATGGCATGTGGGTGTGCATGTCTGTGTATTGAATGTGTGGATGTCAACATATCATTAATATCTCAGCAAGCGGAATTCACTGTGACCACACCAGACAGCGATGGGACTATTATGTCTCACCTGAGAGATTCTGGGAGTTTGTGTTTTGGAATGGAATCCTTTAAATTCTTAAATTCATTAAACAGCTCCAGCTTGCAAATCTTACACCTTGTCATTCAAAGCACACGCACACAATGCAGACAACCACATTTTATACTCGTTACAAGCCCTCTGATATATTTTGGGTTGTACTCTGTTCTGTGCTACAACCCAAAACAATACCATAGATCCAATACATTACAACAGTAAAATAACACATGCAAATGTAGTATATTAAAAGCTCTTCATTGCTTTTACGTATTATTTCTTGAACAGTTTTTTCTCTTCTTAGTGTTTCAAGCAATGCTCACCTTGCCTTCGGCGTTCCAAGCATTTTCTTGGTCACTCCCTGTCGGTGCCCATTGACGGAGACCTCAAGGGGCGCTGAAGGCACGGAACACCAGCTTACAGCTGCATCCACACACAAGGATCCACCGCACGGGCAAGGCGAGGCACGACTTAGCAAAATGAAACATACGTGACCTCCAACTGTTCACTCCTTCAGCATTCCCACCATTAAAATCACATTTGCCAGATCTGCACCACCTGCCTTGGGAACAAGGCATGATTAGATTTAAGAATAGGTTTTTCCCCTTTTTTCTGGCAACAAAACTGAAACCTTTTTACAAGGAATCATGTCTGCATTAACCACAATACTTGTGGTCAGAATGCAAAAAAAAAACTCTGATAATATATGTATTGTCCTTGAAACTGATTGGTCTACACCAGAGACAACTTTCTTTTGAGCCTCGTCTCAAACAGTGTTCGACCAGAGGACGCCAAAAGATTCGGCTCAAAATAAAGCTGTCTCTGGTGTAGCCCAATCAGTTTCAAAGACAATGCATATATTATCAGTGTTTTTTGTTTGCATTCTGACCACAAGCTTTGTGGTTAATACAGACATGAATCCTTGTAAAAAGGTTTCAGTTTTGTTGCCAGAAGAAAGGGGAAGAACCTATTCTTAAATCTTGGTACTGGCAAAGGAGGCCTCATGAAGATTAGATTTGTTTCAATGCGCCCAGCTTATATATATGCTCCAAGCCCGTGTGCTGTTTCATTCAGACTCTGTCGCCTCGACGGACCTGGTTTTCACCTGAGGACGGCTGCTTGCGTTGTGGCCGAAACGTCGTGAGAATTGTTTTATTATGTTTTATTTTTATTATTTTATTACTTCCCTTCTACGTGACTTTACCGAAAGAACCAAGAAGTTGTTTCGTACTGCCTGCCAGGGATCAAATGAAGCTGTTCTGGAAATATTTAGTTCTGAGTGCATTGCATCCAATTTTAGAAACATTTTAAAAGGTCAACCGCAGGTAATAGTGTTTTGAGCCAATTGTAAACAACTGTTTCTTGAATTTTCCCCATTTTAAAAAAAATAGAGGCTGGTTCGCAGGCACAATTTATGGTGAATGGTGCATTTGGCAGCGCTTGCATGTATCCTGTTTATGCATCATGAAGCCTGGAATGGAAGCCCTGTTGACATGGAACAGAGCCAGGTTGGTTGAGTGTTTATTTGTCACGATGCAGCCCTGAAGCTGCTTGCTCATGCCACTGGTGGCAGAAGGGCCTCTCCACTAGAGGGAGCTCTAGAGAGCTCCCTCGAGGGTATTTCACCTCTTCCTTTTTTGAGGTATTATAAATGTGCCACAACGCTCACCTACCATCAAATACAACTTCTGCCTTGTTATATATATTTTGTATACACAGAATTTCCCTATGTTAATTGTGCATTTTTGTAATAGCAGTAGCAGCAAGCAAGTAGCAGTAGCAGCAAGCAAGTAGCAGTATCAGCAAAACAACGTCCTAACCAGAATGAGCCCATGATTGTGACCAGATAAGGGCTTCATCTTCTTGGTTCTTTCGGTAAAGTCAAGTATAAGAGAAATAATAAAATAATAAAAATAAAACATTATAAAATTATTCTCACGACGTTTCGGCTACAACGCAAGCAGCCGTCCCTCAGGTGAAGACCAGGTGAAGACCAGGTCTGTCGGGGAGACAGACGCTGTCTCCCCGACAGACCTGGTCTTCACCTGAGGACGGCTGCTTGCGTTGTGGCCGAAACGTCGTGAGAATTATTTTATTTTATTATTTCCCTTCTACGTGACTTTACCGAAAGAACCAAGAAGATGAATCCCTGCAGTCACGAAAGCTTTAAATCGACAGATAAGGGCTGTGCCTGTGATTGGCAAAAGTCACCGGATGCACAGGGCCCAATCCGTGCCTTTCCATCCGGAGGGGCAGTCGCCTCCACTCGAGCCCGGCTTGACTCGAACTCCAGCCGGGACTGCAGGAGGACAACGTCTCGCACCCCGAACCCAGCAGTGGTGCACTCTGCCGAGCCCCACCTGTCCCCGTAGACCAGGGGTCGGCAACCAAAATAACAAGAAGAGACATTTTCGAATTCGGTAAAAAAAAAAAATATTTCCAGAGCTGCAATGTATGTGAATACGGGACGGTACTTCGTGAATAACATTAAACCATAATTTTTGTAACCACTTTAAGAACACGCGGTACAATTATTTGTAATTCCACATTTCAAATCATTGTTGTGCTTTTAGGCGTTCACCGTTTATTGAAAATAATTAGGTGGGGTTTTTGTTCTCTTTGCAATTATAGCGTCAGGAGCCACGAATCGGTCCCCAAAGAGCTGCCTTTGGTTCCGTAGCCATCGGTTGCCGACCCATGCCATAGACAAACACAGGGGCATCTGTGAACCCATCCACATGACAGCACGACAATCCCCCCCCCACCCCCATACTGTAGGTGCATGCGTCAGCTGTGGGACGTGAACATCCCACGCGGTTTCAGAGTGCTTTACAATAGTGTGCACAGAATTTTTTTTTATTACAAATCGATAATTTATTGTTCTCAGACTTCTCAAGCAAGCCTTGCTTTGTAAATTATTTGTAAATAATTTTAACATGAAAGATACTGTTCAAATATTTAGAGGTATTTCTGTTTGTGATACCTCTTTACAGCTGCATTTAAATAACTATAAATATTGTAGTTTTCCCTTACAATAATGAATATTAATGGGGGGTTTTTCCACTGACGACATGAAAGGCAACGAAAATGCCCGTGATGCTGAATTGAAACAAGAAAAATCGGACTCCAAACATCACATTACAGAACCATGGGAGGTGGCCTCAGCAACGGGAGGTAATACATGAATCCTGCGGTGAACTGAGGCTGCTGCTACATTACGATGCGTCCGCCCCCCTGGGATAGTGGAAGCAGCCAACCATTACCCCCCCACCCCATTCCTTGCCTGCCCACAATCGCGCGGTCCATAGCGGCGTGGCTGTAGGGGCAGTGGCCCGTCACGATGGTCTCCAGGCGGACGGGCGCCACCAGAAAGTGGGAGAGTAGTGCTCCTTGGCAGCCCAGCGCAGCCCAGCGTGCCAGCTTGTCGCTGCAGCTCATTGACAGCGTGGGCTCACCGCGGCCTGGCTTCAGGCGCAGGGCTCCTTCGCGATGGTAGTGCAAACCCGGCGCCAGCGGGTCTCCGTCCTCGCCCGGGGCACACTTGGCACCGGTTCGATGGATGTCGAGCACGGGCAGAACTGGTGGTCTGTTCCGAACGGAGGTGTCGCAGATGTCATTCTCCGGAGAAACTTGCGCGCCAGTCGAATTTGCTGCGCTATCGACTTTTTGTATTTTTGATGGCAAGGATGCAGTGATTGTGTCCGTCTTTCTCTTTCCTGAGTGGCTGAATTCAATGTCTCTTTTGCTCCGAGGGTCCTGGTCATTACTCTCCGATTGTACAGGCATCATGGTTGGAGTATCAGATGTTGGTGTGGGATTACGCTTGAGCCGGAGCTGTGTCGATGTCTCTTCATCCATCGGCACGATTGAGGCGTCCCCACCTACTCGGCACACGCAGCACTGGGTATTATCTTACGACACGCACTCATGTGTAAATGAGCGTGTTTTGGGAGGGTCGACACAAGTTTGAAATTGTCTTAATAAGATGTTTTTTTTTATATATATAACTCACAGGCGCAATGTACTGATGTCACTGCGGGGTCATTCCTGTTCTGTTCAATATATTATCGTGGTGAGGATCACTCACATAGTTTTAAAGTATTTTTTTTCTGTATTGAAATCCATTGTGAACATCTTGGGACACACAGCTTAATATGTACCAGGGCTATTTGAATATAATGACAACGTTCTGGTATTGTTCAGTATGTATGTATAACTTATTTCGCAGCATACGTAGCCAACCGTGCTAAATTGGAGGTGCGGGGAAGGATAACAAACTAACACTAAAAAAAAGTATGGATGTGCACTATCATCGAGGTTCATTTGAACCATTGCACTAGTTTGGGAGTGGTAGTCCAGTGGACAACACACTGTACTATGAACTTAGTGACCCGAGTTTGACTGCTGCCCATGGTTAGGATTGGTGAGCTAATTATTAACCTAATCCTGGCTACCGCCCCACCTCCTTCAGCAACCTCCATTGACCAGCGTGATGAACTATGGTCACACAACTCCCAATAGCAATATGGCACAGGGAGGCCTTCAGCATTAGATTAACAAACATCTGTTTAACACGTAGGCTTTCGCGACCAATATTATTCATGAAGGTTTTTGGGTTAGATCGCATAAGTATAAATGTGTCGTAACCTTCCACCATCTGACACAGCCAATTAGTAAGGGCTTTTTCACGTAAACAAAACGTCAAATAGTTAGCATTTCAGCCCACCGGTGTGTTGGAGAATAAATCCACAACATTTACAATTTGAGTAGTACGACGTTTCGCTGGTTATTACATCAGGCATCATCGGGCAAATCGTAATTATCATCGGGCAAATCGCCGATGATGCTGGATGTAATTACCAGCGAAACGTCGTACTCAAATTGTAAATGTTGTGGATTTACTCTCCAACACACCGGTGGACTGAAGTAGTAACTATTTGGTGTTTTGTTATTGTGACAAATCCCTTACTAATTGGCTGTGTCGGGTGGTAGAGGGTTACGACACATTTATACTTACACGATCTAACCCAAAAACCTTTATTATGAATAACCAATATCTGTAGCAGACAACAGTAAAGTGGACTAGGGAGTGTGTTACGGTATATTGAGCGTACATGGCGTGTGGCTGGTGTAGAACACGAAGGAAGCTCCAGGATGCAGAATGCACTTGCCGGTGTCGGGGCACGGTGTGAAAACTGCACTCTCCCCACCGGTTAGCGCCAGGCGTACCTCGTGGTAAAGGTACCTGGTGGAGGTACGACAGAGTTGCATTGCCATTAAGTCGTGGTGTGTAAACAGCAACGATTGTTGATCACAGCTGTTTGTACACCGGTGATGTAGCTCAAGCAGCTCGCAGTCAAATGCCCCTCGACCAATCAACCGCTGACAACCTTGTGACCATCACAGTGAACAATTCAATCATCAAACCACTGTCACTATCTGTAGACATAAAGACATTAATCTCTATGTGTATCTCAAATCCTCTAGGGTACTCCCGACAAGTTAGAAAGCTGAAATTTCGGTACGTAGCTTTTAGGACACAAACAACATGAAAAATCATGATTTTTCATTTTAACGCCCCCAAATCTCGATATTAAGTGCCTCATAAAAATGTTTGTCACTCAGAAACCATTCAAAATATATTGCGGGTTTTTTTTCTTTTGACAGAGCATTAAACAGCAAATACAATTCAAGCGAGAACCATTGTTCTATCTTTTAATGTTTTTGAGATATTTCAGATTCAAGCAGTTTTGGATGAAAAAATAGGAATTTTATGATGTTAAAATCTGAATAATTCGAAAACGGTAAAAGATAGGAGCTTCCCCTTAGAATTCGGTTCATTATTTTGTGTTATTTCTAATAAAAAAAAGAATGGAATATTTACATTGAGTGGTTTCTGTTGGGTACATCTTTAAATATAAAAAGTTGAATCAAGTCAACAACTTTAGATTTTTTTTGCGTAAAAATACATTTTGGAGTAGTTGTTAGTGTCTAATCATAGATTTCTAAAAAAATCATATCAGGTTAATCATATTGATTGAAAACTTTTGCCTGGTGAAGACAGGCTTCATGAGCTACTAGTCTTTGAATAAAAAACATCAATTATTGGGAATATATGAAAGCGTTGATTCGTCGAATAAAACCGATTATTGCTTTCATGATAAATGCACCAAATCCGAAGTGTAAGGAATCGACTCTTTTTATGCAAATAGTTTGTAAGGCTATCACAAAATTACCCAGAATGTGCCCAATCTCATCTGGTCTTGGAAGCTAAGCTAAGCAGGTTTTGGCCTGAATTGTGCTTCGATGGGTGACCATCTTACACAACAGCCATTAAAGGCTTTGGGGGTATATCGTGGGCTTTAGAGGAAATTGCAGCAAAATACAATGTTGCATTGTAGTTCTATCCTCCCACATCTATTCTCCTCGCCTACACAACCTGCACCGACTAGCGTGGAGAAGTGTTCTCAAATAACTCTCAAGAACTGCACGGTGTAAGGAGGCTCTCATCTAGCAGTGGATTGACAAAACTAATTTTACAATTAATAGATTAATGTTATCCCTGCAACCACCAAAGAAATATATATTAACCATTATACGATCTATACATGAACCGAATCATGAGGTTGAAAATCATTAGATGCTTAAGTCATCATTCTCATCATCTATTGTAAGCCACCCCTAGCAGGGTTTGGGTCTGTGCAAGATCACCTCAAGAATCCCCTCCGCGCTATGACCTCGGCGTGGCTGTCATTTAAAACGTCACCTGCACAACAAAACACAGAGACATGTGGCTTTATACTCGAAGGGAGCACGTGAACATCAAACACACAGAGCTGTCAGCCCTGTTTGAGGGCCACCTTTATGCTATTGACAAGTTCATATTACCAAGGCTACATTATCATTCATAATACGGGCAACATTACTTTAAAATGAGTACCATCGGACAAAGACTGGCCCACTGCATCGCGCGCTTTCAAATGCGCTTCTGCGGCCGTCTGGAACGCTCTTCCGATATTTGGAAGCCAGTCGAGCGATGCACTTTTAAATCTAGATTGACAACTAATTTCTTTAGAACTACTTTTTGTGTTAAGTTTGTTGTTTTTCCCCCTGCACCTCCGATTAGAGCACAGTTGGCAAACATACGGTGCGAAAGAAGTTCAACATATAGTACATACGTCCGTGTAAAAACCCTCTTGCTGATCTCAAAACCAGCCTGATGAGTGAGCAACTTGCATTACCAGTGCAAAAGGGGCATCTTACCGGCTTTGCTCATGCTTGACCGCCCGACGCATTTGGATCCAGTGCCCATGGACACCACTTCAAGACGTGCATCTTAGGGTAGGCAGCACGCATCGAGCTCAGAACATTGTCACGGTAATGTAATGTTCGCGAATGACGAATGCGACCGTGGAAACGTGCATCGCGTTAATGATGAATTCGTACAGCAAAATAGTGCGGGACTTCGTGAATTTTCAGCACAGAGCACTTTGGTGCAATACAAGCACTTTGTATTCGCATTGCTGTACATACTGTTTTCTGATTCTACAAGGGGCTGAGCAGGGCAGACCGTCACGGACCAGAGTAGGGCATTGACCAGGGCAGGGAGGAGGGCATTGCTTGGAGTCGGGTGGCGGGCTGGCCGGACATCGCACGAACGAATTGGACCAAAGAAAGACCACCCCATGTACAAGGGAGCGCGAGGTAAACAAGGCACTGTGGGCAGAGCAATGGGCAGTGCCGGATTATCCCAGTAGCAAAAGTAGCTACAAATGTAGTAGCTACGGGCCCCACACTTTCAAGGGCCCCGCGCTAAATGCTTTCAAGCTATAAATTCCCCTTCAGTGATTCTACACTCGCTCTATTACTATAGTACTGTACCGCCTTCAACTTTTATGAACGACTGGGTGTTTAAGGTTAGCGATTTGTCGTATTATCTGGCTGTATAGCAAATGAAAAAATACAATTACTTTACTGTGCAAGATAAAAATGGATCTGTTTAATATTTTTTTTTATTTAGGGCCCCTTTATAACATATACTACAGGCCCCGCACTAGCTTCATCCAGCACTGCCACTAGGCATGGTAGGCCGCAGGTAAGAGATAATCAGGGCAATATCCAGGACATGAAGAAGACCCAACATGGGTCCAAAAGAGGTCAAGTCACGGAAGATGGGAACGGCAGGGCATGGCCAGAGCACGACAGTAGCTAACAAAGGTCACGAACCGGCAGGGTAGCAAAGGTCACGGCAAGTGTTTAGGTCACGGGGCAGGGTACACAGCAAGACGAGCCACTGTAAGCCAAGGGACAGAAGGAATGGCAAGGCAATGATTGAGCCAAGGGAATGGAATGTCAAGGCAGGGCAGTGCAATAACAGGCCAGGGACAGGTCAAGCAATTCGCAAGGCATTGCCATGCTAAAACAGGGCGGGCCATGGCAAGTTTACACAGACCGGAGCAAAGGGTCAGGAGGGCACGGGCAGAAAATGCAGGAAGAGGTAAATAGCACGGTTGGCAACAACGTACGGTGCGATAGAAGTTTCAACATTTCGATTTAAAGCTTTCGTGACTGCGGGGATTCATCTTCTTGGTTCTTTCGGTAAAGTCACGTAGAAGGGAAATAATAAAATAATAAAACATAATAAAATACAATTCTCACGACGTTTCGGCCACAACGCAAGCAGCCGTCCTCAGGTGAAGAACAGGTCTGTCGGAAGGACAGCGTCTGAATGAACGACAGACCCGTTCTTCACCCGAGGACGGCTGCTTGCGTTGTGGCCGAAACGTCGTGAGAATTGTAGTTTTATTTGTATTACTTTATTATTTCCCTTCCACGTGACTTTACCGAAAGAACCAGGAAGAAGTTTCAAGATGCACACGGCAGGGGAAAATGGGTCGTGGGGCCAGTACCTGCACTGCCGGGTTCGGTGTGACCTCTCCTGAGCAAGACAGCCGCTAGCAGGGTCCACTCCCGGCCTCGCTCCGGTTTTCCCGTCCTCGGCAGGGCCTGCAAGTAATGGGCATGGCAAAGCGCCGCCACGCGGTCTTCCAGTGGCATCACGCAAACAAATCTCACGGATCGGTGGGTGAACTTGGTTTGGTGATCGCGATTAAAACGTTGCGGGTCAGTTGGAGGAGCACCGCTGTACACGTGGTGCCAGCATCGCCGCCGCGTCGATGTGAAACACGTGCGTGCGTGCGTGCGTTCCCCCAACGCGTTTCATTTCCTCTTAGAGAGATTCAGCAGAAACTCGGCATTTACCGTATTTGCTCAATCGCACGCGGTTCGCTTCAAGTAAACGACGGGGTGCAAAACACAGCGCCCGGTGCGGTCAATGAAGACACTCAGATTGAGTTTTACGCAAGTAAAAAACTAATTTTATCGCGTGATTATTTGATGCGGCTGTAGCTTTCGAGTTAAAATACAACGAGGGTGGAGGGTCCTTCAGCTCTGGAGGTTACGGTAATTGTCGGCAGCAGCGCCTCTTGACCAATAGCGGAACGCGCCCTATCCACGATGGGGAATGTGATGAGTGGTGGCTGAACCACGTGGGTTGTGATGAGTTCGTGGTCAACTCACGTGGTTTGGGATGAGTGGTGGCCGCCCCCCACGTGGTTTGGGATGAGAGGCCGACCACGTGGCTTCAGGCTGTGGTATGGGCACAGTCAAACCGTGGCACCTGTGGTCCGTTCAGTGACCTGTTGGCTACCCTTCCGACACTTCACCTGGCCTCAAGGTGCACCTAGCCTGGCACAAGCACCGTAGTGATGTCGCCGCCACTTAGTGGCGAACGGCGATTGTTGTTGTTTCGGCGTGTGGGTAACACATGGAACAACACTGCGTGTGCTGTGTTATAATTCGGATTATTTTTGTTACGTTTCGTCATCAATATTCTCACACACAAAATATGGAGTAAGTGTGAGTGTTATTGTCCGGATATATTTTTACAAGCCTATTTTTTCAACACGTAATATTTGTGAATCATATATAATTAAATACTGACTTTATGTTTTTTCAAATGTCAGTAAAAATGTCGACTTTGCAACGTCTATACTGTATAAGGTCACCATGGGTCTAGTTACGACACCAACCCTTTATTTACGACCCATCTTCCAACACAATTCTGAACACATTTGAACAGTGATAATTCTACCGTGAAACGTAGTAATAGGAAGTCAGTGACGTTTTTATTTAAAGGTCAAGTCACTTTGGTAGAGGAAAGAATCAGACAAAGTAAGAAACGATTGTTTATTTTTTTTTAAATGCTTTGTGTAAAATTTGGTAAAAACATGTTCAGTACTGTACTCTTAACACTTGGCCTATCAATGTATAGCAATGTATAGCGTAGTGTAGTGTATACTCGGAGACTATGGGTCTGTTTTCTAACATGTTATAACATTGAGAAGGGTTAATACGTTTTTTAAAATATTCCTAAATGTAATTGCCTTTTCATTTCTTACTTCGAGTTGTTTTACTAATTTTAACCTAAGCAGCCTAACTTTACATGCGGCTTCATGAGTTCCAATTAAAGCCCGAAGGCTCCCAAGCCCTCCACAGCAGCCAGGAGATGAGGGTTCTCAGGGGCCCGAAATCTTCTCTTCGTTATAAATTCTGTACGCACTCAAATGTGTCTTTGCTTTCCCAATTGAACAACAGGTGTAGGCCCGTGATAAGCTTTTTGTTGGGAGACCTAAGTCGATTGTACGTATTTCATTTTCCGATTAAGTAGTCATTGTGTCTACAACAAAACCACTTCATGATGCCTACGTTTTTTTAAATATAATAATCATGATTTTCACTGATTAGGCGCCTTTCACAATATCTCAAGGCACCAATTGTGTCAGAGCTCAGAATACGACCAAAGTTAAAAACTAACTCAAAACACACACACACACTATGATGATTACACTGTTAATGCCTTGTGCATTATTTATCGAGGAAAGGTTCAATGGGTTTCAGACATTTTCAGGAAGGATATTTAGATTTTTGGTCACTTTTATTCATCACCGTTTTGCAATACAGCACTACATTAGCAGTATCTTGAGACTAATTCATTTTTTACTTGTATTTTTTTTTACCATTTTGTTGGTTTGTGAAAAACAAAATCTTCGCACCATTGTCTACTTACAGTCACAAACATTTCACGTCATCAGCCTACGGGCTTTCGAGACCAATATTTTCGAGCAGCATTTGGTTCAACTCTAGACCGGTTTTAATGTCAGTCTGATGAGCATAGTGTGGGGTTTAAACCCTGCTGGGTTGCCTGATGTTATAGGCTGTGCTCATGTCGAGGAAGTCAAAACCAGTCCATAGTTCGCCTGCTTAAACATAGGTACGTTGCCGAAGAGAATAGCTCAGTAAAGCTCTCGCTTTTCATGGACCAGCAATCGTCATCTTTACGTGTTGAAAAGACCCGTCTTTCGCGGTATTTAATATAACTGTTTTACGCTTGGGATTTGTAAATACCCCCTCCTCTACCACGACTTTTTCATGAGCATATACTTTAGCATTCACGTAGCAGTCTTCCTGTATATATGGCTCTGTATAGCAACTCATAATTCCAAATCCAGGTCTCAATGCCAAGGACAGAATTGGGGGAAGTTGATGGATGTAGCCAAGGACAGAGTTGGGGGAAGTTGATGGATGTTACCCAATGCCCTGATTAATTTCCAAGGTTCACAGTTGTTCAAAACGTCCACGGTCCGGTCTGGCTTTCCGCAGTCGAACATCGGGATTTCCCACTTGAATAATTGTTGGTCAAATCTGGCAATAATTATCACGGATTCTGTTTAGCGTGCACCATGATTTTAGAGGCATGTTCCATCCAGGTGGTTCAATAAAGTATGATAAATCAATCCAAACTCAACATTGTAGTGGTGGTCCTGGTGGCTTGAGTAAAACCATGACCGTAAAACTCTTGGCTTTGCTTTCCACTACCACGTTTGAACCAGCTTTCCACGTAGGTCATTGAGGCAGTGAGAAAGATACTGAAGCGAGTAATGTAACACGAAATATTGAAGGTGGCACACCACCGTTCTATGAATTCGGTGAACTAAGCTTGATTCCTGGTCATGGATAATGGCATTGACGAAGGACATGGAAAGCATCCCTGGCCATTTCCCCACCACAACTTTTCAACAACCTACACCGATCAGCACGGAGAAGTATGGCCAAACAACTTCTTGGTTCTTTCGGTAAAGTCACGTAGAAGGGAAATAATAAAGACAGCGTCTCCCCGACAGACCTGGTCTTCACCTGAGGACGGCTGCTTGCGTTGTGGCCGAAACGTCGAGAGAATGATTTAATGTTTTATTTTTATTATTTTATTATTTCCCTTCTACGTGACTTTACCGAAAGAACCAAGAAGAAGTTTCAACATGCACACAGCAGGGGAAAAGGGGTCGTGGGCCAGTACCTTCCATGACCGACGAGGCGTGGGGGGGGTGCCTTTCCATCGTGGATTAACAAGGCAGTGTAAAGCATCTACATATTGCACAGAAAACCACTAAGGGGCAGCACATGCCAAGCTTTAGAAGCTTGGCATTAGCGTGGCAAATATGTCTCTGGTAGAAGGTGCAGTCTCATGCGGTGCTGTTATTATATTTGCTGGCACCGAGCCAAGCTGCCTAGCTGCTGTCAGTACGAGGATTAACCATACCCTCTGCGCTAACCATAACGCACTGGCACAAAGCCAAACCAACGTGACCGCTGCCGAGAGTACACGTCTTCCGATGGGTTTAGGTAAAGATCAAAGTGCAGCATCTCCAATTGCTCGCTCACGCCGCAGGGAGCACCTCCTCTTTCGTGGTGGCCAGACGCCTTGGAAGAACGTAGACGTGCCCACACTTTACCCCACCGAACGTGACCTGCCCCCATCCACGAATTGTGTGGTGCATCACATTGGCCTGCTTGGTGGAACGGAGACGGGGAATTTAAGAAGCTTGCGCCATCGTTTCAACTGCCGTGCCTGGAGGTCGAACTGAACCGACGGACACCTGGATTGCAAGCCCAATGTGCTCGCAGTTACACCACGCACTGCAGAGCGGAGATCTATTTGTAGTTGATACTTTTTAACACGTAGGCTTTCGCGACCAATATCATCCATAAGAGTTGTTTTTGGGTTAGATTGCGTAAATATATAAATATAATAATTTGGATGTCGCCCGATGAAGCTAGTTGTAATTACTGTTGAAACGTCGTACTCAGATTGTAAATTTTGTGGCTTGGCTCTCCAACACACCGGTGTTCTGTACTACTACACTACACTATACACTACACAATACACTACACTACTATAACTACACTATACACTACACACTAGTTCTGTACTAGTGACGAATTGGCCACGTTCTGTGTACGTGACAACCCTTACTAGTTGGCTGTGTCAGGTGGTGGCGGGTTTTAACGACACATTTATATATTTACGCGATCTAACTAAAAAACTATTATGAGTTAATACTTTATTTACTGGCTTGTGGGTAACCTGTCCGGGTGACATTACCTCTCATTAAATACATTTAATCGTTAAAAAAAACGGAACCAAAATTGAAGAGCGTGCAATAGTAAACACGGAGATGTGCACGTTTAGAATTGCACTGAAGCGACACAAGGGGAACTAATGGATCAAGAGGACACAGAGATATTGTATTGAGCGTTAAGAAAGGCGAGCTTGGGCAGGAACATCGCTAACACGCGCGATCACCGATGGTCGCGGCTAACAACAGAGAGGCGGCCAAGGGAGGCGGTGGTGGTGGTGGAGGAGGAGGGGGAGAGACACTCGAGAGGGACGTCCGCCGTGGAAATGGAGCGATGAAATGGGAGCGTGCAGGTTTGCTCGGCGGATTGTTAAATCGCAAGACCGCGTGAGGTGGCGACGGCTTTTGGGGGGTGGAGGGGGGAGGCATTCATCCGACGGTGGATTCGTCGTGGCCAATGATTACGGTGAGTGGTCGAAAGCATTTTGGAGTGCCCTGTAGGTAAATGTGCAAACGTGTCGGGCAGTGACATCAGGTCAGAAGAGAGAAGTCAAACTGGTGTGTATGTAGGAGACGGTTACAAAAAGATGACTCATTCGGAATAAAAAAATATATAAATTAAAACCCTTCACTTTAGCCGAGGGCAGCGGTTTCCTATAACCACATTACAGTGCAGAATGCATCTTTCGTCAGATGTCTAAACCCTATGGAGAATTGAGCCCTGGTTAGTCCAGGGCTTGGCTGGAATACTTGCATGCGAATACCAGGTATGCTGTAGCATTGGACTTGGAGGTGGTCGGGAGATGGCAGTACAGCAATGGATTAAAGTTTCAACTGTGCATGGCGTGTTGAGCGTTACACCATCGTATGGCACTGTACTTGTGCTTTCATCCCATATGCCAAACGCTTATCAGTAGATTTGTCCATATATCCCAATACAGGGACCTCCAAAAAGAGCCTTGAAAATCATTGAGTTATTTATGGATTTAAGAACACTCATTTATAACAGTGCTATCCCAGAGCATGGTTACTGGATGTGCAACACCTGCATGTCATGGTGCTGGTGAGTAGTACCGCCTGCTCCAGGAAAAAAACATTTGAAAACACAAGGCGCCAACCCACTCGTGTTGACGAATACCGCAGCAGCGATAACACGGAAAGGCAGTTTCTGGAGGAAAACCAGGCCCTGCGATTAACCATACATCATGTCTTGTGTATCCCCTGCTCAGTGGCCATGAAGGGATGGAGAGAACATCAAAAACACACGCGTGCACCTTAGAAGATTGAAACGGCTCTCCTAAAACATGAAGGAGGTTAATCTTTCCCAGTGCATGTCCTGGCGTTCAGCTTTACAAAGGCCTGTAAATGTCGTGTTATGGTGCCTTCGATTTCTCCACCCTTTGAGCCTTAGGCATTTCCTGCTAAACTCACTCAAAACACTTTGAAGCCACCGACGGAGTTGTGAGCCCTATAACGATAATTTTCAAAGTACGCAAATAAATAAATGCGGGGCCCATATGCAAATGTCAGTGAGCAGTGGGACTGACTGCCTTTTTGCCGATCCACACGCAGACCTGCCATTTGCTGTACAGAATCCTAATTTCTTGCTCCAGTGAAATGTTTGTGTCTGCATTACCACGATTACCAGCAATATCTGATGTGTCGCGCAGCTGTGTTTTTGGATCGGAATGTTGAGTAGATCCCATGATAAACGAGAACTCGTGTACTGTACCACTACCAACTTCATTGATGCGTTTGGGCCAAAGTCACCCAGACCAGGACCTACACAGAGACTTTAAAATTTAATTCACATTAGAACTTAGCTGCATGTCGAGATAACTGTTCCGTCTTCTGAGTGGCGTTTTTAGGAAATGTTTCCGTTATACTTATTTTTGGCACTCGTCACAGTGATGGTATAAACGTCCTCTAGTTTTTTTTCTTCCCAGTTTCGTGCCAATTTCACAAGCGTCTTGTTTTGACAGACTTCTTTCGAAAGCGGTAGTGTCGTGGGCATAGACATTACGTTTGAATGAAAAACTGTTGTAAAGGAGAGATGACCCATGGTGATAAACATCGGAGCGACAAAAAACGTCTTCTTTCTGTAAACATTCAACACAGACTGACTCTGAACGCATCTGAAAAGATACAGGAATGAAGAATACCTAGATAATGTGGTTGAAAAGTTCATATCACTTGAAAAAAAAGTTGCTTCTGCTCAAATTTAGTTTTGTGTGCATTTAGGAGCATTGGATGAATTTTTTTTGAGTGACCACAATTACAAATTTTTACAAGATTTAGTTTATAATTCGGCAGAAACGTGGCTTCTTTCAGCTTCCAATGCGTATGGCATGCGATTCCTGTAATTATTCTGAATGTCACGTGCAGGCTTATTGAGTTTGTTTAATTTGTTACACGGATGATCCTGTTTGTTCAGTTGCCCGGTTATTTTACAAGGGAGATCGTGTTGCTGCGTGAGCTACAAGCAAAATAAAATAAAACGTCATTGTTGCTGAGAACAAGTACAGGTTCCAATGGAATATTGCACAACTCACCCTTGTTGAAAGGCGGTACCTGTCCTTGCAGTAATTACAGAGGCACAAGCTGCGCACTGTTACTCGGGCTGTTGACGAGGGGGGGGGTCCGATAAATGAAGACGTAGTTTTGTTTACCGTGGCAAGGCAGCGATGCCCACATGAACACGATTTTGCAGTTATTGTGTCTACAGTTTGGTAATATGCTAAAATATAAACATATAACATCGGAGAGGAATAATACATTTTGTGGGCAATCTTTTAAATATTCATAACCTTTTACCACCACGCACAGGTTTTAATTGGTATGTTTTCGCTATTATTGTTACGAATACTAGTACCTAAAGACTGATGTAAATTCTAGCGATGTTCTAGAAAGACAAGGAAGATGGCATTTGACGCATATTAATCAAAGTCTGCTTATTGTACTGTCGAAGAATATAAAAAACAGAATTTCATGTTTGGGCACCCAAAAATGTAAAAAATGTATCATCAGCTACCCAAGTAACCTGCCTCCTTTAGGGTGTGACACCCAAGCCAACGCGATGATGTTACACAGTACATTTATTGCAGTTTGTTAGTAATAAGCTGTAGTAACCAAAGATGCTAGAAAAAAAACCCACTTGCTGCCCGCGTCCAATATACTGGAACTTCAACTAAACTTAGTCAAGTTAATTAAAACAACACATTTAAGCCCCGTACCCACAACCATCCTTGGAAATGCATGACCAATAAAATAATAATAATAATGCTGTTGCTGAACACGGTTTATTTCTCATGAGTAGAATTCATCCAGTGCAGCGCACACCCACGCAGCCTGCCACCACCACCACCCCCGCCGCCACTTGTTCGGAGCAGAAATTTGATCTTGTGGACCACGTGCAGTTCCTCCCACCCAATCCACCTCCCCACTTCCATCTTCTGCGTCTCCTCCCAAAGACAAGGATCCACCGCGTAGCCCGTAACAGACCTTTTTTGGGGAGGTGGGGGGGGGGGAGTGCTGTTAGCGAGCACCTATGAAGACCGGCACGGCACACGAGGGAATTGGTGTCCCACCCGCCTTTGTCTCCCTAGTACGCAATCGATGCCGAGTCGTCACAGGTGTTGACCGTGAGCGGGAATCGAACCCAGGTCGCCGGGTTCATAGTTAGCACAGCGTGCTAACCGCTACACCACCACTCCCCAAATCTCCTCCCGCGCATGCACGCACACGCGCACGCGTCCTTACCGTGCAGTGCCAAGCATACACCCACCCCTCCCCTCCCCAAACCCAGCCGCCTCCAGCCCCTTCGCCTGTCTCCACCCCCGTCTTAAGCCCAGCCTGGCCATCTCCGGTCTGTTTTTTGTGTGCGTGTGTGCGTTGCCGCTCGGTGCGAGACGCAGCCTCTAAACATCGGACGCGTTGGAGTGGTCGCGCGATTTCGCCGGCTCCGGCTGCTGCTGCTGCTGCGCCCACGAGCGCCGCTGCGTAGAGGATTTGCTGCACAGTTGAGAAGTGTTTCGACGAGCGGAGCCCTCTCTGATCGCTAGCAGATGTGGCACACGTAGGAAACGAGGGCTGTAGTTTTAAAAAGCGTGCCGTTTGAAAGGGGCGGACGAGAAGGAGTGGGGGGGGGGGGATAGACTGGGAGACAGAGCGAGACAGAGAAGGGGAGGAGAGTGTGTGTGTGAGAGAGAGAGAACTTTAAAAAAAAGTTGCAGTTTCTTTGGGTAGGATTAAATATTTTTTTTTTTCTCCCAGACTGGGATTGTGACTTAGTGGAAAGGCACATGCTAGGCAGAACCGGCTACACGGACTCGAGATGGCTGTGTGCCTGGGCTCCCTGACGGGGCAGCTCGGCTTGGCGTTGATCCTGTGCTGCTGCTGCTGCTGCTTCATCTCGACAGCCGAGGGGCGGCTCCCACACCCGCTGCTCTACTTCGACCCGGGCGACGCGCGCGTGCTGCAGCAGCAGGCGCACACCACGCACGCCCACCTCGCTAAGGTGATCCGCAACTCGGTCAAGAGCATGATGTCCAAGGCCGCCTTCTACCTGCCGCCGGTCGAGCACGAGGCGTTTGCGGCACGCTGGAACGAGATCTACGGCAACAACCTGGGCGCCCTCGCCATCTACTGCGTCCTCTTCCCGGGCGACGAGACGGCGCTCAAGTTCACGCTGGAGTACATGGACCGCATGTGCAGCTACCCGCGCTGGCAGGTGCGCGACGCGCCGCAGGACGAGGTGCCCGTCGCGCACTCGCTCGTCGGCTTCGCCACCGCCTTCGACTTCCTGTACCCGCACATGGACCCACGGCGGAGGGCCGCGCACCTCGCCAAAATCCGCGCCGTCACCGAGGAGATGTACGAGCTGTCCAAGTTCCGCGCGTGGGGCAAGCACTACCTGCACAACCACGAGGTGACCAACGTGATGGCGATGCTCACGGGCGCCCTGGTCGTGGAGGCGCACGACCGGGCGGCGGCGGCGCCCTGGCGGCAAGCGGCCACGGAGCTCATGGAGAGGACCTTGTTCCTGCTGGACCACGTGGTGGACGGCTCTCTGGACGAAGGGGTCGCCTACGGCAGCTACACGTCCCGCTCGGTGACGCAGTACATCTTCCTGGCACTGAGGCACTTTGGCATTAACCACACCAACAGCACGTGGCTGCGCGAGCACTTCTGGTTCTACTACGCCACGTCGCTGCCCGGCTACCAGCGGACGGTAGGCATCGCCGACTCCAACTACAACTGGTTCTACGGGCCGGAGAGCCAGCTGGTGTTCCTCGACAGGTACGTGCTGCGTAACGGGAGCGGCAACTGGCTCGCGCAGCAGATCCGGCGGAGCAGGCCCCGGGACGGCCCCATGGAGCACTCGACGTCGCAGCGCTGGTGCACGCTTCACACCGAGTACCTGTGGTACGACGCGCAGCTGGTGCCCAGGCCGCCCGCCGACCACGCCGCGCCCAGGATGCACGTCTTCTCCAACTGGGGAGTGGTGACGTACGGCGGCGGGCTGCCCAGAGCGCCCGGCAACACGTTCGTGTCTTTCAAGTCGGGAAAGCTGGGCGGGCGCGCAGTGTTCGACATCGTGCACAGCGGCGCCTACCCGTGGATCAACGGCTGGAAGAACTTCAACCCCGGGCACGAGCACCCCGACCAGAACTCGTTCACCTTCGCGCCCAACGGCCAGGCGTTCGTGGCCGAGGCGCTGTACGGCCCCAAGCACACGTATCTCAACAACGCGCTGGTGTTCGGGCCGTCGCCCACTAGCCAGTGCAACCAGCCCTGGGAGGGCCAGCTGGGCGAGTGCTTTCAGTGGCTCAAGTGGACGGGCGAGGGTGTGGGCGACACGGCGGGAGAGGTGGTCACGGCGTCGCAGCACGGCGAGCTGATGTTCACCAGCGGCGAGGCCGCGTCGGCCTACTCGGCCTCCATGGGTCTCAAGAGCGTCTACAGGAGCCTGCTGCTGCTCAACTCGCAGACGCTGCTGGTGGTCGACCACATCGAGCGCTCGGAGGCCTCGCCCATCAGCCAGGCGAGCGCCTTCTTCCACAACATGGAGCTGGACTTCAAGTACGTGCTGCAGAGGGTCAGGGACAGGTACAACGGCGCCGTGATGGACGTGTGGGACGCAAAGTATGAGATGTTTTGGTTCGACAGCCAGGGGAATAGTCCCCGCGCCGCCCTGCAGGACATGGAGCAGGCGGCGGAGTTCAAGAAACGCTGGACGCAGTTCGTGAACGTGACGTTCGCGCTGAGAGGACCGGCGACGGCGACGCGCGTGGCGTACGTGTTCCACGGGCCGTTCGTCACGCTCGGCGACTGCCGCTTCGTGGACGAGCACAGGAACGGCGTGCGCCTGCACCTGGAGGTCAACGGCACGTCGCAGCTCGTGTCGATCGCGACGCGGTACCAGGACCCGGCCGCACGCCTCGCCTACCTGGGCTTCGCGGGGTACGCCAAGCTGGAGAACGAGCGGCAGATAACGCGCTTCGGCCTGAGCCAGGTGGTGCTGCGTGAGCAGGGGGGCGAGAGCGACCTGGCGTACCTGATGGGCGTCACGGTGAGCTTCGCCGTCGGCATCACGCTCGGCACAGCGCTGGTGCTCGTGGCCGTGCGCTGGAAGTTCTACATCTCCTTTAACCGGCTCGTGCGGCTGGCGATGCTCGGCGTGGTCCTGCTGTGGGTCGTCGAGCTGCTGGTGGTGTGGCGGGCCTGCGTGCACCCCTTATGCGGCCTCGGCTGGGAGCGCCGTCGCCCGCCGATCGCGACGGGGAACTACGGCGACGGCCAGCAGCCCCTGCCGGAGCCCGACCTCCACTCGGTCCTGCCCACCGTCGTGGTCGCATCGTTGCCGGCGTCCGGCGCCGAGATCCTCAAAGAGCTGTTCGCCGGCACCACGGACTTTGCGTATATCGCGGCGCCCACGCGCCTGGTGAGGCTGCCCGACACGGAGTTCGAGGTGGACCCGTTTGTGGACGCGTGCGAGTGGACGTACGCGGACATGCGCTCGGGGCGCTTCCCCACGCTGCAGGGCTGGTTCCAGTCCCTGCTCAGGAACCCGCGGCTTCACCTGCAGAATATGCCCCTGCATGGGCTGCTGCCAAAGAGGCGGGTGTTATCACATGAGAGTGGCGTGTCGTTAGGTGGTACGGCTCTGCCGGGAGATAAACCACTTCCGCGCAACAAAACTAACGGGCAAGGGGCACCAGGCGGGAGTATTGATTTGATTGAGAGGCTCGCGCGAGATGCGCTTCCCACTGAATCCCTGAGATCGAGAAAGTTGCTGCATAAAAAACAGCCCAGCAAAACTCTGCGGCGAGCAAAAGCCAAGCAGGAGCCAGAGCCCCTCCTCCAAAAGAGGGTCCTCTCGGATGAAGAGAGCGAAGCGGAATACATCCGGGGCCTACGAGCTCACCTGCTGGCCTACCCCAACACGCGCATCGCCCTGCACCTGACGAGCGGCAGTTGGAACCTGAAGCTGCCCTTCCTGCGGGGCCTCGTGGGCTCGTCCCTGCGAGCGCTGTACGTGGTGCGCGATCCGCGCGCCTGGGTCCACTCCATGCTGTACGGCAGCAAGCCGAGCCACTACGCCGAGCTGGACGTTGCCGCTCGGCTCGAGCGCCTCTTCCAGGCCGCCGGCGCCGGGCGCGCGCCGAGGCGCGAGCGCTGCGGCCTGGGGTCTGGCTACGCGTTCGAATTCGAGCCGCTGCGCCGGCTGGTGTCGGACGCGGATGCCACGCCGGTGGCGCTGCTCGCGCACGTCTGGCTCGCCAGCACGGCGGCGGCGCTGCGCGTCAACCGCCAGCTGCCGGAGACGAACTGCGCGGTGGTGCGATTCGAGGAGCTGGTGCAGCAGCCGCAGGCGGCCTCGGAGAGGATATACGCGTTCCTGGGACTGCCTGCGCCGCCCGCCGCGATCAACCGCATCCTGATGGCCACACGCAGCCAGGTGTTTCGCCTGCCTAATGAGGGCCTGCTTTCGGCCAGCGCGGTGAGCGCGTGGAAGGCGAAGATGCCGCGCAGAGACATCCGTGAGATTGAGGACATCTGCGCGTCGATGATGACGCAGCTGGGATACTCGAAATTCATGGAGTGAAAGAGTCGTGGGGGGGTTGAGTTTTTTTTTGTTGGCCCCTGCGTGAGTGACTCGTAATTTAGTGGAAGATTTGTTGTTTTCTTCTAAATTGAGGTGTTGTCAACGAAATCGATATTTACAACAAAGAATTTGTTTTGGATTGTTTTGGCCAAGGGACAATTGAGTTACCGATGTGGTGGATTTGAAATTGAGGGGTTAAATGAGGCCCGTTCGTTTTTAAGTTGTTATATGCAATATTTTGATTGTAAAGTATTTGTTTCACAGCGTTGTATAAATACTCTATTTATATTGACCGAGAAAAGCACTAAAGCACAAAAAAAGATCTGCAACTGAACAAATAGCACGTTCATATTTTTAGGAAGGAAATATTATATTCAATACAACAGCTTGGTTGTAAAATACTGAACCGCATTTGATGATTTTCTTATGGTTTTGATCGTTAAGTGTGAGGATCAGTTGTAACTGGAGTGTAACTGCTCTCTGAGCCTCCTGGTAGGGACACCAATGTTTTATAGTGAATCCTTGTTGGCGTTACAGTCTGTGGAAAATTGTATTTAAGAAAAAGTATGAATCACCTAACTGCAGACATCACTTTTTTTTTTAAGTGGCTCAGTATTCTACATTTTCAGTCTTCAGTAGATGACTGGCTTTTAAAATCCTTAATTGCATGTTTTTTTAAATATATAAAGAGTTAACAGAGGAAGCATTACAAGCAGATACATTGACAAGTGACAATCTGTATATATTGGAGTGGGGGTTACCTTACTCGTTTAAATGACTATACGAAGACAATACGGATGATAACTCTCACGGAGTTACTTATGAATTAAATGCCAGATTACATTAATCCTCAACAAATTACAATCATAGGGCGAGGCCAATATTTGAAAAAATTGACATGTTAAACCAACTGTGAATGGCAATGAAGAGTTGGGCTACGCATTAGCAAGGGAACGTGGGATCGGTGCAGGCATCACTCCGTTTCCACGCGAAAGCACTTTTAATCAAAGAGGTTTAGCTCGGAGAGCTTCGAAGAGGTGGGTGGGAGTGGGGGGGGGGGGGCACTGTCACAAAAACCCATGGATCTTAGAGGCTCAGAGCAAATTCGCAATCATGCCTATCAGCTACCAACGCAGTTCCCATGTCACTTTCGCCAGCACATCATGGCCGAAGCAGGTATACAACATGTAATGACAAAAGTGACGGTTTTTTGGGGTTATATAATAATTCATAATTCATTATTATATACAAATAGAATATACACAGTAACTGTGATTAAAAAGAGGCCCCGACAAGGGATCGTGGAATTTAAAGACCGATAACGATTCATGCCACCGGCGACAAAATCATTCTCTTAGGTTTTTTCGGTAAAGTCACGTAGGTAAAAAAAATGATAATAAAAAAATATCGAATGAAAATAACTACATTCATTTATTATTATTTTAATATTTTTTTTTACCTACGTGACTTTACCTAAAAAACCTAAGAGTATGAATCCTTGCAGTCACGAAAGCTTCAAATCGACAAAATCATTGTCAAATCGATTTAGGCCGCTGTGAGCGGAACCACGTGAACGATATGGAAGAGGGGAAAAAACTCGCGTTACGCTGTGCTGATGATCCCAAACAAGGTAGAAGCCAGTACAACGCAACGGTCTGAATATCGGCTTTTGGTTAGGCCAGATTAACTCAAGAGACCACAGACCGATACTGTGTGTGATTGACGTCCGACGCTTACAGAGGCCCTAAATATTTGTCCTTCAAAACAAGAAAAATCACATCTAATCTCACTGACGCCTTGAGACTCTTTGCCACAGCTTTCTACACAGACAACCACACATATTCATACGCGCAAATAAATAATGTATATTTGTGCGACGCTAACATTTGTAAGGTGGCTGGAGAGGGTTCCATCAGTGTTGTGCTGCTGGGTTCTGCGCGTGATATAAGCAACCCGCTGACGAGCACGGCTCTTGTCAGCAGCGAATGACCTCACCTGCCTTGCACAGCTTCACATTGCCGCCTTCTCCATCCCGTTTCACAAAATATTCAAGGGTATGGGGGGGTTGTAATGGGGCGTCAGACAGCTGCCCTCCCCCCGTCGCTCGATCACCCGTGGCGTAGCCTGCCGCTGTTAAGAGCCTTCCGCAACCGACGAGATGAGGCGCCGGCGAAGCGACCTTGGTGTTGGTTTCGTGGAAGACAAATTTTTCACGGACGGGGGGGGAGGGGGTATTCATATTCTTAGGTTTTTTCGGTAAAGTCACGTAGGTAAAAATTTTAGAATTAATAAAAGTAAAATAAAAATAAAATAAAAGTCACGACGTTTCGGAGGCAACACAAGCTTCCGTCTTCAGGTGGAACAGTCACAGCACGATAGCTGTATCAAGTGAGAGAAATTCCAAGAAAACTGTATTTTTATATATACTGGTTGAAAGTGGGAGGAGCCAAGTGGAGGGGGGGGTGTTCATTATTGGGTCTTTCCCCCTTTTCAAAGAAACTCTCCGGCGACTTTGTTTTTTTTTACTAATTTTGACCAGGGGTTAGCAGCTTGTGGGCTCACAAAAACTGTGACACTGAGACAAGTGTGTAGTGCGGGAAAGAGACGCGAACTGAAGTGGTCAATAATAACATATTCTTAGGTTTTTTCGCTAAAGTCACGTAGGTAAAAAATAAAAATTAATAAAAGTAAAATAAAAATATTATTCAGGGCCTACCTTGGCCCCTCCCACCCTCAACCAGTATATATACAAATACTGTGTTCTTGGAATTTCTCATTTACTTGATGCAGCAATCGTGCTGTGACGGTTCCACCTGAAGACGGAAGCTTGTGTTGCCTCCGAAACGTCGTGATTTTTATTTTATTTAACTTTTATTAATTAAATTTTTTACCTACGTGACTTTACCGAAAAAACCTAAGAATATTAATCCTTGCAGTCACGAAAGCTTAAAATCTGGAATAAATCGGGCGTGGGCCACGCGCGGACTCACCGCTCTCACCTCTTGCTGTGCGGCCCGGTTCCTAACAGTCCCGGCTCGTGACCCCGGGGGTCGTTGACCTCTGGAGTTAGCGCCGGAGGTCGTCGGGCAATCTCGCACCCTCGGCTGCGCCGGGTCGCGACCGCACGCTGCCCTCCCCGTGGTGGCCGCGGTTTCTGTCGGTTTTTTTTGGGAGTGTAAATGAGCCACAGCTGCGCGCAGCCTTCGTCCGTTTATGAAATTGTCTGAAGTAGTTTCGAGCTCTTAGACGGGGGAAGGGAAGGGGGGGGGGAACAACACAAATCTTGCACTCTTCATTAGAGCAGTTGGTGATGTGGAAACGGAGAGAAGAAGGATTTTGCATATCGAAGTAAAACCGCGTATCATTTGCTGTTTAGGTGTATATTTCCTTTTTCTCTCTCTCTCTCTTCGTTTGACACGAATGTTTGATTGGCAATAAATGGCTGTTTTGTGCAATGTTTTTGGTACACGAGATGCTCGCTGGACTCGCAATCTGTGTATTTCTCTCTTGACGTCATCTCTCCCACATGGCACTGTTGTTGCCAGCTCTGTTTATGATTCGCGCATCTGCGCGTTTACGTAAAAAAAATCTCTCCAAACCCCCAGGGAGGCGGAGGGTGGGGGAGGATAAGAGAATGCAATAGCGTGTGTCATTGCTCAAGACATTCTGAGTCGCATCGGATCGGGTCTGTGGACATGCGAGCGTATGGGAGCGTGTTTGTATATGTGTGCAAGTATGCGTGCATTTGTCTGCGTTGATATGTGCATGCGTGCCGCTCTATAACTCTCCTGCCACAGGGTCCTGCCAAACAAAGTACTGATTCCGGAGAGGGAATGCCATTGGTTAACTTTGGAGAGTTTTTTTTCTTTCAAGAGATGGGATTATATTTTTGTTCGTAATTATTCGTGGCTATTTACATCTTGCTGATCGATACAAAGCCTCTCCTTTTTTAGAGACCTCATTAGCAGCTGGACGAGTTGCTCCGCTTGCGGGAATCGTCGAGCAGTTGGTTAAAGTTTCCTCCCCACCACCGCCCCTACGCAAAAAAAAAATGGGGATGCAATTTGCTGTGTGCCGCGTGGAATGCAGTGGTTTTTTTTTTTATAAATCAGAGCTCTGCATCGCACTGTACTGGCGCTTCCTCTCGGCTGGGAACGGCCTCCTCCTCCTCCAAATGCAACTCGCAGTTCCGGGGGTCACTTCCACGATGGCCGCAGAGGATGGCCCTTCCTCCACCTTCCCGGAATCAGATAGACCTCCTCCCCCACGCCACCACCACCACCATCACCGCCTCGCCCCAATGGAACACACCTTAACCATCATTCCGCTATAGTGATGGCTACACGGTAGCGACGCTACTGCTGCTGCTGGTAGCTCCACTATTGTTGCTGGTAGCTTCACGACTGCTGCTGGGGATAGCGAAACGTCGGACATATTGGCGGACAACACACGCAACCCGGAAACGAGACAGAACTTACCAAAGCGTCAGCATCAATAGCAATGACATTTACTTTTCACGATCCTGTTACATATATGTGCAGGATTATTTTTTGCGGCCATTGATTTGTTCCCAAAAGTAATTTAAACAGAGGCATGGTTGTTCGTCTCTGTGCACGTATCTTTAGAGTATATACATTGACCCAGGTGAGCCTCCAGTTGACTTTGCATTCGAGAGGAAACGAGAGTGCGAAGAGGAAATTCTTGCTAAATGAGAATTCTCCTTTTTTTTAGATTTGAAGCTTTCGTGACTGCAAGGATTCATATTCTTAGGTTTTTTCGGTAAAGTCACGTAGGTAAAACATAAAAATTAATAAAAATAAAATAAAATAAAGATCACGACGTGATCTTTATTTTATTTTATTTTATTAATTTTATTTTTTATTAATTTTTATGTTTTACCTACGTGACTTTACCGAAAAAACCTAAGAATAAGAATTCTCCTTATTCTGCAAAGAAAGTTGATTCAAGAGAGTCGGTAGCTTCCTGCTCATTGGGTGAAGTGCTGCCACACATCTTCTCTTTATCTTACCTTAAAGGAATTTACATCGGCGCCCTAACCAAAGTGCTTCACAAAGAATTAACAACGATACTACACATGAATGTAACGGCGGAGGTGAGGTGAATGAAATAGATGAGAGGCAGCGATGGGGGCACATCTGTGCTGCGTGAATTTGGTGAAAGCAAAATTGATTACAGTAAATGATGATGAATGTATTGAATGAATAGGGAATTAGTGAAACCCACATGATAATATGAAGAGGGAACAATGACGGTGGCGGTTGTGAGGGGGGTATCAACGGGCCGTGGGGGTGAGCTCGGGAAAATAGGTGAGTTTTGAACGTGGAGCGAAAAGTCGTGACCCAAGGTGACTAATGTGGAGGGGGAAGTTTGTTCCAGTGAAGGGGGGGGGGGAGCAAGAAGAGAAAAAGAGCGAGAGCGTGGATTGAGAACAAGGAGGAACGGAGAGAGAGAGACAGCAAATATTGAGAACTTAGAGGGCGAGAAGGCGACACGTAGAAAGATACACGAGTGGTAAGGTTTTGTGGGGCAAGACCATGAAGGGATTTGTAGACCAGCTCTGAGCCAGCGGTGGCAAAATTTCACATTCCTTTAATGGTGGGGCGAGTCTTGGCCTAGGACACCCGCTGGTGACCTTGCTTAGAACATGGAACTTGAGTGAAGTCCTGACCGAGATTGGAATTTACAACCTTGCGATTGCTACTGCTGCTCCATCCAGCCAATAATTAAAGCACTTCTCAAGATAGTTTGTGAGCTGCAACCCTCTGTGTAACTTGCCCGGCTTCGTTTTATGCACCTCCTGTGTTTTGTACGGACAGTGCCCACGTTGGTGACGACGGCCAGCGATGTGCCGACATAATGCAGAACAAGTATAACCCGTAAAAACAAAGTTTTTCACTATAAATCCTTTATATGCGTGGCGGCTAGAGTCCTCTCGTCCTCTGGCTTGAGATGGCTGCCACCTATGGGTCAGATGATTGCATTGCACCATTAAGCAATTGGTAAATAAATATAATATTTTTGTCCTAAAAAGTGTAAAATTTTGGAAAAAAAATTTTCACGAAAATAAATTGTCACGCACAACGAGTCTGTGTGCAAAATGTCAGCTCGATTGGATCACGGGAAGTGGGTTAAAAAACGACCGAAAGATTTGCACGGTCATAAGCGCGCAAGCAAGTGAACTTAATATAAAGGATTTAAATAAAGGATTTAAAAAGGCAACCAACGCGTTTTCCAAGCGTTTGTGGGAAACGCCACAGCGCGGCGCCGGGCCAGTTCTTCGTGCCGACAGAATTTGCATCGTCCCCGTTCAAAGGGGCAAGACCGGGCTCGCTGGGCTATGCCGAGGCTTGCGCGGTCGCCATCGATTAGGGGGTGACGAGGCCCATGGAGGCAGCCGTCCACGCCGGTGGCACGGTGGCTAGGAGATGTTAACTACCTCGCCTGGAATACAGGAGGTCGTCGTGGGTTCGATCCCGACCCTGAAGCTTGTACATTTGGAGTTTGCGTGTTCTTCGCCTGGTCGCGTGGATTTTTCATCCGGGTCCTCCGGGGTTTTCCCATCCACATTTTATCATCAACGTCACGCGTTTCGAGTATTTGGCTGCTTTACATTTCCACGTGACAAGCCACTTCGTTGAGCTGTCATTTGTGGCCAGGTCGTTTCTGAAAAGGAGCTACTGAGCTCAGTGGGACTTAAATGGTAAATAAAATAGTTTATCTTCTTGGTTCTTTCGGTAAAGTCACGTAGAAGGGAAGTAATAAAATAATAAAAATAAAACATAATAAAATAATTCCCACGACGTTTCGGCCACAACGCAAGCAGCCATCCTCAGGTGAAGACCAGGTCTGTCGGGGAGACGTGAGAATTATTTTATTATGTTTTATTTTTATTCTTTTATTATTTTCCTTCTACGTGACTTTACCGAAAGAACCAAGAAGATGAATCCCTGCAGTCACGAAAGCTTTAAATCGAAAAATAGTTTATTGTATTTTCAGGGTGTCCCCCGTGAATGGTGGCCATAGGCGAGATCAAACACGTCATCCACGCCCCCCCCCCCCACTTCGGAGTGCTACTGCACGACAACGATATTACATCTGCACATCTACTGGCCACAGGCTCGGTATTTTTCCTATCGTCGTGTGGAGTTTAAGGTTCTATCGTCGTCACAATTGGCATTTCTGTTACCGCGTGGAAGGGAGGAAAACGCAGACTCAGAAATGACGTTTTTTTTTGCCACAAAATGTTGTGGGTTTCTCCAACGCTGCCGTTGCGAGGAGCCCCTGGAGAAAATATCCTCGGTTCTGGGCCCCCAAAGCACACACGGTCGCACCGGAGGGTAACCGTGATCGTTCAGCTTGTTGGGGGGGGAGGGGGGGGCTCTGTGGACCGGGCGTTCGTAGTGACGTGCATGTCTGATGCGGCGTGGAAGTGATTTGTCTCGGAGCATTTGTTTTTAATAAGAGAGAGTTGAATATCATGGCCTTTTGCGCTTCTGCTTTTCCTCTGCGGTCATATTCCGGTCGTGCTATCGGAGCCAGTGTCATTAGAAAGAGAGACATTTTTTTCCACATCGTGAACTCTCGCAGCGAAAGGGATGTCAGAGAATGGTTTCGGAAGACGATTGCACGGATCTACTTGTGGAGCCCCATCATGGGGACTTTTTGAATCTACGCGAGGGGTACGTGTTTATTGCATAAAAAAAATTGTCCTTCACATGTTCAAGTTGAAATGTTTCATTTGCACAACTGGAATAAGCGGACATAAAAAAACACGTCATTTTATTTGTGCCGTCGTCAACTAGGCTGAGGAAATTCCTCATCTCAGCTTCAAAAGATTTGGTATTCAAATCCAAAACACATCTCTCTTCGATTCATATCAACGATCTTACTTTTTTGTTGTCAATGGAGTAAAGCAAACTAAATGACATCGGATCGAGGGAATGAACTCCGGTATAAATTGGTGATTTTCAACTCGGCCTCACGTCCTCACCGTGTTTCTCCCCAGTGAAAGAACAAGCATGGGAATGTAATAATCGAGCCACGACTCCAGAACAACAACAAAAAAAACCCGAACTAATCTGTCCTGAGAAACATTAAGTCGTAGTGAAGTCACGTTAAAGTCATTACATAATTGCGCTAATTGCAGGAAAACGGGGTTTCTCCGCCAAAGCCGGATTCTGCGCTGCATATTTCTACGAAGCCGTCAGAAGAAAGTTTAGTTTCTTACTGAAGGAGGCCGCAGCAATCCCAGTAGACTTCTCCCAACAGGTTTCTCGCTCCCCCGTAGGAAACCACTTTTTTTTTATTTGGACTTAGTGTCCCGGGGGGGGGGGGGGCACTCCATAGTCTTCAAACCTCTCGGCGCTCCACAAATGCCGTCAAGACTCCTTGGAATTCGGTGAAAAGCAATGCCCCCCCTTACCAAAAGCGCACCCCCCCCCCCCACAACTTGCAATACAATGCAAACAAAATGAGCTAGATGCTTTCATCTGGATCATGTTGGACTCACCCGCCCTCCCCACCAGTGCGTTTCACAAAAGGGCCTTTCCCTGCCGATGTTGCAGAGCTGGTTTGTTTCAACCAAGCGGACATTCGTAATCCTCGTGGCGGCTGATACCGCCATCTCCTCTGCTCCGCGTTAGCGGCATTAGAACAACGTCGTGCCCTCAACTGCCTTGATTGGCAATAGCGACAACGAAGAGCAAAACACTTGACGTTGAGCAATCGATGTGATGATAAATGTGCCTACGTTTGATGACATTGCGAGACGGTTAAGTTGTTCGTCTGTGAGCCTGAGTAAGATTTTGGGCTCAGGGTTTGGAAGGAACCAGTAACATATGTTGATTTTGAGCTGTGTGAATCCGAAGACCTTTGACTTTGGTTAATATTACAGATATGACCTTATGATAGAGGATAAGTAAGGCCTCATGATGCTTTCAAGTTTGCCATTTAATACCGTTTTATAAAGAACCGTAGTTTAGAACATTAATTTCCTCCAAAGTATGCCTGGTATGACCGTGTACAAACATATATTGCCCGTATTGTGTACACAAGTAAATATTCCCTCATCGTCTGATCTATAACCCCATTACTCGTATGCGCCGATCTCATATTTCAGAAGCTGAAGCAGAGTTGAGCCTCTGGATGGGGCAACGGCCATGCAAAACAGATGTTATAGGCTGTGGGGCCACGTGGCGGGTAGGAGAGGGCTGCACAGAAAAATACATTGTCCTGTACATGTGTGCCCGTACGCTTCACTACCTCACGTTGACCAGCGTGGTGAAGTATGGTCAAATAACCCGAACAGAGCGGATTGACAAAATCGCCGAGCATACGTTTGACGTGATAATTATTGAGCCACGGCTCCAGTTTATACGTTGAAATTATTTATAATTATAATAACACAAAGTTATGATGGGGAGAAAAAAAATACACGATTTAAATTTAGTTTTTTTATGATATTCTCCGTAGTTTGGTGGCAGCGTGGCGGGATGGTAACACTTTGGCCTCGTGCTGGGAAGGGTCCGAGTTCGATGTGTGACTCGGACATGTGTCTCTGTGGAGTTTGTACGTCCTTTCATAATAAAGGTTTTTGGGTTAGATCGCGTAAGTATAACCCTCCACCACCCGACACAGCCAATTAGTTAGGGATTTGTCAAGTAAACAAAACGCCAACTAGGTACTACTCGGTGGTGGAGGGTCACGACACATTTATACTTAGGAGATCTAACCCAAAAACCTTATACTCTTTGGGTATTTTGGTAATGTCAACAAAGGCAATCTTCTTCAGGCGAGAAGACGATTGCCTGTGTTGCGATCGAAACGTCGTGATCTATTATTTTTCTACCTACGTGACTTTACCGAAAGACCCAAAGAGTATGAATTCCTGCAGTCACGAAAGCTTTAAACCAAAAAACTTTATTACGAATAACGTTGGTCGCGAAAGCCTACGCGTTAAACTGATTTGTACGTCCTCCCACTGTTCGGCTTGGATTGTGTCTCATAGCTAAGAAAACCTACGGTGTACCTGGCATCCCCCAAACATCCCAGTCCAGAATAATGATCCGCGAATGACTCAATTTGTATTCCACAGTGGCAACGTCGCCCCCCGGCACCGCAAAACCTCGGCACGACCCTCCCGAAACAAAACAAGGAGTCTTGAGACTCAGCGAGGCTCTCCTGGGTGAATCGAGGTGTAAACAAAAAAATAAATAAATAAAAATACTCCGTCCGCCTGCCGCCCATACGACGTGGCCTCATTAGTGGCTGCACCGGAAGGTAGAATCCTTCTGAGGGTTTCTCCGGATGCATCAACCACCCCCCTCCCCCCCCCGGGTTTTCTCGCTCGCTCGCTCGCTTCCCACCAGGGAGCCTGCCTCGTTGGCAGAGACAACAGGTCATCATCAGCAGCCAGCAGCAGCAGTGGCATCACAAAGCCATCCATTCGTCATCGTCACTGCCATCGTCAATACATTGTTGTCAACCCACCTTTTGTTACCCCCGTGAGGTCACACATCGTCATTATCACAATCGTTGGCAATTATTCGTCATCGTAAAGCCATCCGTTATAAATCCAGACATTATCACCATCTATTCATCCATCAACAACTCATCTAACTATTACATACCTGTCAACTCCTTACCATTGCCTAGTTTATTACAGACCAATTCAGACCTTATTGGTCACCCCGTGTTCTTATAAATCTCAACGTTCATCCTACAAGTCCCATCACAAGGGAGAAACACAAACAAACAAAATAGACACATTTTTTGCCCGTATTGAAACGGGTGTACGCCGTATGGGCCTGAACTCAATTTATCCTCTTCTTGGTTCTTTCGGTAAAATCACGTAGAATGGAAATAATAAAGTATAAAAATAAAACATAATAAAATAATTCTCACGACGTTTCGGCCACAACGCAAGCAGCCGTCCTCAGGTGGAGAACAGGTCTGACTTTACCGAAAGAACCAAGAAGATGAATCCCTGCAGTCACGAAAGCTTTAAATCGAAATTCAATTTATCCTGTACAAGAATACAAGTGCACCGGATGGGTTGACAGGTATGCTATTATAATCATCACCATTATAATTATACATATTTTTGATAACTTAATTATCATTGTCATCATTCCCAATTTATCCATCAGTCATCAAAGGATATCAACAGCCAGGTCGTCATTATTATCATTAACAGAAGTGGCAGGAACATTTCAACACCAGCATCATCGGAACGTTTATCACCATCAACTGCAAGATCGCTATGAGCCGCATCACCATTGTGCTAACTTTTTCTATTTGTGCTTTTTGTTTTGGTGCCATTTCTTCATTTATTCATCTTTGATTTTGCTTGGTAGTCGGGTTTTTATGTGCTTGGATAGTGGCTGTATATGATATTTGGTCCTTATATATAATTAATGTACTCCATTATCGGATGCTATTAGCATGAATAACGCTTATTTCCCATTTACATATCACCACTGATATGCGCAGCTTCTTCAGCCCCAACAGTATGGAGTATTTCTCATCACCTTTATATGGGCCATCAAAAGCATAATCTGCGCTGGTTGCACTCTTCATCGGCATTGTTCAGAACTATGATCGGCACGCGCTCGGCCACTGACGGTTCGCACCGCCCAGCCCGGGAGTTGCCGACCGCCAAGCGAGGCATCGGACCTTGGTTGGCATTTGGTGAAAGCGATTTGGTCACTCTTAGTGGGGCATACGTCTGGACGCTCCCTGCCCCTGGGTCCAAATGCGTGGCACAAACATGATAAAAAAACCCACCCCGTCTGGGCTCTGCTAGATCGTTTGTAAAGTGCAACCTCAACACGGAGGGGGGCTTTAAATATCCCGGGAAATGCCAGTGCCTCACCGTGTGTGATTAAACGCCCTCTTCTTCTTGGTTCTTTCGGTAAAGTCACGTAGAATGGAAATAATAAAATAATAAAAATAAAACATAATAAAATAATTCTCACGACGTTTCGGCCACAACGCAAGCAGCCGTCCTCAGGTGAAGAACAGGTCTGTTGGAAAGACAGCATCTGAATGAAACACCACCAGGCTTGGCAGCGTATATTTAAGCTGGGTTGGAGGGGGAAGAGCGCCTTGACAAAGGAATTTGAATATCAAGAGGAAGTTGCAGCAGCAGATGTTAGTGTAAATGCGTTTGGTATTACCTTAAAGTCGCGGCATCTCTTCAGAAAGGTGAGAGACTCGATTAGCTGAGCCTTCTTATCCCGGAGCTTTGTGAAAGATCTTAAAGTTTTGTGGAATCCCACTCCGTAGTGGTGGTTAAATTTCGATTTAAAGCAGTCACGAAAGCTTTAAATCGAAAAATAAACGCCCTCTGTTGTGGCCCTCTTACCTCGTTTGTGCTGCATCCGTTTGCTTTTCGCGCGTCTTGTCTGGAAAAAAAACCAGCAACAGTAAAGTGAATCAGATTACGGGAGAGGTCGGAGCCACAGGGTTGTTTTTTCTTCTTGGTTCCTTCGGTAAAGTCACGTAGAAGGGAAGTAATAAAATAATAAAAATTAAACATAATAAAAATAATTCTCAGTGAAATAATTCTCAGTGAGAATTATTTTATTATGTTTTATTTTTATTATTGTATTGCTTCCCTTCTACGTGACTTTACCGAAAGAACCAAGAAGATGAATCCCTGCAGTCACGAAAGCTTTAAATCGAGGGTTGTTTTTGTTTCCCATGTCCGAGTGCATCAGGTGTGGTGGCGATGAGAATGCCCAACGCACTCGGTGCTCGCTGCTCGACACCTCTGCGTGCGCTGAGCATTTGAATCTGGATCGTTCACTTCTCTCTCTGCTGCTCGGTGTGTTTGCCGAGTTCTAAGCCCATCTCCTGAGCAGCGGACATACGAACCCTTTCCTGTTCTGAGACGTTCTGCAAGTTGCAGGGTGGTTCCCGGCTCGGCGTAAATTTTATTTAGATAGGCATAGCGGCCGTTGTTTTTAAAGACATTGCACTCGTCGTCGAGAACCGTAGCGACGCGACCGTACTCTGGAAAAGCTGGTGCCAAAGTGTGCCACATGCCCTCCCACATGGCCTTGTGGGAGTCTGTGCACGTCTTTCGACTTGAAGACGTACCAATTAAGTTATTTGGCTTTTTCTTCCGATTAAGCTCCGATGGCGTACACATAACACGACGTTATTCCTATTCACGATATAACTTTTAGCTACCCTCATTGTACCACTCATAACCCTTGTAAAGCGCCTTGGATAAAGGCGCTATATGCATTTTAGATAAGATTATATATTTTCTGAAACGCGCGAATCGGTCGATTGACACAAAAAGCTCTTCGATGTCGGGTAGACAATCTATGATGTGGCTGTGGTGGTCAAGCAGCGCCCTCGAATTCGAGTCTTTTGATTATAATGTGTCTATGGTTGTTGCTGGACGAATAGAGAACCGCTATTGTGGCACCCACAGCGCACAACGCTCCAACACTGAAACGTTATCCCAAGTTGTCACGAGCAAAGTTTCCCCAGGGGCAAGGTGTCCGGCAGTCGCTGAAACACAACACGCCTTTATTTAGTGGACTGCCCAGCATTGTCCGACCGCCTTTGTAAAAAGGAAAATTTAAATGAACAAGCGTTTATCTGCGCGCCCAAGGCTGACTCCAAGTCGAACAGCAGACTCCTTCCCTCCGGGGCAACAAACCGCTGCATCAGTAAGATTATCCGATTCGAGCCGGCTAAAGCTAATTTTCAAATCTCCCTGTGAAAGGAAAAGTTTGAGCGTGATTGCAACTTGTGATCAGGTGACGTCACTCCTGGGCCTGCGTGTCATGGGCACGACTCTGGAGCCTTTGGCTTCAGTGCTCCCACCCTCCCCCCTCCAGTTTAGATTTTTCGTGACATTCTGTGACATTTTAAGGCAGTCACAGTAAATGATATTGTAAAGGCCCCTTGTTGGCCGCGTGGGTTAAGATTAAGCCTCTGGGAAGAGTTAGGAAGGGGCTGACCCTTGGACGCACTCCCACAGCCAAGATGCAGAATGAGTGAACGAATGAAGCAACTATAACAGAGGTTTTTTTTGGGTTCGATCGCGTAAACGTATAAATGTGCCGTTAAACCCGCCACCACCCCATGGGTATGCTGTACTAGTAACGAATTGGCATGTTCCAGTTTACGTGACAAACCTTACAAATTGGCTGTGTCGGATGGTGGCGGGTTTAACAACACATTTATACATTTACGCAATCTAACCCGAAAAAACCCCTGTATCATGGATGATATCGGTCGCGAAAGCTTACCACGTGTTAAGCTGAATAAAGCAACGTTGCGCCATTAAAACAGAGCTTTGTTTTGCACTTTTGTTACCTTTCACTTTCTTCTCATTAATACTGGATTTCATCTGTATCTTTCTGGTAGCCCAGAGACGTTCATAATCTCTGATTGCAACGGTGACTTGGAGTTGCGGGGGGAAGGGCTGTCCCTTTTTTTTGTAAATTCGCAAGTAAATTCGAAGCTCGAGTTGTTGAGCTACGACGCCGGCGCGCGCGGCGATCCGCCTGCGGTGGTTCGTTCACCGCGTCCTTCTGAATTGACGCGACGTGAACCTCACGACGTTGTGTGCCATTGTTCCCTGGAGATACTGCCCAGCGACGGGGCAGAGCGGTGACACACGCTGCGCCTTGAGCCCTTTGCGACCGGAGTTCGGTGCCCGGCCACGGGGCTTCCGAGAGACGAAGTCGACATCTTAACCGGTTGTGGTAAACCCGCGCTGGCCGGCGTGGTGAAATATGGGCAAACGGTCCCCGTGAACAGCAGGAATCGCTCCGCCTCATTAATGAGTGCTCTGCTCACAACGCCAATTCGACCGTCTAAGTGAAAGGAGCACATTAGCGTCAGGAACCATTCCACGGTGACAGACGAACCGTGACACGTTGGCGTTTGAGTCGAGTAAAGTGGATTTTTTTTTCTCGCCGTTTCTCCGACTGACTCAGGATTCCAAACCAACCCCCCCCCCCCCCCACCCCATCGGCATTTATTCCATTCCCCTTTCTCCCACTCGCTCCCGCTCGACCCCCACTCCTGCCGGAGAATGCGTTATTTGCCAGTTGGCGTGATCCCGCCCGGACGGCGCTTGGGCCGCTGCCGCCGCCGCCGCCGCTGCCGCAGCTCCGAGCGAACACGGCTGTGGCCTTGCCGTCCAAGGCAGACATGAATAGATCCCGCTGTAAACGCAATGCATCGGCCACATTGTTTTATTTTCCCACACTGGCCATGTGGCATTTTCACATTTATCTGCACGTGGAACGGCAGATTAGGCTAAGCTATTTGGGCTCTCGAAACTCGGAGTAGGCAGATTTACAAGATTCGGTGGATGGAACCCCAAATGCACTGTTTGTATAAAGACGGTGCCATGTATGTGTTTCCAGAGTGGGAAATCCCAGTTGGGCTCTATTAGGACCTTGGGGTTGGAGCGGTGGTGCAGCGGTTAGCACAGTGCGCTTCGAACCTGGCAACTTGATTCCTGGTCACGGCTACCTCCAGTGATGAGTGATATCTGAACCATTCCAGAGCCCTCCACCCCATCTTTCCAACCTCCACTGACCAGCATGGTGAAGCATGGTCGTACAACACCCATAGCGAATTTGGTCTTGGGGGAGGCCTTTTTCCAGCAGTGGAGATTGACAAAGGGCTGCGAATTATCATTAATAACGACCACTGATGGCGTATTCACAAGGGTGGGCAAGCAAGATCTAAGTGCCGGTTGAAAGAGGAGACCTGTGGGCTTGCGTGTGTAATTGTTATTTTCTGTGTTCGCGTTTCACACTCCGCCGCCGCCGCCGCTACGCGGGGCCTCTTGACGGGCCGTGCTTTTGAAGTGGCGTACGGCGCGCGCTGAGGCTGCCGGCCGCTGGCTAATTTGGTCGTGACACTGACATGGGGTGACCTTCTCTGGTGAAGGATCGGGGGGGCACGCGACGGGTTCTTTGAGGCTTAGGCGCTCGCCCTCTGAAGAAAATGCCAATTTGCGAAACGTATTTCCTTTTGCGCTCCTGCGGGAGACGGCCGCAAAGGGCATGGTGTTGAGGTCAGAGGTCAGGGGCGTAAAGGCCAAGTCATCTACCTCGGCGTGAGACCTTTTACTCCCGCTTGCACGTGTTTGTGGCATCAGCAGGGGTAGAGTTCGGGTTTGAACTTTTCAACTTGCGGTTGGGAGCCAAGGGGGTCGAGTGGCATTCAAACCGGTTTTTTTTTAAACCGTGGGAATCGGTCGAAGTGGAGTTGATTACAAACACCTTCCGTGAAAACTGACAACGCGTCCCCGTGTGAAACTCCCATCGGATGGTCGTCGTCCTGTTGAAGCTGCCACTTTTGAGGTGGAGAGGGAAAGGCGTTTGAGGTTTGCCTCCCGGTGCAGACGAGGCAGAGGTCGCAACCGGGTACCCAATACCCGTACCCTAGCCGATACCCGGCTACCCGTACCCGGCCGGGTACGGGTACCCGTTTGCGACCCTGGTGCGGCCGGGTACGGTTAGGCCGTGAGTCACTGGTGAGTAACTGTTTGTCACTCATTTCCCAACGTCTTGTCTCTTCTCACAATTCAAGTTCCTAGATTCAACCCACCCGCGCCTGCAACATGGCTTCATCCCAGAGGTCGCAATCGGGTCCCGATACCCGTACCCGGCCGGGTACGGGTAGGGTACGGGTACGGCCGGGTACGGGTACCCATTTGCGACCCTGGTGCGGCCGGGTACGGGTAAGGAATTAAAACTCGTTTGCGACCTCTGGGACGAGGCCTTCCTCGGGCTGTTGCGGCGTTGCCGTGGAAACGATGGTGGCTGCGTTTCTGCCGCCGAGGCTCGTTCATGCCAAGCCCCCACCTCCGTGGAACTGTAAACGTCTATCGTTGTGTTTCGTTATCTAAACGGTTTTGTGCACCACAACGATACCATCTGCGCCTATCGTTAAAAGCGCTGTGCTTTTGTTTTAATCTATAAAAGCACACTGAACGTTGTTTGCAAAATCCCGGTTTTTTTCCATCTGGAGCGTTCTGCCATCATTTATTGCTAAACGCACGCAGCATAAGTAAAAACAACGGTACAAGAGTGTAATTTAATAAAATGAAGAGAAAAACACATACTTGGCTGGGTATAAGTACATTTTTTTGTCATATTTATGGTATATAAAAAAATGGCAAATATATTAAAATCAACTTTAATACAGTTTTGGCTGAAGATACTACTTAAAATTCCATTCGATTTACACATGCCCTGCGAGGATAGTTTAGTCATTAAACCCATTTTTAAACATGAAGTCATACTTCTATTTTTGCACCGTGAAACTGAAACGGTGAGTTTGCCAGCAGCAATACTGTTTATGGTCAATTCAGAATTATAAAGTATGAATCTATTGCTCTAAGCAATTATTGAAATAATTCTCAAATGAGCAACATACCGTAATAAAAAATAATAATTTACAGCTGAACTTAATGAGGCCTCGCTGTGCATATGGTGTCATTCATGGGTGTTGTTTGACCATACCTCACCACACTGGTTTGTCTGCATCGGTGAAGGGTGTGCCCAGTACCGGGTTCAGTTATCACTGGCCACCGATGTTGGCTGTGAATGAAACTGACGAGGCGCTGGGTTCAGAGCTTAGTGTGCTAACCACAGCATCGCCATCTCCCTCCCCACCCCAATGTATATATTCATGCTGAAATCAAAACTCTGGAACTCATACATTGCACATAGACATGCACACGTGTCAATGTGTCAACGTGTGCATTCATAATAAAATAAACAAACAATAAAAGATGGAAACTAAAGGAGGGCATCTCAACAAAGAAGAGATTCCCAGCCGGTCACATTCATTTATAGGAGCCTGCTGAAAGATGAAAATAAGTCTGGGCGCAAATGTTACATTTTCCTCTCGACTTATGGGAATGGAACTGCCAGGGATAATCGCTTGCCAGTGGTGTAATGTCCAAGGCAGAGGGCATCCAAAGCCCCACACAATTGATTTGCATCCTTGCACGAGGCCAACAGCGGCTCGCCGAGCCGTTCTATAGTTTATACATTTTATTTTAATGGACCAATGCCAAATATGTCATTTAGTGCTGGGGGAGAGATCATTTGCTGTTACAATTATCGTAAACATTTGTGTAAAATGTGTACGACGTCAAATATGTACTGTGCGTAACATAGCATGTACCGGTACATATAGCTTTTCGCATCCAATATTATGAATCATTCATAATTGATTATGACTCATACATATAATTTAGCAATTTGATACAGTTGCTAAATTTAATTGTGGGGATTGTTCTTCAACTTACCAGTGAGCTGAAACAATAATAACTGACGAGTTAAACGCTAGAAACTCGTTACAAAACATTATTTACCGGAGTCGGGTGATGGAGGGTTCTTAACGACACAAATTTGATGAGATCTTTGCGTGGCCTGCCCCAGTAATGAAAATTATTAATTCAAATTCATTCTCGATGTAATTAGGTAGCTCGGAGGTCAGAGCGTTGAGATGGCAGCGCTGAAATCCTGAGTTCGATAATGCCAGCCAGGTCACACATTGACTGCGCATAAAAAAAGGACATCGTATTAAATTCGATTTTGCGTTTTCTTTCGTTGAGTTACAGCTCTGAGAATTAACAACAACAAAAATCTTGATTTGACTCTCATGTGACGAGCATTACTCCCGAAAGCAGGATAGGTGGGAACGTGCCGCCCGCTTCTGCGCACAGTATCAGAGGTTACGTGAGAGTTCAGAAGTCTATGTGTGATAACGCCTGTCATAGACCTTTTTGTAACACGGGTTGATATCCTGTTCTACGAGATGTACGAATGTTTCCTGACGTGACGCTGATAGCACAATTGGGGTACATTTGGGGCAAAAGACAAGAAAAGTTGATGAATAAATTGATCATTACACTCTTGATGCTTGCATTGAATCGTACTTTGAAGATTTCGAATATAAATGATGCAATGACATGCAAATTATTTAAACTGAGAAATAGAATGTGAAACACGTGGATACGAGAACACAGTGACATCCTCAGATTGACTGTTAAGAATGAGAGTGCGTTTTGGTTTGACACAGAGACGGAAGATGCCTCATGGTCGAGACTGGTGATGCAGTGGTAGCCACAGGAGAGAACGCAGCCGAGTCGATGATCAGCATGGAGGTGAAGCAATGAGACAGCTCGCGTGCAGGTGCGAGACGGATCATGGCATCAGGAGACCGCGTGGAATGGTGACGGCGTGGGGAGGTTTTCTTCCAGCAGTAGATGGGCAATGGCTGTTGATGATTATGTGAACGACGTGTACATTTTACACGTCGGCGAACGGAGTAGACAAAACAGTACGAAACGGGGAAAGAAAACGAGAAATTGTACGCGAATAATAACAAAAGATTCTTGAATCGAACCTCAACTTCGAATCTTGACAATTCATCGGCTCGTCGGGGAAAGTAAATCATCATCAGGCACTCAAGTGACATGGCTATCATGTCACCTCCATCGATTCTCATACTTACGCGTCTCGTGTCACTCCGGCGCACCGTAGTACGTGTGACCGAGACTTTAACGTGTTTTTTTTTATGAACAAGGCTTACAACTTAAGAGTCGGACTAACCGGGGCGCACCGCTCGGATATACGTTATCTGCAAGATAAGAGCGGCTTGTCTTTTTTTGGTCGTATCTTCCGTCGAGTCAAATCTAAGGGACATATCGGACGGATGGACGTTTGATGTAAGCCGTGGTTTCCCAACTTAGTGAGACGCACACCGATGCTTGATTGGTGGCAGCAGTTGAGCTTGAGTGTTGCAAATATTGTTTTCACAGCACTGTATACATAGAACGAAACAGGAGGGTTTATCCGCAAATCTGGCTGCCGCCTGATGATGCTAGTTGTAATTACAGATTGTACATTTTGTGGATTTAACTCTCCAACAAACCGGTGTGCTGTACTAGTAACGAATTGGCATATTTATGCGATTTAACCCCCAAAAAACTGGATTATGAACCTTATTCAAATTCGCTCTGCTGATGGACACTTGAAGAAGTGTTTTCTGTGAGGTCACTGCAGCCCAGGCTGGGTGGTCGATGGTAATAGGGGCTACGTGGGGATGGAGTTGGGGACATCTCAAGAGAGTGGGAGGAGTTGGAATTCGAAATAAAACAAATTAAGCGACTGCCTTGGCAGTCACACGTCAGTTCAAAAATCGTAACATTTCTTCGAATTTTCCACCAATTTCTGGGCACCACACTCTGAAGTGTGATCTACAGCTGTGAGTCAACGAATAGTGGCACGCGAAAGCAAGCAGGATAATGAATAGTGATGACCTCTGTACGTACTCTTAGTTCTTTCGGTAAAGTCACGTAGGTAAAAAAAGAGAGTACTGTTTAACGCTGGGCATGTTAACACTCGGTAGAGTAAAATAGTGCCTGTCAGATAAGATGGTCCAAAAATGTGACTTTACCGAAAGAACTAAGAGTATGAATCATTGCAGTCACGAAAGCTTCAAATCTAGAATTATGGACCTCTGTACGCTCTGAAGAAGAAGGGCCTTTGTCTGAACCGTTTCCCGAGTGAATACTTTTTTTTCCTGTTATAAAGCTATCGTCACGTCTCTTTTGTCAGTCCATCGCTGGATAGATAACCCTACTCATGCTGCGCGTCGGTCATAGGGGAGTGTTTTTGGCAGGGGCGGTTGTCAGAAGTATATATTTACGCGTTGGGTAGTCGGGTTGCACGAAAGGGGTGAGAGGTAACGCAGGGTTGACACGGGGCGGGCGCGGAGGGTCTCTAGCGCACAGCCCCACGTGGCATCTTGACCGAAAAGAAGCCGCGTTGAGAAGTGAGGCGCGATTGTCACATGACGGAGTTGTCCGCGAGACGCGGGCAAACAGAGTGGTTGGGGTGGGTTGCTGCCTTGTTGTGCGCGCAGTTCAATTATGATTTCCGCAGGGATTGTACATGTTCACCTGTCCGATTCATTATCTTATATTATATTAGAAAAAAGTTATTTCAATTCATAGAGTGTCACTCATGCAATTGCATCCCACAACGCTGCACACCAATTAGCCAGTCCCTTACGTATAAATAACAAGAAAGCGATCGTCACAATCTTGGTTTAAAGCTTTCGTGACTGCAGGAATTCACGGAGATAGAAAAAATTACAAAAAATCACCTGAAGACGATTGCTTGTGTTGCGATCGAAACGTCGTGATTTTTTTTATTATTTTTTCTATCTACGTGGCTTTACCGAAAGACCCAAACAATATGATCATCACATTCTTCACTTTGTGTCAAAGGCCTAATACGCTTCATCCCCAGGTGCCGAATCCCGAATGTTCGAGCCGGCTCGGCCCTCCAGCGATCGGGGCAGCCACGCGACGCGGTCTCCCGGTGAAACTCCAAAGGCCACCGCCGTCCACTCGTCGAGCTACAGGCCACGCTCACCGCTCCTCGAGTAAAACGCACGCGCAGCGTGGAGCGAGCACGTGGACACGTCCCGCGTGCGAATTTCCGAGCGGCCGTGGAGGTCAACTGGCCGCTGCGCCCGTCGGCTCGCGCGACTAACGAGCGTCCGCGGGGGACCCGTCGGCGGCTCTCATCTCGCCGCGCCGCCGAATGCCCCCCCCCCCAAAGCTCCCAACTCCCTTCCCCTGCCACCACCACCACCACCACCCCCCTACTCGTCCTCGCTCGCATCAAAGGCGGCCTTGGAGAACTCGTGTCTGCGCGGTCGCTTTGACGTCGCGCTTTGCGGCGGAGCGAAGGCGCACGCGTTGAATCTTAATCATCATCATCATTTTCTTGGTTCTTTCGGTAAAGTCACGTAGAAGGGAAATAATAAAATAATAAAAATAAAACATAATAAAATCATTCTCACAACGTTGCGGCCACAACGCAAGCAGCCGTCCTCAGGTGGAGAGCAGGTCTGTCTGAATGTCATTCAGAATGTCATTCAGACTCTGTCTCCTCGACAGACCTGTTCTCCACCTGAGGACGGCTGCTTGCGTTGTGGCCGAAACGTCGTGAGAATTATTGTATTAAGTTTAATTTGTATTATTTTATTATTTCCCTTCTACGTGACTTTACCGAAAGAACCAAGAAGATGAATCCCTGCAGTCACGAAAGCTTTAAATCGAAATCATCATCATGATCATCATCATCCATGGTCGATCCACCGCTGGATGAAGGCGTCCCCAAGCCGCGGCCGCCGCCTCTCGTGATCCCGCGATGTAATAGTTCGCCGAGTACCTGCAGATGAACTGCTTTCATCGCTCCGTCTCCTCGGTGGACGTATCCTCCCGGACGCGCCCCGTTTCTGATTCATCGATCGAAATTGAATCGCTGCACTCGTGATGCACGCGCACGCGGACAGCCGAGTTTGTTGGTCAGTCCACTCACTGCTCCATGAGGGCCTCTCCACATCTTGGCGTCCGTAAGGGATATTTGACCATACTTCACCACACCGGTCAGTGGGGGGCTTGCGAAGGTGCGGGTGAGTGCAGAACAACAACAACAACAGGTGTTGTTGCTTTTATGACGCCTGTTTTGGCGAGCTGTTGTGGCCCATACAAGCGCCGACCAGGTTCAACACCGCTTAGCTTTTGAGGTCTGGAGGGGTTCGGGCACGTTCAGGGTGATGTGCATTTGATCGCGCAACGTAACATTTGATCATTCTCAATGTTGTGCGAATTTACTGCCTTCAGACTCGTGGGACGGGTGGGACAGAACGCAGTGGATGGGCATCACAAATAAGTCATGAAAACAAAACGACATTTGAATCAATTCTGGAAGTTATAATAATTAGCACGGTTGGCTACGTACGGTGCGATAAAAGTTCAACATACGCGCACTTCATCCGTAGATCCCAATATCCGAAGTGAATGGTGACCCTGAAATGAATAATTGAATCGCACAAAGGGGGGGGGGGGGGGTGGGGGGCAGTGGGGAGGGGGCAGCACGATTGATATCAAGCGCAGACGACGACGTCGTGAGTAGCGATGATGAACACGCAGATGGATTCGGATCCCACCGCCGCACACGCAGCGTCGACTCGCTGGACAAAAGAAGCACGTCGCGATCGCACGCGCGGCTAAATGCGGACGCGATGGGGCGAAAGAAAAAAAATAATGACACGAAGCCGATTTTTCGATTTCACTCTGTGAGATCACTCGTGGTCCTGCTAGCTCGCCGTCGCGTTTAAGGTCACGCGAGCTCGTGGAAGACCGCCGCCAGATGGAAAAGTTTAGAACGAAAAGGGAACGAGAAACAAAAAACAACAACAAACCAAAGCTCGTTGGTAATGGCACTCGTTTGAGACGCGAGGCTTGATCCAGAGGCTGGGTGGTAATGAGTAGTCACTAGCGGATAATCCGCAGAATCGGAGCGGCAGGGTGTCTGGGTTGTGGAGCGTGTGGGGGAGAGCGAGACGCACACACACAGACAACGCTTCCCCGTATAGACTTGTCTGGCGATTGGGGAAAGTGCTGTTAGCAGAGCACCTATGAAGGCCGGCGCGATCCCACCCGCCTTTGTCTCCCAAATGCTGATGTTTACACACCCGGCTAGGTATTAATGTATGGCTGAGTCGACTTAGGGGAGGCCCAGAATAGGTAACAAATATTCGTTACTGATGTTGACGACGCGTACAGACACACATCGAGTGATATAGTGTGGGAAGGAGAAATAGATTGACCCCGCATTGTGGCAGAGATGAACAAACCGACTGCGAGAGAGTGGGGGAACACACCAGGCGAGTAGGGAGAGATCACAGACTACTGGGAGAGTTTGAGATTGTGTAGAGAGTGTGTTCGGGTGAGTTGTTGAGAAATGCCGAGCTGAAACCGGGAAAGGGGGAGAGAGAGAGAGAGTAGAATGGAGCGAGCAAGCGGAGGAGGAGGAGAGAGCGGATAGCGGTTTGGATAAATCATAACGGGCGGGACCTGTCAGCAATTCCCGTCTACTCGGAGCCTGGCATTTCCCTCCTTGCAAATGCAGCCTCCTCCCCAGCACCCCCATCATCATCAGCAGCAGCAGCTTCCACCCGCTACGTGGAAGCCAGCCCCTTGCCCCATCATCGCAGGCAAACTTGTGTGAACTGTAGGGCAGAGAACTCCCGGGGTTTGACCAAAGGCCATTGACCAAACAGCCAGGCTTACTGGCTTGAAGCAGGAACGATTCGGACGAAACGTTAAAATCGTGTTGATATTTGTAATCATTGATCGTTCGAATTTGTCAATCCGATGCCGGATGAAGGTTCCCACTCCCGCACACCACGTTAGTCGCGGAGGTCGTTTGACCATACTTCACCACGCTGGTCAAGTGCGGGGTTGTGAAGGGGAAAGAGGGTGGCAGGATAAGTTTAGATTTCATTCGCCAAATCGTGTTCACCGTGACCGGGAATTTAACTTGGGTAGCTGGGTTCATAGTGAGAAGTGCCGATGACTGCACCACCGGTCCTTGCTTACGTACAATGTCCTTTTTTTTTTATTAGCGAACTAAACACAAAAAGCAGTTCTTAATAAATGGGGTTTCAATTTTAAGAGCGGTGCATTAAATAAGTAGGGCGGCGCATCGCTTGTTTATTTTTACTGGCCGATACATTGATTAATGTCAACATTAACATCAAAATGAACACACACAAAATATGATTAATTCGGGGGGGTGGGGGGGGAGTTTGGTTCGCAAGTGCAACTTGTGGTCAGCACGCAATGGCTGTCTAGACGAAGGGAACCAGATTGCAGTTCACGCCTAAATGCTTACGTGCATCCTGTGTCCGCTGTTTTTAACAATAGTGCATGTGTGGGAGACACGTGTGTGTGTGTGTGTGCGTGTTTGTGTCTTTGGGGAACAGTAGTGCAGTGGGTTTGCACTGAAACCCCATGAACCTGGCAACCCCGAGTTCAATTTACGTTCATGGCCAACATCGGTGGGGACATTATGAAACCAGTCCTGGATCTCACCTAGGTTAACTCAGACTTAAGTTAGTACCTGGTGCTATGCGTAAACATCAGCACGAGGGGAAAACAAGGTGGCTGGGCATGGTGCTAGCCACTCCATCCTCTCGCGGGCCGTGCTGGCTTTTCATGAGTGTTCGCCAACAGCACTTGCCCCAGTTCCTTGTTAAGGCTATGCTGGAGATCTTTGTCTTTGTGAATTGGGGAGCAGTAAGTATAGTGGTTTGCACACGGCAAATGCAATCCCAGCAATCCGGGTTCTATCCTCGGCAATGCACATCAGCAGTGAAAAGTGAAGTTTAATCCTTATCTGGGAATCATCCAAAGTCACGGGTGGCGAACCTGCCTGTGTCCTGTGGGCCAGCCTGAAATGGGCCCAAAATCGTAAGTATGAATGCGCCTTTTGGCGTCATCTGGTCCAACCCATGTGAGACTAGGCTCTAAGGAAAGCTGTCTCGGGTGTGGACCAATCAACTTCAAGGACAGTGCATACATTATCGGAGTTATGTGTTTTTTGTTTGCATTATGACTGCAGGTATTGTGGTCTATGCAAACATGACTCCTTGTAAAAAGGTGTCAGTTTTGTTGCCAGATAAAAGGGTAAAAAACCAATTATCATATTTTTTTTACTGGCAAATGAGGTTCCAATGGTTAGTATGAATGCATGTTGAACTTATTTCGCATCGTACGTAGCCAACCGCGTGTAATCGGAGGTGCGGGGGAAGGACAACGAACTTAACACAAAAAGCAGTTCTGAAGAAATGATTTTTCTATCTAAAGTTAAAAGTGCACTGCTCCGGTGGCTTCCAAATATCGGAAGGTCGAGCGCACGAGACGGACGCAGAAGCCTTTGTTCGACGGCCAGCGAAAAATCTCTGCGAGGGTGAAATCGACATTCATCCATTACTCCGAGCATCTTAGCCACCAGCCACACGAATCAGATGCGAGAGTGGAATATTTCTGTTCGACGTGGCAACACTTTGTCACCAGCAGTCACATCTCTCAACATGAGGGCCTCTTGCCGTGACAAAAGTGACCGATGTATGTTGATGTGTGGCTCGCAAAAAGATGTATCAAAGTGCCTGTTCAGCCCTCGATGTGAAAAAAAATTTACCCAACTCCTGAGCTGGATTGACTCAGCCGAAACCCTTGGCAGTGCGTCGTCGACATCAACGCTATAGAGAAAATATCCGAATAATAAATCGGTGGAAAAATCAATCGATCGTGTAATTCTTTGTAATAATAATAATAACAGTACTGTAATGTCATTTGTCATCATCTTCATCGCCATCGCCGCAGTCATTGTTTTTTTTTTCTTCCATTTTGAGTGCCCACAGGACTCACGTCTGCAGAGAACGCACGCTGAGAACGAGTGTTGTTGTGACTTGGCCCGTCGCGGTTGGCTGCGTTGGAAACCACAAGACTGACATAAACAGTGAAAACAAACAAACCCAGAGCCTCCGCCGTCTTCTCAAACGATCGATCGCTGTTCTCCTTCACAGAATTCCTTTGCCCCAGGCGAAAAGGAAAGCTGGTGGGGGAGGGGAGAGGTAGGTGTGTGTGTGTGGGGGGGAGGAAAAGGAGGCTCGTAGAGCAAAGTGCCGTGTTTTAGCACTGTTTTACAGACGCGAATCCAGCTGCCTTGGCGACCGGCTTGCTTTAGGTATTAACCCTGTAAAGAGGTGTATTGTGCTTGCTAATTCACTCGTACTTAAATTCGGCACCGAATGCTTGCCACGACGCCCCCCCCCACCACCTCGAGGGAGTGGGGCGCAACGGCCGCCGATTTTGACGCAGCGAAATTTGCCGCTGGCGGGTGCCGCCGAAGGGGGTCTTGGTCTGTCGGGTAGGAGGGCCGCCCGCTGATCTTGACGCCGTGTCTACGGTGCAGTGAGCTGGGAAAAAGATGAGAGAGAGAGAGAGCAGTGAAATTTGCACGGGGGGAAAATTGGCGGCTTGCGAGGCATACTGGAGCACTCCGACCAGGTGAGAAGAAAAGAAAACGAATACAAAAAGGAGCAAAAAATTGTGAAAACGAATGACCCTGTGGAGAAACCAAACCTCCTGAGCTTTGAGGTCTGCGTTTGATTATTCTTGCTTGGCAAAGGGTTACGGATCAGCTGAGCGTGTGTGCCAAGCCGAGCAGTGGTGTGGTGGTTCGTGAGCATCGGTGACTATACGTTACTGATGATTCCTAATAAAGATGAAACCGGCCTCCATCTGTTTCTGCTGCACATGTTTTCAGATGTGTTTGATGGTGACCGAAGACAAGAAGACCACAATCCAGTTCTTCACTCGCTGTTGATGGTAGTTTCATAATGCAAGAAGCCTGTGTTTTTTTAACTCATGGTTAGTACTCTGCATGACAATTCCACATATTACAGGAATAAAAAAAAAATCTGCCATTTTAAAATGTACTGCTGAATGAACGCATCTGTGTGCAATGTTCATAATGGGAAGTTGTTTGACCATACTTCACCATGCTGGTCAGTGCGGGCTGGTGAAAGGGGGACCGAGAACCGGTTCCGATTTCACTCCACCCAAGTTGAATTCCTAGCCATGCCCACCAAAGCAATGTGCATCTACAGCGAACTGTAAAAATCAACGTTGTTTTAAATTAAAATACAATTTCATGAAATTGTTCCCAGAAATGATTAACATGCATTACATTAGACATGAATAAAGGTTTATTTCCGTGGTATTTATGAGTTCATTTATGCTTAAGAAAACACTCCATTGTGAAACCATTTATATTTCCACATGTACAGGTATTTGAATCTTGACTTTACCTCTGTAAAGTCAACAATTCTTCGAGATAAAATATCCCCTCCATCCATGACCCCCCCCCCCCCCCCCCCCCCACTTTGCCACCGGCCCCACAAGTTCCGAGTGATTTCAAGTCTCAAATATCCACTTATTATTCCTATTTGGCAAAATTAGTCTGACATAGCAGTCACCGGTTCATCCCCGTGGAACTGAATCCTTATCTGATATGCTATTATTACCGAGCAGGCTGACAAGACATCCTTTGTGCAAACTTAATGGCAGTGTTCCGCAGGAGACCCGGCAATTTTTGCAATGTTTTCTCTGCTAAACTCCGAGCAATTTGCGCGTGACATTTAACCTCCTTTTATTTTCTCCAAGCGACTTGTGCGCCCTTTACGGAGAAAATGCAGCATATTCGAAATTTCGTTTTTTTTTACCTTATGCACAGAAATGTTTTATGTTATTCCAAACATTAATGACCTGGTGTCCTGGCTTTTTCTGTATCTTTTTTTTTCCTTTTCACTTTTTTTAAAATCTGTTGCAAGGGGGAGCTCTGTTCGGCTCTACGGAGCGTGTTTTCAATAATATTTTGTTCAGTTTATCTTGAAGTACCCTGTGAGCTAGAAATCTCATAAGTTCGGGTTTCATAAATACAAACCACACAGCGTGTCCATGACAGACATAACACGTCGGAGATAAATATATGGATAATACAAAAAAAGAGGTAAAAAATAATATAATTTAAAATATGAAATTAATCTTTTAAAAAGTTGTAGCCAATTAAGGGTATCAAAGAAGTGCAAGATTAGGCATAAAAAGTGCCAGCGGTAAAACACACCGTTTCCCTTTAAACACTAAATTTAAATCTCCGATACTGCATCGGTGATGGTGATGGTGGTGGACTAAGCATATGTAACAAAACCCGCAGCACATTCATCAATAACACTGCTGCTATTCCATGAACAATATCCATAAGAGGTGATTGTTTTGGGCGGAGGCCCTTCTCCGTGCTGAATAAGGACCATTGCCTATGATAGTTTTTATTTTATTTTTTGTGTTATTCTCAGGGCTGTGTTATTGACGGATGTCTTTAATTTTTTTGCTGCTTGCAAGCAGGCTCTTGATTCAGAGGTGCCGTCTGTGGAGGGAGATACGGACTGGTGATGTGATCGCGATGCAATCGTCCCCTTCCTTTTGTTCCCTGAGGTTGGAAATTTGCGTTTCTGCCGGGGCAAAGCGCCCGCTTTGCCTCACAAACGCGACTGATGGAACAAAGCACTGGTCCATCCAGAGAGCACTTGTGCATCACCCCAAACAAGGAAAATGGATTCTAGATTTGAAGCTTTCGTGACTGCAAGGATTCCTACTCTTGGGTTTTTTCGGTAAAGTCACGTAGGTAAAAAAATTTAAATTAATAAAAGTAAAATACATTTTTTTTTTATTCACGACGTTTCGGAAGCAACACAAGCCTCCGTCTTCAGGTGGAGCCGTCACAGCCACGACAGCTGTATCAAGTAAATGAGAGATCACAAGAAATACCACCCCGTATATATAATGGTGTGCCGTTCCTGGCCCTTCCCCCCTCAACCATTATATATACGGGTGGTATTTTTTGTGATCTCTCATTTACTTGATACAGCTGTCGTGGCTGTGACGGTTCCACCTGAAGACGGAGGCTTGTGTTGCTTCCGAAACGTCGTGAATTTTTTAATTTGTTTTATTTTACTTTAATTAATTAAAATGTTTTACCTCCGTGACTTTACCGAAAAAACCTAAGAGTAAGGAAAATGGACGCTTCCCACGCCTCCACGATCATTGCCTTCACCTGAACCACGAAGCAGCAGAGCAACTGGGGTCACCTGCATGTAATTAGCGGTGGGATGTTCCATTCTTTTGTGCAGGGGTGTCTTTGGTGTTTCACTCTCCCCACCCCCCAGCTCCTAACTCAGCCACCGCCATGGATCGGCGACTGCTTGGGAATGTGTAACGAGCATGTTGAATGCCAATGTTGCGGGCGCTTGCCGTGTGTGCTTTACGTCAAATCACGTGCCTCTTTGTTTTCACCAAGATGCCTAAAAATAAGTGGATTCTTCTTACCGCTGAAGTTTTTAAAAAAAAAACGTAAACTTTTTTTTCAGCTTTGAAAAGTGATCGTTCGTGTTGCAGTGCAATCTGTATTCCGTGTATATTGTGCGATACATTCTGTGTTCCATCAACGTCCATCCATCCACTCCACGCGTTCAGACGACCTTATGACCTCCTACGTCCCGGAATGCGCCTCATCTCTTGAGATCGTGGAAGCGAAGTATGGTTGAGGCAGGACTGTGCTTGGGATAGGTGGCCACCCTGCATGCCGGGTTACCACAGGTCTTGCATGCACTGCGTAGTGGGCAGCAGTGAAAAGTCCAGCAAATTTCCACTCTGCCTTCTATGCTCCCACGTCTTCCCACCCATTCGGTGTGGGGAGGCTCTTATTTAGCAGTGTATTTACAAGAGGGTTGTACGTGCACATGCTTTAACATACGTTTTTTTTCAATCATGTGTTATTTTTATTTCAAATACTCTACTATATTTTATGGGACCTTCCTTGCCAGTATAAAAAAATATAAGAATAGGTTTTACCCTTTCTGGCAATACAACAGCTGTGTTAAGATGTTAAAACACCAAACTGAAACCTTTTGCAAGGAATCGTATCTGCATTAACCACATATAATTGTGGTGAACATGCAAACAAAAAACATGCTCTTATAGTATATGCATTGTCTATGAAAATGATTGGTCCACACCAGAGACAGCTTTCTTTAGAGCCTAGTCTCAAACAGTGTTAGACCAGAGGACGCCAAAAGTATATGTGGTGAATGCAGACATGATTCCTTGCAAAAGGTTTCAGTTTGGTGTTTTAATATCTTAACACAGCTGTTTTATTTCCAGAAAGGGTAACCCCTATTCTTATAATCTACTATATTTAGCTAACTGTTCACCTACCACTGCCCCTTGACAGTAAAGGTTAATGGTTCACAGGCAAATGAATCAGATTCCTCCTGACATGAGCATGTCTTATCCTCTCCGACGTAATCTTGTTTTGATACACTCATAATGTCCACATGGTCATTGACGGTAGCCCATGATTGGCCGCTCGCTGATCGCACACAGCTTCACGAGACAGACTTTTCGGGAGCAACGTCTGGAACTATTTTCGGGAGCGAGGTCTGAAACTATTTTTAAGAAATGCCCCTGATTACAGGAAGCCGAAAGATACAGTGGTGTGGAAGCACGGGCTTCTGCTTGCGTCTGGTTTTTTTAGACATTCTGGGTGCAGATCAAGGCTGGGGAGCTGGACTGGAGTAGTTCTCTTGGCTCTAAGCAAGGGACAAAAGACGCCACAGTCGCAAACTTGATTTCAGATGCCAGGGCTGGCGTGATCCGGTCCGGGTTTCCAAAGCCATCGCAACAGACATGGCTGAAACATATGAAGTATCGGACTGTTACATTGAAAAACACGCATTTTCTGTTTCTATGCAATGGAACGAGTTCTGAGGTTACATATTGGCTTTGGTAACGTAGCACACGGGACTTGCAATACAGAGGTCGCCGATTCGATTCGAGCTTCTGGAACGGCGTTGGGAAAAAACAAAATTGGCATGTTTAAAATATCCCCGCCTCTGTCCACCCACCACACGCAGGCTTCACGTGGTGCGGTACAAGTGTGGGTTACTCCCACCTCTTACAACATGTCTGGTCGGAGTGGAAGAGTAGGCCAAAATGCCCTCGATAGAAGTTCTCTCGCACTCTCTCCAGTAGTGGCCTGAGAAAGTATTTTCAAGGCTGCACCACAAAGATGTACAGTATTCAAATTTTGTTTGTCAAATATGATTACGCCTGTTTACCCAGGACAAAAAATGAATGTATGTACTTTATTTACGATTAAGATTTCAAATTACTGATCTACCATACTGTAGTTCATATGCAGTTTTGCTAAAAAAAAGAAACAATCAAAAGCACATGTTATTGTTTGTTACTTTTTGACATGATTAAAAACACACGCTCAACTCATCTGATCGCTATCAGCATTCTGGGATTAACCCAGGCTCCGAATAAGGAGAAAATGTCGCCAAAATTGTCCAAGTCTGAGTTTCGTTTATTTCACAGGGGATATCCAAGGTAGCTTGGAATCACATAAATGGTGTTAACGATTTACGACACGGGTGTTGATTCACAGGGTGTGCGTGATGCTAAAATAGTTTTGGGGAGAAAAAAATCCTTGGCAACAATTTGTGTTTCTGAGTTTTTTAAGTGGACGAGCATGGTGTGTGGGGGAGCTGTAGCGTTACGAACCCGGCGACCCGAGTTCGATTCCCGCTGACGACCACTAACACCAGTGACGAATATCTGAACCGGTCCTGGGCCTCCCCTAGGTCGACTCAGCATCAAACGAGTACCTGGTGCGGTGCGTAAAGATCGCCACTGGGGAGACACAAGGGAGGCTGAGCGTGGTGCTGGCCACCCACCCCCTCGTGTGTGCCCTGCCGGCCTTCATAGGTGCTCCCTAACAGCACTTTCCATCGCAGTCTGTTTAGGCTACACGAGGGATCTGTGTTTTTGTAGTGGGTGCAGTGGGGAGACGCGGCGAGGTGGTTAGAAACGCTGCGTACCAATCCTTGTCTCCCCCAGCATTCGATTTCTGGCCATGCTTGCGAGGGGCGACCAGCACACAATGCCTGTACAATGCCAGAGGGCCTTTCACCGAGGTCAGCTCAACCACATGTGAACAGTGCTTGGCCTCAGCGTCGTCAGTGGGGGAGACAAAGGTGACCTCGTTCAGCTGGGATTGCCTCCGTCGCCCACTAGATGCTCGCCGATAGGATTTGAGCCAGAAAGTTTAACAGGCGAAAACAATTTCGATTTAAAGCTTTCGTGACTGCAGGGATTCATCTTCTTGGTTCTTTCGGTAAAGTCACGTAGAGTGGAAATAATACAATAATAAAAATCAAACATAATAAAATAATTATCACGACGTTTCGCCACAACGCAAGTAGCCGTCCTCAGGTGGAGAACAGGTCTGTCGAGGAGACAGAGCCGAAACGTCGTGAGAATTATTTGATAATGTTTTATTTTTATTATTTTATTATTTCCATTCTACGTGACTTTACCGAAAGAACCAAGAAGAGGCTAAAACAAAACAAAAACTGGGCTTCTTTGTCGTTGTAAGTACGCGAGGACGTGCTTGCTGGCGCATGAAAGAGCCTGTGTGTGTGTCTGTATATGTATGTGGCTGTGTGTGTGTCTGTATGTGTATGTGGCTGTATGTGTATGTGTGTGTTTGGGGAGCGGTAGTGTAGCGGTTAGCGCTACGCTGCACTACGAACCCAGCCGCCCGAATTCGATTACCGCTCACGGCCAACACCGGTGACGGTTATCTAAACCCGGTCCTGGGCCTCCCCTAGGTCGACTCAGCCTCAAATTAGTTATCTGGTGCGATGCGTAAAAAAAATCTGGCCACCCACACCATCGTGTGCCACAGTGCCGGCCTTCATGGGTGCTCGCTAACAGCACTTGCCCCAACGGCCAATTGAAGGCTATACGGGGGATCTTTGTCTTTGTCTTGCACGGTGTGTTTGTGTGTCTGTGTGTCTGTGTGTATAAGGGAAGGTTGTTCGTTTACTCCGCTGGCGGAACACGGGAACTGCAGTTGTTATAAACACGTTCGAGCCCCCTTCCTCTCTCACTTGAGGCTGTGTTGACAGAAGTCGATGGCCCCGCTGTTTGTGCTGCCAGCCGGGTTGGGGAAATTCCTTTGGGGGGGTGGGGGGGGGTGGTGCACAGGGGGGGGTGGTGCACAGGGGGGGGGGGGGTTGCAGAGGTGGGGTGGGGGGTGCACAGGGGGGGGGGTTGCAGAGGTGGGGTGGGAGGTGCACAGGGGGGGGGGTTGCAGAGATGGGGTGGGGTGGGGGGTGCACAGGGGGGGGGGTTGCAGAGGTGGGGTGGGGTGGGGGGTGCACAGGGGGGGGGGTTGCAGAGGTGGGGTGGGGTGGGGGGTGCACAGGGGGGGGGGTTGCAGAGGTGGGGTGGGGGGTGCACAGGGGGGGGGGTTGCAGAGGTGGGGTGGGGTGGGGGGTGCACAGGGGGGGGGGATTGCAGAGGTGGGTGGGGGGTGCACGGGGGGGGGGGTTGCAGAGGTGGGTGGGGGGTGCACGGGGTGGGGGGTGCACATGGGGGGGGGGGGTGCACGGGGTGGGGGTGCACAGGGGGGTGTAAGGTTAGAGGTCTGACAGAGTTCACTCACGACGGCGAGATCCACTTTCCGGCAGCCCACGGTGGGGTGTGAACTCTGCTTTCAGGTGCACTTCGTGTGACTGTCGGGTTTGTGATGTGCAGCTTTTACTCGTAGCCACCTCACGAGGACGGCCTTTTTGACCTACCTCATATTCTCCCTCTTCTTCGTATGACTGATGCTGACGCAGAGCGACAACTGAGATGGTTTTGAGAAGGATAATTGCGTCAGAAGTGGCGGAGAGTCTTGCCATGATGCCTCATTCGTGGTTGCGTTGCGATGTGTTCCATAGTCTCTGTTCTGGGTGACCTAAGACGCACACAGGAGATTTTTGTTTGTTTGTTATTTTCCAATTGTCCTATGACTGACTGCCTCTCTCTTTACAGCATCTTGAAACGTCGTCGCATTTAAAATCTCTATAAACCCCGCGTTGTATTGTCCAGGCTACCGCACAGAGTTGTAAAGAAAATCTGTGATGTGGGACTCCTGTAACGTGAGCAGCCCTGATTAGAGCTGTTCAAAGATTCATTTTGCTTGGGCTAATCCCTTCCGTTATCTCGAGACGTCTGCTGATCACGAGCCACCCAGAAGTGGTTGAATGAAAGTGCTAATCATGCACGCTGTGCGTGATCAATTCGTCCTGTTATCCGCATTCGTGGAGTCCTTCGCAGATAAGAGGATGTTGGCGAATAATTGGACCCACCAACAGCAACCCCAACATCAACACAAGTAAGAGAAAATTCACTGTGCCTGAACTGACTGGCTTGAAACCACTGTACTTGAATGTCCATTTAACTTGCAAAGCTTTTAAATATTGTTTTGAGGTGGTTGTGGGAAAAAAAGGAATTAATTAGTCATCAGAGATTGAGTACATTGGAATGTCGGCGGCCTGGATGGAGCCTGTGGCCGCCAAAATTTTAGCTCCCGCGGAGAGCTTCTCCGCACTTAGCCCCCAACGATGTCCTCTTGATCCAACAGGTTTCTAAAATTTTGTCAACCCCCCCCCTCTCAATATATTTTAATTCCCCCCCACCCCCCTAATGTGTGCAGATACTGCTGACTCTATTGTATGTAGGTTGTATAGGCAAGTATGTCTACAAAATAAAAATAAAAATTGTGTGGTGGGGGGGGGGGAGTGAAAATATTTTATTTGGGGGGGGTCAACAATTTATTTTTTGAAACCTGTTGGATAAACCTTTTACCCTCACATCTGGGGGGGGTCCACTTTATAGAACTGAACGTTTTGATTCAGGCCTTCTGAAAGGCTCTTATAATTTAGTTGACGGGCAAACGGTACGCTGGGCTTTTATTTGGTATCTCACACTACATAAATCAGTACACATTTGAAACCTAATTAAATGCGGTACTGGTACTGTAGCCAAAGTAATTAATCTGCTTTTTTCACATTTTATGTTTTATGCAGAAGAGCCATTAGCCTGAAATGTTGCAAGTTATATTTTTTTCCTTTTAAGGCCACACAATGTTATTAATGAATGTGTTTCACATATTTGAGCCAACAGCAGACTCGCCAAATATTTTGCTTTATTCACAGCTGTCTAAAGATTTGAAGATTTAGAGTGTCAAAGCACATTTGCTGCCCTAATCAATAACATGGCGCCTCCATAATGTCAAATTGATTGCTGCAATAAGGACAATGTCATAGGAACTGGCCTTTGTTTTGGAGCAGAGGATGAGAGAAGACAGAAGTTTGTGTTTCATGATTTATATTCTCAAGTTGCAGTTGGTGCCATGCCAAAGATTTACATTTGAAAGCTGAAGAAAATAGAATTCGGTATCTGAACACTTTATAGTTTTTGCATAGTTTCCATCTCAATGCTGCCTCTTGATAGTCACGACCCAGAGGCATGATGTCAGCACGTATGGGTATTCAATAAAAGCTGATAAATTACCGTTACAAAATGAGCGGCGTACAACTAAGTAGAGCGAATATTCTTAGGGTTTTTCGATAAAGTCACGTAGGTAAAAAACGTCGTGATTTTTTATTAATTTTTATTTTACTTGTATTAATTTTAATTTTAAATTTTTACCTACGTGACTTTACCGAAAAAACCTAAGAATATTAATCCTTGCAGTCACGAAAGCTTCAAATCTAAAAGTAGAGCGAACCCTATGCGATTGTTTCTACAATACAATTGCGAATCTGTAGAGCATCTCATTGCGGTTGCGTCACAAGACGCTTTGCAGAAACAGTGAGCGTATTTATTTTGTAGAGGGATCCAGTCAGCCACAGGCATAAAAAAACAGACGTTCTCCCGTAACAAGTAGTGAAAAAGAGTGCCTTCTTTTCTACTTGCCCTCTCCCAGGAGAAGAAGGGGAGAAAACAATGAAAGACTTAATAATAATAATGATGGTACTGTATTGAGCAATTGAAGCTCATGTCTGGGGGAGATTTCGCGATGTGTGTGCCCTGCACCCGAAGGGCACAACAGGATGCTGTGGTCCCCACTTGCACTTGACAGCTGAGTCAGCCGAGATTTGCGGGGGCAGTAATTCTGAGAACAACGCCGCGTGATGCCCTCCCCAAAAATCTCTCCGAACCGTGACCGCACAAAGTCTCGCGCAAAGCCTCTCCCCTCTCTCTCGCACAGGGCCGCTCGACCTGCCGAACAATCGGCGGCGTTGTTGGGATGCCGCTTTCATCCGAGGGTCTGCTCGCGGATAAGGGGAGGTTGCGTAACGGTCGGGTGATGCAGAAGCGATTGGCGCGCGATTTGCTACGTACGGTGCGAAAGAAGCTCGACATCCATACATACATTACGTGCATACGTACAAGTGAGCCCGTCCGTGAAATCTCGCAGCTTACGTGACAGTCAACGATGGTGCACGGAGCAGATTCAGATGCCGGTCGCAACTGGAGTTGGTGCACAGGATCGCCACCCTCAAGGGGCAATAAAACCAGGGCTTAATCGTGGGTGGAAGAATGTCTCACAGTAACAGAGAGGGAAGGACTACATTTAAATGCCATGTCTTGAGCGGTGTATTGTTGTTGTTATTATTATTGCTATTATTACGCAACTGACACTAAAACCAGGGCTTTTAATGTCCCAGGGAGACTTAGAGAATTCTCAGGGCAGCAACATCCCCCAGCCAGAGGCCAATCCTCAAGAAAACCAGGACAGGTGGCAGCCACAGTTGTGCATCCTGGCCGGGGATCGAAGTTTGGTGGCTGGGATTACAGCACAGCGGCGTTGTATACATTGTTGCGTGTGTGAAAGCAGAGGACCTGTCTACGCTACTCTTTTGCAAACTATTTTGAAATATTCGTGGTATATATAACTGAAAATAATTTATTGTGTTTTGTCATGGGTTTGTTTGTTTGTTTGCTGTACCGAGATGCTGAATTCAGCTCTGTATATTCTCCGTACAGCATCTCTGATATCCCTTGCAAAAAGACACTTTTGTCAAAGTCGGCAGTGTCGTCGTGTTATATATATACGCCATGGCTGGCTGTACTGTATAAAACAACCCACACATACATCTTGCACTTACACGTGTTTCTCGCTCTTAGAGAGGGGAAAAACGTCTACACATAAAAGAATGAAATATAACGTGGTACATTCCTCCACGAACTGTCAGCTTTTAATGATGCGCTGTAACAATTTATCGGAATATAAATTCCCCCTGAAGGTGAGCATGTCTGGAGAGACGCGTGGTTCTTGCCGCTGGCTTGCTTGGCCGTGTCACGTTCGAGGAGATCGGTATGTCTGGGCAGGACGGCATAAATAATAGAGCTCTGGGCGGACACCGTTGCTGCAGGCAGAAACCGCGCACTTCACGATCAGATTGAGTTTCCATCGTTTTGTGGCCGACAGCTGTGACACGAGTCCTGGACGTAGAAACCACACGTCAGTATGTATCTGTGTCGAACTTCTTTCGTACCCTACATAGCCAACGGTGCTAAACGGAGGTGCGGGGGGAGGACAACGAACTAAACACAAAAAGCAGTTCTAAAGAAATTAGTTTTCAAGCATGATGATTTAAAAGTGAGATAGCTCCCAGCGGCTTCCTAATATCGGAAGAAAGAGCGTTCCAGACGGCCGCAGAAGCGCATCTGCAAGCGTGCGATGCGGTGGCCGTCTTTGTTCGATGGCCAGCCAAGATAGTTTCTCATGCCGAAGAAGCAGCTGTTTCATTGCTCAGCGATCCTTTGACGACGAATCAGGCTCTTCGGTTAAACGTCATTCTTAACGTCACAATACATGTGGAGTGTCCTAGGTCTCTTCTTCCTTCTCGAGGCTTGTGTGTGTGTGTGCGGGTGGCGTGCGGCACACACACACACTCAGTCGGAGACGAGGTAGTCGCAGGGGCCACCGTCCTTCTTTATTATCTCACGTTCACGCCATCAACTCCGGCCCCCTCTCTCTCTCACGGCCACGCTGCCGTACGACCCCGGCCCAGACACAACCTTGTCCGTGTTGCACCGACGGCGTCGACCGAGACAGCCAAGCACTGTCCGGCCGCGCAATGATCGGGTAAAGGCGGCAGCGACGACTAGACGAGTCCACTCCCAGAACCGACAGCCCGAAGCTCTCGCTCTACGCTGCTTTTATTCTCCTCGACGTGGCTTGGCTCCGCCCTAGCCGCGCCTCCCTTCTCGAGTCCACCAGAGGGTTCCAGCGGCTTACCGATGAGGTCTACCGTGACCCTTGCCCCAGTTCCTCCGCCCTGCCAGCACACCAGCGTATATGCGCAACGGCGTGTGTGCTGTGTACACCTGTAGTTGCAGCTGCTATACAGCAGTCAGCGCTGTGTCACTACACATGTATCGAATAGATTAGCACGGTTGGCTACATACGGTGCGAAAGAAGTTCAACATACATATATAAAAACTAAATATATATTTTCGATTTGTATATGAGTGTATACAATATGTCGAGTGCTTAACTCACATGACGGATGCAGCCACTATAGGTGCTACATTAACCACAGCATCAATACAATAATCAATTCTTGCCTTCACCTCTGATCTTGACAATACAATTTTAAGGAGGAGGAGCAAGTTTTACGTGGATATTGTATACGTGTAAGTAAGAGATTGAATAGTTGTACAGTACCGATTTGTCGATGGGTCATTATTCTGTGTTGCAATCTTGGGCATGTGTGTGTAGAACTCCAGGCATCCACATGTGATTAAACTGGGTTCTTCACAAAAACAAACAAGAAAACCCCCCATTATATTAAATTCTGTCCTGCACGTAATTTGGTTAAATGACATCGATGAGAAAAAAAAAGTATCGGTTTGACTGTGCGGACCACAGGGCTCTTGAAGTGATTCCAGAGGTAGTGCTGTGGTATCCACTTCTGCGGGTCATTCTCCAACGAGAAAGGGTTGCGCTGCCCTGCGAGAGATCCGAATGGATTTTTCGTGTCGTGATCTTACGCCGATAGCTTGACCCCGCCGCGCAATGATTGGGTGAAGGCGGCAGTGACGACGAGACGAGTCTATTCCCAGAACCGACAGCCCGAAGCTCTCGCTCTACGCTGCTTTTATTCCCCTCGGCACCTGGATAAAATTCGGGGGGGGGCGGGGAGATAAAGGATAAATGGGATATGTGAAAGGCAGTGCTGAGGCACAAACCTGGCCAGGTGTGCAAATTGCTGAGCTGGCTTTAATAGGTGGCCGGCAATAGCACTTGCTTTGGCCGCTATCCAGCCTGACAGGGAAGGATGTTTCACTCCATATGTATCCTGTGTACACTATTGCCCGACAGAGCACGTCATTCAGGCTGAGAGTCTCTTGTAGGGCACCCTAGTGTGTGTGTGTCTTGTGTGCGTCTGCTCAGGATAAGTTTAAGCTGATATGAGCACGCCAGGCCACTTCGTAGCATGGCTGGCGAGGTTATAGGATGTAGGTGTCTCGGGGGAGGAAAACCTGTCAACCCCTTATCAATGCCTACCTTATTGCAGACCAATTCAGACTTTATTGGTCATCACGTGCCCTTAAACATCTCAACATTCATCCTACAAAGTCCCATCACAAGGGAGAAACACAAACAACTAGACAATTTTTTTTGCCCGTATCGAAACGGCTGTACGCCTTGTGGACCTGTACAAGAAAACGGGTATGAGTTGACAGGTGTGGGATACGATGGAGATTTGGGCAACGCATGAGAGACGGAATGGATGATGGTCGATGGTCATGAATAGCGACGGCCAAGCAAATGGCAGAGTCGTAGAGGAACTCCAACTTAGAAGTGCAGAATTGCAAATCGGCTCAAGTGCAGTTTTTGGCTCGGATTGTTAACATCGCAGAATCAAGAGGCATCGCAGAATCAAGAGGCCTTGATCCAGCAGTGGATTGATCGTGGCCGATGGTTATCGGAGACAAAAGTTATGGAATGGTGAGAAGGGGAAGCGAGGGAGGGAGGGAGGACGTTTGAATGAACCCACCACACCTGTGGTCCGGGGCAATGGCTGGTATGCTGGGAAGGTTAACTGTCGTGATTGATGCATGGAACTCCATCCCCTTGGGGGTGATTCCAGACATCACTGGCACTGCGTCTCCCAGTACAAAGTCCAGCTCTTGTGTATGGGAACACTGTAATGCTGTCGGCAGTGGAATATGAAGAGTGGCCAAAAAAGGCCGATGTAAAACACCCCGTAATTATGTCTGCACTGTACGTGTATATTGAGCGAGTCTAGGCGGTGTGCGTTATATGTAGGGCGGTAGCACTGAGGATTTGACTGAGATTGTGAAGTCAGTCACGACAGTTTCTCACTGCATACCTTTCATGATGTCTTCTCTTGTATGCGAATATTTTTTCATTTATATATACTGTATATTATCCCAAAATATGCTGGTCATGCTCCCGAAAAGAGTGACATTGCATAGCACAGCATTGCACAACATCAACAGCTGAAATATATGGCGTTTATCAAAATGTAACAATTGATGAGAAGCTTAGGCTGGTTGTACCACATGCAAAAAAAAAACATTATCTGGTTATCAACATTCCTAAGGATAGTTTCTGTCCATTAATGGGTTTCATTCGATTTAGTTCTTATCTGCTGAACTATTATTAGTAGCTGGCCACTTTGTATTAAAGGCCTCCGGGTCTGTGGCTTAGCAACTGGGATACAAAATATATATATATATATCAGTGTCTAAGTTTCATGAAAGTCAACTTGGGTCAGAATTTACTGTAACTAACTTCACAAGTGTTCTCTGGGAGATGGCGAGCGTGTACAGAAGTTTCCAGTAAAAGTCTCAGAGCGACTGCACTTATAATTTATCACAATGCTACGATTACACTGGTCAACAAAACATTTTTTTTTCTGGCCTGGACTTTTGCAGCTGTTTTAGACTAATTTCAGGGTGCTGATTCCAAATCTGATCTCAGATTTTCTCTATTACATCTCATTTTTATGCTATCGGCATACCCAATTTTCATTGATTTTACCCGAAATTAACTCTGTCACTTATGATTGCAAGTTTTTGCGAGTCAGCGACTGCTTTAGTGTTAAAATATGGTGCTGTATTTTTAGGATAGTGTGTTTATAATATAATTTTATGTAGATATCCACATTTATTTAATATTTTTCTTCTGCAGTTTTGATTGAAAATGCAATATTTGATATCGCAAAAACCTGATGTGATAGACAAAAACTGATGCCAGATTTGGAATCAGCACCCCAAAATATACCTTAAAAACCCTTGGAATACCTTATGCCGGAAAAAAAGTGTGTTGACCAGTGTTGTGTTGTTTGAGGACGGAGGCAAGGGGAGCGTGAGCTCTTATTTTTACGTCTCAAGGTGTGTCTCGGGGAAACACGCCAGCCCAGCAGTGTGGTTTTATCGACGTTTTTTTTTATTTTCCAGAGATCCCACTTCATAATAAATGTACCATCACGAGGGCCAAAAAAATATGCAACGCAATCCAATGTCCTCTACCCACCGCACGTAAAGCCCTCTCTCGCTCGTTTCTTTCGCCCTTGGTGGCTCAACGTTTTATCTTGCATCTCTCGCCCCTGCAAGACACAACGAGCTTGCGGAGATATTTGGAATGATGAGTCGAGCGCTAAAAAAACCCGCCCCAAATAAGTCTCCATACCAGACCCTGGTTTCGCCGGCCCCTCGCCTCGTCTGCGATGTAAACATTTGGCGATGTTCTTAGAGGAGTGCTAACACCCCCCTCCCCCGCCCTCTTACAGATCCATGATTTGTAATTTAATTCTCCATTGCTTCCGTGTGAATAGGTCAATATCTACTTAGTGAAGCTCGGGACGAGTCTAACAATCCTTAGCTTGGAATCGCGATTCAATTTTAAATAATCTGATATCACTCTGCGCGGAATCGTGGTATGGTGGTGGTGGTGGGTTTCGCGAACTGCGTGGGACATTCAGGCAAGCAGTAGCGGGCAGCTCCCGTGATTATTCTTGTCGCCCTATTAGAATTTCCACTGAAATGTATGACCGATGCTTATGTAACCCAGCCAGTGGACTTTTAATGCACAAATCTTCCATGCCAGAACCTCCCCCACCCCCAATTCAAGCGGAATGGGAATCACCCGATACAAAAATAATCCACGGGAGAATCGCAGGAGTATTCCAGCTCTAATGCTTGCATCATAGTGAACGTTCCATCCGGCGGGCCGGTGGCTGCACCCTGGGGGTTCCGATTGCAATGGGGGTTTGTAACTGCCCACCTACATTAGTCACTCTGTCTTCCACTGCTGGACAAAGGCCTCCTAGGGCTGGTGGCATTGTGTATGGGGCTTGTGCCAAATGTCTTAACGTTCTTCCCCAGCTGTCTCTGATTTCCCCCCTTAAATAGGTCGGTTACCAGCCTGTAGAGTTCAAAGGCTGCCGTTTCCCAGACAGTTTTCTTCTTGCTTGTCACAAGAGCGATGTCTTCCGTTTCTTCGTCTTTTCCACGTCTGAAAATATGAACACTGCAATGCTGACATTGCCTTTTGTAGCTGTACAAATGTGCGGACTCCCGGGACTCAAAAGGATGAATCAGCAGCCATTTGGGTTGCAGAGATTGAGCACTTTTCCACGCGTGTTTTTGTCTGTTATGCAACATTCATACACACAGTGGGCTTTTGTGTTGTTGATTTTTGTCCACAATTTGTACATTTACAAAAGTGCATGTAAGTGCATCCCTGAAATAAATTGCTCATGCACGCCGCCTGCAGAACCTCCATTAGAGGGAGTTCTAGTGATCCTCTGTAGATTGTATTTGGCCTACTCTTCTAACCCGGCCAGACGTATTAGAAGAACCCACATGCTACCTCAGCCACACGATCTGTTGTACCTGTTTATACTGATGGGGTGGATGGAAGCCAAGAGGAACTAAGAAACTTACACCACGAGATGAAATCAAACCGGCGACACCTGGATTGCAACTGGGAGTACAGTGTGCAAACTATTACACCACGGAAGCTCTCTTAATTTCTCAGTTTAATATGTAAATATGTTGTTCTCTGAAAGACATACATGTGAGCCGCTGAGGTCTTGATGGATTTAATATGCCTCTGAACCGCTCCCGTTCTGCTATTATGCGCAGCACCGACGCCTACTTTATTGAAGGAGATATTGGCACATAAAATAAAGATTGATATATGTCCACGGCAAACCCTTAACCATTTTTCGTGCAGTTCCTGATAATGCGAAAAAAACACTTTCGGGTTAGCTTAAGATACAACATAACGTTCAATGTGACTCTGTGTGTACCTACAGCAACCCCCGCCCTGCAAAGCAAAAGACCTTTACAGCGAGCCATAATGCCAAAAAAGAAACGGTCTTGCAGCACATGGAAACCGAGCGTGTCTTAATTTGTCTCCGCGGCGACACGGGCTCTGGCAATGCTTGCGGATAAAAAACGATCTGAGCGGGTCGCTCTCTCTGAGACAGACGCTCTTCTGAGGCCACTCGCTGTTTATCCTCGGCTGACAAACCTCCCCCGGTTAGTGTTTGGGAAACGTTACAATGCGGGGCTGAAGGTGGTTGGTGGCGGCTGTGTGCCAATGTGCTCCATCTCCTCCTCTCCTCGTGTATTTGCCAAGGCTTGTACCGTTTCCACCGCGCGGGGCCTTCTCGCATGAGCTAGCCCCAGGGAATGCTTGTTTGAAGGTGGAATCCAAACAACGACTTGCCGTCATTTCACTATAGATGTTACACTAAAGTGGAGAGGACAAAGCTGTGCTTTGTCTGCGGCGTTTCCAACCGTCTAAACTGGAGGGCAACACACTGGAAGGTATTGCGAGCCAATGTCTGGATGGTGAGACACCCTGCGGCACATAATACACAAAACATACATGAGTAAAAATCCGGACAGTATTAAAAGGGCTGAAGGAGCTTACTGGGATGCACTTGTCAACATCTCGAAAATAAATATCAGTTTTAAAAAAGGAACACCGCAAACCCATCCCAAAAATTGGCACGTACACACTATTGATGGCTTATTCAGATACTTGCGCTATTTCAATGGGAATATTACACTTTTTAGTCGGTCATATCACATAATTTAAATTAATCTACATTTTTCTACTCCAGCGATTGCCCAATAACATTAATGTATGTGGGAAAAAGACACTCAATATCGTTAGATGGAGAGGGTAGACAGGGAGGCTCAGGGGTACAAGAGCTCAGCTCGCACTAATGAGGTCCTGGATTAAAATTCACACTGGCACTTGTGATTAAACCGGGTTATTAACTGTAGCACAGCCGAAGGGCTCGTCCCGGTAACAGTGACTGCACGAAAACAACCCAAAGAGATGTTTCTTTCTGTACCCTATTCGAATTAATTTGCTAAATAGGTTTGACTTTCATGCAAAGAACATTTATCCGTAAAAGAGCATACGGGAAAGTCCACTCCTATTGTGTGAATTAAAAGAAGTCACTTGAAGGGTCCTCAGGATTTCCATGAAAACTTGCGCAGGCCAAATTGTAACATATGGTCTGTTCTCATCGATGTGTCCCTACCCCCAAAAATTCCTTTATGAACTATAAGTAAAGTGCATTATTTTCTACTCATTCTATTACGTTTAAATGTATTTGAAGGTTAATTATTTTTACCATCTGGAATGCCGAATAGAGAAATTCCTGAGAGTTTGACGTGCAAAAACATGTCAGTATTCAGAGCCATTTTTTGTAATACTTGCAAACATAAACACATCTAACGTGGCGCAGAGGGGGGGGGGGGGGAGTGAATATAATCACTATTAAGACGCTACAAAAAATGTGCCTGCAGTAGCAGAGCTAGCTCGTTAATTCGAACCCAGCCGTAATATTTTCCACAGAAGCCTTCCAACTCCCAACATCAAAAACCTACACGGAAAGACACTTTCGCGACTTGCGCAATAACATTCACAGCGCAGCCTCAAGGGACAATTGGGCTGAACATTGGAGTGCATCTATTCTAAATCTGCTTGCAGTAGAGATAACTAGTTTGGCCAGCAATTTATAGCTGTGCGTTGCTTCGGGTAGACTTACTAGAGTGAGTTTTTGGTGCTCATTGAGTTAATGGTAGATTGCTGCCTAATAAGATTGCCAAATAAAAAAGCAAAAGGGACATGTGTTTACATAATCTATAGAATTGTAATTTTGCCAAGCGATTGGAATGTAGTGCATGAGTTATAAACATTACTCTGTAAGTATGCACAGATCATGCCAATATCTCTATTCATGCCTGTTTATAGAATAAGCCATATACGTTATGTAACAAAGTTTAAACCCAGATTAAACATTTAAATTAATTTAAAGACAAACACGCTAAAACAAAGTAGTCAACAGCTACGCTTAAAACGCATTAATTTAATTTCAATAAATAGCATAAATAATATAGAATACATAATTCAAATGCAATGCAGAGCTCTAAACACCTGTTTTTCACGTCATTAGTCGATTTCAGGGTGCACTCTGAAGATTCCATTTCGATAAAATCATGCATAGCTGTGGCCTTCAACACATGAGTCATCATAGAAATAACACTATAGCGTAATGTTGCAGTGCTACACAAGGCAAATATTGATTGGCATTAACAAACCAGAGTGACCTCAACTTTACCCATGTTCATTTAACAGTTTATATACCACCGTTACGTTATTTAATTGCAATAACTGCATGCAAAGCATCCACCAAACTCTAAAAAATTGCTTCACAAAAAAAACCGCATGCATTTCACCTGGATGAACAGCATGTTGGTGACGCACTAGCATGCTATGACAAACGAGCACACATTTTCACCTCCATAAATTAAAACGCCTGGAGAGCACAACAGTTGCGAAGTCCCGCTAGTCAACATTACTCTCGTTTTCATGCATGATGACTGCTGTTTCAACCAGAGGCCTCGGTGGCCCCTGAAGCGCCAACTTGTGCACATTCCCGTCCTTATCTTCCTCGCAGCCCACATTGCCACCATCATCATAGCCGTCATCTTCATCCTCGTCATCATCCTCGTCAGATCCAGTATAGCTCTCGTCGTCGTCATCGTCGTCGTCATCATCCATGTCCTCGTCCATTTCTTCCTCATCCGTGAGTGTGGCATCTTGTCCGCCCGTGCCGCTCGGCTCGTACGCGAGATGCTGCTTCAAAGCCGCCACCTCGTCACCGTCGCCATCAACACCACCCGCCTTCCTGAGACGCAGCCCGTCCCCGCCACCCCGGGCACTATTCCATGCGTTCCCCGCCACCACCACGGTGCCATCACCATCATCCCCGTCGCCAGCCACCTGTCTGTCACGCGACGATGCCGGTCGAGGAAGAGGGTGGCCACGGACCCACAAGCGGCTGTAGCAGATGAGGGTGAAAACCACCACGGGCGTGCCGTACAGGAAGAGGCCGAGCAGCACAGACTGCTGGAACACAGCCTGCAAGCATCAGCAGCACGCAGTTAAGTCATGCTGGTACGCAAGACAAATGATACAAATATTTAATTGTACTTAACAGGCGACGTATGTTATCTACACACCTGCTGCCATAATTTCTGATGAACAAATCGTGCAGAATGTGCCCGATGTCATCAGATTTTTGAAGCTAAGCAGGGTTGGGCGAGCACCATGCAACATGTTATTGGTTGTTGCGGGAGTGTGTTGTGGGCAGTGGAGCGCCGTGCAATAAAATCCAGTTGTACTAAACTGTGTACTTTACTCCATATCAATGTTTCCCACCTTCAACCCACACTGACCAATGGCGTAGAGAGGCCTTCACCCAGCAATGGATTGAAAAAAGGATCTCTGTGTACGTTAACATAATTGTCCTTTTATCATTGTGTGAGACAGCATTTTGAGACGCAGTTTCATTTAGATGCTTTGTATTTCATTGCATATTTTTAGTATAAATTACTGTAATAAATCAAGGTTACTTTTAAAAGTGCGATAGAATATGCATGATTAATTTCTATTCTTAACCACATGGGGTGTGAGATGGATGTCAAACCCCTCATCTTGGACTATTTTTTTTGCAGGCAGTAACAATGTATATGATTGTTCCGCTGGCTTATTAAGCACAATTCTGAATTATTTTTGACGAAGTCTATTGACATACTTTAAATTGAGTATTTTACACAAAGGTAAATACGCTCCTGTGAGGTTGCATCAACAGTACTCACAACGATGTATCAAATGAATGACTTCCCTTCTTTTGCAAGAACGTAAGACCATTTGACTGCAGCATCAAATGATAACTTGTGAATTTAGAAACATCTTTACAACAATTGGTCACGTACAAATAAAGCAGTGCTTTGTAATAAGCACACAGCATGTTTTTTGACCGGCATGCTTATCGCCTTGCAGTTGTGTTGTTTGAAAACCCCAGAAAAAGACTACTTGAAAGACAAGATAAGCATGTTTTAAATTACATCGCCATGATCGCGGAACTGAGGGTCGCACGGGTTAATACCAACTTCAACGGAGTTCAGTTAAAAAGGTGCTCAGGATTAAGCAGAATGAACAGCCTAGATGTAACGGAACTCCACGGTTTCCAGTTGCCGCGAGCGTCAATCTCTCACCGATATCACCGTGGAAGCGTCGTAGAGCAGCCTCTTGATTCGGAAGTAGGGACTGTTCCCTCCGTGAGCCTACGGAAGAGTTGGACGTAAGAACACATGAACCTTATGGTGGGACCCCGGGTCCCATAAGCCCCTGGCTCTCGCATAAACATTATATTATAATGTAAACAAAAACTTTGCTCTTTTTCACCAATGGGTTTGAAGGATGGTGGCAAGTGTTGTCTTGTTAAACTATGCCTTTAAAACTGAAAACTACTTACCCGCAGTACCTCTATTTAAATACACTATCAAAAAAATTCTTTACATCCCCCTGTCAATCATCGTGTTTCTCAGTGTGGATTTGTGAACACACTTTGTAAACAGTACATAAAATAGAATGCTTTTTCAATGCGCTGTTCATATTGTAACAAGCGTTTATACCAATGTTACTCTACAGAGTAGTGAGTCGCCGCTCCCCTTATCCGCATTCATACGAGCGGTATGTGGGGACTATGGCTTAACCGCAAAAAAAAACCTATCTGCACAGAGGCATACGGACAAGAGAAGTATTATCAAACAGGAGGAATTAACGGTGCAACGCATCTCATCTGTTAAATATCTGCAGGTAATAGGATTGTCATCGATTTATCCTGCCTGCAGACATTGGTAGGTCACAAATAATAATAATGAAGATATAGAAAGCCGTTTCACTGTTTTACGCATACCGTTATGAAAAATAAAGGACTTAAGTCGTCGTGTAGGCAGTTTGAGCAGCTTTGGATAAGACTTATGATCCTGCCCATGCCCGAGCATGGCGTGCATTCGCTTGTTCAGCTCTTCTGCGTTGCGCTTGGACGACACGACAACAGAATGATCCGCGCCAGGTGGGTCGCGGCCAAAAATAAATGTATTAATTACGATTTTTACTTCCATTTATTCGGGACCCCGGGGTCCCGCCATAAGGTTCATATGTCCATGTGCTTCCAAGCGTTACAAGTGTAAGGATAATTAGAAGGCACATGTGTATGTTTTACATACACATTGCTGTATGTACATCTACATTTCAACGATGAAGAAAATTAACTGGCTATGAAAACCAAAATAGTAATGAACCATTTTCATTCCTCTAACACATGTGCATATACTATGCACAAGTCTTAACAAAACAATATTTTCCCTTTCGCCTGGAATAAACAGTTGACGCAAGTGCTGTAAGCAAGCGCTTTATATATATATCCTTCTACATATTGGAATGTAACAAAGAGAAGAGGGGTCACCAGACTGCTGCTGAGGTTTATCAATTCAAGAGTCAAGGGTTTTTACATACGCTTACACATGTACACAGCATAATCAAATTCACACGAAATATACATTTCAAATGATGCTGGACAGGGCAAATTAACTCGCTGTGAAAACAAAAATGAATACAAGTTGTTTTCCTTCCCCTAGCACTTCACTCCTACAAAACACGCAGAGCTGTCAACAGCTAAGCGGCGTAGGGGAGGGCAGCCGCACTGATCGATGTCACATTGTTAGGGCCGCGCGTGAAAGAGGCGTGCCTTTCCTGTGTTTTTTATAGTGTTCCGAGCCACTCGCTCATGTTTTGCCCAAATACTCTCACCCCGAGCAGCATGAGGAACATCTGATGGGGGGAGAAGAGGTGGTAGAGGTGGGGGGGGCTACTTATAGAGATGTGGAAGCAAAGGTTTTTTTAAAGTCAGGTTGAAAGGTGAATGTGGGGTAAAAAGTTGATGCCCAGGGTGAGAGAGAACACCACAGGTGCAGCACTGTCTAACAACGCCATGTTAACTCCACATTCTACTAGATGCTATAAATACGACGAAAACAGTAATTGTCACCATAATCATCCTTATCTCAAGTTCTGCCTTTGGCAGTTTTTGTCCCCACACCAACCAGTCCCCCAGAGCGCTCACTGCAGTGGAGTTTAGCCATGCCAAGTGCTTATTGAAGGACAAAGCGGTCGTTTATTGATTGGAAGTAATTACCCAAGCCTGTCCCCCAGCACCCAATGACCTACTTTATCTTGGTTTAGTGCTAGGAGAGACGCTTCCCCCAGAGGTCTGACCTCCAGTTTCCCAGCCAGGTTGCTCGTGATGAAGGTGAAGAGGTCCTTGGCGGAGCGGAGGTCACCCTCGGGCAAAAAGAACTGCTGGGATGAGGTGTTGACAAGAATCACGCTTGGGACGTCCACCACGCTTGCGACCACATGGGAAGAGGAGAGGAGGGGACAGAGGTACAATTTTTTTGTGTTTTCCGTCAAGCATCATCTACAAAACATGTGTTTTGTGTTTTTTTTATCACAATCACATTTTTGTCATAAACATTTCAACCATGCGATTGGGCCTGGATGGAATTAGGACTCTGGTTTACATTTACTTTGTGAGCTTACTGTTACATCGTATGATGTGGTTGGCCTTACCTCATGATCAGGTCATTGATGTGAATGTTGCCATCTGTGTATCCGAACTGAAATTGCCTGCAGTGGCATATGGGGTGGGGGGGGGGAGGTGGTGGAGAGTCAGGATTCGAAGATGTTCAACAGGGAGTGTGCGGACAAGATAACAATGCATGAGAGAGCCAGTCAACAGACGAGACCGTGTGTCAAGTGCCCCACCCCTGTATATTGAGACCCAGCGGAGCAGGGTATAAAGCGGTCGAGGTAAGTGTGAATCTTCTTCTTGGTTCTCTCGGTAAAGTCACGTAGAATGGAAATAATAAAATAGCAAAAATAAAACATAATAAAATAATTCTCACGACGTTTCGGCCACAACACAAGCAGCTGTCCTCAGGTGAAGAACAGGTCTGTCAGAAAGACAGACCTGTTCTTCAGAAAGACAGACCTGTTCTTCACCTGAGGACGGCTGCTTGCGTTGTGGCCGAAACGTCGTGAGAATTATTTTATTGTTTTATTTTTTATTATTTTATTATTTCCATTCTACGTGACTTTACCGAAAGAACCAAGAATCTGTTCATTGTGAAGGTGCATGTTGAGCGCAGTGTGTCTATGACTCACTTGTGAAAGTTCCTTCTGTAATTTTTTGACACTTCTTCCACCATATATTTGAGCCTGTTTCAAACAACATTAAGGCATCAATTCATCAGCCTGAGGCCAATAGTTGCTTGTCGGTAGCGCGTCTACTCAAAAAGAGACCATGAAGCAATTATCACCCTGCACAACTTAACACCACCGTTTCTGGTAATTACTGTAGAGTATATTGTTTTTATATAGCGACTTATTTTGATAATTATTAGTAGTAACATTTCACTTTTTCATTATCGATTTTCCATTCAATGTGCTCTCAAAAGGCTTGCTCATTCTTAAGAGCGATTTTATTTGATCTTGTGGCCGACGCTTTATCCGTAGGAACGCATCTCCAATGTTATAATGGAAGTCAATGGGAAAATAGGGTTTAGAGACAGAATTTCACTTTACAGACAACTTTTCAGGAACGTAACTGTTCTGTATATTGAGGGATGCCCGTATTTACGTCTCTATTGTGAAAATGTGCATGCACCGTGAGCTTAAGAATCACTTTTAATCAATGAATCGATCCATCCTTACACTGCTGCTCAACATTAAGTGGTAAAATTGTACCTGTTGTCATGTTTAATGTTAGTTCCACTCAAGACTGCAAGGACCAATGATTTTCCTGCAAGAAATAAAAATGATCATTCACATCACTCGGTTAAAATCGTAAGGTGAATCATAGCATACATGCAAACCAAGCTCCATTTACTGTAATTTTGTGGTGAATTGTTGAATAAAATAAATACTTTGAAATGCATTTATTATTTGTTTATTAGTCAACCCCATCAGACGATCAGTGTGTGCATTGTTAAATGCAATGAGACTGAACAAACCAGATCTTAAGTTTACACTTGCAATGTTACAGGAAATACACAGTCACAATGCGTTGGGTTAGGGCATGACTGCATCGACCAATCCTAAGACTCATTCCTCCCATGGCCTCTCTGCTCACCTAGACTGTAGCAGCTGCAAATACACAAGCCCCCTTGTCAGTGGATCTATCCCCCTGGGCTCGATGCCAAAAAATGCACCCGTGTACCTGTGTCAGCCAGGTCATGCAGAGTGATACTGTCGATGAACAGGAATTCTGGGAACCTCTCCCTGTTCACCCACTCCTCCAAGCTTCCGTCTTCAAACTCTGTAGTGGTAACAAAAGTATATTTCTTCTATTTTTTTTCAAGCAATTACAATTGTGTTGTTTATCTCATTTATAAGATGAAGAATCCATTAAAATGCATGGAGAAATAATTCCTTTTGTATCAGAGAATGCAAGAGATTTTTTTCACAGAAATTCAGAAAAATCCTTCCAATGGCTTTTATATATATCAAAATTACACAGTAGGGGGTGTACTTCCCTACAAGCTCTGCTAAATTGTCACATGAAAGTTAATCCCAAAAGTATTTATATTCACTCCGAGTTGAAATTTTGCCAAATCAAGTTGAAAATCAAATTTCACGTGATATAGTTACCAGTGACCATCAAATGGCACAACGCTTGTTGCTGCCTGGTTTCCAACCCAGGAACTGGTGCTGACTCAGTCCGCTGACCTTAGGCCAGCTGGTCACTTGCAGCTAAAGTATGTTATACTTGCTCCCAAATTTTTTGAAATGTCACCATGTGATCACCAACAAATGTGAATATAAAAACATTAAAGTACCAAGAAACTAAGGAGAAAGCAATGGGGATGTTTATGCAGTTAAGTTGGTTCAGCAAAGTTTTGGAAGGCCATTAACTTTGATGCAATTTTGTTCAAAGTAACACATTCCAGAGTGGTATTTCAGTAATCCTGAGAAGGCTGCAATTTCTTTCGGGATTTCTCAATCTTATATATTTTCTGCAAGAATTTCCTACAATTTTTATGATTGAAGAGGCTTTTCATTTTTCCAGGAGAGATTTTTTGTATTCAAGAAAGTACATGCTGTTAATTAGGGGTTACGTCTGCATGAAACATGCACAAGAGTTGTATCAAGGTAATGGTTGAAATTTACTGAACCAAACTTCTATAACATGTATTGCTTGAAAAACACTTGGTAATGACTACCATTTCAGCAACTAAAAACTACGCGCTGTGTTATAACGTATACAGATTTGAGACCACCTTAAAAAAAACTTCCAACTTGACTGCTAAATCTGAAAAACATTTCAAAACCACAACAAAACAATTGAAAACATGACCTAAAAGCAAAAATGTTTAAGCCATATGCATCATATTTGGCCTTTTAGGAGTACATACAATGACACGTTTTCAAGAATTCATTCTATTGAATACCAATGAAAATAAATCATCGGTATTTTTGGTTCCATGCAAAAACACTTTCAATTACTTCAAAATAAGAGTCTTAAGATATTGTTTCATGACAAAGACAACAGTTAAACCTCGGTTTCTTATATAATTTTAATGCTTTGCAATTAAATGTCTATGGGACCTCAGTGGACAATATGACCTCTCAATAACCCTCACGTCCCTCTGCTTCAAGACCTCTCCAGCTTCTTAACCCGAACAGGTGTCAGAGTCCATAATTAACTTAAGGCTCCATAATTATCTTAGCCACATCTGCTGGCGCTTCGGTTTGTGTTGAGATATGCCATTTAAAAAGGGAGCTCTGCATGCCATAGGTTAGGTGGGGTCCAAAAGATGATGTCTATTCTAACGTTTAAACGTGAAGGTTTTTTTCAAAGGGATGTAATGTCTGAAACCGTGTTGTTGATGCAAAAAAGTGTTCGTGAAATAGTGGGTTTTTAAATGCATATTTCTCAGAAACAGGAAAAGTTCCAATTCAGCCCAGAAATGTACCATATAAAACATTTGGTCTTTGAGTAATTGGTTCTCTTCCAATTGGATTGAACAAAGTAAAAAAAGAAGTAAACTGTCAAAAAGACTAGAATGTCTACTCTCAGTACAGTATAAGTAAAATGCAACTTTGCGGATCATGCAGTTTCAATGTGTTTTTTGCTAAAAATGGAAAAGCGAATGAATGTCTAATTACTGTATCTAACACAAGTGCACTTGGCTGTAGACAAAGATACTTGCCTGTTCTCAATAAGTTTGAACAAACAGCGCCTCCCAGTGTCAGACTGCGGCCATCTCAGCGATTCAAATTCGATCTCATTTAAAGTGAAAATAAGAGCTCTCTGTGCAATGTCATACTCGTTTAAACCTAATTTTAGTCTTACGACGACACATTTCATTTTTAGATGCAATTGAGGTAAGTACAATAAACTCGAATTTTTACTCTAAAATTCACTCCGATTAATTATATTCTATTCTCCCATCTTCCAGAGCTAACCAATCATGTCATCCATCCGACGCCGAGTTCCAGTAGCTGTGATTTAGATGGCGATTGGCCATGTGGTTCCTGGAAAGCTATACGGTCAAGGGTTAATTACTGTTGGGAATTAAGTGGCAACAGGAGTGTAGGTCTGTTCATACAAATGAGTGATCTACTCTTGGCGTTTGCAAAAGTCACACAACAGCTGTGGCTGGGTAATTGATGAGGATCCACTTGTTAAAGCAGTAACACAATATGTCCCTCAACACAGGGCCTCTGTTTTTACCTTGAATTATAGGGACAAAGCAAGTTTAAGTTGAGCATAATGTATTTAGATTACTACTTAATTATCTTTGGTTATAGTTTGTTATTCTTGAGTATTAAAACACGGGCTATCAAACTTTTATTGGCAGACGATGTGCACAAACAGGCGGCTAGACTCTACAGAACGGTTAAGCAGAGCCTTTCATGATGGCCAATCCGGGAAGCCTCTTGGGCATTCTGGGAGCCTAGAGAGGGGCTGCATGCCACATGTGGGGAACCCCTGAGATACAGCACAAACAACCATTATGTTGGCTACATGACCTGGCACATCCGCAGTGCCACTGACCCCATTCTTAAAACACAAGGCTGTGGACTGCATTTTAAAAGGCATGGGGCTTCAAAGGGATGGGAAATAATGTAATGGGATGGGGTGGGATAAAACGGGACATCATGGGATGACTGCGGATACACCAGAATGAAATTGTACAAGAGTGGAATGTGATTGGAGATATAGTGTGATGGGAAACAACATCATGGTATAGAAATGCAGGGATGTTGAATAAATAAAATCAATTAAGAGGTGCAATGACTCTTGTGCTCTTGCACGAGCTGTAAATGTACCATCGAAGACGTAAAATGTTTCATCCTTGAATACCAGAACAGCCGGCAGCTCGTACAGAACTACGTCCTATTGAAACAGAGACACGCCATACTGGTACTGTCATTTGCACCCTATTAGCCTCGACTTATCTGTACATGTAAAACTACTTGTTATAATGCACAACCATATTTAGCAACACATTTGAAATGAAATCATTCAAGACATCACAAACTTAAATGTGGTACAATTCTATTGTTCATGTTGTAGTTATCAAGCAGTACATGTGTGTAAACTATAAATACGGTAGAAATTAACTAATTAACTCTCACATCTATATAAGGCTGTTTTTTTTAAAAGAGAAAGCTATAGTTTGTTGAATATTATTTCTAGGTTTGTACGAAGTTCGACTGAGTCAATTTTAGCGTGCAGTTTATACACAACACTAATGTGCTCTAACCTCAGGAAGTGCTTCCTTGGTTGCAGAATAGAAGTATGTGTAGACGATCAATTCGGTGGCAACTTCAAGGTATTTCTCCTGAACGGCAGAATGGAGCAATAAACAAATTGGGTCAAAGGCACCATGACCTTACCTCTCCAATTCCAAAATATACCTTAATAGCTCTACCACGTTCATTGTTGGTACATTTCCGTATATATATTTAAGCATAGACAAAGACAAAAATCTCATGTATAGCCTTAGCAGACTTTTGGGACAAGTGTTATTATTAAGTAGCACCTATGATAGGGGTGAGTGGGTGGCCAACACCATGCCTGGACGCTTTTGTCTCCCCAGTGGTGATGGTTACACACAGCACCAGGTACTAATTTTAGGCTGAGTCAACCTAGGGGAGGCCCAGAACCGGTTCAGATAATCGTCACTGGTGATGGCCATGAGCGGGAATTGAACTCTGGTCGCCAGGCTTGTAGCGCAGCACGCTAACCATTGCACTAACGCTCCCCAAAAGACAAAGACACACTCACAAGCATACACAGCGATGCCAACTCCCCCCAAGTATTGTTTTATTTTAATATTCTCATTTGGAGAGTGGTTTACCTTCAATGGAGACTCTCCACCCACATATACAAAACACGTGTCGTGGGCCTTCTGTGCTTTCTCAAATGCTTCAGGGCTGGACAGGGAAAGCACAGTTGGCCTGAAGAAACAAAACAAATTGTTCTTACATGGGAGAACATATTTTAGACAACAAAACACACGCAACAATTTCGGATATTCTCCCACATGGTGCATATCTATTGCATTGTGTAGATCACATGTGTAGAGTAATAGCGCTGGCTGCTGACGGAAAGTGGTACCTGCAGTGTATGGCAGTACACACGTCAGCAGGCGACAGTAATATACGGGAAAAAAGAGAACTCAGGGGAAGTTCATTAAGGGGTCCATCTAGAAGCCCTGGGAACCTGCTAGTAGGTTTCAGAAGAGAGGCGTAGGCCAGGGCGGAGCAAGGCCACGCCGGCAGCATACGAGGGAGCTCTGAGCGAGAGCTCGGGGTTGTTACTGGAAGTGGATCTCCTCGCCGTGCTGCTGTTCGCCACCATCGTTGCCGCCGTCTTCACCATCACGGGGCGCCGCTAGTTAGACAGCCTGCCAACAGTTCCGGCTAGATATTGCCGCCGACAATAGACGGTTGTGTATATAGTATCTGTAAAATAGTGTGCACCCACGTAGGATGTGTAGAGTCCCGATTGTGTGCGAGAATAAAGGAAGGTGCCTCCAAGTATTTCTGTCTTCGAACTGCGTCACTACACATGCTTGACAAATCTTGATTAAGAGCATCAGCATCATGAGAATCAATGCATTGCCGCGATATAAAACCGAAATAGAATAGACTTTTTTAAGACTGTAAACAAGGGAAATAAACAATCCTTTGGATTAGAACCCAGTTTGTCAAACATAATGGCTCAGTGCTCTGGCATTGTCTTTAGCTGTGTCAAACCCTCAGCAATCAGGAATGCTAGCTAGACAATTTCAGTGAGCTTAATGGTTAAAGTTGTTTTTTATTGTTTGGCCTTTTATTTACACAGACCATGGATCAAACACCAAAAAGTGTACAAAAATTATCAGGACGTGCACATTTGGAATTACATCGAGACAGAAAGAGGAACATGTGGATCAGAGAACACAAAGTGAAGACATATCGACTGTTAAGAAAAGTAAGTGGGCTTTGGTAAGACATATCGTTTGAAGGGATTAGGGCCGATGGATCAGATTGGGGATGGAATGATATCAAAAGGAGGCAACACACACCCAGGAATGTATCAACCACAAAGATGGAGCAATGAGAGTTACTAATTATTATTACTAATGTGCATAAGCAATCCATTACGGTGATGTGCAGAGGTCTTCATCCAGCAGTGGATATATCATGACCGATTATGATGAGCAGCAATTCAAATAAAATGTAAAACGCTTGGCTTTTTTGGGCATAACTTACCCAGACACTCTGTTGGCAAATTCTATAATCTTCTCTTTGCTGTGTGGCCCTCTGTAGTTATAAGCCAAGTCGCCCTTTATCCTGGCAAAGGAAACAAACAATTAACTACTTTACAATTATGTATTTGTGTAATGATTTATATTGGTGCCGAAACATTTTTAATAATAGGTGTGCATCGATTAATATAAACTCCTAAGCACACAACATCCTTAAAACTGCTGAAGTATTGTTTATTAAGTCGTATAAGGTGTATGTAATGGGTGCATGTGATCCCTTTAGGTACTAAAGCTGGTACATTTACCACAAGTTAAAAATAATCGAGTCATATCAAATGATAATACTCTGAAGTGTAAAATGGTCAAATCCTCACACTCTTACTTTGAATTAACATTAGATAGATAGATAGATCGTTTATTGTCATTGTCACCAGTACAACGAAATTTAAAATGCTCACCAGTCAGGGCCTCATTCATAAATTTAAATTAAATAAAACAAGAAAATAAAAATAAAATTAGACATATGAGTCGTGAAGATGCTTAATCTTTAAGCCCAAATATGTAACATCAATTTTTTCCAATTTGTATATGAATAGGCCAATAGGTTGCTAATCCAAAATACTGTACCCAACGTTGCAAGGAAATTGGACCATGACCCCCAATGGAATGGGCACAAGGACAGTTTTATCTGTCTAGGAGCGGTGGAAAAATAAATAACAGAAAGGCATTCAAGCACTGACGCCAAGAAGCCCTGCTGCCCTTAAGATGCGGTCATCTTTCCCTAAGTGACGTTATTCGTGGCATCGTATTCTGGAGGGCTGGTGCACTTGAGTGGGTTTAAGCTATGTAAACCCATCTGGGAATGTACTCTGTCAGCCGTCTAAAAGTCCCCTTGATAATATATCAGAAGCATCACCTTACAATTTGTTTTACAGATCTGAAAGATTCTCTAACGGCTGTGGAAAAAATATACCTTTGTGTGTCAGTATTTGTTCATGGTAACATTCCTCAATAATTTTCATTTATGAGCAGGATATGAGTCTATAGAGACAAAATTCTGTCTTTTTGAAAGGAGACATGATGTCTATCAATTGTACAATATAAATTGTACAATACGAGTATGTAAAATAAGCAGGTGATAAGCAAAATAAATGAGACCTTCATACCTCCAGCCTAGATGCAGCAGTTAAATGCTACCATTTTATGTGGCGTATTCAGTTTAACTAGCCTATAACCGCATCACCAGATCTCAGAAGCCAAGCAGGATCCTGCTCGTATACAACTTGGATGGGTGACCACTATGCACACCTGGTTATATAGGCCACTACGGGGCTATGTAATGGGTAACAGAAGGAATTACAGAAAAATACATTGTTGTATTGTACTTTCTATGCCCCACATATGTGCTTGTCACCTTCACTAATCGGCACTTGACCAGCATAGTGAAACCATCACCCAGCAGTGGTTTAAAAAAGGTTTGTCCATTCACATGCAGTATGTTATTTAACGTTAGTATTGGCAAATACATTTAACAAACCAGGAGTTCAAGCTGTCATTCCACAATAACATAAGTAAAATATATTGAACCTTCTAAAGTAGTTATGGTTTGTGCACTGTAAATCATAAATAATGTCAAGTTTTCAGGTATTATGAAACATGACATGAAAATTCTTTATCTGAGCACTGCTGGAATAAAGTGTAGCTTAAACTTTACGTTTGTATTATATCCTAAGAGTATTATATCCTTTTCACAGGTGTTTACGGTACTCAGTGATGATTTCATCTTAAATGGCAACAGCTGTTGAGATCACATAGGGATTCACAGGTTGTTTAACGGATGTCTACATTATTTAAAACTTCCACTCACAAATCCCACTGCATTACCACTTCGAGTCGCTTGTTAATCTCTCCGAGTGCCCGGACCGCCATCCACATGGTCAGCGTGTAATCACTGGATTCCTTCATCGCTTAGTGACGGCTCATTTTCCAGAAAGGACCTCAGGCAAATGTGTCAAACACATTATGATGTGGATGCTATACATATAACCGTTTGGTATATTTTCTGAGATATTTCCTGTTTAAGTAATTAATTGAGAATACACGAATTGCAGGATATTTACAGATTATATGTATGCACATGTGTTTGTTTAAATATAGTTATATATGACTAATTATAAGCAATTGTGGCAAACTTGTAATTAAAATGATCCAAAGTGCCATCTTTCCATGACAATATCATATAGGTGAATGGAGAAGGCTGACTGATGTGGAATTACACTGTAAGTTGTCCATCTCTGATAAACCAAGAACAGTCCCTTTAAGTTTGAGACAGCTTACTGGCTCAATAGGAATCCACCCCCCTCTTGAGCTTACTAACAGAGTGGGTCCAATGTTAAATACCGCAAGGTTTTGTGGTTTACCACTGTCTAAGAGTACACAGAGTGGCGTGACTAATGCAGAGCTTTAAAGGACCAAGGGGAAATCCCATGCGGAGCGCGTTCATGACCAAGTGGGAAGCACACACTCACAGTTTGATGCTTGGGAATCCTCTTGCCCCAAACTCTGAAGCCAAGGCTTCAGAATGCAACACAACAGCAACATTATTTTAGTGTCACGATCGAAAACAAGTGTACCATTACCACCACTATTATTAAAAGTCACTTATTTAGATCTCACTGAGTCTCAAGACTTTATCAGGAGGGTCCTGCTTGCATTGGGCTGTTTGGCCAATTTCACATACAGTAAAACCTCGGATTGCGAGTAACTTGGTCTGCCAGTGTTTTGCAAGAGGAGCAAATTTTTTAAATAAATATTAATTTTATAAACAAGCGAGGTCTTGCAATACGAATAGGACGATTTCGCTTTGTCTGCCGAGCGTCACGTGATCACAACTGATATACGAGTGCTTTGGATTACAAACACGTTTCCGGAACGAATTATGCTCGCAATCCAAGGTTTTACTGTAAATGTTTTTTTATATTGATGGAGGATTCGGAGTTCATGGAGAAAACCCTTGCATATGAAGGGCACACACTCAAAAGTTCCACACCGATGGGTTCACGACCCATTTGGTGTGCAGCCATCTTCTGGCCACCTCATAGTCGAGTAGGTTTGGAGCTTCACAAATCTATGTGATTTACCAACTCTTGCCATCAAAGTGCTGAATTTCAGGTATGTGCAACCCTACTCTGATTCATAGTTTCTGGAAAGGGAGACATTTAGCCACACCAACAGTTCTTTAGATCAACACGGGTGACACAGAGGTCAGTGCACAACCGACAATCAGAAGGTTGCAAGTTAAAATTATGGTCGGAGGTTGATACAGCCCCCAAAAGTTAAATTCCCTTGGTGGGCCACCACAAGGCAAGGAACATCCGAGTTAATCTGAGCCCTGTTGGCACATCACATATTTAGCCGATGTGGATAATGGATAAACACTCAACCCATGGACCCTTGGGGTTAGATGTAACCAGCAGCTCTGAAAGCTCAGGTTAAAGCTTTACAATGACCGCTCACATGAATGCTTGATGGCGTCCATCTTCCCGACTCGCACAGGCGAGCCTGCCTCGTGTAAGCCCAATGCTACCTCCCTCCAAACAGGGTCCAGCTTTTTGCAATGGCTGCACCATGGTGCGTAAAACTGCAAAGAGAAAAAAACCCATGTCAGAATACACCGTCCTCGAAATAAAAACACCTGCAGAGTGCAAACACGGATCCATTGCTGGCCTCAATGTTTAGACCAGGGATAACTGTTATTATTCCATCTCTATGTTTCATTATATACGTTGATTAATATATAATGGAAATCGTGAATGCAGATTTTTTTTTACCATTTTAAAATGCAGGTAACTAAAGAAACTGCTTCCAAATGTAATAGCCGTTGAACTGTTATCCTTAGCCAATTGGCTGGCTTCATATTCAAGCATTGAAACGTTAAAATGTATGTAACACCCATGGATGAAGAATAATAACAATGTCTTACTATTTTGGTTTTCTAAGTATATTTTTTGTTAGTCATTAAACTTCTTTTGAATTGTTGTTCTTCTGCACGAACATTTTGTACCATAATATTATTTGCATGGATCTTCCTTGCAAAACGAACTTGACTCGCTCGGCTCTCATCTAGTTATAAGCTTATCATCAGTAGTAGTATGTTCTATTCATCACCATATTAAGGCATCCCCACCGCCATCCTTCATGGACCTGCATGCCACAATCTATCTCTTGTCCACACATGAGATAATATCATATCCAAGGAGGTTGCCCTCTCAAATGTGTTATTTCCCTTTGGCTGTTATCCATTCACCAGCCTCAGTCACTGGCCATCATCCCTCTTATCAATGTGTTTGGCTGAGGCTCATTTTGAACAGTACTAAGAGTCTACACTCGTCTCTTAAAGAAAGTGTTAAATTAAAGAATACAACGAAATCAAATTAAGATAACAAATGCGGAGAGGTAGCACAATGTCTAACACACTACGCGATGAACCAGCGACCGCAAGTCTGATTCTTGGTCATGGTGAACATCATTGATAAGTAGTATGACCTTTAACCAACCACACCAACCTGGTTGGGTTAAGTATGGTTAAACAATGATAATTGCTTTTTACCCTTTTATCTGGCAACAAAACTGACACCTTTTTGTTACAAGGAGTCATGTTTGCATTGACCACAATATCTGCGGTCGGAATGCAAACAAAAAACACAACAAAAAGGTGTCAGTTTTTTGCCAGATAAAAGGGTAAAAAGCAATTATCATATTTTGCTACTGGCAAAGGAGGTTCCAATTGTGTATGGTTAAACAACCCTCGTAATCTACTTTTATCTAAGAGTGCCTTTAGGGGCTGTACATTATGGCTCCTTCGATATCCTGAAACTCACATTCACAAGCCAGGGTTCTTGTTGTCTCAGATCATGTAACCTGCAATGAAAGGGAGACAGTTAAAACACTTGAATATTAATACACTTTGTAACCACAGGGTCCAGCATTAAACAATCTGTCCCAACGTTAAGTATTTTGTTTTATTAATAATGGAATGCTACAATTTAACTTGTGAGCAGCAGAGGGCGGTGTACGACACGACACAGTATTTGTTACTGTATGTCAAATGTAGGTTTTAAATCTGCTTGGTTTTCGAATACACTAAACCAGTTAATGTTGCCGATAATTGAGAATACAAGTGCCAAGAATTAAACATTTTTAAAAACAAATCAAACGTAGCCACAAATACGCCAATCGCAGTGCAACGAAATCCATTGTTTTGTTGTTTACCACATTACACATCCCTCTTTCATGACCACTTCCACAAAGGTCCATCCAGCAGTGGATTGACGCAAAGATCTTGTGCGTGAGCCCCGTGTAGGAGGTAAAACAATGTTTATTGAATTACAACATTTAAACCCCCCCCACCCCACATCAACTCACGTTGACGTCAATTCGACAATTTCGCCTCCCGCATTCGCCAGCACTGAGGGGGGAGATAACAAAACAACCACCGTCACACAAACACACACAGCTCACGATAACCTCTTGTGAAATGTATAAGCAGCGAGTTAGCGAGTGAAATGTCGTGGTGGTCGTGACTTGCCGAGGAGACACGCGATCGCCACCGCAGCAGCTGCCGCAGCAGCAGCGGCAGACATCGCCTCGTGTCAATCACGCGCCGGGGGGCGGAGGGGAGGGGCCTCGGGCACGGGCACGTGACACGGGCTGAAGACGGTCGGGGTCGCCATGTTGGGTAAGGGGTTTGGGTGGGCGGTTGGCGGTTGGGTGGGGGTTTGGGTGGGGGTGGGCGGTTGGGTGGGCAGTTGGGTGGGCGGTTGGGTGGGCAGTTGGGTGGGGGTTTGGGTGGGGGTGGGCGGTTGGGTGGGCAGTTGGGTGGGCGGTTGGGTGGGCAGTTGGGTGGGGGTTTGGGTGGGGGTGGGCGGTTGGGTGGGCAGTTGGGTGGGGGGGTTGGGTGGCAGTGGGCGGTTGGGGGGGTTTGGGTGGGGGTGGGCAGTTCGGTGGGGGTTTGGGGGGTGGGCGGTTGGGTGGGGGTTGGGTGGGGTGGGCAGTTGGGTGGGGGGGTTGGTGGCGTGGGCGTTGGGTGGGGGTTTGGGTGGGGGTGGGCGGTTGGGTGGGCAGTTGGGTGGGGGGGTTGGGTGGCAGTGGGCGGTTGGGTGGGGGTTTGGGTGGGGGTGGGCAGTTCGGTGGGGGGTTTGGGTGGGGGTGGGCGGTTGGGTGGGGGTTTGGGTGGGGGTGGGCAGTTGGGTGGGGGGGTTGGGTGGCAGTGGGCGGTTGGGTGGGGGTTTGGGTGGGGGTGGGCGGTTGGGTGGGCAGTTGGGTGGGGGGGTTGGGTGGCAGTGGGCGGTTGGGTGGGGGTTTGGGTGGGGGTGGGCAGTTCGGTGGGGGTTTGGGTGGGGGTGGGCGGTTGGGTGGGGGTTTGGGTGGGGGTGGGCAGTTGGGTGGGGGGGTTGGGTGGCAGTGGGCGGTTGGGTGGGGGGTTTGGTGGGCAGTTGGGTGGGGGGGTGGGCGGTTGGGAGGTTGGGTGGGGGCGGTTATTGGGGAGGGGTGCGGCATGTGGAGTGCGCGACCTTGTACTTTCGTGCAAATTTCCACGCGGGCATGAATATTAATGAAGAGGGGGGGGGGGGGCTCTTTTGCAGTGACGTCACACACGGATGTAGCACTGTGCTGCGTATATTTATTTTTTACCGTCACTTTCTGTAACTAAACGTCATATTTGAAGCGACTTTGCGTAATATATTTTTTAAATTTAGCTCGACCTTCCTCTGCGTTACTGTAAAAATCCACCCACTCATGAATATTAATGAGGGGGGGGTGAGCCTCATGGGGAGTGACGTCACGCGGGGGGGGGCTCATGTGGAGTGACGTCACGCGGGGGGCCTCATGTGGAGTGACGTCACGCGGGGGGGTGAACCTCATGTGGAGTGACGTCACGCGCGGGACGGACATACATTTCTGGGTGATTATAGGATTCTATATTGATTATAGGAGGTAATATTTCCTTTAAATGCATTGGTGTTATCGAGTTTGTTTTGAGTTGGGGCCCTGGACATCTGCGAGAGAGAAAAGAGCTTTACAGCTAGTCGGATTCCATCCGCATGGAGACTGTGATGACGTCACGGCGGATGACGTCACGGCGGATGACGTCACGGCATCTCCCCCACCCAACATGGCGATTGCAACACGCGCACACTCACCCACACAACGGGCAGGGGGTTCATATCGGAAGACGCCGATTCGTCTAACACCACACACATACACGCAAATATTAAACTTGAGACCAAACATTTAAAACCACTAGCGCGTTGCGAATTAATACTTTTATAATTTTGTCTTGACTGACGTTAACAGGTTCATTTGTTTTATTTTTTGACCACGTTTCATTTCTTTTCTTTTCTTCTTTCTCCTGTCAGGTAATGCGCGCGCGTGTGCCGATTCGTCGTTCGTTCGCCTCGCGAATCGCCAGTTGAGTTTTACCGCGGCGAGCACGTGGGGCGTGGTGGTGTCGAGGGGACATGGCGGCCACTGTTACCAAGGGGGTGAGTTGTGGGGATCGCGAATTGCTGACACCCGTGGCTCTCTGTGTGTCAAACACTCGCGCCGGTCTACACCCCGTCGTCTTGTTTATTGCAACAGGGACATCGAGTTGTCGGGGCCATGCGGCGTACGGTCGTTTAAATACGGGCAAAACATCCCATGTTTTGTCTATGTGTTTGTGTTTCTCCTTGTGATGGGACTTTGTCGGATGAACGTTGATAGTTATATGGGGCACGGGGTGACTAATAAGGTCTGAATCGGCCGTGATAAGGTGGGGCACTGATGATGGGTTGACGGATATGGTAACGAGACAGAGCTGCTGCTGCTGCTACTACTAATGTAGGTGTTTTGGGGTGGGTTAGATCAAGTAAATATAAATGTGTCGTTAAACCCGCCACCACCCGACACAGCCAGTTGGTAAGATGTCACGTAGACATGGCAATTCGTTACCACACCATGCGGCCTGACTTCAATTCACATCTTAACGATTTGTCGTTCCAACATTCGATCCGGAATCATTTAAATGTTTGTCTTGCGCGTACTATGTCTCGAAGTCTGTGTCTCTTTCTATCGCTTTCCTGCCGTTTAAAGCCATATGTTAACCTCGCGTGATGATTGCGATTGTATAATGTTGGTGAAAAAGATTAATGTTCCAAACGCAATTGTTGTATTTTTACACTCGAGAATCGAAACGTTGTGGTCGTACCCGAGTTTAATCGACAAGCCGAGCGGTTGGGCCTCCTCAGGGCCCATTCTTTCTAGATTTGAAGCTTTCGTGACTGCAAGGATTCATACTCTTAGGTTTTTTCGGTAAAGTCACGTAGATAAAACAATAAAATAAAAATTATAGGCCCATTGTGGAGACGCGCAGAGTTGCTGCTCCAACCGAGCTTGTAGAACTAATGACAGGTTGATTCAAATCGTAGCTGCAGTTATACTTCTTCTTGGTTCTTTCGGTAAAGTCACGTAGAAAGAACCAGGAAGAACCAAGAAGATGAATCCCTGCAGTCACGAAAGCTTTAAATCGAAATGCAGTGATACTGTCACGAAGTATTGGCTGTACCCGTCCTTGTTTACAAACTTTTGAAGGTTTTTTTTATATATAGCGAGCGATTGTTGTATAAATATAACTGGGGCGGAGCAGAGTTGGCGTATTTGGTTAACCCTACAGCATCTTCATCGCCACGAGAGGCCTGGCCATCGGTGTTCAGTCAGCTCCCACACACGGCTAACGTCAGTGGCGAATGCGAAATTGTAGTTGTTGCTCTGAATCTACATCAGCCGTCCGAAATTAGAAGTGGTGGCGAACGATATCTGAATCGGTCTCAGGCTTACCTCACTGCAGGAATCCACCCCTAATGGGCGTTTGCGAAAGAACTTCATAGCTCATCGGATTTATCCGGGATCAATAAAGATACTGATTCTGACCAACCTGGCACTGTATGTCAATCAACCATCGTCGCTCTTGGGTGGAGCCCTTCATCCAGAGTGGTTTGACGAGGTGTTGCACATCGTTATGCTGTATTATTGTGTTGTCATCTAAGCTCGACAATATAATTCAGGAGAGGATGTTTGGCCAATTCCATTTCGTGTTTAAATGTTTGGTGGGATGCTGTAAATGGCTGTGAATCGATTCGTTCTTAAATGTATATTCTTCAGCTCATTATGCGTGCGTTAATTTGCACCTGTGTAATTTTCCTAAATGCAGATATTGATGGGACGGTAAAAAAAATTAGGAGTTGCAAAGTTTACAATTGAGACGGCGCAGGCAATACAAGCAATACTATACATATGAGGAGACGATACAAATCTGATAATATAAACAAGACGATGTAATTGGTTCCAGAAACGAATTGGTTCTGGTTGTGGCAGTTCATCTTAAATATGCAGAGGGGTGGGTCATTGTTGCTTTTTGACCTGCGGATAACAATCGGCAAGAGGGTGGCGATTATTGTCTGATCAGGTTGGGAAATAAGTACGATTGGAGTACCTTGAGTCCGCGTGAAAGCCTTTGTGTTTTGAGAATGATCCACGAAAACAGATATCAAAGAGCTACCATCAAACGATGATGGCTGATGGATTACTTTCTCGTGGTGGAATAGCAACAAAGCAGAGAACACGCATGAGATGATTACTCCCAACAGAACAGGAGTGATGAGAGTCTAGCTCATACACAGGACAAGGTTTCAGTTTTCAGTTTCATTTATTTGGTATAGCCCTGTGAGCCATTCGGCTCTTGAATCGGGTGCAACCGCAACAAACAAAAAACATGAACAAAAAAACATCTTAAAGTGACTAAGCGCGAACAGAAAAATCCAGGAAAAAACAGCAAAAAATCTTCCAGAAAAAAGCACCAACGCTCTGTGCAAAAATCCCAGTGGGATGCAAGTCAAACAACAAACAACCACAAGACAACTTAGATCAAAGCCATCATTCTAACTCCGCACTACAACAAACAAACATGGCCAAACCCCAAAGCTTTTCGAAACACCAAAATAAAGCCATAAAAGCAATGCAACAGCCATAAGAACTGTGACCGAAATTTCACAATAAACGACATAACAACATGTACCACCAAACCCTGTAGCCATAGCTGGCTGCATGAGTTACTCCACAACAGTAGGAGCATCAGTATGAGTATAACAAAATTTCAATGCACCTTTAAAGATTAGCACACTAGGTAGACTATAGCATCCCAGGACAGTGTGGTATAGCGACGGTGTGGTGAGCTGTACGTCAGCAGTTGATATAAATTGACTGATGAATGTGAAATAATGTATTTATTAATATTTAATTATTGTGGTGCCTTTAATGCTTTAATGCATTTGAATTGACTGCATACTCTGTATTGATAGATGGATGGGGCAGTGTTGTAAGTGCCCCTTTCATATTGAAGAGGATTGTCTAATTTTATCAGCATCATCCAATACTGGCTTGGCATCAAGTGGACATTACGTATTCCTTTGGCAGGACCTCGTTTTTTTCTTCTTCACAAAACACACATTGTTGACCTCCCACGAAGTGGTGGAAACTCTGTATTGCAATGGTAGGAGAGAATGTGGGCACATGCAAATGAGAGCTGTAATGAAATTACGAACACGTGATTTAACAATTGTGCAAAGTCCGAAGCATCACTACAGAGAGAGCTTTGCATCAACAAAAGATTGGGCAGTGAAGCCGCATGGCGTATGTTGTCCCGGGAGTGTTGATGGTCTTGAGCAATCTTTGCAGGTGGAGGACGTCAACGTGACGTTTGAAGATCAACAGCAGATCAACAAGTTCGCAAGAAATAACACGAGGCTAGTTGACCTGAAGGATGAAATAGAACTTAAGAAGGTAATGCGGGAAATTCACCTCACCCAGCTTTTGTAAGAATAATGTGTTAATGTGTGTTAATGTAGTCATTTTGGTGCAGTTTTCAGCAAGGTCGCGTGATCTTGCTGAAAACCACACCACGAGTGTGTGAAACGTTATTTACTCAAATATGATGTTCTTTTTACACTATTCACATGTATTTCTTGAAGAGTGCTTTCTGGAAAAGTGGTATATATGGCGGTATTGGGAAAAAGTTACAGTTTTAATTGGTTTGCGTATGATTTTATCTATTCAAATTACAGTGCTTCTATACTACGTAAGCTAGGCAATTCCATAAAAGACAAAAAAATAAGGTTTCCAACATTGTTTTATTTTAAAAAGGGGTTTATTTGAGAAATTTGCTGTAACGCCTTGATGCACTTTTGAAACATTGAATATGATTGTGCAATTTTTTGTATCATTTGATTTTTCAATCAATTAATAAAATTTCTCTCTGCCCAAAGTATCTATCTTTTATGCGCTTGCTCTTTGATGTGGCTGGCTTGCCAGATGTGGTGAATGCTGAGAGTAAATGACCTTTGCCAATTGCTGCAAGCTGCCGAAATATGCAGCAAAAACAGAAGCGAAAATTGAAGTTACAGCTCTGTAGAGGTAGCTGGAACTCTTTGAAGAATTGTCAACTTCACCATTGGTTTTAATTTTGATATACACTACAAGTACAGGTTTGTACTTTACTTACGATAGAGATGCGTTACGACGACCCCATCGTAAGTCGAAGATGGCCTAGCCTACCCAGGAGTCTTAAAGAATGGTGATGATTTAGCAAAACAGAGCAATTTACAGTACCATACTGTATAAACTATATATTGTATTTATTTATGAATTATACAATACTGTATTGCACAGTAAAATGTAAAGTAAAATAACAAGGTAAATTCTTAGCCTACCTATATGAACTGCACTTTAATAAAAAAAATTCAGGAAACAATCCTATCTGCTATAAAAACTTTAAACATGCATTGGACATATCGTATCGTGGTAACCTTAAAATGAAATCGCTAAAGCTACGTATCATACATGCATTGAACGTATCGTAACGTATCATATTGTACTGTACTCACCAAGATTCTGTCCGTCGTCTGCATACTTGAACGATGTTAGGTTGTTGATGGCAATTTTGTCGTATCGCCATCGTAAGATGGAAATATCTTAAGTCGGACCGTCGTAACTTGGGGACTGCCTGTATGTTATGTTAAATTGTCATTTCTCCCTTGCGGTGGCTCTTTTCCTTTCTTTTGATCAGAAAGAGCTACAGAATCTGCAGGATGCGGCTGATGATCTCATGATGCTGGACGATGACTCGATGCTCATCCCATACCACATTGGGGAGGTGTTCATTTGCCACAGCCAGGAAGAGACTCAGGAGATGTTGGAAGCTGCGAAGGTGTTCTCCCCACACGAGTCAAAAGCAGTAACCAATCATGTGACGTTATGAGAGTTTGAGATTGGGTTCTAAGAGTTATGCATCAGCTTGTATGCAATTTATTTGCATGATTCATCTCCAATGTAATGCAGACCTCAGTGACTTTGCTTTCATCATATCTATGTACTTTAAAATAGCATTGAGGCAGATGCATTCTTTTATTGAGAGATTGTGCCGATCAACTGACAACCTAGCATTCTTTCAGAATTTCCTGTCTTCCATGTTGAAATGGTATTGTGCAATAATGTATTATGCCCATAGTTATGAGTTGTCTTCAAACAGTAAGTTGCCGTAAAATGTAGCAATAGCACTGTCTTGCGTGCTTTGCCGTTGCATTGTAAGTCACATATCGGGGTAAGTTTCTGAGTTAACGTGGCTATCTATAGTGGATGTTCGTGCGCAACAGAAAAGCATGGAGGAGGAAATTGCTGCATTGGAAGCTCGCGCCGTCACCATCAAGAAGCTGCTGTCGGAGCTCAAGGTGCAACTCTACGCCAAGTTTGGCACCAACATCAACTTAGGAGGCAGATGAGGAGTGACCAGTCCGGCCGCGATTCACGTCAGAGGCATCGAGGAAGCAGCGCCATTTGATTTTGGGGGCAAAGGAATCCAAAGCGACCACCCGCAAATCGTGTGCATTGCGAGTCGATGACTTGTGCTCTAGCCATGCTACAAAGTCGGGGTGGAGGAATAAGTTGGTTTTCAAATGGAGGCAGGCAAACCCCGCATATTTGCCTAACGGTGGTTCCCATACTTCACTTTTTGTTCTCTCCTCTACCCCAACGTCAACAGATTGTCAATCATAAGTTGAACGAGATCGATCGGTGGATGGTGTACAGCTGTGTGATGGTGTCTGACGCTTTTTTATTTTTACATCCATTCAATTAAGTTACAAAATGGTTCGAAAAGCTCTCTTGTAGAGACTTGAATCACCAATAACTGCACATAAATCTACTTAAAGTGTGTATGTACACATAGGTGAAGTGCTTGCATTTTTAATAATTTTATTCAAATGGAAACATGAGTATCTTATTGCCAATGCATGCCAGTACTAATATACACGAATGTTCACATATGTGTGTGTACTCTTAGTTTAAGTACTTTGGTTTAGTGTCATACTTTGAGTTGCCGAAATGTATACTAAATCGTTTGGATATTTAAATAGCATTCTATTCTATTTAAATGAATAACTTCAACCTAACGAGACATCAACAGTTGGTAAAACTAAACCAAACATGCAACTTGTTCACATTAACTTCTGTTTTGGTTACCTGACATTTTTGTTGATTAAATTATTGACTTTAAAGAGGAGTACTGTATTTCACATGTGTTTTTCTTTTGGAAATAAAACAATGATGCTATATATGGTACAGTGGGAGTTGTGTTAATGTGGTTCTTGGCAAGCTGTCACAAATCTGTGTGGTGTTCCGTTGTGCTGTCTTCTTGTGTAACATTGCTGACACCATCCTGAAAAAAAGTATTGCTTATAATTATTTGATTGTAGCTCTGTAAGAAACACGGTTATTGGTGTGTGGGTGTAGGCAATGTGTTATTAAGAGTCGTGACTGAAACTGCATGCGTTGCTTGCGACGCAAACCATTTCAATATGGAAGCACCCTGAAATTAAATTACATCCTGAGCAAGCCATTTATTATTTGTGAAATGTAAGCACATGCAATTTTAAACAGTACCACAATTGTAATATGTTTTCCTTCCCCAAGGTTTGGCGATGTTGGGCAAGTATGTTTAAAATATTGGGTAAAGAATTACCCTTTGTCTAAAATCACATGTCTAAGTTATCTGGAGAGTATTAAAGAAGCGTTCACAGCCCATTGCATATTGAGAAGTAGACAGTCGACTTTGTTCGGAAATTTCTAACACCGACACTTGACCCAGCTAAACCTGCCAAGCAGATGTGAATCTTCAACCGTTGTCTCTTACCAACAGCGCAACGGGCTGTCTTGACAAATTAAAGATAGGTGTAAAATAAGCTTGACTGAAGTATAGAATTCAAATTAAGAACAGATTGCTGAAAAGTAATTGATGCCCACAGCGCTGGAAGAAAGTAACACAATCAAACGTGTGGGCAGTGGTCAAAATGAGAATGTACGGCGGTATAACATTTTGTTATTTTATGAAACACCAAAAGTATACTAGACCGGTTCCTATTCCTATATGAGGATGTTTCCAAAGAGGGGGGGGGGGCGTAAGTAAACATGGTCTGCAGGTTTCATGTCGCAACTTCTATATTTTCGTGTTGACTACTGCCTGAAAGTCATTTCAGCTGAGAAGTGGCATCTAAAACAGGCAGTGAATGGAACTTTTCATAACACATCAACAGGCTCTTGCTATAATATTCTGTCCAGTGGCTTGTCAGGCTCAAACTCCATCTCCTGTTCAATCTTGAGCCCCGTACCTTCCTTCAAGTCGCCAATCAGTAGCCTTGTAAAACTAAACATTTTTTTTTATTTTACCAGGTAAGGCCCACTGAACTATGCAGCTCTTTTTTAAGAAGCTACCTGCCCACAAATGATAGCTCAACGAAGCGGCTCATCACGTGGAAATGTATAGCAGCCAAATACTCTAAACGCACGTGGGTTATACATGTGGAGGGAAAACCCGGAGGACTCGGAGAAAAATCCACGCTACCATTGTGAGAACATGCAAACTCCAAATATACAGCAGCAGGCGTCAGGGTCGGGATCGAACCTACGACCTCCTGTACACCAGGCGAGGTTGTTAACATCTCGCCACAGTGATGATGATGGTGAGAGAGAGACACGCAAACTACAAATATACAGCAGCAGGCGTCAGGGTTGGTGATCGAACCCACGACCTCCTGTGTACCAGGCGAGGTTGTTAACATCTCCTAGCCACCCTGGCGCCTCCTGATCTTTCCCAACACGCTCAACGTCAATCTTTTCCCAATGACAGCCGTCAACAAACCCAGTGCTCACTCACTGCAAGCATAAGCGTTCACAGCCAGCAGATGTCGTGGTTTATCCTCTGCACGACGCATACAATCACCACGTCTATGGCAGCATTGCTCGGCACCCCAACCATCATCCCACCCTCCTCCCCCACGCCACCACCATCATCATCATAAACCACCACCCCCCCCCAACCAGCGCCGACTGCTTTAAGCGCTTCCTCTTGCGAGAGGAAACGAACGAAGTTTTGGATGCTGCTGCTGCTGCTCCTGTTGGCGGTGCAGTGGCCGGCTTTGTGCTGTGGAAGTCGTCGCCTCCTCTTCGTCAGCTGCTTGAGTGCCCGCAGTTCAAGGGGTGCTGAGAATTCCGCACCGAGGAATCGTGCAAATAGTGGGGGGGCATCTTGAGTGATGCCCCATCACCAACATCACCACCATCAACTTCAGCAGCAAGCAGCATCACCATCTCAATAGCCCACTTGATGGACATCTGCAGCCAAGACAACGATCCTTGCACATAACGCTGGGAGATTTGGCATCGTGATGTGAGTGGCGTCATCATTTTTTTTATTGATTGTAATGTATGGTACTATGTGTTTCTAATAGAATATACTATGCTTGGGGCTGTGTATATTTTATAATAGGTGCTGTGTATATGTTATAATAGGATATGTTATGCCTGGTACTGTGTATATTTTATAATAGGTGATGTGTATATGTTATAATATGATATACTATGCTTGGTGTTGTGTATATGTTATAATAGGATAAACTATGCCTGGTGCTGTGTATATGTTATAATAGGATATACTATGCCTGGTGCTGTGTATATGTTATAATAGGATATACTATGCCTGGTGCTGTGTATATGTTATAATAGGATAGATTATCCTCGTGTATGTCTTGGAGAGGTTTGAATAGGCTCGGCTAAAAAACCCCAGTTCTGTCGAGTGTTTCGTGTGTGTGTGTGTTTTAAAGATGCTCAGATGATCTGGCTTATCTGTCGCATTCGGTTCAATGGCAAAGCGTAAAGAGAGCGACTCACGTCTGTCAGTGGAGCGTGCGAGTGAGCACACATCCACGGTGGTGTCATTGAATACACAAGGCACTTGACATGCGTGCATACACGAGCGATGGCACACTGCGGGGATGCAACGCAATGTTGCAGGTGCTGTCAGCCTTTTACTGATTTAAAATTATCAATGGGGTTTCACGTCGGTCAGTTAACAAGCCTGTTGGAAGACGGATCAATGTTGTCCGATAGCTTTGCGTAATTAAGGAGCGTTGGTTGCATTGGCAAGGTGGGTGGTTCGCTCGGCAAGAGGGTGTCAGCTGACAAACGTGTGACTACTATTCACAGTGGAGTGGTTGTTCTTGGTTCTTTCGGTAAAGTCACGTAGAAGGGAAATAATAAAATAATACAAATAAAACTATAACATTTTCACGACAAGCAATTATCATCAGGTGTGAAATTCACAGCAAGAAATTGTTTTTCAATTTTTTTTTCACATTTTATTGCTGTGGGGTTCACACCTGATGATGATTGCTTGTGTTGCAGTCGAAACGTCGTGAGCATTTTTATTGTTTTATATTTGTATTATTTTATTGTTTCCCTTCTACGTGACTTTACCGAAAGAACCAAGAATATGAATCCCTGCAGTCACGAAAGCTTTAAATCGAAAAGTCGTGTAGTTGTTCTGCACAGCCTATAAAAAATAATACCGCCGTACAAATAATATGCAATCTTGATTTGAAGCTTTCGGTAAAATACCTACGTGACTTTACCGAAATAACCAAATAATATGCGGTTGTCGCTATTCGTTCGTGAGATTGTAATTCATTACGAAGCCAGCAATATATCTCACCAATTGCAGTGCCCATGATGTTTAAAACGTACAACTGAAAATAAGTTAAACAGCAATCACGGATCTTTGCGAGAGGTGCACGCTTGCGATTACGTTGAGCTACAGAAGCAGGGAACACTTGGATTAGAGAACACACGTGTGTATGTTGAACTTCTTTCGCACCGTACGTAGCCAGCCATGCTAATCGGAGGATGCGAGTCAAGAGCAACGAAACTAAACACACAGAGACGTCCTAAAGAAATACGCAGGTGTGGCGGCATCACGCAACTGTTATGAAATGTAAGTGTGGCTTGGGCAGGACGGGTTGATGGCCGGTGGTCAAAAATAGCGATCGAGTGACTGCCAAGGCATGCGGCTTATAGAACACGACAGACCGACAGACAGACAGGGACATCCGTCGTGGAGATGGAGCTATAACATGAGCACGTGCGCGGGTGCTGGTTGGATCGTTACGTCGCAGGAGCGTGGAGAGGTCCTGGCGACGGATTAGCGAGTCAGAATCGACCAGAATCTGAATTTAGACTGGAGGAATCCGAAGAGCAATGAAGCTCGTTTTCACGGATGTCCCAGAAGGAGGCTCTAATCCAGCAGTGGGTTAACCACGGCGATGAATTTAGGGGCATTGCCGTCACTGGCTCGCCGTCTTACAAATCGCGCGTTTCCACGTCGCCACGTACATGACCGTCACCGAAGGAACTGAGATTTAAGCAACAACCAAAACCACCACCCCCGCCGTGGAACAGACGCTGGACCGGTTCAACCGGATCTCAACTTTGGGTCGAGTCGTACGATTCTCTCTCTCACCACCACCACCACTGCTGTTGCCAATTTCCCAGCGTCGCGTAGCAATGAATACCATTGAGCTCATGACGCTAATCAGCGCGTGATTAACTCGTAGCATTTAATTTGTTCCTAAGAGCGACTAAATGCTGTAAGTGAACTGGCCAAAACCGTCTCAAGAAGGGACCTTGACAAACAAGACGAGTTTTAAGGCGAGAATCGGGGTGACGCTTCCTTGGGTTAACTTTCCGGCACAGGTAAGTGTCACGTAGTCTAACACCTTGTGTATCCGATCGTTCAGAATTGTAAGTACGTCACTTTACCCGGTAATTGTTTTAATTGGTGTTTGATTATGTAACACTGCAGTGTTATTGGCAATGTCGTGGGGGAGGTCTGAGTGGTTGTTATCGGTGGTGGTCGTCAGCGCACTGCGCTTTCAACCCGAGCACATGCGTTCAATTCCCTGCCACGGCTAACATCAGTGGCGAGTGATGTGCCCCCCCCCCCCATCCATTCACTCACCTAACACTGGTGAAGTATGGTCAATCAACCCCAACGACTGGGGGATGCTGTGGAGGAGATCTTTAGCCAGCAATGGATTGACAAAGGGCTGTGAGTCATTTGGTAGTTATTATATCGGAAGTGAAAGAGACATGCATAATTGTTTGGTCATTGGAATTTCAGAACAACGTTGCGAAACACCACCAGTACATTACCTATATGCCAACGGTCGGGAGCCTATGGCTCGCGAGCCATATATGGCTCTTCCGGTGACGGCATATGGCTCCCAGACACACACACAGACATACCTACATGCGTTACGCAGCATGCATTGCCTTGCGGCAGTTTTCAACAAATCGTCGACAGTGCACGTTGCATGATTCAACAAACTTTACCTTTGCGAGGCATGAGCAATCGCCTAAAATAGGTACGTATCGTGATGTACACCCGATAAACACACCCACACACACACATAGTTACGCAGATTGTTGATGCTTGCAGTAACTTATTGGAGTGTGCTATGCATTTTTTGTTTAAGTTATTGACCCAAATATCAAATGCTGTAATGTAAATATATTGCGTGCGAGTATCATCCACACCACGTGGGTCGTGGGGGTTATTTGACCAAACCTCACCACGATGCCCGGTGTCACTTCTTGAGCAGAGCCATTTGGAGAGTAGTTACATCTAAATGTGTCCTTATAAATACACTGTAAACTATTCCTATGCAACCGTTGCGGTCGAGATGAGCCCCATAGACATCGATGCCTACTCACCTGATTAAAGCGATGGCAATTATTGCACTGAGCGTGCTTTCCAGTGCCAACCACGCGTTTTGCTTGCACCCCAAGTACACACAGACGTTGATCGTCAGAAACATACGCACACAACCACACAGATGGGCATCAACATATCCAGCATGTGTCCTATTAACACGGTGAATACATACAAAACGGGGGGCAAGGGTGGCGAGGGCTTCCCTGTGTAGATATTGTGTGTACACTCCTTGGTTTTTTCGGTAAAGTCACGTAGGTAGAAAAATAACCAAATCAAGATTATTGTGTGTATGTTGAACTTCTTGCACACCGTACGTAGCCCAAACGTGCTAATCGGATACCCATAAAGGTATCGTGAAAAATGCTGAGCGGAGACATGGATGACAATGCCGACGGATAGCCACGGCAGGCGTGTGATGCTCTATCAGGTGACTGCAAGATGGCATTGGTGTCTTTTTCTTTCACATGGTGGGAGAGTAGATGAGCGACGTTGTTCTATTCGTGTCGGGGTTGGTGAGTGAGCCAGTGAGCGGCTCGAGGAAGTGGCCTGGCGAATATCTTAAACTTTGCCGGTGAACGATCGAAGCGGGACCAGTGGCGATACGCAGTGGTCCAATGGTTTGAGTTTGCCTTGATGAGGCTTGCTGTGGTGCCCAGCCCCGCTATTGTGATCGATGGTGCATCGGGATGTGACCCCCTGCCAGGGGGCAGACTTGTTGGGGTCCCAACTGTGAGCAGCACATGAAAGGGGGCTCCTGGCACCGTGCTTAACCGAGCATGCTTTTTTTACACGTGTCAACCGATTTTTTTCCCCCTTTCCTTAATAAAACTGCATGTGGCCTTAAAAATGAGTATATAATAGGTGACGTTTCGGTCAATGGCCCTTCTTTACAGCACATAGAGGGGCCGGAGATCTATAGCTAGTTCGATAGACTTTACAACTTAACATTGTACGCATTGATGCGTGTCTCGGTAACATGCTGTCGCGATAAATCTCGAACAGATGATCGAATATTAATTAAACGCAAGTTGAAGGTTTGTGTTGCTATCAATAACTTACGCTGTCACTCGCCAAGTATGCGCCTCGTCTATTCTCTTGTGTGACGCCACCTCCATGTGCAGTTCAGGAATAGAAATGTTATTGCTGCTAAACTAAGAATTCCGAGGACAGGGTTGGGGAGGCGTTACGGAATTCATGATCATGCTTTTCATTTTCTCGTTCTTGCATTCAAGGCTTCGCAGACTGGAGCGAGACCTGAAAATGTCATGCCAGGAGCCAGTGGGTAGGGTCAGTTGTGGAAGCAAGCTCTCCTTTAGTAAGACACAAACTATGCATGGCGTAGTGAGGGTGTATTAAGGCGGTCCGGCGTGGTGCTGGCCACCCACCCCCTCGTGTACCGTGCCAGCCTTCATAGGTGTTCGCTAACAGCGCTTGCTCCTACAGTCTATTACAGGCGATACGGGGGATATTAATATCCTTGCAGTCACGAAAGCTTCAAATCTAGAATTATACGGGGGATGTTTGTCTTTGTAACAATCCTATTTGTCAATCCACTGCTGAAATAAAGGGGGCTCTCCAGACCGTGCGGCCCGTGGGAGTTTTTGAGACCATACTTCGCCATGCTGGTCAGTGCCGGTTGGTGAGGGTATACAGCAAAGACGTGGGGGCATAGAAAGTAGAACGCAGTCGTGGATGTTTGCTGCCAACGTCCTCTGCTGCCCACCACGGAGCTTGCCAGCCCCCTTATGGCAACCTGTGCATGGTGGCCACCAACTCAAGCCCTGATCCAGGCTCGCTTTTCTGCCATCTGATAATATTGGGGGGCACATTGTCGGTGATCAGGTCACGTGGGCAATAGTGAACACTGCATCTTCAATCTGGGGTGCCTCGAATTGTATTCAGACGGGGGGGCGGGAGAAGGCAGCCAGCCAGCCGGCCAGCCGTCGGTCCCCTTGATAGAAAGCTGCTTCTTGTTCCCATCATGCCATCCCCACACAAGGCTGGGGTTTGAACTCTAACCGTACGACGGCTGATGAGCCCCGATGCTGGAGCACTGGCACTCTGTTCCAGAGCCATCATCACAGAGAGGTAATATGGAAATAAAAGAAAAATACCAAAATATGATAGGTCTGCCACTTCAACCCAGAGGGTAGAGTCCGCCCCTTGAGTGTTTTCACAGCTGGGCCCAGGCTGGGTTGGAGTCTTGAGTGAAATAAAAGCCCCCTTTGGAACATTGATTTACAACATATTGAGCCGTGCCCCTCCCAGGGTGGAGTGTGGCCAATAGCACTAATGCCAATTGACAAACATCAATCAAGCCACGGCAGCAAGGGTTTACGTGAGCACTTAGGAAAATAATTTACTTGCTAATCGAAGCGTAATTTATGTTGGTGTCAATTTCATTACAATCTTGATAGTTTTTTTAATCTCTTGTCATAAGAAAATACATCCAGTGTTTCGTGGAGTGCAGTCCTGCGCTAAAGTATGTGGTATGATAATGAGAGAGTGCTGTTGGGTTTGTTTGTAAAATAAACTCACATATGGAGAATGCTACAGTATTTACATGCAAAAACCAGCACTTCTGACAGTACACACACACGGAGCCATTGTAATGTCACTTCGAACACATGGACCTTGTAAGCTGGAGGAGCTGGGTTCAATCCCAGGTCAAGGCAGGTTTCTAGAGCAACTGCTACCTTTGCCCACCCAGCAGTAAGACCGGCACGTTGATACAAGTCAATTGATGGATTTTCATATGGTGGGGTAAATGTGGTTATCTCACCCCTCCCCCACATCTCCAAGAACACCCTTCTGACCAACATAGGAGGGGAGTATATACATTTACATAAAGGAGGATTAACACATTCTTGGTTCTTTCGGTAAAGTCACGTAGAAGGGAAGTAATACAATAATTATTTTATTATGTTTTATTTTTATTATTTTATTACTTCCCTTCTACGTGAATTTACCGAAAGAACCAAGAAGATGAATCCCTGCAGTCACGAAAGCTTTAAATCGAGAATTAACACCTTAAATTGCACATCTCATTGTGAAGAGTGAACTCTTACGTGGCCTGTGTAAACTAGCACTGTAGTCTACCAGCTGGCAGATTACTTCTCAAGAAAAAGCAATGGATCTTAACCTTGCATACTTTTGGCCAGATGACCAAAATAAAACCTGTTTAGCTACTTAGGTTTAGGCCAAGTGAATGGGTCTTAATCATTAACCCTGTAATCAATTGTATCGGAATGACCTAATTGAGAGTGATTATGTGAGTGGGAATCAATTGGCTCTGCTGTATTATCTCATAAGCCTACACGCAGCTGTTAGTTGTAAAGAAATGTCAAGGTCTCTCTCTCGTGCTGTCTTAAGCATCATGCTGTTTGCTCAAAGGCTCAGAAACCCACTTTGTATCCAGGATAAGCAATAAGCACTCGTATTAATGCTGTTTACCATTGCAGATGTGCAGATGCTGGTGGGTTTGGTGCACCAAACATTCTTGGGCCAAATGCCAATCCAGAAAAAAAGACGACTCGGTTAGTCTGCCAGTTTCTGTTTAGCCCGAATGCAAATTAATAACAAACCAAAAAAAAATGAAACTCGTTCGGAGAAAAGTTTTCATCGTTCGGCAATGTTTACTTTCCACGGCATTGGACGGGTGCTTGATTCGTGCGTGGACGGTCTGCATTCCCCGGGTGAGCTTCCCTTAGAGGCTCTTCCCCCTGCTACTCCCACCTCCCCTCCACCTGGCTCTCTCTCTCTGGAGTATTTTTAGCGAAATGCAAGTCGCAGTCAGAGCGTGAGAATCTCGCACGACTCTGAGTCTTGACCCTGCGGGAGAGACGCGCGGGGGGAGGGGGGGGTGAGGTTTGGGGTAGAGAACTGAAGAGTTTGGGGTCGTTGGAGTGTGGGCGGGATTCCTGTCCGTCATGACCTTCTCTGCTCATGGCAAATCACTCAGGAAGGTGCCACTTGAGACCTCTTATCGCCTCGGCGGCAACAGCAAGAGGCGGCAGCAGTGGCATTGCTGCCACGCAAGGAGCAATTTTTCCTTATCTCCGGACACGCCTCCCTAATTACAGCGCCACTGTTCCGTGGACACGCGGTGCAGTCACAACATGCTCCGGCTGATCGTTTCATCGTGCATCGGTTGCCCCCTCGCCTTGTCAGAGCGACGGATCGTTCACGCCGTGCCTCTGACGACGACCCGCACACCTCCACAAAACGAGCTCATTGTCCGCGAGATTTTTTTTTTGTTGTTCCAGGTTTTTTTTAAAATCCTTTATTAAATCCTTTATATTAAGTTCACTTGCTTGCTTGCTTGCGCGCTTACGACCGTGCAAATCTTTCGGTCGTTTTTTTTAACCCACTTCCCGTGATCCAATCGAGCTGACATTTTGCACACAGACTCGTTGTGCGTGACAATTTATTTTCGTGAAAAAAAATTCCTACATTTTTTACTTTTTAGGAATGTTTTTTCATATTTAATTTAAAATACCAATGTGATAAAAATGAAACTCTTACTCAAGAAAAACATAAATGAATAATACAATAAAACCGATGCCACGCATATAAAGGATTTATAGTGAAAAACTTAGTTTTTACGGGTTAATTTTTTCTTCATGTTAAATTACATTCAAAGTCCGTATTTGCGGGCGGGGGGTGGGGGGATGGGTTTTGGTGTGTTCGGCACCTGACTGTGAGATGCTGAACTGAGCGCTCGAATCGATGGATTTGTTTTGAGTGCGGAGAGGTTGATGGGAGCTCGTGTGAAACGGCGCTCTCCATTTGCTCTCATCCACAACTCCTCTAATTTGCCGTGGCAGCCGTGCTGTCTCAGTACTCGGAACGCCACGAGTTTTAAGTGAAGTGGAGGGTGGTTTGTTGTTGTTGTTGCTGTTGTTCCTTCAAATGACTGTGCGCTTCATCGCAGAAGGCGACAGACACCTGTAGCATTACTTCAAGTGAGGGTCAAGATCGGCTTTAGCCTCGGAGGCAAGCGTGTTATCATTTCGCCGTGAAACCACTGCGGGTTGTAAACTGACGGCTTGAGAAGGAATAAAAAAAATTGACAGCGCAGCTGCGTGATCTGATAATTGTGGATTTTCAATTGTATAACGCACAGGGGCAGAATATACGGCGTGCCTTTGTATACCATTATCCGGCAGAGTTATTATCTGGATTTGTTTAATCCTCTGTAATCATATCACACGTGACACGAAGAAGGTTTGAGTTAAGAATGAGGCTTAGCATTGACGGAAGTGTAAATGTCAGTGAATTCACGCGGGCCTTTAGTGACTTAACCGGGGCACCAATTGCGTTGCTGCGGTAATAAATTTACAAAATAAAAAAAATGATGTCCTGGAAAGTTAAATTAACCATGACGTGTTCCATCGTCGTGAATTTAGACACGGTATACTCGGTTTAATGTTTTATGGGCAATGCGTTATTTATTTTTGATTGTTACATCGCGTAATTCCATCATCATTATCCATTGTCTATGCACTGCTGGATGAAGGCCTCTTTCCTACTGTTTACATGCCTCATAGGTATAATTTAGGTGGATAAAATGAGACAAATATTGAATCGGAGAAGAGCAAAATTGATAACGTTGCAGGAAAACACGTATATCATAGACTCGCATACAGATTGATTGCACAGACTATACTGACACTTAATTCATTACGTATATGTTAATTAATCACAGTTCCTGGGCACAGGCCCAAAGGCCTATAATGAACTTGGCCATCTACTAAGAGCACTAATCATAGCATAGCTGATAAGAACTGACATGCTTCTTGCATTGAACATCATAAACGAGTGGGGTAGAGTTCTAATTTCAAGCAGTACGAGGAAGAATATACATTTCAGTATGGTAGATTGTGGAGGAGCGGTGATACAGTGGTTAGCACATCGCGCTACGGACCTGGTGGCCTGAGTTCAATTCCCAGCCATGGCTAGCATCAGTGGTGAGCGACATCAGAACTGGTCCTTCCCTCCCTTCTTCCCAAACCTGCCACTGACCAGCATGGTGAAGTACGGTCAATTAACCCCCAAGCCCCGCACAGCTGTGGAAGGCCCTGATCCAACAGTAGATCGACTCAGGGATGCACATGTGTAGCTAACCATTGCCAATACAGCACTGTTTATTCTTTGGTTCTTTCGGTAAAGTAACTGTTTATGTTTTAGTATTCATGTGATGGACGCTTTGGGTGGCAGATTTGTGCAATGCAACGCAAGGTGCCACGTGTGAAAGCGAAACAATAAAAAATGTACTTGACTGGTCACAGAAACCTTCACAATTCCATGAGGCAGCCAAAGTAACAGCAACCCCCCCCACCCCAAATTGGGAGCGATGCGCTCGTTTGGATAATCTGGCGCCTGCATTGCGGGCGTCGTCACACACACACAGAGAGCCTGGGTCCGGGACCGAAGCTGGGTCACAGAGCAAAATCAGCACATGCTGCTCAGCGCCCCCACCACCACCACTCCGGCCACCCATCCGCCATTTAAGCGATTCGCTTACAGCCTTACAGCTCATTACACAGAGGCTTTGTTTGTTTTCATTGAGCTCTTTGTGTGGACTGAGCTCATATACACTGAATACATTTTGTTAACCAGACGGCAGTTTAGGGTTGTTTTGTGTGTGTGTGTCAGTGGTGCATTGTGTGTGTGTCAGTGGTGCATTGTGTGTGTGTGTTTGCTTTTATCGCTCGTCCGTTAATGTTGCCCCTGGCAAGTCGTCGTGAAATGGACGCACACTATTCCACCACGCGCACCAAGTGGCTAAAACTACCGTCGTGTTAAAAAAAAATTGCATTGATCCCCCGGGTTTATTTGCACGCAATCATCCGAACGCCACTGGGCGTTCCACTATTTATCCAAGAAAGGCAATTTATTTAGTTTTTAAATACGCGTTTCCCCGCTTTATTGTTACCACTGATGACATTTTCAGGGCAATTCCCGAGTTCTTCAAAGCGACCCTAAAAGATCGAGCGTTGTCGCTCCTTTCTCAAGAGCTTCGCACAATCGAAAGACTCTTTACATTCTGTGATGGAAATAATTTAAGAAAAACTGCTCCCCCTCCCCACTAACTAACGTGCCGTTTTCCATTACTCTGCCAAATGTTGCCACCCCTTAAGCCCTATTAGCCACCACCCCAGCCACTCCCCCACAGCCAGCCTTGCCCCAGGGAACCCGAGCCCCATTACATCGGGCGATGTCGATTAAAGCGCTTGTGATTGGTGTAAACACGTGCAGGCCCCGTATTTACAATAGGGCAAAACAACCGTGCGATTTATGATCGGGCCAATCGTGTGTGAGCTGGACTGACACAAACTTAAAATGAAAATGCTGCTTGCGCAGTCTTCAAAATGCGACTTTGCCAGACTGCTGAGGTTATTGGGGGCATCCGTGGCAAAGCGTCCATGTGTGTGTTGGATGGTGGTGGGGGGGGGTTTGGTTTTGTCCGCGTGTGTGAGTGAGTGCATAAGCATGTGTGCGTGTGCGTGACCATGTGCAGAGAGAAGAGGGCAGCGGGTGGGTGGCAAGAGCAGCGAACGTCGGGAAGGCAGTGCCACGTGGTACGGCATTCATCCCAGCTGTTGTGCTTCCAAGAGACGTGCCTCGACCTGCAGAGCACGTTTCTAAACGTGGCTTGGCAGGGCCAGGCACGATCACACACAAGGCATTGTGCGCGCGATATTTAGACTTGGACGGCAGGGAATGTCCAATGCGCACTGAGACCCATGCCCCCTTTGCAGCATTGGTTAGGGTTGCCACCATTGAGGTACAACAACAGTGGGACATATCATGGGAAGAGGAACATTTCACAATACTAAAAGATGGGTGAACTATATGTGAATGCATTGTCTTCAGTGGTATATTATTACACAACTGACAAAAGCTCTGACTTCTAATGTTCTGGGAAAACTTAAAGATTTCTCAGGACAGGCACCTCAACAAGATGCCGATTCGGGGAAACCCAGGACAGGTGGCAACCCAAGCATTGACACATTTGGGAGTTTTTAAATAATTGTTGCTCATAACAATAAATAGTTGACAATTCACACAGAGAATGTACCGTGACCTAATAATGTCATGGGCAGTGTCCCTTCTTGAAGTTAGTAAAGAAAATAAATGTTCCATAAGAAGACCGTCTTAAATTCGTGTGTATTACCTGCCATCATATATGGATTATAAACATGCACTCTGATAAACAAAACATGGAACAAAAGCTGAACAGTGTTTAAATAAACCTGGAGATGTACATCCCTGGAATTATATTGGTAGAGAAAGAGGTACACACTGATAAGAAAACAAGTTAGGGACATTATATTAACTTTCATAATACAGTTCTTTGGGTTAGAGCCCATAAATGTAATTGTGCTGTAAACCCACCTCCACCCGAATACAGCCAATTAGTAAGGTTTGTCACGTGAACAAAATGTGCCAATTAGGTACGACTTCAGCACACCGGTGTGTTGGAGATCAAACCCACGATACAATTAAGTACGGCCAAGATTCATCTGGAAATTTCCAATTTTGGCAATTGGCTGAATCAGACAATTTTGGATATTTCCTGATGAAACTGGTTTTAGTCAATTTAACACGTAGGCTTTCGCGACCAGTATTATTCATAATAAAGGTTTTTGGGTTAGATCGCATGATTATAAATGTGTCACAACCGTCCACCACCCGACACGACCAATCAGTAAAAAATGTGTCACGTTACCAAAACGCCAATTAGTTACTTCTTCAGCTCACCGATTTGTTTGAAGAGTGAATCTTCAACATTTATAATTTGAGTACGACGTTTCGCTGCTAATTACATCCCGCATCTTCGGGCGATTTTCCAGAATAGTTGTAGTCGCCAGAGAAACGCCGTACTCAATTTGTATATGCTGCATGTATGTTTACTGTAAATGTTAGGTAGTCTTTGTAAGTGGGGATATTATTTATAAACATCAGCCAGTTTTACTGCACTACAGAATACTTGTTCCTGACATTTTGTGTGAAGTTAACCATTAAATTGCTTTGATTTTCTGCCTGCAGTGAAACTGGAGAAGGTCATTCGTGAAATATTTGAGCCAAAGTACAGTGTTGTAATATAATTTCGCAATTCTGAGTCCATGTGAGTGAGAGCCCAATGATGTTAAGGACAATGGCCTCATCTAATGGGGAAGGACCGAGCCACCTCTAAAAACCGGAATGACGTCTGCTGTCGGCATTATCAATTATTTCCCGTGCCTTGCTGCACAGCGGTGGTCATGGTTATGTCTCCCAAGAGGTATTGATTTGCCTTAGAGAGGCAGTTTGCAAATGTCTCTCTGTAAATTCAAGGAGAAAATAAACTATAAATGTTTCACCGCCCGGAACGGGCGCTGCAGTGCTGACATTATCAAACGGCTCGAAATGGAATGAGATTTCGAGACAATACAAATGAGTTCAACTGGACACCATTTGGTCAGAGTTGGTCTCAGTTTCCTGGGGTTCCTAGTCACAATTATTGTTCAGGCACATAGCCCTTTTATAACTGATTGGCCACTGTGCCAATGTCGTAGCTAATTGTGGAGCATCCCTTAATTGTCTCTTCGTGATTGCTTGTTGAGACTCGATGCCCTTGAGCTGTACTGGGCGTTTCCTCTCCGGAGAGGCTACGTGCAAAACACGGCACAGGCATACACAAGCGTGTTCCTCTACACACCAGCCCTTGGATACACTGCCAGGGGGTCATTGAATCCAGTCAGAGGTGGAAGGCTACCAGCGATTGGTTTGCTCTGAGGCACTCTCCCAGCATCCCTTGGGTGTTTGCTACGGTCTGTAGATAATAGCTGTACTACTGCTGGCAGAGGTGATGACCTGTCTGCCTGCCTGCCTAGCTGCCTGTCAGTCTGTTGTTTTGGAATGATATTTGTGCCGGGCAATTGCTGACAGGAGCATAGAGCCTGTTAATGACATAACAGAGACGAAGATCCCCCGTGTAGCCTTCACAGACTGTTGGGACAATTGCTGTTTGCGAGCGCCTATGAAGGCCGGCGTTGCACACTAGGGGTTGAGTGGCCAGCACCACGCCTGGCTGCCTTTGTCTCCCCAGTGTCGATGTTTACACATTGGATCAGGTACTAATTTGAGGCTGATTCGACCTCGGGATGCCCAGGACCGATTCAGATAATCGACACTGGTGTTGGCTGTAAGCGGGAATAGAACTTGGGTTTGTAGCGCAGCACGCTGACCGTTGCACCACCGCTCCCCACGTAATGACAAAACACACACAAATAAGAATGCGTCGTATAAGTAGTGTGATTCAATAAATGTTTTTTTATTGCACCCTGATTTTTATTTTTAAGCACGGGGTGAAGCTATGGTTAAAGGTTCGTGCTTAGGACTACGGTTTTAAATGTAGCCACCGTGAATGCCACTGCATTTGTTCTCACGCTGCCTGTACAGGAATAGCAAATGACAAAGGACCTCGAACACTCGGGGTGACGTGGCCTGGTAGTATCGCATTTGCCGGCTTGTTGTTGCGGAGGTTCATGGTTCGAATCCAACGGCCGCCCTGATTAATACAATGGGCTTAATGATCATAATCATATATGCCATCTGCTTCACGGTGGACGTAGAGATCCCCTGATGTAATGTGTAAGTCGGTCATTGTGTGCGGGCATCGGGGTCCTAGTTTGCCGTATTTGAAAATTGCTCGCAAATTATTCGGTTGGGATTATACATGCCAATCACTGCCCCCTGCTGGAAAACTTATACCCCAGGTCACTCTTGCAAATGAGACCACCCTTGTCTCTTAAGTTCTTACCTGCTTTAGAATTTTTTTTTTACTTTAAACTAAACTAACAAAAGATTACTATACCTTATTCATAAAACATGTTGACTGCCACTTGCATGCACGAATACATGTGTGCCATTTATAAACATACACATGCATGTGTATACAAATAGATGTGTGCCAATATTATGTACGTGTGCAGTGCTAAATGGATGATTATTGTCGGTACGATCATCGTATAGACAACAATCAATGTACGTGCATGGCAGTATTAAATAGTATTTTGTTGAGTGCTAGCTAGCCTTTCAAGCTAGAAAGCAGAAACGCAAGTGTAATCCTGCAGGGATAAAAGAATTTCTAACGGCATGTACCAAAATGCTACAAAAACACGGGTAACATATTTGGCTAATGTTTTGCAAATGTACGTTTTCTGCTGCAAGAGCCGCCTGCCTTGTGGGCTGTAAGCAATACACGGAGTGGACGTGCAGGACTTTTCACTCCTCTTTTGTCAATGCACTGCTGGATGAGGCCATCCCCCATCCCGTGTGGGTCGTGGCACTTACCTGGTTAATACTTCACCATGCTGGTCAGTGCGAGTTGGTTTGTCCGTCCCCTCCCTCCTCGCACCTCCGATTAGCACAGTTGGCTACGTACGGTGCAAAAGAAGTTCAACATACAAACATAGTATTGACACGTCGGCATAGAATGACGGTACAACAATGGATGTCTGCTGTAATGCCCTCTGCTGACCACAATGTAACCCCGCAGCCACCTATATAAACCAGTTTTGTTCATGTTGGTCACCCATCCAAGTTTTATCCAGGCTCCAACCTGCTTAGCCTTCAAGATCTGGCGAGAGCTGGTGCATTCTGGTTGATGTTTTCGGAGGGGACGCGGGCTCTTTTGTTGCACCGGCCACGCGATTCGCTGATTACCCAGCATCGCAAGATGATAATTACACGAAACAACACGATACGTTTTGAAAAGTATATTTAAAGTAAATATAAACACAGCTGGTAGCACAGTGGATAGTGCGCTGCCCTTTGAACCGGGCGACCCGTGTTCAACCGCTGGCCGTGGATAATACCAGTGGCGAGTGACATGTGAACCGGTGATCAGTGTCCCAAGGATGATCAAACAACAGTCACAGCTTGGAAAGGCCCTCGTCCGGCAGTAGATTGTCAAAAGGGCTTAAATTATCATTACTGTATTCAAAATAACTGCCACATTACAGCGAGCGAATCAAGTGTCAAATGAGTTGTGGGCTGCGCTTACGTCTGTTGGAGGTCCTGTGCAAGTTTTCCTAAATTTCACATTCCTATCGTGAGGACCGAGTCTTTGAATAGAATGGCCGCTGTGGCGTTCCGAGTTACGTGTGGCGCTCACGTAGCGCCACAGAACTCGTCCACACTGAAGTGCTGCGTTGACCCTGACCGGGATTTGAATGTGTGACTCGAGTGGCTGGGAAACACACCTGCTGCTGTACCAGGTGAGCTACGTCTCGGCCACTAGTTACAGCAACATATGACCTCATCGCCGTCTGTCTAAGTGATCCCACCGCGCAACTCCCTTGCTGCTGTATTCCTTCTGCCAGATCCGATCGTTATTGCAGTCAACACCTGGTCTCAAAGGTCCGTTCGTACAGTCCTCAGTATTGCCAACATCTGGCGTTAGATCTTCCCCGAGGTCACAGACCTCTGTAGGTCACTCCCATGCCTGTCTCGGTAACCTTGCCCCATCTCCTCCATCCTACACACGTCCCACATTTTCATCGTTTCTTCTGTCTGAGTACACCTCCTGCACAATGCTTTCTTGCCACATTCTATGAACCCTATTATTTCACAAGCTGTTCAGAATACTCTGCGCCTGCATTCAAAATCGAGAAGCATCCTTGTTTAATTCCAGTATTATAGTGCAGCTTTTTGACTCGACACAAACGTGACTCCAATCACAGTTTTCTTGTTAAATTGTCTTCCCGTGAGCAGGTCTATGGCTCAAGCTTCCTCCATCCCATCAACTCTCACTCCTTGTTCTGCGCCTTGCGACACCGACCTTCGTGCGAGGGTGCTTGAGCCATACCTATGGAGGAATAATTGAGGTGATCTTTTCTTGCTTTCCTCCACTGTTTTTTTTTGGATGATACCATCACCAGATGCAGTTTAACATCATACCACGGACAACACAATACACTACTGTGTATGAAATAAATGCAGATGACATGCCCTTAACTCGGCATTCAATAATACAATTGCCTAATAAATTACAGCAAGTTCCACGACAATATTCCATACATTTCATGACTTTTTCCACCGAGGAAACTTTCCGATTGTATTTTGTTTTGCTGGACCAGCAGTCGGGCGCACATTCCTCTTGCTTAGGCGAGCAGAGAGGCCGGAAACGGTGAAAGTAGGAACCCTTGAGCCCTCTCCACCGTCCGATGCTCCGCGGAGCGGAACATTAAACGCGCCATCTGTGGGATTTCTCCACATCTGCCCAGGGATCGGGTTAGGAGCGTGCCGGCCGTTTCCTGTGTATACAGGGGCACTTGTGTGTGTGGGTGCGCGCGTGCATGTGTGTTGGTGCGCGCGCGCACGTGCGCGTGTGTGTGTGGGTGCGCGCGCGCGTGTATGCGTGTGTGGGTGCGCGCGCGTGTGTGTGTGTGGGTGCGCGCGCGCGTGTATGCGTGTGTGGGTGCGCGCGCGTGTGTGTGTGTGGGTGCGCGCGCGTGTGTGTATGGGCGGTAGTGTAGCGGTTAGCGCGCTGCACTACGAACCTGGCGACCCGAGTTCGATTCCCGCTCACGGCCAACATCGGTGATGATTATCTGAACCGGTCCTGGGGCTCCCTTAGGTCGACTCGGCCTCAAATGAGTACCTGGTGCGGTGTGTAAACATCGCCACTGGGGAGACAAAGGCGGCCGGACGTGGTTCTGGCCACCCCACCCCCTCGTGTGCCGTTCTGGCCTTCATAGGTGCTCGCTAACAGCACTTGCTCCAACAGTCTGCTACAGGCTACACGGGGGGATCTTTGTCTTTTGTACAGGCGTGCGTGATTGCCTGCATGTGCATGCCTTTGTCCACCAAGTATTGACCCCGCTCGTGCTGCCAGGTTTTAAATCGGGTCGGCTTGGCACCCTGCCGCCGCAGAAGGTGTGACTGCACACACCTGCCTTTCACAATAGGTGTGTGTGTGTGTGTGAAGGCACACGTGTTGACCGTGTAGTATTCGTGTCGGATTGCACACTATTGTTTTTCACATGTCGTTCGCTTCCAACGCTTTCACGCGACTAACACCTGCAGCCATGGGGCTCTATCAATTGTGTGCTCGGCTTACGGAGGCCGCGTCCCGACGGACTTTCACCACTTTTATGTTGTTTGTAAACATGCCCACGTGTGTCCCGGGTGCCTCTCTGGGTTTGTCCACGAGCGCTTGTTTTGCTCATCCGTACAAAAGGCCACCACGTACATTTATTGCATTTTATGCGGCGTTGGAATATGGCAAAAATTGAAGTGTAGATATCGAGTATAAATAAGGCGCAATTCACCCCAAGTTGTGATGAATAGTCAAGATAAAAAATATGAATACACCCACCTGCATGTACAAGCTTCCGGCAACGTGGAATGCATTTAGATGCTTTGGGTAAATCCACATTGTATCTGTAATTTATTGCGATTGCAATCAAGGGTCAATCTTTCTTATATATTGCGGTGAATGATAGCCCCTCCGAGTTGCTGCATGGGTGTACATAAAACCATTACATAACAATATACTTGTTAAAAAACGGCAATTTGTGATTCGATGCATGCATGGCGATGATAAGACTCAATATTAATCTATGAATCGATGCTTTGTTCAACTGCTGATGTGTAATACTCTCGTACGCAGTGCAACTCTGCAAGGGATTCTCATAGAATGCTGATGGGTGCAATATTTAATAATAATTTCACCGTGTGTGACGGCGCTTTCAAAGAAAAGTACTGAAGTCAAGAGCCTGTGATTGGTTGGTGCACCAAAAAAAACTTAGTGGAAGAGTGTCGGCTATTCCCCCCCCCAAATTGTATTTAATGCAGCTCGCGCAGTACAGGAAATGAATAAAAACAGTGGCGGGATTTGTCGTAGGGTTGGGGAAGGGTGACTGCAGCTGTTTAAAGTATACGGTAACCTCCCAACATTTGAATAAATATTTTGTTAAACGGCCAGAATGAACAAGAAAAAAAATTCTCATTCTGTAGTCATGGCGATGACCAATAAAAAAAATCCGTCCACCCCCCCCCCCGTTTGAAAAATCTAAAAGTTAGGCTCCTATTTCGGATTTTGTACAAAGTGAAAGTTCGCGCGTTTGTTTGCTTGTGCCGACTGAAGGAAAAAAGAATACCGCTTAAATACAGCACTGCACAGCGAATATCTGGAAAGTGTATATTTATTACGTACTGCTGAGAAATAAAATATTCACTTGAGAGTTTTACCTCGCATTCTTTTGTCTGATGAACGCATCAGTTACGATCTGATTCCTTGCAAGTAGTTGAGTCCATTAATTCACACTTGCGGTGTATATTTCTCGGCTGTTGAAACTGAATTGCCGCAAATACATATGCAACTTTCGCAAATAAAATCGAGCGGTTCCCATGCATTTCTCCCGCTGCCTATATAATGTCATTGCTAAGAGACATGCAGAATGCACTGGGGCATGTGCTTTGTCAGCACTTTCTAAATAAACATCTTTTGTGAGCTTACACTTCAGCATACACGCCTTCTACAAGCGCCGTAAATCTTACAGCGAGTCTTGCTTCGTCGCAAGCTGCAGTGCAATCTTCCAAGCAAATTAAATGCTCTCATGCGTGTGTATATGGTCAAAGTGAAATCTCCTCCACTTGCTCGCTCACGCCCCTGCTGACAGAAGGGCCTCCACTAGAGGGGAGCTCTCAAGAGCCACCCTCTAGAGGAGGGGTATTTGGCCTACTTCTCCACGCTGGCTAGACATCTCAGAAGAGGTGGGAGTTGCTTCCCCCAACCCCCCCCCCCTCCATTTTTACCCCACCACATGTGAGAGCTGCTGACTGACTAACTGTAGAGAAACATGTTTTTTTCTCTGCTGGGTGGAGAGAGGCGGGGTGGGGATTTGAGAAAACTTGCCCCATTGTTTCCGCTGCCATGCCGGGAGATCGAACCGGCGACATCTGGAAGTCCCAGTGTTCTCGACAGCATTGCTGCTTATATGCCATCGGACGTAGTTCCGTTAAAAGTTTCAAATTCTTCAAGGTTTCCGATCTCATTGATTTGTTTCTGATTCATTGTTATTGTTTTCGAGTGAACGTTACACTCCTTGCACGCTCAGTCGTCCATCGATGGAATGCTTTATTTAACCCAGGTGGGAATCCATGGAAAAACAACACATCTCTTGCCCAGGAGGAGGAGGTCTTGATACAACTAAGTATCGTAGTGCTCTCGTTCCTGCCACTTTACTTCACACCATGCTGTGGGACAGAGCCTCACATGCATCAACTCGGCCTGAAATGTTGTCTTGTGTTTAGAGTTTATTGGAATTGTTACGTGGATGGTTCCCGTTTAGCCAGTTGGCCAGATCGTTTACAAGGTGAATCTGTGGTGCTGCGTGACCAAAGCAGCAGCAGTACAATCAAAAGACAAAAAATAGGGTCCTTCAGGAATATCACACAACTAACTAACGAGGTATTTGATGGTCGTTAATGAAACGCAAACACACATAGGCGAGTGAAAAAAAACCACCCAGTGCCAATATAATACGAGGGGCCACAGAGGCGCCAGAGAAAACAAACGATGGCCACATTGATGAAAACCTTCAGTGCGAAACTGCGTGACGTGTGTAAGAGTGTAAGAAAGTGAGAGCGTCGGGGGAGAAGACGGTCGGGCGGGATGTAACGGTGGCCCAGTGCGGTGCCGGCTACCCACAAGGCCACCAACGCACCTTGGCAACGAGCGGTCTTGCGGTTATTGCGCTATCAATCCGTGAGAACGTTGCACGCGGTTATTTATTGACGTTCATTCCATTGTTTCCTCCGTTCATCCGCCACGTTTGGTACATATTGCCGGCCGCTCAATTGAGATGCATTTTGCAGGCCTTGGTGGGGGTGAGGTGGGCAGAAACACGGGAGTGCGATAGATGTTTTTTGCGGTTTTGTCCAGAACCATTCTTCAACGCCATTCTCAAGGTTTAAAATTTTTTTTTATTTCGTGCAATCCCATGCTGTGCACATGCGCCCACAAAAAAACACACGCACATACACCCATGCGTTTACACGCAAAGATTTTAAAAAAATCCCCCGTGTAACTTTAACAGACTGTTGGGGCAAGTGGTCTTGGCTCGCACAAATTAAGGCCAGCACCACGCCCGGCCGCCTTTGTCTCCCGAGTGGCGATGTTTTACACACACCGCACCAGGTACTCATTTAAGGTTGAATCGCACCAGGTACTCGTTTAAGGCTGAGTCGACCTAGGGAGAGGCCCAGAACCGGCTCAGACGATAGTCGTCACTGGCGTCGGCTGTTAAGCGGGAATCGAACTTGGGTCTCCAGGTTCGGAGCTACCACCAACACGCAGAGACAGGAGACACGTGCGACGCGTGAGTCCGTGCGTGCGACGCGTGAGTCCGTGCGTGCGATGCGTGCGCGTGCCCGCGACTCGCTCTCGCGTTCCGGCATCGCCCCGGCTGCTCCGGAACAGCGGCACGACACGCCGAGCAGCGCCGCTGCCGCTGCCGCTCCGCTCACTTTCGGCGCAACATTCGCCGGGCTCCTCTCCGAAAGCCACTCGCAACACGCGGGGGGGGGGGGGGGGGGGGGGGGGGTCAGTGTGGGACGGGGTGCTGCCGCAGAGTCGGTAATGAAACCGGGCGTTTTATGGAGGAAAAAGCACCAAACCGGAAGATTCTGTCACATAAATCACGCTCATTTTTCCAAACGCCTGGCATGTGATATTCAAAAGGAGGCGGTTGTTACTCCCCCCCCCCCACACCGCCGCCCCCCCCCCCGTCCCATCCTCCACACGTGTAATTTAACTCTGCGGCTGGAGCTTGTTGAGGACTCCTGATCATTAACGCTGCAAATTGCCTCCCTTTTTTGCTGGCAAAGAATGTGTTTGGGGATGAAAGGAGGGGGTCCAGGATGTCGGGTGCAACTGGACGAGAGAGGGTGGAAAGCCTTGACCTCCAACGGAGGGTTGACGGAGCTATTCGCGCGCTCTCCTGAATAATGTTCAAAATAAACCTTGGAGCAGATCCGAGCAGAATGGCCCAACACTCTTTGATCTCACTCGCTGTCCTGCCTCTGACTTTAACACGAAGGCTGACCCAGAATTATGACCCAAAGGAAAACTGAACCAATATCTTCTCTACACAATTCCTAGCCTCACTGAACCCTTGGTTCCTGATCTAGCTCGAAACAACCAGGGCCTTGTCAGCACGTTTTGCAAGTTGAAGTTCAACGAGTTTGATATTATTGTTTGCAATTGTCACCGATGATCTATATTCTTGTCAACGTTATAAGAAGCAGAGGTGGAGTTGTCCACCCAACCTTCAACTCCCCTGTCCTCGGCAATACGATGATGTTTTTCGTGATGCATGATCACGATTTAAATCGAGAGTTGACTCATTGCTACCATGGCGGTGAATGGTTGTGTCCTCGTCATGCAGTCTGTCCCCAGGGGCAGTGACCTCCTTTGCATCTAAAGGCGGTAATCCTACGGCAACGCCAGGGTTTGAGTGACACATCCTTCCACAGTGATCACGTGCACAGTGGGCTGAGGGTAACTCCTGAGGTTAACGCCTGAGGTTAACGCCTGACAGTAAGTCATGATGGTAATTATTTAGGGTAACCCCTTAGGGTAACTCCTTAGGGTAACTCGTGAGGGTTACTCCTTAAGGTAAGTCCTGAGGGTAACACCGATTGACACTGTAACCACCACTTCTGACCCTCGTCTCCTGGATTGTTGTTTACCCATTACATAAAACCCACACAAATACGAAAAACATCCATTATTACGCACGCATCGTGGGCTCAAGAAGTGATATTAAACGGGAACAGATGCAGCATTACTCACCCTATTAATCAGAGGTGTGAACTCGAGTCATGTGACTTGGACTCGAGTCAGACTCGAGTCATGAATTTGATGACTTCAGACTCGACTTGGACTTGCATAACAATGACTTTGTCCCACCTCTGAGGTGTGGACTCGAGTCATGTGACTTGGACTCGAGTCAGACTCGAGTCATGAATTTGATGACTTCAGACTCGACTTGGACTTGCATAACAATGACTTTGTCCCACCTCTGAGGTGTGGACTCGAGTCATGTGACTTGGACTCGAGTCAGACTCGAGTCATGAATTTGATGACTTCAGACTCGACTTGGACTTGCATAACAATGACTTTGTCCCACCTCTGCTATTAATGTAATCAGTAATAAATAAATGAGGTGGCATTTCAGAATGCCACCACTCTTTTGTGAGTCAGCGCGTCTTCTTCTCAGGGTTTTTTGACCTCCCTTTGGAACTATAACCCATGGCACCGTAACTCTAAAGACACATCTGTGTGGAAACAAAAACTGTAATCCCGACCCAACGCAACTGCCAACTCTATCCCACGCAGATACAATGGCAGCATTATACTTGACGCCACTTCTGCTGATAACGTGCATTATTCTGATCGGCGTGTGTTTATTATTCATTCAACAGCGACAAAAAAACAGCCGTGCATTGTGTTGTTATTTTAACCCTTGGTGGGTTGCACATATAGCCACGCGGCAGTGCAATTAGAATGAAAGTCTGCGGCTTTGACTGTGGTGCTGTTCTTAAACGTGAATAATTACTGTTTTGGGGGAGTTGTACCAGTTGCCATGAAACAAAATTGACCTCTAACCCAGCGAGCCCGAGCACAAGTTTGGCATGAACGTATTACTACGTGTACAGTACTGGATATATGCACACACGGTGCAGCTTGATTACGTTCAATACACTTGTACTTAACTTTTTTTTCCACGACACCAGTGGCATAGTTTTATTGGCTTGGGTCCCAGTGTCAAAAAAATTAAATGGGGGGCGGGCAGGGAGCCCAGTACAATCTACCCCCTCCCCCCCCCACGCGATTCATAGCCTGGTGCTTGAGTTCTTCCGGCCCGTGGGTCCCGGTGCAATTGCACTGCCTGCACACTCGACAACTGTGTTGCTATTCTAGGGCAGCGCGGTGTCGAGATGTCAACTACTTCGCCTGGTATACGAGAGGTCGTGGGTTCGATCCCGACCCTGCTGTATATTTGTAGTGTTGCACGTTCTCTCCGTGGTTGCGTGGATTTTCCTCCAGTTTCGCCCCCCCCCCCACACACATTTAGGATCAGAGTGCGTTTAGGGTATTTGGCTGCTGTAAATTTCCACGTGACAAGCCACTTCGTTGAGCCATCATTCATGGCCAGGTCGCTTCTGAAAAGTAACTTGTACATCTCGGTGGGCTTTTAGTGTTAGAGGTGTAGTGGCTCAAGCCCGTGCCCCAGCAGTTTTGGAGGCAAGAGTTTATGGATCACAGGTTGACCTGCCAAACCCGCAGATGCGCAAAGAGGGTCACGGGAGATGCCATCGCAGTAAGTGGGTTGTGAACCCGTTCATCCCCTCGTATGCATGGGGGGTTTCTCCTGGGTTGCTCCGCATGCACAGCGCCCATAAAATACGAAACACGCCGTAGCGCGGTTGGCTACGTACGGTGCAAAAGAGGTTGAACATACACGTTGAAAAGAAAAGAAAAACATTGAGGTTCCTCAATAAATACATATTTATGATACATATTTTCTTGTTATTTGCTGCACGTATTGTATATATGCGCATTTCGTGGCTATATCAACATCCTGTAATCTAAACGTAGCGTGAAATAAATGGCCAGCCTTAATCGAGCTTCGGAGGGCCGGTGCCGTTTTTAAATTGTCCGAAACGCGAGGCCCCCCCCCCCCCCGCTGGCCTCGTTAATACGAGCACAGGAGGCACTTGGCGAGGGTCTCCTTTTGAGTTGTTGTCGTTGTCGCTGTTGGGACGACTGCCACGCAATGCAATGAAGTCGCACGGCGGCCACCACGTGTGTTCGCGCTGGGCGGTTCCCTCTCCGCTCCTCCCGCGCGCGATGGAAATTTGGGGGGCCCCCGTTGCATTTAACCCTGGGGGCGGGAGAGGTGGCCGTGGTGGTGGTGGTGGCGGTGGTGGGGGAACTTATACAGTGCCCCGGTATTTATAGCGACCGAGGAGGCCTCGTGCCGTTCTCACAATAGAGAACGGCGGATTGTTGAGGACGAGTTTACAATGGGGGCTTTTGAAAAACACCGCTGCCGTTTCGTCAGCAGCCTCGCTGTTTACGTTCATAAAACAAAAAACGATCCCACGGCTCTGGATTTAGTGTTTGTTGCTACGCTTTTAGACCCAGAACCAAACACAGTGCGCAGTGTGCGCGCACGATGAGCAGTGGCATCGGGAATGGAAAAGGAGAACGTCCACTTTCCTAAAAAGAAATGCAAGTTGGTTACTTGAGAGAATGTGACCCGACACTGATGGATGGCTGAATTATAATATTATTTAATTCAGCATCATGCTCATTGATGTGTTGTCGATTGTCAATGTGTCATTCTGCTTTAACTGGAGAACCAAATGTAAGTGTAGAAGATGTCCAACTGGAAAAGAGCTTCATAGATCATCGGATTCCTCCAGTTCAAATACATTATTTGATTCTGAAATACAAGGATTAGCCCCTGTGTATGGGGCCATGGTCAAAGTGCCACCAAAGCTGCTACCGCACCATCATCAGCTGTTGTTTATCCACTGCTGGATGAAGGTTTCCCCATGCCATCACAGATCCTCATGGACCAGTGCTGCTACTATATATCTCACGCCTGCACATGTTCCAGAACCGTTGAAGATATCATTCGCCACTGGTGTTAGCCTTCATCGGGACTCAAACTCAGGTGACTGAGTAGCAGATCATATTGCGTATATCACCGCACCACCTTTCTATCTATGCGCATGTATACTGTGCGAAAAAAACTGAAACGCATTTCAACACATTAATTATTTAAACACGTTGTGACTGAATTCACGCAAAACGCGCTATTGTTAGTGTAACCAGTGGTGGCAGGTGGCCCATACATTTAGCCACGCGTCTCCCAGTTGCCTACTCAATCTTTTTTTTTCAGTGGCAAAAAACAAATGGCCATTGGGGTTTTTTTTCCTTTCTTCCAGGCGATGCCGCAACCAGTCGAGAAATGCGATTAAGAACGAGACCTGATGCTGCCACACGAGTTACACGGCCTGTTATTTTACAACTTTATTCGTAATGCATTATTTGTTACGTGTCCAAACACGTATATTTAAGTAGCTCCCCGATTGTTTCGTTTTACTCTCCCACCAACCTCGTGCCCCTAGTGCCCTTCTTGCGCGCGGTGAAGAGTTGATCGGCAACGTTTATAACGTGTTCATGTCGGGCAGTGACAGATTATCTCAGTTGCAAAAGTAGCTACATATGCTACGGGCCCCGCACTTTCAAGGGCCCCGCGCTAAATGTTTTCAAGCTATCAATTCCGGTTCAGTGATTCTGCACTTGCTCTATTACTATAGTCCTATACTGCCTTCAACTTTTATGAACGACTGGGTGTTTAAGGTTAGCGATTTGTCGTATTATCTGGCTGTATAGCAAATGAAAAAATACAATTACTTTACTATGCAAGTAAAAATTTGTGTTTTTAATATTTGTATTTTAATTTTTATTTTAGGCACCCTTTATAACATATGCCACACATACCCCGCACTAACTTAATGCGGCACTGATGTCGAGGTCGGTCAGTGAGCCAGCGTGTGGCTCCAGGAGTAGCTGGGTGAATATCTCTAAAGCACTGCCAGAGACGGAGGGAAGCAGGCAGTGGCGTTACTACAGCATGTGGTCAGCAAGTTTGAGACCAGTGACCACCGTTGCAACGTGGGCTGTTCTTAATTTGTCATTGGTATGGAAGAGAGCCACGTATGCCAAGCGATGCAGTGGATACATCCACCTCTTGGTATGATCAGCACATGCCTGTCTAATCCTCAAATGTAGTCTTCCCAACTGGGTGCGAAGATTGCCCTGCTGTTGAGAGTGATGAATCTCCATGGACATACCCAGTGTATGCGTTTTGAAAATAAAATAAACAGATGCCAAAGCATGATAACAAAAAAAACTCGGCTTCTCTCTCTCTCTCTGGCAAGGTAGAACAAACGCAACTTTGGTTGTTTAATTATTGCCGCGGTCGTCACGGCTATCATCACTCTGCCGCCCGTAATTTCGTGGTCTCGTGAATGAGGGCTCCCAAGTAATTGAGGATTTCATCGCAGGGGACCTGCCATGCCTTGCGCAGGCTTTGGCACGGTGTGGTGACATTTCTGATGCGGTTTTCTTTCCACACCATTAGCCCGTCACTCAGCCGCAGCACGAATCAGTGAGAGTTGTCGGACTTGATCGGTAGGTGTGAATGCAACATCTTTATATCGGGCACGGTCGCCCTTTTGTGTTGCTAAGCGAGTAGGACAGTGTCCTGCCGTTTTGAATTTTGTTCTTCAATACAAGATTAATTACATAAAACAATTTTTTTTGCCAAATGCTCAACAAAGATCGTTTGTGTTGTTGGGCTAGTGCCTGGAACTTTGTCCTGGTAAGTCACATGGATAGAATAATTTCTTAAAGTGGATGAGTGTATTTTAATAGTAGTATTGGTGTGTGAGTGTGTGTGTGCGTGGCCATGTGTGTGCAGTCGTGTTGTGAGTGCGTGCATGTGTGTGTGTGTGAAATTCACTGCAAATGCCAAAGGATCACACAGCCAAAATAAAAAAAACCATTACTTGCAAAGCCAACAATGTTACATTGCTCTTCAACAATACACAAAGGCACGGCGGATTACTGCACAATGCAGACCTGTGCTGTAATAATGAAAAGAGGTGTTGACTTGAAGTCTTCACTTGTTTGGATGATTGATTGAATGAGGAATGCTTAGCGGGCCAGCTATAGAGTCCACCATATCCTGGGTAGCCAAGCACACACGTTAGGCATTTGCCGTCGCAAAGAATGTCATCTGACATAAAGGTAAAGAATTCCTAGGCTCGAGTTCTTTTCAAAGCCCAAACATTGTGACATTTAGTTTGGTCATCCACGCTCGTGGCGAGGAGGCTGTTGTTATTGCCTCCATTTTTCATGTGGGAACAAACGCCCCCTTCCATCTCCAACGTCAATTTGCGATCCGGGTCCTCGAATTTTCCGAGGGTCCCAGCTGGCAGACTGATATCTGTCGACGGTGAAGCCCAAAGCCTCGCGTTGCCCATTACGCCAAATATATCGTGTTGTATATCGGGGGACCCACAAACCACACGCCTTCAAGGCTTCCTCACTGCTCACCAGACCAAGACCTTATGAAGCCACCATTCACTTGTAACCTGAGCAGGCAGCTGGCTGCGTGCAAAGCAGGTGCAGACAGCAGGCCCTAATCCTTGTAGTGTGGATTGTGTCCTAAATGTTTGCTTTCACTTGGGAGTCCAGTATCACCTTTATCTCTACCTGGATCATGTGTAATGGTGATTAGGGCCGGATTAACGGAGGGACTTTTAGGGGCTGCAGCCCAGAGTCTTTGATTTTGAGGGCCCTGTAAGAAAGTATACACGGTACCACTTTATAATGGTTGAAAGGCAATCCTGTCATTCAAGCCATCGCATCACGATGTGTATTACTACCAGTTGTGTTGACATTAGAAGAGTTTTGTTCGTTTTAACTTTAACTTAGCTTAAAAATTCGTCATGGGACCTCCTTTGCCAGTACCAAAATATACTAATAGGGATTTTCCCCTTTTTTCTGGCAACAAAACTGACACCTTTTGCAAGGAATCATGCTTACATTAACCACAATACTTGCAGTCAAATGCAAACAAAAAACAATACTCTGATAATTATTGAACAATACTCTGATAATTATTATCAGAGTATTGTTTTTTGTTTGCATTTTACTGCAAGTATTGTGGTTAATGTAAGCATGATTCCTTGCAAAAGGTGTCAGTTTTGTTGCCAGAAAAAAGGGAAAACCCCCTATTAGTTAAAAAAATTCGTGTATCTCACTTAAATATTTGCAACTGAAATAACCGTGTTTGTCATTGAGCATGGGTGATGGTGGAACAGGTCAGGGGGAAAAATCAATAGGCAGAGAGGGGCCCCGAAAAACTATGCCAATCCTGGGTCCCCATCAAACTTGCGCTGGGCCAGGTTGTGATATTTAACACGGCAGGTTTTTCTTCTTGGTTCTTTCGGTAAAGTCACGTAGAAGGGAAATAATAAAAGAATAAAAATAAAACATAATAAAATAGAATTATATTATTTTGTTTTTATTTTATTATGTTTGATTTTTATTATTTTATTATTTCCCTTCTACGTGACTTTACCGAAAGAACCAAGAAGACGAATCCCTGCAGTCACGAAAGCTTTAAATCGAAATATAGCAGTTTTGTTAGAGTGTAACTACCATCCCCTGTGAGCTGCTGCACAAACTAAGACAGGAGGATTTTTTTATTCGGTTTCCTTTATTCGTGGTTTTTATTTGTTAAGGGTTTTATTCAATTGTATTCATTAAGGGGTGTGTCAAGCGTTGGGCTGTGAGCCGTTGTGTGAATGGGCCACTGTATAAAATCAAGTTTTAGTTAGGCAAGAATGTGGGTGATGTGTGACCACAGGACACGTACGTGCCGCGTTCGTGTCTGTGTGTGTGTGTAATGAATTCAACGTGGAGTTTGTCGAGTTGGAATATTTATTTATTTTAGAAATATTTGGTCACTTTACAGCAGTCCTTGGGGTTTTATTGTTGGAGAACCGTTTCAGGCACGATTTTTTTTCTTTCCCAAATCTAAAAAAAAAATAACATGAAATAAATCACGTTTTTTGGGATAAAGGCCAATGTGTATGTTCAGCCAAAGCAACATTTTCCCAGACTTCTTTCCAGTGAGGCCACGGGAGACTTCGCTAGCACACCTACATTACTACTTTGCCATTCCACTTCTCTCACAAGCGTGTTCTGTACTGTAACAAAATGGCAATGGTTCATCGTTAACTGCAGAGGTCACACTGGATTTTCTGTCCGCTGTATAAAAAAAAACGAAATCAACATTTTGTCTGAAAACATTATTGAAAGAGAGAAAACATTGATTATTTTCCCACGAGAAAGCATTACCCAACTGTTGTACTTTCACTTTTCTCCTTTTTACTTGAAATCCAGTTGGAACACAATTTTCTTTAAAAAGTGTTTCGCAGAGTTGGCTTAAAAAAAAAGTCGTTTGCAGCGGTGTAACAGAATCGGCCGTGTTGGCCGTGACAGGCTCTGTAATTTGCCAAGTTCGGTACAGGGTCACTGTGAATGGAGCCTCTTGTGGAATGTGTTCCACAGAACCAGCGCGCTCTGCACCGTAAATGTCCCCAATTTTCTGAAACTCTCAGCTCACTGGAGTATACCTAACTACCCCTAGCTGACGGTTGTATGAAAGCAAATTTAACGCTACACAGGTGTCGGGTGGTGACGGGTTTAACGACAAATTTATATTTACGCGATCTAACCCAACAACAAAAAAACCTGTTATGGACTTACATTGGTATCGATTAAACTTTGTTTTTCTTTCCACCACGTACATTCGGTAGCATGTTTAATACATGTTCACTTAGCTGCTTGTTTTTTTAAGCCAAGATTTCTGCTCGGAGTTTGTGCCGTGGGCCACCGCGTGCACGATCCAACAAGTGTCGTTTGACGTTATAAACAATCGGCCTTTCGGAGTCGTCACCTGGTTTAATGAAGACTTTTGTGACTCGCCTCGAATGCGAGCCTGGGTTTCTGTGCATGGGGCATGCGTCGGGGGGGGGGGGGGGTGAACACGGAACTCGGAGTGGATTCTTGTGAAAAACTATCCGACTCATTCAGTGGCCCATGCGGTGCACACCAGAAAAGGTCGTTTTTCGAAAGCCGGCCGTCTGGTTTAAGTGACGACGGGCCAACAAGGCCGAGCATTGCGGCATCCCTGAACGCAAGGGAGACGTTCAAATGTTCTTCACCGCAAACATTCGGTAACTTCCAGGTGTAAAGCATTTGACCGTGCCATCTTGTTTGTTTGTACATCCTAACACTGCTTATAAACGCATTACCTGGTTTATTAAAAAAAAATACGAATTTCATACCCCAGGAAATATTTAATTGGTGACGATAAACCCATGATACGTGACACGGTTTTGCAAAAATATTTCTGTATATATTTTATACACACTTTGAGAAGAGCTAGAAGCCGTTAGATAAAGTCATTCAGCCGTCCCAGGTGTCCCGGACAGGAGGGGGGGGGGGGGGGCGTGTAGCATTTCCACCGTCGCCGAGAGCACCAAAACCTCCCCCTCCTCGTGTGCGTGCCGGGGGTGACGAGCGCACGTTCATTCAAATATTCATGGCGCCCGCTTGACTCTTTCCTTTCTGTGGCGCGAGCGCGAGAAGTGATCCCGGCGCGTGGCCTCTGAATAATTTAAGGGAACTGCTGCCTCGGGGTGGGCGCGTGGTGTCCGTTACGCCCCAGGCAGTGGGTGGAGAGGGGTGTTTGGTTTGGGAGTGAGCGAGTGGATGCACCTTCGCGTGCGTTTGCATGTGTGTGCCCGCGCGCGCGCGCGTGTGTGTGTGTGTGCCCATGAGGCTTGTGCCAGTTATTAGCGTCTGTTGCGACTTCTTGGCCTTTGTTGGATGTCTCACTTTGCTGCCTCGGTTCAGCCGGAGAGCAGGTTTGCTGCTGCATTAAAAAAAATGTTAAGGATAACTTGGCCAAAACTGTGGTATTGTTTTGTAGGAATTGTGCTGTTCTTCATTGTGTTTTCGTGTTCGTATTGTTTGTGGAAATTTTGGGGGGGGTTTTTTTTCCCTCCAAGGAATTTGTCTTGTTTTGTATACAATGGGTTTGGAGAGAGCGGACAGTTTTTACTAATCTCCGTCAACAATTTACACACGTGTGATAGGAGGCTAATGGGTCCACGTTTCTTCACGTCAGTTTTGTCTTGGATTGAGACGTAATTTGTTACTTGACTATGGTATTTTATAGCCGAGTATGAGTGTAGTTAAATAAATAGTACCACCGTGGTTACATTTCTAATGTGAATACGTTTAGAACTGCGTACGTCAATAATAACCAACGGAGCGTTTTGATTCCAATTTAAAATGAGTAATACATTGTTGAACGAAAATGCATCTTGACGACTTAAATTTTGTCAGCGAAGCTGAGCGACCACAATTTCATTCAGTTTTTTTTTGTCAGGGAACTGTGTATGCTTCTGATGATTCAGCTCTTGGCCTTCCAGGAGCACGCGAGCACACGTGATGACAGCTGTATTTTTCACACTCTCGTGCAGGTGCCGTCGGCCAACATTCGAGCCCGAAAATAATTAACGCCTTGTGAGGACAAGCGCAATTCAAACGGGAAAAGCGGTGAAACAAGGAAAGCCGTTGAGGAGGAGGAGGAGGACGAAAACCAGAGGACGACCCAGCCTCCTTGCGAGACGCCCACTGCGGGCAGGAGTTGAGGCTCCTTCCGTGCATCCCCGAGATGCATCGCTCTGGCGCATCTCGCTCCAAGGAGAGCGGCGCGCCGCCCAAAAAGAGCAGCATGCTCAGCAGCCTCCTGCAGAAGCTGCACCTCGACAACCACGGCTCGTCCTTCAACCGCAGCCGTGGCCAGCAGTCGGGCGGCCTCGGGCGGCAGCTGGACCTGCACCGGGGCCAGGATCCCCCGCCCATCTCGAGCGTGCTCAACCACAACCTCCTCAACCTCAACCAGTTGCAGTCGGGCGCGCTCAACGTGCCGGGGCAACCGGGCAGAGGCGGCGGTGGAGGCGGCGGCGGCGGGGGCGGCGGCGGCGGCGGGGGCGGAAGCGCCGCGGTGATCCAAGGGCACCACCCGCCCTTCTCGTGCCCGCAGACGCAGGCCGGGTACCCGTGGGGGCTCGACGAGTGCTTCGCCGGCGACGTCGCGAGGCCGCGCAGCTTTAGCCAGTCGCGCCAGCGCCTCTGCCAGGTGCAGCCGCTGCCCGACTCTGGCCCCGGCGTGCCGGGGGCTCGGGGTCGGCACCAGCGCTCGCACAGCTCGGGCCAGCCGGTGCAGAACCTTGTGCAGATCCAGCAGAGCAACCAGAGCCTCTTCGGCGGGCCCGCGGTCGCCTCTTGCCAGGGCTCGCAGGCGTTCGTGCAGGGCCACGGCATCCAGTCCAACCAGAACGTGAAAAAGAGCCTGATGCTCCCGCTCGCCGTGAACCTGCAGGGCACGGCCGTCGAGTTTGTCGGCCCGCAGAGGCCGAGCGAGCGCTCCCAGAGCCCCCGGCGCTCCAACCAGAGCCAGAGTCTGCTGAGCCTGCAGCAGCAGCAGTTGCAGCAGCAGCAGTTGCAGCAGCAGCAGCTGGTGCATGGACCTAGGCCCAAAAGCCCTTCGAGTCAGGTGGCGCAGAAGCTGTTTGGCTACGGTGAGGGGAGCGAGCGGCAAATGCTGGACGACGGGGAGGAAGAGGATGACCCGGCGCCGCGAGGCCACGAGGGCTTCCCGCACGAGAACAACAACGGCGAGGAGGCGCGGAGGCAGAGGAGGAGCCCCGGCGAGCAGAGGCCGCGGCGGCTCACGCACGGCCGGGCGAGCGGCGCCACGACCTCTGCGGCGGTGGCGGCCGTGGCGGCCCAGCAGCGGGTGGCCGACGACAAGGAGAGGGAGCGAGAGCGGGAGAGGGAGAAGGAGAGGGAGCGGGAGAAGGAGTTGGAGGAGGCCCGCACGCGCGCCATGCAGATGGAGAAAACCATGCGCTGGTGGTCGGACTGTGCCTCGAGCTGGCGCGAGAAGTGGGGAAAGGTCAGTCGCGTGTTTGTCCGTGGGGTTTTAGTTGGTGCTGCAAGGCTTCTGGGCGGCCTCGTACGCTGTCATTTGGAATTTTAAGGAAGTACAGTCAGTGTCACCACGTTCAAGTAAACATAAGGCTTACCATTTTGGGGAGGGGGGGGGGCGAGATATGTGACCGTACTTCACCACGCCGGTCAACGCGGATTGGTGAAAATACTCACCATGAGACTGAGCGATGGCAATGGCTTGGGGAGACCTTCATCCAGCAGTGGATAGGTCGTAGCTGATGATGATGAGGATAACGATGATCGTGACAGCAGTGGCGGTAGAAGAATATAGAGGCGGCTGGGGAAGTGTGTAGCAGGTATAGCCGGTGTTTACATTGCATAGAGAGAAAACAATTTCTGCTGCACGTCGTGGCTACAGTACTATTCTGGCTGCTGTTGATCTCAGATTGTCTGGAGGTGATGTGTGACAGGGATGGATCGGGGGTTAGGTCTTGCACTGCAGACCACACATTACACTTTTGTCTAAAGACAGTGACTAAATGCTATGTTAGTCAACAAATATGACTAATACCCGGATAATTATGAAGTACGTTCGATCATTATTTGGTCCTGAACGTTTTTGAACTCTTTTTTTTGCGTGCTATTGACGTCATGTCAAAAAATGATGAATCTATTGGGAAATGTCACAGAGGGCTGTGTGCCAGGGAGCGGCCCGCAGAAGACATTATCTCATTAATTCAAAAATATCCTTAAAATAGCCATTTTATTATTTACACAGTCGTGGTTACACCTCCCTACGTGCTCTGCTATGAGCCCGTCGCATGACAGCCAAACCAACGGCATTCTTGCTTGAAATCTCAAAGCTGGGATTTTGCGAAATAATGTGGACATTTATTTTAATGGGATTTTTGTTCGTGCAGTCATCGGCGACCGGGCTGAGGCCATCAACTCGCTGCACTTGAGAAGCCACTTTTAATAACGGGTGGCTGCTTGCCATTGAACCCAGGGTCTCGGCAGTGCAGGATCAGTGGTCTTGACTTCTGAGCAATACAGCCGTCTCTGTATGTCACCCAGAGTATCGATGTGATCCAGAGTGGTGCTGCTGTGCACTGACATTTGGGTACGGAGCCAGAAATGCAAATGCCATATTTCTGTGTTTGGGACAGACACACGCATCCATATATAAAACTAACTAAACAATTTTATTTTATCTTCTTGGTTCTTTTGGTAAAGTCACGTAGAAGGGAAATAATAAAATAATGTTTTATTATTTTAATTTGTATTATTTTATTATTTCCCTTCTATGTGCCTGTACCGAAAGAACCAAGAAGATGAATCCCTGCAGTCACGAAAGCTTTAAATCAATATTTTATTTTATTTAAACTATATTTTATATTTTACTAGGTAAGGCCCAGTGATCTATATTGTTATCTTTTCAAAAGCGACCTGGCCACAGAGAATAGCGCAATTAAGTGGCTTGTCATGTGGAAATTTATATCAGCCAAATACTCTAAACGCTTGTTTCTAAATGTGGAGGGAAAAACCGGAGGACCCGGAGAAATACCTACACGACCAAGGGGAGAACATGCAAACACCAAATATATATGCGTCTGGGTCGGGATCTAACCCACGACATCCTGTATATCAGGTAAGGTAGTTAACATCTTGCCACCATGGTACCTTTATCTCTTCGTAGCGCTGCTACTGTTGACTTCCCACCAGATGATGCGGGACTCGTCAGGCAATCCGCATGTTCCCGGACACGGAGGGATAGTAGTTCTTAGCTTGTAACAATTCACCGCATTTACATTACGTGCGTCAAACAGTGTGTTAATAAATCCATCACTTACGATGCATGGGACAAATATCTAAATATATGCGAGTGCATATATTTAGATACAGACTGGACAGGCCAGACAGAGCAGATGAGACGGACAATCAGACAATACAGATGAGACAGAACAGATGGGACAGAATAGGATTGATTTAATCAATTTAATATTTAGGTGGAGACAGAAAGAATAATTAAGGACCGGTGTGTGCGAGTGAAAAGTAAGGGTATTTAATTGTAAAAGTATTTCCCTTAAGTTGCGAATAGTTTTTTGGATGTAAATGATGTGAATTACAGGAAGAAACCCATCAACAAAAATGTGTTCACCATTATCTAGCTCCGTGTTGCAGTTGAAGTGTAAATGCAAATTGCACGAATTGTGATGCTTCACTGTTCACAAAATGTTGTGTTTACAGCTGACAATTACCCCGAGCAAAAATGTAAACCCACACCCTGGAGACAGCCTCTCCATGTAATTGCTGCGCCTTGATCACGAGCCACATTTTAATTACAGAAAATCGCCTTCTCCAAAAGAAGCGCGAACTGACTTGACGCTAATTTAATAATGACAGTAACCGCAGGGTTTGATTTTTTTTAATTCACACGTGTGCACGGTTTGTGATGGTGTCAGTCTAAACAACGTGTTCGGTCACATCACTTGGATGTGAAGTCTATGAAGTGATTTAAGAATCTGCGTGCGTGTGCATGCTGACTCACACCAACTGGGTCTGTCCCGTGTCCTCCTGCCAGCGAGCCTTCGACACTTCACGTGACCTCAAACGTGCACCTAGCCTGGCACAAGCGCCGTGGTAACACCACCGCCACTTAGGGGCGAATGGCGGTTGTTGACTATATGAATTCAAATTGGTGAGCCTGTGTGGCATTTGTTTGTTGTTGGCACTTTCTCCAATGACATTCCAGTTCTAATCGTTGTCATGTCTTAAGACGCAATAACTTTCTTTCAGAGTTCCCACAGAGAGCGGCACGCCGCCTGGATGTCGGAGCAGTGGCTCCCATCCCCTCTGGGTCTGGGAAACACTGCCAGCCCTCAAATTGTTATTCACAGACCACCGTGCAGTTAACAGCAGTATCCCAGCAAACGTGGATCGTTGGTCCAGTGGTTTTGAAGCACATGGTTAAAGTTGGCCGAATGTTGAACGTTTACTGGGATGGTGTTTTGTGAGACAACGTCATACCTGCACGACGGCCTTGCGGACCGCAGAGAATCGCCCGTGAAGATAACATTCTGAATTCCTTCTGCCTAGCGTCTTCGTTGAATGTCAAAAAACGTTTCAAACTTCAGAGCTAGAAAGAGACAAATGAAAATGAACAACTACTATTTCATACAATGGGACCCTTTATCTTGACTTAAAGCGTTCGTGACTGCAGGAATTCATATTCTTTGGGTCTTTCGGTAAAGTCATGTAGATAGGTTGAAAGAAAATAACAACAAAAATAACTAAAAACTACGACGTTCCGATCACAACACAAGCGATCGTCATTGTCTTTTTTCCTCCTGATGACGATCGCTTGTGTTGTGATGGAAATGTCGTAGTTTTTTGTTATTTTTGTTGTTATTTTCTTTGAACTTATCTACGTGACTTTATCGGAAGACCCAGATAATTTTCAAATGGAACCTTTTGTTTTTGTTGTGGGGTCATTGGTGCCAATGCTGCAACCGTGAACTCACTACGACGTGACGACCCAGTTCAATCACAGCTTTGCCAAAACATAGAATTCGAACCAACTGTCTCTGTAGCGCTTGGCTCGGTGCCCTCACATGAGCACTATCCCCCCCATATACCCCTCCGCCTCGAGCCACATGGCCAGACCTCCATTTGCGTTTCCCTCCACAACCGCAGGCGCGCACGGAGAGAAACGAATCGCGGGACGAGAACCGTCAACTGAAGCAGCGTCTCGACGGCCTGGAGAGGGAGCTCCACCAGATCCAGATGGAAAAGGACCGGGCCGTCGGCGATAACCAGACCCTGCGGGAGCACCTGGAGATGCTGAGGGCCTGCCTCCATCAAGCCGGCGTGCCGGACCCCACGGTGCGCGACGTCGACTCCCCCGCCGACAGGGAGGCGGGCAGAGGCGCGGACGTGGAGCGGGAGAGAGGCAGAGAGCTGGAGAGGCAGCTCCAGGCGGAGATGGAGCTGGAGCTGGAGAGAGAGCGAGCAGATGGCTTCATGAGCAAGTGGGGGCAGGTGCCGGGGTTGGCCCGGAGGCCCAGCTTCGGCGTGGAGAAGGAGGCAGCGCCACGGGACGGCATGCCAGGCGATCACCTGGCGACTCTTCTCTGCCGCGACGTGGGATCCGCCACCGGGGCTCTTCCGGTGCGGCGTCTGTCAGCTGCCCTCGAAATGGTGAGTGTGACAGGGTGAGGCCCACCAGCGTTGCTGACTCTGCGAGATTTTTCCATTGTTTTCTTCTTGTATGTGTGTTGAACTTCTTTCACACCGTACGTAGCCAACAGTGCTAATTGAAGGTGCGGGGGAAGGACAACAAACGAAACTCAAAAAGCATTTCTAAAAAAATCAGTTGTCAGTCTGCACGTGAGCGTTTCCACTCAGTTCTATCTCAGGCTACGTTCCTGGATTGCTAAGAGTTCCAGGTCTGTCCAGCATAAGATGTTGTCCAAACCTCTTGTTCTGGTTTATCCTCTACGTATTGATCTTTGGGGGCACTTGCTTACCATGCCATCCTTTGTGACCATCTACCATCCATCATTGTTCCACGATCAAAGTCATCATCAGCATCATCAGCCATGATCACTGCTGGATGAAGGCCAGTCCCCAAGTTATCGCCCAAGTATTGTACACAACGAGTGTTGTACTTGGTTGTTCCTGGCGCGCCTTGAAAATGCAATGGACGTGAGGTGAGTGTGCGTTGTTACATTGTCTGTGGTCAAGGATGTGTCCCTCAACAATGCTTGAAGTCAGCGGACATGCACCGGTGACTGCCGGGTAGGAATTCACAAAGGTGTTGTATCGTGTTGTTAACGTATATAGCCATATTTCCATATTGATGTCATAGGTCACCAAAATAGATTTCCTTTATTTTGGTGATTGGAAGTTTTTACAAAAGTCACAGAATGAACAGAATTGCTGTGTGTCCTAAACGAGATCCGAATAGATGAAACTCCTGCGCCGTGCTGGCACTGGCGCTGAGATGGAGCGATTAAATCAGGGCACATTGAAAGTATGAGATTCGTCACGGCTGCATTGAATAAAGTATGGTGATGCAAACAAAATGGGGGGGGGGGGGGGGGGCAGGCCTTCGACCGACAGAGACTAAAAGGCCGATCGTTATTCGTATGTGGTTTCATTTGTATTGGGCCACAAATATCTACGAATCGAAATGTATGAGGAGCAGTCTGGATTATCCTAGTAGCAAAAGTAGCTACATGTGTAGTAGCTACAACATGTGTAGTAGCTACATGTGTAGTAGCTACGGGCCCCGCACTTTGAAGGGCCACGCGCTAAATGCTTTCAAGCTATCAAATTCGGTTCAGTGATTCTGCATTTGCTCTATTACTATAGTACTATACTGCCTGCAACTTTTATGAATGACTGGGTGTTGAAGGTTAGCGATTAGTCGTATTATCTGGTTGTATAGCAAAAAAAAATACAATTACTTTACAATGCAAGTAAAATATTCGTGTTTTTTTTTATTTAGGGCCCTTTTATAACACTAGCTTAACCTGGTACTGATGAGGAGGCCCTCGTCCAGAAATGCATTGGTAAGAGGCTGTCCTTTTACATGTGCAGCATTACACGGCGATAATGCAGATTGCATGAACAATGTGTGCAACATGCAAATCAAAATAGGAATCGGATGTGAAGATATCTCTCAGGCATCTCTGCCTTTGCAATGACCTCGTCATTACAACAGTCGATGAAAATGAATTTCCTGGAAACGATTTAAAAGCTTCACTCGGAAGGCTGGAAGGTTTGGCTTAAGATAAAATAAATTAGCAAAAACAAAAGTCACGTACCAACAAGCTTGTAAACACGTTTGTCGAAATAATTAGTGAGGGGTACAATTTGTATTAGGATAATTTTTTTTAAAGAATCAAACAAGATAGGCATTGATAATTGTTTTTTTACCCTTCTATCTGGCAACCCCGAGCTCTTATACTCTGATGGTGCATTGTCTTTGAGTTGTGCGCCTTTTGGCGTCATCTGGTCCAACCCATGTGAGACTAGGCTCTAAGAAAAGCTGTCTCGGGTGTGGACCAATCAACTTCAAGGACAGTGCACATTATCAGAGTTATGTTTTTTGTTTGCATTATGACTGCAGGTATTGTGGTCTATGCAAACATGACTCCTTGTAAAAAAAGGTGTCAGTTTTGTTGCCAGATAGAAGGGTAAAAAAACAATTATCATATTTTTACTGGCAAATGAGGTTCCAAGATAGGCATTGAATGCTTTTGAAAAGCTGTAAATGGTCATGAAAAGCAACATACACCTTGTGCCAGAAGAATGACAGGTTTAGTCATCGCGTATTTCCCGCGATGACATTGAACCGAAACATGAAGACCGACAAAGGAAAATCGAACAAGAGATGAAAAGAGCACCGAGAGGGCACGGGGAGATGCACGATTTGGAATTACACTTTAGAGACTGAAAGAGGGACGCATGGCTCGGGGAACAAAAGCCAATTCGGAGACATCGCCGCTGTGACTGTTAAGGAAATGTAAGTGGGCTTATTCTTAGGTTTTTTCGGTAAAGTCACGTAGGTAAAAAATTCAAATTAATAACAGTAAAATAAAAATGAAATAAAAATCACGACGTTTCGGAGGCAACACAAGCTTCCGTCTTCAGGTGGAACCGTCACAGCACGATAGCTGTATCAAGATAGCTGTATCAAGTAAATGTGTTTACTTGTGTTGCCTCCAAAACGTCGTGATTTTTATTTTACTTTTATTTTACTTTTATTAATTTTAATTTTTTACCTACGTGACTTTACCGAAAAAAACCTAAGAATATGAATACTTGCAGTCACGAAAGCTTCAAATCTAGAAGTAAGTGGGCTTTGGAAGGACGCGTCCCTGGAAGGGATGGAATGGCGGCTGATGGATGAAACCGGTTACAGAATGACAGGCGAAAGATGGAACGAACTTTTTCCCATCGTCGGATGACCACGACGTAAACGGAGCGACGAGGCCGGCTCGCTCGTGGCAGCGAGATGGATTGGGAAACATCGCAGGTTTGCGAGGGACGGCAATGGGAGGTGATCATTTAGTGGTAGATACACAATGGCAGGTGATCATGACAATGAGAGGCGCTGCATGCCCTTGCATGGGGAATCACAAACTGAACAAAATGGTTCGATAAATAAATAAACAGATAAGTCGTTTCGATTTAAATCTTTCGTGACTGCAGGGATTCATCGTCTTGGTTCTTTCGGTAAAGTCACGTAGAAGGGAAATAATAAAATAATAAAAATAAAACATAATAAAATAATTCTCACGACGTTTCGGCCACAACGCAAGCAGCCGTCGTGTAATAAGTTTGAAAAGAGCGTCGTTATTTTTCTTTGTTTCTGTCCAAGCTCTGGTCAGCTCCATTAGACATCAAAACAACTCTTAAAGGGTAATGCCCTGCCTGTTTCACTGTAATATCCACACACTGGGCAACTCCATTGGGGTTCATCGTAGATCAAACCCATATATTCTACCCCTACAATTGCAGGCTGCGGTGAGCTCGTAAATGGTGCGGTATAAAAACGGGCCACACAACAACAAACAGTCAGAGTGGAAACTCTTTCATAATTGAGTTTTCTGCGTGAAACAATAACAGGATATCTGAAAATGAAGCCTTCCCGTCACGATATCGGCCCCTGCGTATCATAAACATTCTTACCCCTCTCGTGTCGCCAAACGAACACAACAATATCACTTAAAAGCCATGGAACCCCCCTCATTGAATTCCACCTGGGACCAGCGTTGCAGCACCGTATCTCAGGTGGCAAGATAAGACACTGGGAAGATCGGATTGACCAATTTGTAAATGTTCTATCGTGGCACGTAAAACGCGAGTGCAGATTGTTTTCTGATAGCGGCTCGGCAAGACTCTTATCGGGGTTCTTCGCTAAACTTGCCGAAGCGAACGAGACGATTGCCAACTGGCGCAGTGTTTGCCGAATAACCGCGTAGAATAGTCGCGTTTGGAACATTTTTTTTAGAGGTTAATTTTATTTTGGTGCTGCGCTTTCGAAGCGTCGTCGCCGCTTCTCTCTCGCGCACCCGCACACAAAGCAAAGTTATATTTAAACAAGTTTGTCTCCTGAACTGGCCCACACGCATGCACGCATGGTTGTAAATCACCGGGACTCATTCTGTGTCAGCTCGCAAATTGAACCTAAATTTGGCCACTCGCATGCTTTGCAAATTTAGCAGCAGCAGCATGAAGAGCGTTGGGAGTGCTCATGATTGTGGCTGTTTTTGTTTGTTTGTCTTATAGCCCTTCCTGTGTACAATACATAATTTACAGACGTGGCTTCACCTTCTAGCCACCACACAATGGCTCGTTGTCGGCCCAAGGAACCCCTCGGAGCCCCCGTAGCTATTCCGCTGGGACATACCAACGGCCAGACTTTAACAATCTGCCTCTAAGTGAACTCTGCTGTCCACAAAATCTGGCAGCTCAGTCGCTGGCTTTAAAAGAGGGATTGCCCTAAGCAAGTGTTCAGCTCAAACATCAAATGGCGCCAACAGGGCCAGCTTTGCCAGGCAGATTGCGCACGTGATGATTTGGTTGAGCAGTACACGCAGGAGTGTGTGCGTGTGTGTGACCGCTCCGTGTCTGTTGTGCATGTCAAGGACTTCCCAAACTCAAATGCTCACAACAACAACACAAACAACCACAATCCTATGTTGTCGTTGTTTTTCTTTCTAACCAAGCGTGCATATCAATGACGAGGTGATATTTTTCTTCTTGGTTCTTTCGGTAAAGTCACGTAGAAGGGAAATAATAAAATAATAAAAATACAACAATTCTCACGACGTTTCGGCTACAACGCAAGCAGCCGTCCTCAGGTGAAGAACAGGTCTGTCGGAAAGACAGCGTCTGAATGAACACCACCAGGCTTGGCAGCGTATATTCAAGCTGGGTTGGAGGGGGAAGAGCGAAAGAACCAAGAAGATGAATCCCTGCAGTCACGAAAGCTTTAAATCGAAAAAGGAAACGGACAAAAATTTCATAAAATCTGGAGCGCGAGGAACGAAGAGGTGTTGAAGCCCCGAGCGAGGTGACGCACGCGGTCCAGCGTGGATCAATCGAGGCTCTTGCGATGTTCGTCATAAGGTCGTAATGTCATCACGGTGTGCGTGTGCGTGCCGGGTTTCATCGTAAACAGATGCGGTGCGTCTTGAACCTCCCCCCCCCCCCGATCTTGTAGAACGCAGCTCGAGGGGGCCACCTTGTGGGAAGTGACTCCGCATCACTCCGGTGTTGGTGCTCGGTTCTTTTTTGTTGTTGTTATCACTGCCGGAGAAGTACTCTCGTGATACATTTAGGTTCAACAGTGGTACACGTCACGTTTGCGTTAGTGCCGTGGCGTTTTTAAAGTGGCAGAAAAAATCGTCACACTTCATTCGAGTGGCTGAGAATCAGGCTGATATCCATCGCACACACACGATAATTTGGTAAACACAAAAAAAACCTGCATTGTGGTTGTGTTCTTCCAGATGAAGAGAGGGCACCATGGGAATATCCCACGATGCCTCGTGTTCCCGCTGCTGTTACGTAACTGTAAATATTTACTCCTCTGCGCCACTCCACTGCTGGATGAAAGCCTACCCATGCCGTGTCATCGTAGGGGCTATTTAACCTTAAATCTTGACTTAAAGCTTTCGTGACTGCAGGAATTCATATTGTTGGGTCTTTCGGTAAAGCCACGTAGATAGGTTCAAAGACGATTGATTGTGTTGCGATCGAAACGTCGTAGATTTTTGGTATTTTGGTTATTTAATAGAATCGTTTCCACCCTTTATATACATTATCCGCAGTTATCAGACACGTGGAGTTTCCCTCTCCGATTGTGAGGGCCTCTACTGCAAGAGAGTTCCAACTCCACTGGAAGACAGAGACAGTAAGTTGTGAAATAACTTTTTTCGAGGGTAAAATACCCGAGCGAACAGACAAGTGCCAATGAAATTAAAGTAGAATCCTGCTCCACAACCCCCCCTATAATCATGCTGTGCTGTGTATTTTTAAGTGTATTCCATCGCTGTCAATGACTTCCAGCGGAGTTGTAAATCTCTTGCAGTGGAGAGGCGCTCGCAAACCGGACAGGAAAACTCCGCATCGTCAATTAAGTCGAATCGCTTGACTGAAATCACTGATCCAAAATACTGTCATCCACCTGCTAATTATTATTCCTCTCATCAGAGCATTTGTGCGGATAAGAGGAGTCACCTAGGATCCACCACTATCGGCCCCCGAGTCAAATCAGGCGAGATGGCATTGCGCCACGCTGGTTGATTCGCGCGGAACGCCGCCGACTTTAAACACTTTTACACGCGTATCGATTTTCAAGTTTCGTCGTACCGCTTTTAAAAACGTGTCCGTGATGCAAGATAGCACTCCGAAATTCCGGCAGAAGAGTGGCCACATTTGGCAGCCTACGACTTAAATCGGTAGGATTGGCAAGTTTAAGACTACATCGACTGGCGGTCAGGATTGGAAGGTGGGTCCTAAGTCTCACCCCGTCACCCGTCACCCTACCCCACAACTGACCCACCAGAGTAATGAAGTACGGTCGAACAGCACCTGATGGACCGACACACAGAGTGGGAAGGGCATTCACACAGCAGTGGACTGATAAAGGGCCTGTAAATTATTATTACTAAAGCACAGTAGTTGCTTAGTGAAGGGTAAATGTTATTCCTGCGCCGAACATTATCTTGCCCCCTACGCGTGACATTGATTTTACCTTGTATGTCAGCAAGCTTGGGCTGGCCCGACGTTCAATGGTTACACGGTGTAATCGCTGTACACTTAGTACAGACAGAGCTGGCACCATCCAGTACGGTATGACCACTGTGAGCTGAGGGTTACTGTCACCCATGTAACGTATTGCAATGCGTGCTCTGTAACAGTATTTAAAGCAGTCACGGCGATGAATAATACTGTTAATGCGAAATAAACGCCAGCAACAAGAGATAAAATAAAAATGTATTTTTATTTTATTAATTTTTATTAATTTTTATTTTTACCTACGTGACTTTACCGAAAAAACCCAAGAATATGAATCCTTGCAGTCACGAAAGCTTCAAATCTAGAAACAACAAGAGACATTTACAATTCGTTTACCCGAGAAAACCTCAACGAGTTTACAGACACTTTCAAGGAAGGTCCTAAACTTGGAATGTAACACAGAGTGCACAGAGAAACCCCGTACAGATTTGAGGCAACAGCACTCAAACGTTCACGTGAATAGGTCAAAAGCAGCACCGTCCATGACTTCAAGCACGTGACCTGTGCATGAGCTACCAATCTGGTCAGCAAATCGCTGGATTCCAGGTGCAGACCAACTTGTCAGGCCTGTGTGTCACATGCCCCCCCCCTCTCCCCTCGTGGGCTGGCAGCACCACCGCCTCATGTCCTCGGCGGCTGAGGCAGCAAGTGCTCTCGGATGCTGCTCGGGGAGCGTGACCAGCGGAGGAAATCCGTGGGGTCTCGTGGGGTCCCGCTTCTCGGAAACGTCCACCGCATTCCTCAACATCTCTTTTCTTTTGCGAATGTTTTCCGACCGCCACCCCCCCCTACACCACCACCACCACCACCAAGGAGTGAGAGTGCACTTGGCGCAGCGAGCAGATGTGTGCGCCCCGCGGTCGGAAATACAAAATGAAACGGGCCCCCGGATGTGTCGTGCTTGCATGACATCCCCCTCCCCCGCTTGCTGCGAAGGTTAAGTTCGGTGAAGGTCTCGTGATTCGTTTTCATTTCCGAGTGCCGCTTGCGGAGGTCAGTGTTTTCCCACTGCGCGCGCGCGTGAGGGCTTTATTCAGATTTTATGAAATTTTTGTCCGTTTCCTTTTTCGATTTAAAGCTTTCGTGACTGCAGGGATTCATCTTCTTGGTTCTTTCGGTAAAGTCACGTAGAAGGGAAATAATAAAATAATACAAGTAAAACATAATAAAAGAATATAATAACATAAAACAAGATTTTATTTTATATTATTATTTCCCTTCTACGTGACTTTACCGAAAGAACCAAGAAAGACGTTTCCTTTTCGTCACTCGTATCAATTACGCAGCGAGGAAACGAAACAAGCTTCTGCTGCTTCTTTAGAGCGCTTTGTGAACGCTTGGCCAGCTTCTACGCGAGTCAAATCCGCCACGAGCCAGTACTTGTTAGGTGAAACATCTTCAATGGGCTTGTCTCTGTCTACCTAAATTCCAGCTCTGAGAAGAATTTTAAAAATCAGGTTGACTGGCCTACGACAAACTCTCAAATCTCTATTGCAGAGCATGGAGACTGATGGCCTTAATCTAAGTTGTCTTGTGGTTGTTGTTGTTGTTTGACTTGCATCCCACTGGGATATTTGCACAGGGTTGGTGTACGGTGATTTTTTCTGCAATATTCTGCTGTCTTTTCTTAGATTTTCTGTTTGCACAAAGTCACTTTAAGATGTTTTCTTGTTCATGTTTTTTGTTTGTTGCGGTTGCACCCGATTCAAGAGCCGAATGGCTCACAGGGACTATACCTAATAAATCAACTTTTAAACTTTGCAGGGGGGGGGGGGGGGGACTATGTCCTGAAGTCCTCCCGTGGCGAGCAGACCTCGACATTGGCATTTAGCTACCGAACATATCGCCATCATATGCAAGATTAGGATTGTGTGGATGTGAAAAACCCCATCTCTTGAAGTAATCTCAGAAGCAGATCTATGATGCCTTCTGCAGGCCATTCTCTCACACAGGGTGTTCGCCGCCCTGTAAAAGTTCTGAATATACATTATTACTATGATTATGACTTTAGATTAAAAAAAAATTGGTATCACAAGGGATTGCCCATTGAGCTTGCAAGCTCTATTTTTTAGGGAGTTCCCCCGGAGGGATAGAATATACATTTTTAATAACTCAACAAAGCACCATTGTTACAACTGTCCAAGTAGGACAATTGTAATGTATGTAGGTTGAACTTCTTTCGCACCGTGCTTAGCCAACCGTGCTAATCGGAGGTGCGGGGGAAGGACAACAAGCTAAACACAAAAGGCAGTTATAAAGAAATCGGTTTTCAATCCGGATGATTTTAAAGTGCATCGCTCCAGTGGATTCCTAACATCGGAAGGAAGATTGTTCCAGACGGCCGCAGAAGCGCATCCGAAAGCTCGCGATGCAGTGACCGTCTTTGTTCGATCGGGGAAAATATTTGTTTCAATGAAAGGTTATTCATTTATTACGCCATTTGTATGTGAACCCTAAACAATTTGTATGGCATTATGATATTTGTCGCGATGTTTGATTTCCTATATACATAAAAAAAAATTACAACATTTAAAACAATTATTTTATATCCTCCATTATTGACAGTGTATTGAGTAACTGAATGAATGTCCTTAATTATCGAAGTCAAATTAAATACAATTCAAATATGAAAGTTGTTGCACATGTTAAAGTAACTAATACATTATACTTTTAATAATCGACCATGTGTAAAGAATCAAACATAGCAACTTATATCATTTCGATTTAAAGCTTTCTTGCTGTGTTTTTCACACCTGATGATGATTGTTTGTGTTGCAATCGAAACGTCGTGAGAATTTTATTGTTCTATTTTTATTATTTTGTTATTTCCCTTCTACGTGACTTTACCGGAAGAACCAAGAATAACTTTTATCATGCCATACATGACATTGCAGCTCTTTCAGCATTCAGTGCCGTCTTTAGTCCTGCACATTGTGTTGTCAACAGCACCACCAGGTGGCACTATCAGATAAGGGCTCTGATGGTTATTCCAGCCAAAATAATAATTACAGCTTATGTAGATAGCGCCTTCCATGTGACAAGCGGGGAAGGATGGGGGTAAGAAGCGACTTCAAGTTAAATAAGAAATGTCTTCTGAAAAAATATAAATTTCTTAAGGCGGAATGACTTTAAGATCCCAGCCGAACCAGACTCCTGGCAACCTTAGTCAGAGAGTTCCACAGTGCGGGTGCCATGGAAGGGAAGGCCGATTGCCCATGAACGTCATGGGGTTTATATATGACCTTTACCCAGTAGGGCCCCATAGAATCGTACAAGGTGCAATACTCAGAGCTCCACACAGTTGGATTCAAGAATCCAATGCTGGTAATATGCCAATCCATCTCAGTATTCACCGGGTACAAATCTGCTAAGCTTCTCATATCTGACGAGATCGGGGCATGTTGAAAGTAATAATAATTACAATGTATAATCCTTCGTCTAGCCACTGTCGTATGAAGGCCTTCCCACGCAGTGTCACTGTTGGGCCGCGTGAATAATAATGTTTTCTGAATATTACACGTGGAAAAAACTACAGTAACTAATTAAGAATGCAGTTTCCACCACAATTAGCAACGTGTTGCTCGTGAGCACTTGGGGGTCGGGGGGGGGGCAGGGGGGGGGGGGGTTCGTCCAAGAAGCAGGGAGGGCTGGCGGGTGGGGGAGCTGGCGTTAGACGCCGCGACACGAGGGGTGTCAGGTTCGGGTTTAGTTCCCTTCGCGCCACCACGCTGAATGAGCGCTTTTACATTTGACCGTTAACGACGTCTTGACCTTTCCCTTTCCCCGTGTGTGAGCAAATGCACTGCATCTGAGGCTATGTGAACGGACAAGTGGCGTGCCCTATGGACCTATGCAAATTCGCTGTGGCATCTGATACCTCGTAGAAGATGGTTCCCTGCCTGAGCTGCTTCTGCGGCACAGCGATGCCTGGAATTGATTCCTCTCTCTCTCTGTCTCGCTTCTATATTTGAGGCAACGGCAGACGTAAGGCAAGGAGTCTTACCCCAACCTTATCAAAGCCATGGTTTTGACATCTGATAAGGTGGAGGTGGTCTGTGATAGTCTGTCGAGCAAAATAAGGGGATCTTTGTGCTTGGCCGTGTGTGTGTGTGTGCGTCTGTGTGCAGAGTGGTAGTGTAGCAGTTAGTGCGCTGCGTTATGAACCCGGCGACCTGGGTTCAAATCCCGCTCACGGCCAACACCAGTGACGATTATCTTTACCAGTCCTGGGCCTTCCCTAGGTCGACTTCGGCCACAAATTAGTAGCTGGTGCGGTGTGTAAACATCACCACTAGGGAGACAAAGGCGGCTGGGCATGGTGCTGACCACCCACCCCCTCGTGTGCCGTGCCATCCTTCGTGGGTGCTCGCTAACAACACTTGCCCCAAAAGTCTGTTGAGGCTATACGGGAGAACTTTGTCTGTGTTTGAAGCGGTGGAGCAGTGGTTAGTGCACGGCACTACAAACCCGGTAACCTGGCTCTGATTCCCAGCCATGGAGACCATCAGTAGCAAGTCGCGTTGGTTTCTATTGGTTGACATGACCTTGCATTAGGATATCCTGTGGTCTGTAAATGTCAGCACTTGGAACAAAAAAAAGGCGGCCAGTCATACAGCTGGCCATACTACCTCCTTGTGCAATATACTGGCGTTGACAGGTCCTCAATAGCAGCACTTGTCCCAACAGCTTGTATGGCTGCAAACAGAAAATCTTTGTGTTAGTTACAGGACCTTTTTTGCCAGTATCAAAGTATGAAAAATATTAATGTTTTTTACACTTTCCGGCAAATAAAACAAGGTGTTAGGATGCTGAGTCTCGCCAGTATCAGACCAGAGAACGCCAAAAGGCGAAACAGCACAAAGACAATGCACGCATCGGAGCATTTCTAGCTCGGGGTGAGCTATAAATGCCATGCCATAAATAAGTTTGTCTCTGGCGTAGACCCATCAGTTTCAAAGACAATGCATCAAATATTATCAGAGCATGTTTTTGTGCATGTTCAGCACAAGTACGTGCGGTTGATGCAGACTTGATTCCTTGCAAAAAGGTTTCTGTTTGGCGTTTGAACATCTTACCAGAAAGAGTCCAAACCAATGTTTATTGTTCATACTTTGTGTTAGTTATTGTGTTTGGATAGGATGGTAACATAGTGGGTTACACACTGGGCTACGCTCGCTGGCCCTGAATGAGCAGCACCTGCGGCCATCATTGTGGTGGTGTGCGTTGCATGCGTGTTCACGTGATGGGCAGCCGTCTTGAGTGGGTCGCATATTTCCACGTGTGTGTGTGTAGTGCGGTGCTACGAATCTGACAACCCTGAGTTTGAATCCCCACTAATGGCCAACGCTGGTGGCAATTTTTTGTATCGGCCCTTCGCCTCGTCTAGGTCGACTAGGCCTCAAATGAGTACCTCGTGCAGTTGTGTAATCATCAACACTGAGGAGACAAATGCGGCCGGTCGTTGCACTTGCCCCAAAAGTCTGTTGAGGCTATATGGGGAGGGGGGGGGATTCTTTGTCTTTGTGCGCACCGTCGCCTTGACACGCGCACTGCCGCCGCACACGATGCCACTGCCACTTAGTGGTGAGTGGAGGCCCGTTTTGTTTGTTTATTGCTGTGTGCATGTTGGTGTCAATGACCATTTCGCTCGTCCGTTTATCTTCATGGCAGTTACGTGGCGGTTGCAGTGGCTCGTGTGCGACGTGCTCTGTACCTGGTGACTCGAATTTAATTGCTGGCCCCCACGGCTAACATCAGTGGTGATTTGACATCTGAACTGGTCCCGGGGGAGCCATCCCTAAATTCATCCAAGCGGCCACCCACCGATGAGGTGAAGGACGATGGAATAACTCCCTTGAGCGACACGCATGAGGATGACTTCGTCCAGCAGTGGATTGACAGAGGGCTGGGAATTATTATCTTGTATAGCAGGATTAAAAAAAAAATTAACCCGTAAAAACAAAGTTTTTCACTATAAATCCTTTATATGCGTGGCGGCTAGAGTCCACTCGTCCTCTGGCTTGAGATGGCTGCCACCTATGGGTCAGATGATTGCCTGCCACCATTAAGCAATTGGTAATTAAATATTAAAAAAAAAATTCTAAAAAGTGTAAATTTTTGGAAAAAAATTTTCACGAAAATAAATTGTCACGCACAACGAGTCTGTGTGCAAAATGTCAGCTCGATTGGATCACGGGAAGTGGGGTAAAAAACGACCGAAAGATTTGCACGGTCGTAAGCGCGCAAGCAAGCAAGCAAGTGAACTTAATATAAAGGATTTAAAAAAACGAAATGATGGGGGGAGAAGGGGACAGAATTTGGTGGATGGGTGCGCGCGCGGGTCACTGCGGGGAGCGCCGTGCAAAGCCGAAGCGTGTGAGATCAAATCCCTTCTTCTGTACATTTTAACACGCCCGCTCTTTTAGCTCCAGCTCGACTGCTAAGTGCATTTTGTGCAGCATCAACTGAACAAACAACTTAGATAAAAAAAAACACGGAGCTATAAAAACTGCGAGGGGCTGGATCCCGGCGATCCCGACTGCACTTTACACGGAACCGGTCTGCCGATTAAAAAAAAAAACCCATCTTAAATGCACATGAAATGGAAAGATATTGTCAAAATAATAGAATAGTTTCTACCCTATGTACTTTGGAAAATGTTACATAAGTTACATAAATGCTTGATAGGATGCGTGAAGGCAATGTATCGTGTTTAAGTATTTTTATTTTTATCTGTATTCCAACACATAAATGTACACCAAAACCTCGCCAATCGCGGGGTTTAAACCGTCGCACATTTAACCATGCGCGCCAAATGTGTTGAAGTCACGGTTCGCCGATCGCCCCCCCCCCCCGTTCAAACCATTCGTGATTGACCGCGAGATTCCTGTACGCATCGTAAAGACGGACAGTACAGATACTCTTAACTGCACTGCTCGCGATGATGCTGCTGAGGAAGAACACACGCGACATCTTTTCTCCATTACGTCTCCATCTCGTCTCCATCTCGTCTCCATCTCGTCTCCATCTCGTCTCCATCTCGTCTCCATCTCGTCTAAATCTCGTCTCAATCTCGTCTCCACCTTGTCTCCATTACGTCTAAATCTCGTCTCCATCTCCTCTCCATCTCGTCTCCATCTCGTCTCCATCTCGTCGCCATCTCGTCTAAATCTCGTCTCCATCTCGTCTCCATCTCGTCTCCATCTCGTCTAAATCTCGTCTCCATCTCGTCTCCACCTTGTCTCCCACGCTGCCCATCGCAGGTACCAGGTCACGCGGCGTTCCCAGCCTCCAGTGAGGAGGCTCAGCCGCATCGCGATTTTTCTGTCTCACTAAACTTTTTTCTCACCATTCTGTACATTTAGCGTGCGAGTTATATTTAACACTGTAGGAGGGAATACCAACATTATTTTACATTCACAACACTTCCCGATTAATGTGTTGTGGTGGAAATCCGGGTAACGTAAAACAAAAGGAGCGGGTGGGTTGTCGTATGACGAAACCGTGAACCAAACCACGTTTCTTTCCCATTTGCCTTCAAATTCGCCGGTCGCGGATTTGCCGATTGCGGCTATTTTCAAGAACGTAACCCCCTCGATGGGCGAGGGTTTGGCGCATATTAAATATAGACACGTACTGCCGAGTACACCTGAAATACACGCGCATGTATGTATTTTTGGGCGCTACGGCAGTGAGATATTAACTACCTTGCCTGGTATGCAGGGAGGTTGTGAGTTCAATCCCGAATGTGACGCCTGTAAAATTTGGAGTCTGCGTGTCTCTCTCCCCGTGGTTGTGTGGATTTTTCTCCGGGTCTTCCAGTTTTTCCCTCCACATTTAGAAACGTGCGCTCAGAGTATTTGGCTGCGATACATTTCCACGTGATAAGCCACTTCGCTGAGCTGTCATTTGTGGCCAGGTCACTCCTAAAAAGAGTAGCTATATAGATCAGTAGGCCTTACCTGGTAAAATTGAAAATATAGTTGAAATCAATTTTTTTTTACATAGATTTTATTGAAATCAATCACGGCTAGTCAAAATGTTCAGCTGGCCAGCACAAGGGTGTTTCTGTATATTAATGTCAAACGCTTACATAATTTTCGTTGCTGAGCTCAGCACCGCCCATTGAGCACCATGGTCATATTTTTCCTGTTAACACAACGTGAAAATAGAAAGGTGGCTGAGCGTGGCGAGGGAGGCGATGGGTGGAGGAGGTTGCGATGGAACGCGTCAAAGGGACAGAGCCGGAGCCCCCCACCCCCACTCTCCGCTCCCCTCCCCAATCCTTGCGAGAGAGAAAAAAAATGGGGTCACAAAGGTTTTACCAAACCCCACAAGGCATTTCCATTATTTAATCCATTACTGGCCTTGGCTTGTCTATAAGCGAAGTTGTGGCTGTCTGTCCTGTAATAGCAATGTGTCAGCTCTGTGTGACTTTAAAAAAATAAGTTAAATTAAATTTTATAATGGATGGGGTGGCTAACGCTGACCTATAGAAGCTCACGTGAATACTGAGATATTTTTTATTTCTTCAGAGTTCAGTGATTCTGGTTTTCATTCGGAACAGTTGAGGATCAGATGTAATACACCATGTCAAAATATTAGATGCATATTTTCCGTTTCATCCTTTGCGATATTCGTTTATTCACTCTTTGCATCTTCAAATCATCAGCGATACGCTCCATTGCCCCTGACGTGGTTATCTGGCTTGACCACCTGAATGTGAAATTTGTAGCTGTTGCTTTGCATTTGCATCTACATCGGCCGTACGAAAGAAGAAGATATTGCAATCGTACGCGTTTTTTACCCTTTAGGGCTGGCAGATATATGCATTTCCGGCCTTACGCTTGTAAATGCCCGTGCTCTTAAGGCGACAGTCGCATTCCACGATTAGAACAAATACAAGATTTGATTTGATTTGGTTAAAAAAACAAGTTAAGTGCCTTTTACATCATTTGTGCGCCGCGTCTAAACTAAAAACCGAAATCCACCGGGGCTCTCATTAGCCACTGGGCCGCCACATGCAGGCGGGGCCCAAACCACGGACGCTCGCTTCGTCGGGTAGGTATGGGTTACGACTGCATAATGAGTGTTGGTAGATTGTGTTCCTGTGTCTAGGCCATGAGAGGCGTCACGTTTCATTGAATGGGGGGGGGGAGGGGGGGGCGTCTTCGAGGGGGCTCAAATCTTTTGCGCGGAAAAATTTTAACGGCGAGATGCGTTTTGTACTCGAGTCGTTTTTGATGATTCGCACATGCGTCGCAGATGCATTCCGCGCGTGCACCGACTTACTTTGTGAACAGGGTGTACGAGGTGTTTGTTGTTTTTAACAAACAAAGTACCGTTACATCGCTGCGTAAGTTTTCTCGGTTGAGATGTGCAGCTCTGGGTCGTGTTTTCTGCGGACACCGCGATGTCGTCGTTCAGCATATGTCGGACGTTTCGCTGGCAGCACGTGCGGCGAAACGTCAGACATCGTGCCGAAGATACACGCGACACAACGCAAACGTTACATTGGAGAGCAATGTGTGGACGTGTGTGTATTAACTTATGTGGGGAGCGGTAGTGTCGTGGTTAGTGCGCTGCGAAACCCGTCGACCCGAGTTCGATTCCCACTCACGGCTACCAACACCGGTGACGATTATCGGAACCAGTCCTGGGCCTCCCCTCGGTCGACTCGGCCTCAAATGAGTACATGGTGCTGTGCATAAAAACATCGCCAGAAGGAAGACAAAGGCGGCCGGGCGTGGTGTTGGCCACCCACCCCCTCCGTGAGTCGTGCTGGCCTTCATAGGTGCTACTCCCTAACAGCACTTGCCCCAACAGTCTGTTACAGGCTATACGGGGTATCTTTGTCTTTGTACGGTATATACTTATGCAATCATAGTTATGTTTTTAATTGAAATATGTAATATATCTGTAATAATTTCCAACTTTTCCCACCCACGTAAGTGATGTGACATAATTAACCAATTCTATCTTGACCATCGCAATGCAATTTACGGTGCGATTTGAATTTGTGAAGCATTTCCAGTAAGTGCAGTGACATCTCAAGATGCTGAATGAAAAAGAGCAAAAACGTGTGCGTTATATAATAAGGATAGACGAGATGATTTTTAAATCCTTTATATTAAGTTCACTTGCGCGCTTGCTTGCTTGCTTACGACCGTGCAAATCTTTCGGTTGTTTTTTAACCCACTTCCCGTGATCCAATCTAGCTGACATTTTTCCAAAATTTTACACTTTTTAGGACAAAAATATTATATTTAATTACCAATTGCTTAATGGTGCCATGCAATCATCTGACCCATAGGTGGCAGCCATCTCAAGCCAGAGAACGAGAGGACTCTAGCCGCCACGCATATAAAGGATTTATAGTGAAAACCTTTGTTTTTACGGGTTATACTTGTTATTACGTAGGTTTTTACTATTAAAGAAAAAGGGGGAGAGTTATGGAGAATGTTACTGTCGGTGTTGTTGAAGACATTTGGACAGATGGAATGGGCGGGTTGGGGGGGGGGGGAGTCCGAGGCAGAGGAGAACAGGACGGTCTTGAGGCCCCGAGTCACCGGTGCGGATAGCAATTGGCAAAGGAAGTTTCCAGGCAGTGAGGACAGCAGTGGAGAAGGAGTGAGAGGTGCAAAACGAATGGAGCATTGACTTTTGTCAGCATTGACTTGATATCTCTTCAATTGTTGCAGCACACAGCAATCGCAAATACGAGTGCTTGGTGAATTATTTTGTTCCCGTGCAATTAATTCCCAAAGCTTTTACAGTGGTCGTGTCTAATGGATTTATAAAAGAAGAACGTTAAGCTCTGGAACTGTGGGAGGAATGGAGGGAGGAATCCCATTCATCAATATTTTAGTTTTTGCAGCTGAACCCTGGTCAGCCCTATAAGCCGATCACTTGACTAACTTGTACAATATTTATTTTTCTTATCTCGTGTTTAATCCCCTCGTATATGTGGGCGATATCTGATTGGGATCCCAGAAGAGGCAGAGAGGTATATTTTGCAAGTGTTTACACAGTCTGCAGATCTGTACGAGATGTGTCTGGCTGATTGGCGCTGGGTCTTGTCAGTAACCCTAGGTCGTTCTGGCAAGGCTATCAAATGTCAAGCACTTTTACATCTCAGACCGAGCAGCGAAGAGCTCTGGTTTTTTTTGTGTTGTAAAAGAGCGAGCGCGTGTTGTTCCATTTTGTTTCTTGCGAATTGTTTTGCCATTGGGCGAGTGGAGCATTACGACGTTTTATTTGCAGCGACGACTTGCGATCTAAGTATATTTTATTATTTAGTTTGACGCGGGAGGAGAGAAATTCTCTATGCGTACATAAATTAATCTTGATTTGAAGCTTTCGTGACTGCAGGAATCCGTACTCTTTTTGGATCTTTCGGTAAAGTCACGACTGCTTGTGTTACGATCAAAACGTCGTGATGTATAATTTATTTATTTTTATTTTATTTATTTTATTTTTCTACCTACGTGACTTTACCAAAAGAACCAACGAGTATACATAAATTAAGTTTGATATTTTTACCATTCCTTTAGCGGCTCCGGTGCGAGACTGTACATTCTGCGGCGTTCCCACACTCGACACACAACGGCACTCGTCAGCTACGACAGGGTGGTGGGTTGGCTGCTATTTCTAGGTGAACGGCGACGGTTTTAACGCCGAATTCAAGCGAGTGGCCACCGCTTTAAAATAGCACCGGTGATTATTCACGCACTCAAGCTCTGACGGTCATTCATCCGTTCATCGCGGTTCATTTCCGGCCAGCTTCACAACATGCAAACCTTGCCAAATTATCTTGATATTTATAACGAGTCCTTTTGTGTTTTTACTCCGTGCTGCGTTTTAGTTTTTATCGAGCCAATAATTTATTTACCCACAACATGAACATTTGTGTGTCACAGACGGGCAGGAATTGGTTTAACGCAACCGCACACATAAATATTACCATGCTCCCAGCCTGTCTTGCCTTGATCAGATTTGCCTCTCAAGATGTAATTTCATACTCTGCCTGCAGTGAGCGCTTTTTTTTCCTTACCTCGGGCGGTGCAGGGACATCGGCTCGTATCCCCAAAACTCCAGGAGCTGTTCACAAGAAAAAAAACCTCGCAGCACTTTGAGGCACGGGTCCCCCGCTAAGTGCCCCGTTCAAAGCTTTAATTATTCTTCTTGGTTCTTTCGGTAAAGTCACGTAGAAGGGAAATAATAAAATAATAGAAATAAAACATAAGATTTTTATTTTTTTTATTTCCCTTCTACGTGACTTTACCGAAAGAACCAAGAAGATGAATCTTCTTGGTTCTTTCGGTAAAGTCACGAAAGCTTTAAATCGAAGCTTTAATTATTATTCGATTTCGCTGCAAAGATTTGTAAACAATTCCCACCGTTCTGGTGGCTCCATTCTTTTCGTCTGTCCGGTGATTCTTAATTTGGTTTTGTTTATTTGTACGTATGCGCGCCGTGTGAAAATCCCTTCTCGCCGTTGTTGCGCAGTACGTTTTGACTCAAGTCTCTAGTTCTGCTGGGTGCAGTTTGAACACTATTTTTAAATGAGCATGTTGGTTAGAGCTTCAGCTTTAGGGAGTGGGGGGGGGGGGGGGTAGCGGGAGTGAAACAGAAGAGTCGCCCACTTCCTCTTGTTATCTCTGCCACTTTCCAGCTTCCATCCTTCAAGAATCCATCCTGCACCCGAGCGGAGAGAGTCTCACCGCGCAGAGCGGCTTTGTCAGCGCGACAGCGTCAGCGCCCTAATCAGAGCGCCTTCGCTCAGACACCCACGCGAAGATGCGTCTGGCTCGAACTTTTCACATCTTCTCAAACGCGCCGCGCGATGCCCACTGCTTTGTGGTGCGTTGCCTAACAGCGAGCTGTCACGTTTGACCGGCGCAGCGGCCCACGTTTGCTTTCTGTGACCTTGAAACCTCGGTTCAGCTTTGCAATTGAGCCCAACTAACCGATGCGCGTGTGCGCGCGTATGACACGTGCTCAACGCCTAGCTGATGTACGTGTGTAGCGCACGGACTGCGATTCAGCGGTAAGCAAACTACAATTATTTTTTTTTGGGGTATAATTGCACGTTGTTTTAATGCCGATGTTTGTGGCTGTGCCTGGAGTGTGCCTCTTGGGTTGACGTGCGTGCCTTAAAACGAGCTGCCAGTGCGGAGTGCGGCACCAGCGCCGGGGAGACAAAGGCAGCCACGTGTGTCACCGGCTCCGCTAGCTCCTCGCTTCATGTGTCGCGATAATAGGCGGTCGCTAACGTTGAGTGAAACACCGCAAGCAAAAAAAAAACATTGCAGGTTAGTTTTTGAAATGTAAAATCGCACACACACTCACATGCACACATGAACACACACAAAGACAAAGCTCCTCTGTATAGCCACCCAAACTGTCAGGACAAGTCCTGTTAGCGAGCACCTATCAGAGCCTGCACAGCCCATGAGGGTTTCGGTGTGACCAGCACGACATACAATTTCCTTTGTCTCACCGGTCGTGATTTCCATGTGTCGCACAAGGTACTCGTTGAAGGCCGACTTCACCAATTGACAGTTACGATTGGTGTTATCTATGGACGGGAATCAAACCTAGGTCACCAGGACAGACACACAGACGTACACCCACAGCATATATATATGCCCTCTGTGTTGTGGTTGTCACTGAAATAAGACACATGTCAATTGCGAAAATAGTTGATGAGGTCCATTGGTAGCGTCGCCAAGATTTTTGCCGTTCTCTGGTTGTCGAAAAGCATTGCGCATGGATGCTTGAAAAACTATATTCTAATATTTATATACACTTCCACACCCATTGCCTTGTTTCATTTTAAAGCCACGTGATTTTCAGAGAGCGCGTTGCCTGTAATATTAAAGCTACATTGTGTTAGCGGAGATACCTGCAAGCTTGTTCCGTGCAAGGAGAATGAATATTAATAGAGTAATAAATAAATAAAAGGGACCTGCGGCGCCAGCTTGACGCTGGCTATTCCTGGGATCTCAGGGAAAATGAAAATACAGCGCACACAGAAAGAGCCTGCAAATGAATTCCATTATGCAGAGTGTGTATGGCTCTGGATATTTCCAGGACAGTATTTCCACAGCCTTTTGCGTGCAATAGAATAAACTCTGACATTGAAATCAGCTCCGAGTGACGTTTTATCCTTGTACTCGTTTCTCTCCCAGAGACATTTTTTGTTATTAGTCGGTTCTTTAAACCTTCTGTTCTGACCAGACGAGAGAGCCCATTGCGACGACGTCTTCTGCCGAGGTGATCTGGGATCTATCGGGAAAATAAATTCAGAAGGACAAAAAAAAACCCCCACAGAACGATAGAAAAATTCAACATCACAACAAGAAAGCGATTTGTGCAGGAGAACACCAACCGCGTGTATTTTTATGGCATTTAACAATTTTACGTTTGTGGCACTTTTGTCGATCCACTGTGTGTGGAGAACGCCTCCCCGCGTCCTGCGGGCCACGAGGTTTATTTGACCATCGTGCACCACGCTGGGCAGTGCCCGTTGGTGAAGGTGTTGAACTTAGACGGGAGAGCATGGAGGTACAGTACTGTATAACAATGCACTGCCCTCTGCTGCTCACCAAGTATCCCCCACGGCCTATAACACCTGTTCTGCACGGTGGTCACTCATATTCTTAGGTTTTTTCGGTAAAGTCACGTAGGTAAAAAATTAGAATCAAAATTAATAAAAGTAAAATAAAAATAAAATAAAAATCACGACGTTTCGGAGGCAACACAAGCTTCCGTCTTCAGGAGGAACTGTCACAGCACGATAGCTGTATCAAGTAAATGTATATTTTAAGTAAATGGATACAGCTATCGTGCTGTGACAGTTCCACCTGAAGACGGAAGCTTGTGTTGCCTCCGAAACGTCGTTATTTTTATTATTATTTTTTTTCTTTATGAATTTTGATTTTAATTTTTTACCTACGTGACTTTACCGAAAAACCCTAATAATATGAATCCTTGCAGTCACGAAAGCTTCAAATCTAGGTGGTCACTCATTCAAGCACTATCCAGGCTAAAACTTATTAGCTTCCGAGATTTGATGAGATCAGACATTCATTAAAAATATAAAACACAATTACCTGCAGTCACACAATTCATGGGCTGTACCACGAGTGTATTTGACTCAAAAAGCAAATAATTGTCTATAAAAAAAAAGTCTTAAAACATTTTTGGTTGTCGTTTTTAATCGCTATTTTTACACAAAGATATTATTTTAGCGCAGGGAAGCGGCGACGTGATTGCGATGAAGTGAGGATAACGCCGTTGCCGTCATCATCACTGTCTTCGTCGCCCTCGTCGTGAGAGTGAGGTTTGCAGCATGGGGCCGCAGCGTGACACCTCGCAGCGCGACTTGCAAATTCGCGCGAGCGAGCGCTATTTGCGCTATTTGCACCGTTCGTTGTTTCCCATTGCGTCCGAGCATCTACCAAAATGTTTGTTTTTCTCTCTCTTAATATAAACCCATGTGATATTTTTCAATAAAAAAGAGCAGAGTGTTGTTGAGGTTACGAGGATGAGAGGAGAGGGGAGGGGGCGGGGAGAAACATCCAGAAAGAGTTTTTCTTTCTCCTGAGTGCCCCATTGTTCCGCCACATAATTGCCCTTGTTTGAGAAAGTGGCAGGACTTCATGTAGGGTCGAGGGGGGGGGAGAGATGAGTGGTAGGGTGCATTTGGGAGCTGGTGGGAGGGGGGGGGGGGTGCTGGTTTGGTTTGTGGCTGAGCAGCCTCTGGGTGTCTGCAGTGTAGGACAACGGCGGTCTCCCGGCTGCTGTCTCACGTCTGTCATTCACCCGCTTCTGTGCGCCCCCCGCTCCTCCTCGTGGCTTTATAAATGGGGGTGCTGTGTGAGCCACAATGGGGGGTATTCATTCATCCCCAATGATTAGCACTCTCCCTGCCGCCCCCGCCAACCAACTCTCCTCCCATCACACAGCTCACCTGCGCTCGCCTCCCGTTAACCTCTTCTCCCGATATCAATTGTCAATCTATCGTCGCTTTATTTATGAGGCAGTTTCTACGTGATTACCGCATAATGGAGCTCGGCGATGAGACTTTGTGTCCTGAATGTGGCTTAATTTGAGGCAGCGTTGCTGTCGTTCATGGCAGAGCCTTGACGTCCCATATGACGAAGACACGGCCCGGGATGGCTTTAACAGAAATGAATGTCCAGCAGACGGAACTTGACAACATTAAAGGACAAGGAACACAACGTCTCTAGCAGGCGCAGAGACTTAAATTGCTCAGGGAATTAATTTATCGCGTATTTTTTTTTACGATGGAAGGAATTGGACCTTCTGCGACATCCGGTGTACGTCAAGATTGAACTTAATTAAAATGTCACGGAACGAAACAATAAAACAAATATTCAGTGCTCCTTTAGAAATGTTTATTTTGGTATTGCCTGAGAGAATAAGCTCGCACAATGCATGGAGTCTCATCGATGGCCATGGAGCTGTACTGAGCTGGCGTTTGGAAATGCGAACCATCTGATTAAAGCATTACCCCTGCAGCCTAGCTTGCAACGCTGTTATTTCCGAATCTGCGCTCGAAAAGAGAGTGAAAGAGGAGAGAGAATACTCACCATCTAATGGAACGTGCCCCTTTGAAACCACGAGGACCTACGCTAAACTTAGATGCTGCAATTTGACCCCGCGCGTCCTCACCAATTATATCAAACATGCAAAATTTAAAATGCGTCGCTGGCCGGGGGAAATGCTGCTGAATAAATGCAATGCTGCTGAATAAATGCAATGCTGCTGAATAAATGCAATGCTGCTGCGGAGAAGGTGTCTTGACTCGCGCGCACAGCGAGAGCCAGATGGCTAATGCGGTAATGCCACATGTCCACAATCGTTTGGCGAGCGCGTCCATTGGCCCCAGGAATGGCCCAAGTTGCGTTCTATAGTGAGCATCATCATGGCCCGCGTCCAAGGCCCCAAACTCGACGTTCCACCAAAGAGATTCCTCTGCCCCCCGCATCCCCTCCCCCCATCCTTACCTTGTAATTAAGCTACCGCAAGCCGTAATCTGTTATTATTGATAATTTTCACTCTGTTCTTACACGGCTGCTTGCGGCTTCCTCTTGGTTGAACTGAGACGTCGCTGCCATCGATTGCACATCCTATGAGCACAATGTAAGGTGGCTATGAATTCAAACATGTGACAACAAGTTGGGGCGAACTGGTCTATGTTTTAATGCGGCTGCTCGAATGTATTCTGGGTTGTTTACATGGCTTTCCCATCCAGTCCCCCCTCCCTTCCTCACCGTGTGATACCTCTGATTTGAACCCATCGCAACTCCGGTACATTTTAAACGAATGCAGACGACGGTCCCCTTAGCGTAGTCAAAACGTCGATTTATTAAAACGTAGGCGTCCTCCAGCTTCTTGTTATGATGGCACGTTCTGTTTCCGTGTCGATCCCATGGCTGATTGAAATGATGGCCCAGGTGAAAGCACACCTCTCAATTTACAAAAGAACAAAGCACTGAGCTCACAAAACCCACTTACTCAGCTCCCTTTTGCCTCTTTATTTTTTCTCCACTGCACAACTGAGCCACTTTGGGGCCGTGCCGAGTTGAACCGTCGACGTCGCACGCAATGAACGAGTCGAGGTGCATGTCGATGCCACAGAGATGCTGAGCGCGTGCACGTTGAACTTCTTTCTCACCGTACGCAGCCAACCGTGCTGATCGGAGGTTCGATGCTGTGCTCTCGCAATGCACCGATTGGCTTCGCACGTAGTGAACGCGTCGTTCATCCCGCCCCTGGTTATGTATCGTGCATTGGATTTCCTGTTCGGCACGGCAAATAGCCGGAGAAAACCACCAGCATTGAGATGGTCTCTGTGTGGCTCGGTTCAGATTTGCCAGCGGAAAAGAGGTGTTCGTGTAAGCTTGGTCCGGTAGGGCTGCTGTGAGAACCCCGGTTGAGTCTGGAAGCCCAGTTTGCGAGTTGAAATGATACACTTCGCAGTAGTCATGGAAACAAGGCATCAGAGTGATGTTGATTGTGGGGCACTTAGATACACAAATGCAATCTTGGCAGGGGTGCCTAATGGCCAGAGCACTTGCCAGTTACCTCTTGACCAGCTTGAGAGGGCTCGGCAATTTGACTCCCGCAGCCACCAGTGTGATGGGGTGGTAAAGGTGCATCCCTGCAATTTCATGCTCACGTCAATGCTGGCAAAAGGGCCTCCGCTACAGAGAAGTGTTGTTAACCCCTCTAGAAACAGTGTTCCTCACTCATTTTAAGAGGCGGGGCCACTTTTTGCCGATACGACATCATTGTGAGGGTCGCCACACATTTGAAACCATTGGGGGTTTGACAGCAGCACGATGATGATGGGTGGGGGGGGGGGGGTCACGTGTTGTTGTGTATTGTCGGGGGCCGCTCGTCAAGGGCCACACTAAAGGCCGCCAGTGGCCCGCAGGCCTTGAATGAAGAACACTTCTCTCTCTTTCTCTCGGGAGGGTATTTGGCCTCCTCTTTCATGTTGGCCACACATCTTGGAAGGGGTGAGAGTAGCCACACTTTACTCCACCAGTGCGTGAGCTGCAGATCCATGAACTGTGGTGTACCCAGGGTGGGGAGACGCTTGTGCCTCATTTCAACTGCCGTGCAATGAGGTCGAACCGGTGATGTCTCGATTGCACGTCCAGTTGTGCTGACCATTCTTAACACCATCATATCACGTGACATTACTAAAATAAACAACCTGACATCATTCACAGGATGAGCACCATGGGTGCTGGTGTCATCTTGTGAGCTAAACAACTGCCTGTAATTTCGTTCAAATGAAAGCAAAAACGCGTGATCGAAAATGAAATTCCCTCGATGCGTTAAGAATCCCGTTGTAGCTCTGCTGTCATCTGTTGCAACTCCGCTCTCTCTTTCTGGGTTTTACTGCTTAACATTTCACCGGATCAACTTTTATTTAACCTATGCACTGTGAACAGTTGCCTCCTTTCCTCGGCTGCCCTCGTCATCTGAAACCAATTATCTCTAAAGCTACTATGCATCTGACTTTAAAACTAGATGTGGCGCTTTGGTTGCTAATTGTCAATTTAAATTAATTAATTCCAGCCATTCTCAATTCACCACTGGATGAAAGGCCTCCCCCACACCATGTCAGTCATGGGGTTCCGTTTTCTCTCTCATCACCATATTTCACCTTCGCTAGTCAGCGCAAGTTTGTGACCGGGGAGGGCAGAGGGAGGGAGAGACGGGTGTGGATATCACTTGCAACTGATGTTAAATTAAACTCGAGATTCTGGGTTCATAACGTTGCTCAACCCCCTACATTTGAATATCCTTTTTATTTGCTTATTATATTTGCCTGGTTGTTATTGTTTGACTTGCATCCCACTGGGATTTTTGCACACAACATTGATATACGGTGCTTTTTGTGGAAGACTTTGCTGTTTTTTCCTGGATTTTTCTGTTTGCGCGTTGTCACTTTAAGATGTTCCTTGTTCATGTTTTTGTTTGTTACGGTTGCACCCGAGTCAAGAGCCGAATGGCTCACCGGGCTATACCAAATAAATGAAACTGAAACTGTATACCTACGGATATACTTGTTTATTGAGTAGGTTTTTTTTTACAGTGGGCATTGAAAACAACAACGAAACTCGTGGCAACGTGGTGAAATTACTTTGTTTATTATTTCCGTTTGATTTAATGTCATGCAAACATAGTGAGAAATAATTGCGAGATTTTTTCCACGGATTATTGAAATGGGTCACCCATTGACTCAGTGTCAAGGTGTTCTGGACATGATGAGCCAAAGAGCCTTTTTTCATGTTTAAAACTCTTTATATTTTATGAGCAGACAAAACACACATCAAATTACCAATACCTCTATGTCTGAAACTCGTGACAGCGAGGAGACGCAAACAGATGTTGCCCGTTAAGAGAGAAAAAAAAACAGCTTCTGCTTCGTAAGCCACTTAGATGTTGGAGGAATTTAAGAGGCTAAACATTTATGAAGTGTTTAGGATTGCTGCCCTGACACGTGCTGTCATGTCGTCGGCTCCGGTAGAATTTCTTTAATATCCTTGGCGCAGGCGAACATTTTCCCTTTCATGTCAGGGGAAGTCAAAAAAAATTGCATAAACTGTGATGTGAACGCGGAGCTGCCATTGGCTCTTAGTTAAACGAGACAAGCTTTGCCCTTTTCATTTCCCGTCTCCCCGAGGGGCCCAACACCAAATATTAACTCCCCTCCCGCCCTCCCCACCTCTGCCGCTGTTTCTGCCCCAGAGCCTCGTGGTGTTTGCATTGCAGAGAGAGGAGCCGTTTGGGGGCGTTTTTTCGCGGCGACGGAACGGAAGGCCGAAAATTAATAGAGCGTTTGTTATTAAACATTGTTGTGCAAAGCGGATAGCCGATTCTTGTTTGTGATTGGGTCGCTTTGAATACCGAACGCACGCTGGCATATGCAATGAAACGCGGGGCAGAATAGCATTGTAGGCCGATAAGAGCGAGCAAAGACGAATTTTAATTCAACATGTGGACCCCCGTGGGTGGAGATTGTTATGAAGCTTGCAGCCGCAATATTATATATGCAATATTATTTATTGCATTTAGTTAAAAACGAAAACAGGTCGTCTATCGTGAGCCTTCAAATGGATTATGTGCAAATGTTGCCGTGTTCAGGATTTAGCAAGTTCGAGCTGGAAGTGACAATTCATTGGATTTTTATTGTCATCATCGCCGCCAACCATTCTCCATACAGGTGGATGAGGGATGTACCATTTAGATACCAATATTTCGGGCATTTAACAAAAAAATCATTATTAAGCTCAAAACATGTTTTGGTAATCTTTTTAACGAAAATCTTGCACAGCTTATAGACTTATATTAAAACATCTAGACCTGGGGTTTTTTTTCCCCATAACAAAATCTCTTAACATGATATCTAATATTTTAGGATGCAAAATATGTTGAGTGATGCTACACTCGTGCAAAATGGGTTAAATTGTTGTGGGTCGGCATTACACTAATCTGCTTATGCTGACCGCAAGCATGGGAAGCAGAGTGCTCATAATACATAATGCATTCCGACTTTGTCTCCAACTCTAGCCGAGGGGAATAGGCTCGGGAAATGTGCTTTATGTATTTATAATTCCAAATTGCTGTGCATCCACATTGATCTGTTGCCGTTGCGGAGGCTCTAAAAGTGTTTAGCAAATTGTCTCGTCATCCCGTGCTGTGGCCAAGATGCTGGCACATGACTCACGAGGTTATGGTCTATGGGAAAGCATGGCTGGATTCATCTTCTTGGTTCTTTCGGTAAAGTCACAGACCTGTTGTCCACCTGAAGACGGCTGCTTGCGTCGTGAGAATTATTTTATGTTTTAGGTGGAGAACAGGTCTGTCGAGAAGGCAGAGTCTGCCTTCTCGACAGACCTGTTCTCCACCTGAAGACGGCTGCTTGCGTTGTGGCCGAAACGTCGTGAGAATTATTTTATTGTTTTATTTTTATTATTTTATTATTTTCCTTCTACGTGACTTTACCGAAAGAACCAAGAAGATGAATCCCTGCAGTCACGAAAGCTTTAAAATCGAAATTCATGGCTGGATTTTCAGGGTGGACATTCTAGTCAAACGTAATAGATTTATTTTGTTTTATATATAACAGTTCTAATCATCATTAGTCATGGTCAGTCCACTGCTGGATAAAGGCCTCCCCAATAAGCCCTCTCGCAATCCTGCGAAATGATGGTAAACCTAGCACCTATAGAGGAGTTGATTTCATTGCTGCATCTCCTTTGTGGTTGCCCTCTTGGATGCGTTCCATTCCTTGGAGGCCACTCCATCACGTTCTACATCTTCTGTACTCTTGCTCAAGCCATAAGCTTCCTACTTGTAAATTACTAGTAATGTTACATTCATGTACCATGTGTGTGTCCTGGTATGAGGAGCGGTAGTGTAGCGGTTAGCGCACTGCGCTATAAACCTGGCTAGCTGGGTTCGATTCCCGCTCACGGCCAACACCAGTGACGATTGTCTGAACCGGTCCCGGGCCTCCCCTAGGTCGACTCAGCCTCAAATGAGTACCTGGTGCGGTGTGTAAATATCGCCACTGGGGAGACAAAGGCGGTCGGGCGTGGTGCTGGCCACTCACCCCCTCGTGTGCCTATCCGGCCTTCATAGGTGCTTGCTAACAGCACTTGCCCCTACAGTATGTTAAGGCTATATGGGGGATCTTTGTCTTTGTACCATACTGTATGTATATTATACTGGTAGGAACCTCCTGGTTACACCAGCCCACAGGGGATTATTGTGTCCGTCCGTCCGTCGTGCATCCAAAAATGGGTGGGATGGGTCTGGGTGGGGAGGGGAGGGTGGGGAGGGGCTGGGTGGGGGGTGGGAGGGGTGGGGCTGGGAGGGGCTGGTCACCCCGTGGTGCCCTTATAAAACTCAACGTTTAACCTGCTCATGCCGGCTTGTGCCCGCTCTCACAATCGGCCATATTTGCGGAATACACCACGCCGCCGTTGACCCTGGCCATTGACCGAGCAACCCAACGTTCCTACCAGCTCCCTCCGTAGGAATGTGTTTATTGTTTACCTCCCTTATCTTAGCTTAATATATAAAGCACCTTAACCAAGGAGATTTACAGATATTTAAGAACAGTACAACATCTGAATGTAATGGTGGAGATGAGGCGATTAAAATAGAGAAGAGGAAGCAATGGGGGGCGAATCTGTGATGGGTGAATTCGGTGAAAGCGAAATTGATGACAATAAATGACCATGAATGGATTGAATGACTGGGGAATTAATCAGGAGGGTCCTGCCCAGGTTTCACAGTGGAGGGCGACGTTGCTATATGTACTCCCAATTGAGTCATATTTTCCAGGTACTCTTTAAGCGTTCGAATGTTTGACCAATGCCAGGATTAGCTATGGCAGGAAGCCAGAGAACCCAGAGGGATCTCATGCAGAACTGGGGGAGAATGGACAAATTCCGCACAAAAAGGCACCCGATTCGGCACTGGAACCCAGGGCAATCTCGCTTTGAGGCACGAGTGTTACCATTGCGCTGCCTTATACCCAAGTGTCTTCCCATTGCCGGCGATAAATTACCCTCGCTGACCTGTCACGGGCATGTAGTACAACGTCTGCAAATGCATTTGTGTTTTGATGCCGCGTAAAAGGCAAATTGCATCGCGCTGTAATGTTGTGTCAGTGTGCATCTGTTCATGTGCCTGCTCCTGTCCACCGGTTAATCCCCGTGGATGTTTACGTGTTGAATGTGCGCATGCTGAACTTCTTTCGCACCGTACGTAACCAACCGTGATAATCCGATGTGCATGTGCTGTTGTCTGTGCACATTTGTACATGATTTCCTAAGATGACTCGTTTGTCTGCATATGTTTGTGTGTGTGTGCATATCTGCGGGGAGTGTGAGTTGCAGTGGCTAGTGCACTGCGCTTTGAACCTAGGACACCCGAGTTCGATTCCCGCCCACGGCCAAAACGGTGACGATTGTCTGAACCTGTCCTAGGCCTCTCCTAGGTCGACTCGGCCTCAAATGAGCACCCGGTGTGGTGTGTAGCAAATATCGCCACCGGTGGGAGACAAAGGCGCCCGGGCGTGGTGCTGGACCACCGATTCCGTCGTGTGCCTTTGCCGGTGCTACTCGCTCCAACAGCCCATTTGAGACGACACGGGATGGGGTGGATCTTTGTCTTTGTCGCGTTGTCCGAGTGCGTGTCCGTGTATTTTTTGGGGGAAATGAGAGAGGGGGGAAAGGAGAGCCGTGGGGGGCGGGGGGTGCCGTGACTGAAATGTGAAACGAAAAATGAGGATGGAGGGGAGATTCATTCCCACGATTCTTGTTTGACTCTCTCGACGACGACGACGCCAACACCCAATCTGTCTTTATTTTGCTCGGGTTATGTTGGTTTATTTTTGTTGTTGTTGATGTTGTTGTTGTGCCCTTTATTGTTGTTGGGAGCAGAGAGTTCGCCCGTTGGCGTGCGTCAAAATTTGCGAGCCGTGTGCGCCAGTGCAGGCGACGGCGGGGGAGTCGGTCACACGCACATGTCAATAAATAACAGACGCTCCGAATGCATCCCCATTGTTATTCATCGGTGCGCATTCCACAATGCCGTAGGATGAAGGTCTCTCTGTGGTCTGCAGTCACAGGCGTTCTTATTGAATGCATAGTGTCCCACCAACCTCCCCCCAACCCTCGCTGCGTTAAATATTTTTAGTGCGCTAATAGCCGCGAGTTTGCCGTGTTCCACGTAAGATTGACTTTCCGTTTTCTGTGTACGGATTGATTACACTGTACTGGAGTGAAATGATTATTAATGCGAGAAGAAGTGTGTGTGGGTGTTATGGCGTGTGTTGCTTTCGGTTATATTACATGTACCGGAATAATAAAATAACAATCTTAAATGACGGCACTTTTGATTTAAAGCTTTCGCGACTGCAGAGATTCATATTCTTGGTTATTTCGGTGAAGTCACGTAGAAGGGAAGCAATGAAATAATAAAAATATAAAACAATATAATTCTCACGACGTTTCGACTGCAACACAAGCAATCATCATCAGCTGTGGATTTCACACCTGATGACGATTGCTTGTGTTGCAGTGAAATCCACAGCTGATGATGATTGCTTGTGTTGCAGTCGAAACGTCGTGAGAATTGTATTGTTTTATATTTTTAATATTTTATTGTTTCCCTTCTACGTGACTTTACCGAGAGAACCACGAATATAACGGCACTTTGTCAATTAATGAGCTGTGACTGCCTTCTCAAACTGCCATCAGTCACTCGGGGGGGTTATTTAACCATACTTCACCACCGTCGGTCCGTGTGAGATAAAAGAATTTGGGCTCCAGGATTGTATCAGGCATCACTCGCCACTGATGTTAGCCTTGGCCAGGAGTAGAACTCAGGTCCGCTGCGTTTACAGCACAATTCGTTAACTACGAATAAAACATCTATTGTCGCTACAAACTATAATGCCAATTAATTACGCGGTTATTACCGTGATTTTCTTAATGTAAACCGTGATATTAAGGGAAGAAACATTCGGTCATAAAAATGTTTAGCTCATTTCCATCCAGAAAATGTTACGAGAGTGATTATAAATGACCGATGTTGTTACCTAAAATTACAAGGGAGCTTGAATGTACATTTCTTGATTTTATTCTAAAAAGTCTCTTCTAAAATGTTCTGGTTTTCACAAATATGTATGCATCGGTAATGCATCATACATCAAAACACGTTTTCACAACTTCACGCTGTGTGTGTGTGTGCGATATTCTGGAATGTTCTACAAACATAACAGCTGGGCATGGTGGCGCAAGCCTGTAATCCAGCACATTGATTTGTGACAGATTTCAGATCCATCTGGACTGTACAAAACACCCATCAGGAGGGCATTGGCCAAACATTCCAATGCAGGACCCTCCTCCTGAAAAGGTCTCGAAACTCGTTGAGATTTTCCCTGGATAAATACACGATATAATTATTATTAAATCACTGTTTATGGAATGTGCTTTGTGCTGAAATAAGACTCCTGCATTAAGTGGCGTGGTTGTTATGAGCCCTGCAACCAGGAATGAAATGTGGGGGCCCTGTCCTCTTGCCCTGTACCTGCACCCTTCCGGCCCCTCGGCCCAGGTGCAGTTGCACCGCCTGTGCACTCGATAACTACGCTGCCTCCTACATTCTTGAAGCTTTCGAAAGGCGAGAGAGCGGCATTCGCAGTGGGACCGAGCGCCGGATAAACACACGGCATGAGCATTATTGTTAAATTACATGCTTTCAAAGTGTTCTCAATGTGAGAACACCCCCTGCAATGTCAAATTAATGGAGGTGAGAGTGGCGTTCAGCACGGGGCCTGACCGCGATGGGCGACGCTCGGCGGGGTGACCGCGATCCCCTTTGTCCGTAGAGCGAGCGCTCGAACGCAGCTGAGAGTCGGCGCAGGTGGCCCTTGACCCAATGTTCGACGCACAAAGGAGGGTATCGGTGTGGGTCCAGGGGGAGCCTGAGCTCGCTCGGGATGCCGGCGAGAGAGGGAAGGTCTCGGAGCAAAATGACATCTGTGGCTCGGCAAGCAAAATAGGGCAGCTTATGTAATGCCAAATGGGAGCGTTGTGTTCGGTTTTCTGTGTCGCATCGTGTAGCTCGGTAAATACATCTGTAATTTTTTATTCAATCGTAACCCGTTACTTTGCTGTTGTTATTCACAGAAGTGGTAATGCTGTTGTTAATAATGTCATAAATTACTGGTGCAATGCGTTTACGTCTTGGAGTGGTGCATGAAGTTGATGACACATTGGCCATGAAAAGACGTTTATTGGTTCACAGTAGGAACCAGTGTTCGAAGATTTTTCACATCTCTAACAATTGTGTCGGTGGTACCGACTTAACTTATTGCCCATTTAACCTCCCCTACGACAGGCGATATGCTTCTGTGACACATGGCCTGGCCAATCCGACGACCATTCCATTACAAAGTGGTCACACTCTGAACGGTCGTTCAGACACTGAGTAGCATTTATATCAACTCATCTCGAACTTGTCGTTTTTTTTGTTTTTGTCGCAGGTGTTTCCAACGCCTCCCGAGAATCAGAGCATCGACGATGACGACGACGATGACGACGACGACGATTATAACGAAAATGATGACGAAAACGGCTACGGAGATGACGTCAACGACGACGATTATGACGTTGATAACCACGATCACGACGACAACAAATGTGGCTACGGAGGAAAGAAGAAATACCTGGTGAGTGGCTCGGAGGAGAGCAGCGAGGAAGAGGAGCTGGAGAGCCTCACCATTCGCATCGCTTGAGAGGGGCAGTGGGCCCCGGCCGGTGGTGACGCGACGCCCCGATGCGGGGCAGCGACGCTCCTCTCCCAACGGTGACCCCTCACCCTGGGCCCGCTGTGTAGAGGAAGGTGGCACCGAAGCCTCTCCCATCCCACTGTGATGTCTCCCCCCCACCTCCTCTACTGATGAAGCCTGCTGAACCACAGTCAGCCACGTAGATGCGCTTTCGGGTTGTGCTCCAATGTGCTGGCGGGAACGTCGGGAACGTCGGCTTCCTCGGCTCCCAGGACATGGAGGGAAACGTCGTACGACGCGTCGCGCAACCCGAACACGTCGGAGAGCTGCACAACAAAGACAAAGATCCCCCGTATAGCCTCAACAGACTGTTGGGGCAAGTGCTGTTAGCGAGCACAAAACAACCACGAATACCTGCGGTTGGGCCTTGTTAATCGAAAAGAGGAAGCGGGCAAGTGGATATGGACCTGGGATAAGGCTCACTAGCGCCTCTATTCATGCGTGTTATATCTAAAATAGGACACTTTCTGCAGGCAGCAGCATATGTAACTCTTGTGGAATAATATGTTCAGCTTTGCAGCTTACTTATTTTAAGACTGTTTGACCTTGCATCGAGGGGGTAAACGAATTTGGAGTTCTCGGTCTAATCACATCCTTTTTTTTCGTAACTCGTCGTTTACCCAAGAAAGCCGCAGAGTCCCAAGACTTTTGTTAAGAGGGTCCTGTCAAGTTTTTGTAAGTTGGGGCAATGCTGCTCTGAGCGTAATCCCAAAAAACGTGCATGCAATTCTTCAGCACTGGGATATTTGCTGTTGGATGAAACGGGGATAACGCAGGGGAGAACCCACGCAGAACAGGGGGGGGGGGGGGGGAGGGAGAGCATACAAACTCTGCACAGAAAGACGCCCAGAGTCGGGAATCGATCGCAAGCCCTTCTTTCTTGCTCCAAGGCACAAGTGTTACCAGCTGCGTTTCCCTGCCGCCGATTTAATTGAGCTCGTTTTGTTAAAAGCGTTATAACGGTATTTTTCTATGGTAATCTGTCAAAAAATTTAGACGATGCTAAATTATGTATTTCTTATATGGAAGATCTGGGTGAGTTTAAAACTCAGGACTTTCTGCCTTTCAAAGAAAATATTCGTCCACTCCCCATTTTAACACGAGCTGCATTCAAAGTAAACATTCCTGTTATAAGCAGGTAAGGTAGGCAAGTACACCACTTGCAAACAACCAAGATCTGTAACTTTCTTTGATGGGTAATGAGGGTGCGTTCAAATGTTTGAAAAATAAAAACCGAACGGTTTTTGTTGTTCTCTCAATGTCCCTATAAATATCTTGCAAATAACACGTTTCATAGACAAACGCTAAATGTAATAAAAAAAACGGTCTCCAGGTGCTACCCGCAGCTTTCGCACACATCACTCTTTTGAAATGACCACAAACAGAATATGCACTAATTGCTGGACATGGGTTAATTTTTTTATAATGGTGTGGGATTTACAAAGCTGCGTATCATGTACGTGATGTGTGTCTTACGCAGAGGACATAGTGATGCCATTATTGCCTAGGCGTAGCAGTGTGCTTTGGGAAATGATTGGGAATGCTTAAGCCACACGCGTAATTTTCATTTTCCACTCAATGGCCTTCACAAGTGTAAAGACCCAACATCTCGCAGTGACTGACGTATATACCCCCTCCCCCCTCGTGTTACACCACCGCCCACCCTCTGATGTCACGGACGTTTCTTCTATGGCTCTTGCGTAAAAGGATGAGGAGAGGGCTTATTTTCGTCCAGAGGGGGTGTCTTTTGCGAACGTCCAGAGAATAGCTCCAACTCTCAAGCCTTGCAGTGAAACCCGGTGTGCCGTTTGCACTTCGACGAATTTAACAAAGAAAGTAAAACAATCAGCCCTGCAATTACTCGGCTCCTGCCACCGCTAGTGGAAGGGCCTCCACTGGAAGGGGGCTCCAGAGAGCCCACCCGAGACAGTATTTGGCCTACTCTTCCAAGCTGGCCAGAAAGAGGTCTTCGAAGAGGTTGGGAGTATCCACGCATTTCCCTACCACACACAACCGGCCCGAATGTGTCGCACCCATTTCTATGCTATATGAATGCAAATTGCATTGCATTGTAACGTAATGTTCGCACATTAAGTTATTTTAATTAGCAGAGACATTGTTGTAATTCATTTGGACTTTTCGCAATGTTTTTTTTGTAACTGTATATGTATAAATCTTGACTTAAAAGCTTTCGTGACTGCAGGAATTCATACTCTTTGGGTCACGCAGATAGATAGTTGAAGACGATTGCTTGTGAAGCGATCGAAACGTCGTGATTTGTTTTATTATTTTTTATCTACGTGACTTTACCGAAAGGCCCATAGAGTATGTATATGTATACAATATTGCTTCATATTTAATACCATTTATCGAAGAGCTGTTTGTGTTCTCCATTGATACACTCACATGTGTGCTCCCATGCACACGTGCCATAGGAAAGCCATGACGGCGCTGTAATGGAAGTTTGAATGTATGCTATGCGTGCACGGTAATTTATGCTTGAAAAGTGAAATGGAGGCAACGTATCGTCGTAATCCAGCTTAGCAGTGGCGGTTGATTAACGGACTCTGGAAGTGCTGTAAATTACAGTAATTGAACCGCATTGCCTCCCACAGGGCTAAAGAGTATGTGTGTTGATCAATAATGTTGGGGCTATCTTTGAAAGCAGTAGCGTTTAACTATGGGGGGGTTGGCATGAGTGGAGTATCTAGGGGATGACAAACCACAGAGCAATGTTATTCACTCATCATCACACGCACACTACGCTTGTTTAATAGCACACATGCTCGCCGGTGTACGCTTTCTTAATGTACAATTTTCGGGTATCCAAAAGCAGCACACTTGTCCATGTTATCCTTTTATACCTTTTTTTAAACACCTTACAGTGAATTAAAAAAACACAACAAATTGCAGTGTGCTTTCTGTAGGATCATTAATGTATTTATACGTGTTCATTTTGGTCATCAAGTCAGCAGTTGGTCGAATCGTATTTTTGTTATTAGAAAATGTTAAAGCATCGTTTATTTGCATAATTATACCCACGCATCCGTAAACACCCAGGTCTGTTCTTGGGTTGGTACAAGCGGCAGGGTGAAGACGCCTCTGGAAATTCACGTGATCGTGGGCTCTGACCCCCATCTCCGGGGGAAGGCCCTCCCCTTTAAATGACCTCCACACACGGGACACCCTCTAAATGTCGAATTTGCCTAAATTAACAACGCATTAATCATAATAGTCTGGGCGTCAATCCAGCTCCCAGTGCGACACCGTATTGCCTATTGTTCTAGCTGTCGTTGTAAAGTGGCAAAACAAAGGGAATAGCCTGGGCCACCACCCAGTGGGTGGAATTGACCACACAGGAACCGCACTGGCTCATTCCTAGTTCCAGACTTGGCCAGAGAAGAGCATACGTCCTCACAACAGCTCACATCGACAGCACAGCTTCCAATTCGCAAGTGATGTATATGAACCTTATGGCGGGACCCCGGGGTCCCGAATAAACGAAAGTCAAAATCGTAATTAATTTATTTTTGGCGACTCCGTTCCACCACGCACATAAACGCCGCGAACCACCTGGCGCGGATCATTCTGTTGTCGTGTCGTCCAAGCGCAGCAGCGAGGACGAATGCGCAGAAGAAAAAAATTGTTAAACTTTGATTAGCGCATCGTGTAAAGCTCGTCGAGCGGAATTGATTGCCGTGTCGTTCGCCTTCAACAGACATCAAATGGCGTCGCAACGCAGTTTATGCGAGAGCCGGGGGCTTATGGAACCCCGGGGACCCGCCATAAGGTTCATATATTGATCCGGCTAAATGTGTATCGTTAAGACCCTCCACCACCTGACACAGCCAGAAAAATGTTCAGTTATGACGTGTGCGCAACTGCCGAGTTATTGTTTCAGCTCGGTGGTAAGTTGGCGACTTTCTAAAAACCAAATGTCGTGTCTAGATGTGATGTCACTTCCTAGATTGACGTTTGACCTCGTTTCAAACAGAACGTCGTATTCATTGGCCACATCCGATGTTGTCCCTCAATGTGGTGCCCTGGGGCTGTTCATAGGTCGTTCCTGGTCCAGTAGTCTGGGTCACCAATGGTTTCTGAAATGAGGCATATCACTCCAGGCCAGTGTGTTCCAGAGTTTGTAAACCACACACCCAGGTCCGTTCATGAGCTGTTACATCATTACATTGCAATGTAAAAAAAAGCCTTATTATTCTTACGATGAGATATGTTTATACTGAAATGTAGCATTAAATATACCATGACAATAGTTTGTGGTTATTGTATATAGCTTCTTTATGTTATAAAGATTATTGCTGATCCACCAAAACGTTACTTATTGCGTAGGAGAAGACGAGAGTAATGTCTGCTGTGGAGATGGAACTGATGAAATCACCTCTTGTGCAGGTACTAGTGGTACTAGAGTTAGATGATTCAATCTCAGGATCTTGGGAGATGGCAAGGACTTGGCGGGGTAGCCCTTCATCATAGCTGATAATGAGATTATAATTATGCAAGATTTAACACATAGCAGGCTTTCGCGACCAATATTATTCATAATCAACGTTTTGGGGTTAGATCGCGATATTTTTAAATGTGTCATAACCCTCCACCACCCGACACGGCCAATCAGCAAAAAAGTGTCACGTTGACAAAAAGTTCACTGCTTTAGCCCACCGGTGTGTTGAAGCGTGAAACCACAACATTTACAATTTTTGAGTACGACTTTTCGCTGATAATTGCATCCAGCATTATCGGGCAATTCGCCAGAATGGTGAGGTCTTTGCTAAACCAGTGAACTATTTGTCTTTTGTCAACGTGACACTTTTTAGCTGATTGGTCGGGTGGTGGAGGGTTACGATACATTTATAAATAACGCGATCGAACCCAACAACGTTGATCATGAATAATGCAAGAGTCTACCAACATTCCGTCAACTTATCCGGGTAACGTGGCTCACGTTTTACCCACAGCAGGGGTCGGCCACCAGCGGCTGTGGAGCCGCGTGCATCCCTTTAAGGACCGCTGTTTCGTGACCGTTATTTATTCAGGACGACCGTCTAGTATCCACATTGCATTGCGGCTTTTGAAATATCGAGGGGGGGGGGTTTTTTTTTGTTCTCTCCCGAATTCGAAAACAAATGGCTCTGCTTGTTATTTTTTTTTGTCGACCCCTGCACCACCGGCATCAATAATCTTTATGCTCCCCCATCTCTGTCAGGGATGGAACAGAAAGCTACCGATCAGCTGTAATCAGCCCTGGCCACATCTGCCCTGTGCGTCACGGGACAACACAGGCCTGCTCATTTGGCTGATCGGATTCTGCTTTGTTTAATTCACTGTTAACAAATGATCCTTTCAGGAGGAAATGGACTCGGAGTTCCTCCCCCTCCCTCCCTCCCAAAGAATCGAAGTGCCTAGAACTGAGAATCAGGTGCAAGGTTTGTTGGATGCAGTGATTGTCGAGCAAACACAGGCTCTTCGCGTCCTCCACAACAGAGTGTGTGTGTGTGTGCGTCTTTACAGGTCTGCCAATCTTATCTCAGCCGGGTTGAGCATTGGTGCAGGTGCAGGCCTGTGCAATAAACCCACCCGCAGAGGCAACGGGGGGTGTGGTGTGGGGTGTTTTTTTCCTCTAGAGTTTTATCGTGCAGGACATTGTTATATTTTCGCATGTACGTTACGGGACACACTGCAGCGCGATTGACTGGTAGACACGAGATGTCCTGTGTAATAAGACTTGCGATACCTTTATATGCTGGAATACCAATGTAGTGGCCATGTGCATGGTGTTACCTGTAACCAAATCAACAAGAATGCGTCAGAGTTAAGTCGGGTTGACCTTCGATAGGGCCTTTGATGGGTGACCACAATCCACATACGCTGGACGGAGATTTGTGGGTGCTTCAAAATCCAATGTTGTACTCGTACTTTTATGCTCTCGAGTGTATGCTTCCTGCCTTTACCATCCCACACTGACCAGCGTGGTGAAGTATGGTCGAGCAAATCGACCTGGGAAATCTTGCCCTCATCCAGAGGTGGATTGACAGAAGAGCTTGTGCGGTCGTGTACACGCAATGGAGAGGGCTCCATATCCAACGGACGTGTGAACATACTTGACCTATATCAAGGATGTTCGAACCGATAGTTTCTAACTCCCATCCCCCCCTTTCGTCACGGTGGCGAGATGTTAGCTACCTCGCCTGGTATACAGGAGGTCGTGGGTTAGATCCCGACCCTGAGGCCTGCTGTATATTTGGATTTTGCATGTTCTCCCCGTGGTTGCGTGGGTTTTTTCTCCGGGTCCTCCGGTTTGTACCTCCACATTTAGAAACAATTTGCGTTTCGAGTTATTTGGCTACTGCTATACATTGCCACACGATAAGCCACTTCGTTGAACTATCATTTGTGGCCAGGTCGCTTTTAAAAAATAGCTACATAGTTCAATGGGCCTTACCTGGTAAAATTTAAATCGTTTCTAGTTTTATCTCCCTGCGTGTTCGCCAATGCTTGCCTCGGGTTCATATCCATAGAGCAACTTCTCTAAAACAGTATAAATGCATATTCTGATTTTGAAAACAAAACAACAAAGACTTTTTTTTTTACCTTCGCCATAGTATTGCAATTATATTTTTTACATTTGTTTGCATTTTTATAAAGCCTTTTACACCGCGATAATATATTTCTTAATATCTCATTACTGTGCTGTAATTATAATTTGTATAGCGCGTGTTAAATGTTTGCAGCGTCAATTTGCTGCACAGTATTAAAGTGTTTAACTCTTGTTTATTTTAATTTCTCATTAATAAGGGGCTGGTTACTATTATTATTTAAAATAAATGCAGCCAAAATACATGTTTTAACTGCATATTTCAGTTATTCAATCTGTTGAAACATTTTTATCGGGTGCTTTTAAACATAAAGGATTTTCTTCTTCTTCTTCTCATTTTGTACCGAGGTCGAGTCGTCGATTTTTTGTTTCTCAATAAACAAACATGAATACAACGTGCACTTCGATTTTCCTCGAAAGTTTCGATTCGGTGAGCGGGACCACAATCGAGCGTAAATGATAATCGCGTTAAACAAAGACCCACTCGACAAACGTCATTGCCGTGTTCTGTCCTGCAGAGAAATTAGTTGATTACCTACCTACCCATACTCTTAGTTTTTTCGGTAAAGTCACGTAGGTAAAAAAAAATTTGAAATTTAAATTTATAAAAATAAAATAATAAAAATCACGACGTTTCGGAGGCAACACAAGTCTCCGTCATCAGGTGGGACCGTCACAGCCAGATTTGCTGTATCAAGTGAATACAGCAAATCAAGTGAATACAGCAAATCTGGCTGTGACGGTCCCACCTGATGACGGAGACTTGTGTTGCCTCCGAAACGTCGTGAATTTTATTATTTTATTTGTATTAATTTTAATTTCATTTTTTTAAACCTACGTGACTTTACCGAAAAAACGAAGAGTATGAATCATTGCAGTCACGAAAGCTTCAAATCTATAATTACCTACCTACCCGTCCACTCTCAGAGCATTATGAGCATCCATCCTGCACGTGCCCCTCGTCCCCAAGGCCCGGACGCCAGTAGCGTTGATTCAGGATGCCACTCATCCTTTATTCCCTGTCTCTGGAGTCGAGGGCGAGACACCCATGCAAATTATCCAACCAATTCCAAAAGAATGTAGGACTCTTCCCTTCAGACAGTGATAAAGGTTGTCCTCATTTCATCTGCGCGTACAAATGCATGTTCAAGCATGCACCTGTCCATGCTTCTGTGTGCACTTTTCAGTTTTTTTAAATCTATGTTTCATGAATTATTTTTGAACCATGCATTATAGCAGGTAGTGTATGAGAGTCCAGAAAACGGGGTGTGCATCCATCTGTGTGGGCCTTTCATTGTTATCCCAGACAAAACCCAGGTTTTTTTCTGCAGGTGCTCTAGTTTCCTTCCATACGAACCCCCCCCCCCCCCACTCAAACATTTTTTAATGAAATTGTACAAACATCGCATATAGCAGAATCTTGAAAAATGTCTTGAGACTAGGTATATAGGTATTTCCCTGATGAATACATTTATAAAATAATGTTACTTGTTGAAATCCTGCTTGGCGGTTGTCAACCCATCATCATTTCTAGGCCATTAAAATATGTACCACTTTATGGGGGCGTCGGATAACCCCCCCCCCCCCCCACCAAAGGAATGCAACATTTCCACCACTTGTAAAAGGAAGAAAAGCACTCTCTAAATGAGTATTTTAAGCGTGAAATGTATTTTAAAAATAATTATGTTTCTATTCTCATTAAATGTGAATTGCATTGAATTGACACTGCTAGTAGTGGCGATAGTGGTGGCCACAATAGTGATGTAGTGAGACACAGTAGTGATGTAGTGGGCCACAGTAGTGATGTAGTGGGCCACAGTGGTGATGTAGTGGGTCACAGTAGTAATGAAGCGGCCGCTGCAATGTTACCCACTTGAGTAGCGGTGACATCTCAACGCAATTCTCTGCCTCCATATTTGCCCCCTCAGGTGCGGTCGCCCCCTGTTCACGTCTCTGCCCGCGCCTCCCCGTCTCGGCACGATGAGACGTGGAGGCGGGGAGCCGTGCGTCCGAGATAAGATCCCATAGGCGCCGTCCCCCCCACCTCCCACTTCAACAGCGGACCCGCCTGTATCGCTCTCGCCGTTTAACCAAAACAAAATCCTCTGCCGAGTTCGTTTTTTTTAATTCACGTTTGCCGCACCCGCGAGTTGCTCGGTTGAAGAAGAAGAAGAAGAATGTTTGTCATTTTGCAATTTGAAGCCGATAGCGTCGTGCGAAATGTGCAGCTGTTGCAGGCTTTACGTTGTGAAATGCTGGAATGCTAGGAATTAAACTGACACGTGTATTTCCTTAGGAATGCTATTTTTATTCGAGTACTAGTGTTATGAGCTGGTGTGGTGGCTCACAGTGGTAGAGTGGGCTCGCGATCAGGATGGTGCGAGTTGAAATACTGGTTGGAGGTTGTCAGGCCATCATCCCTCCGGGGTTACTAAAATAGGTACCACTTTGTGGGAACGTCGGACGCACCCATCCCCCCACCGTAGGAATGCAACATGTCCACCACTGACTCGGGGCTGTGAGCAGAAGATGAGGACTTCCTAAATGCGTATTTGAGCATTAAATCACTGACTTATTGACACTTGATTACAGTATTATTATTATTAAATCTCTTGCTAAGTTCCTGATTGGTGAACTACATTTCTGAACCACACTTTAATTAAATGCCGGTGTTTTTTGCAAAGCTAAGTTTAAAATAAAGTAGACATCGGATTAGATCTAATTTTTATCATCTGGTTTTTTGAGCACACGTGGACTTAAGGGTGTATGTAAATGTGCGGATTTTCGGTCTAATCTCTGTGAACCGTTCGAGATGAAATCCACAAACTCAATTTATATCTTGTAACAAATAAATAAGTATGTGTGCGAGGCACGGGGAGGGGGAGGTCTATAGAAGAGTTGGGTGGATTAGAAACTGCTCAGGAATGAGCTCGTTTGGAGGTACATAGGGCCATGGATAAGTGGGGGTCATCATTTGGATTATTTCATTTGGCAGTAGATTTAAATGCATGGTCACCCTGATGATGATTATGGCAACATTCTGTCTGGGCCGATTAAAGATTTATACCAAAAATATATATAATAATAATAAAATGTATCGTTTTTTATATTTATTGATGTGTTCAAATTCTAAACACAGCCACTGTCCAAGTTTTTTTCGTACTATTTCAGTACACGTTTCGGTGCCATATTAGTGACGTCCATTTACTAATTTTGCTCGATTTGGGCATTTAAATTTGTAGCTTAGAGCGAGTAAAAAAATGAGCCACCTCTTCTCCTCCCCTGGAAATTGTTACGTCAAATATCTTGCTGACGCCAGAAACTAACGTTGCTCTCTCTTTGTCTAAATTAAATTTGCATTGCATCCGTATGTATACCGAGTGCAGTTATCGAAAGTGGGACGAAATCAAAGTTCTCAAATGGAGAGGCAAACGGGAGTGATTTTGGAACACTGAACTTCATAATGAAAAGCAATATACCCATGCGCATGGAGGAGAAAACTTTAGTCGATGTTTATTGTGACGTATCGATCAGAAACGTGAACGTTGACAACGCAAGTGCAGTGGCACAAAAGCTGAAAAATGCGAAGAAGCGCGCATGAAATTCTACTGCGAGGCAGAACACGTGGATCAAGACAACATTATGCAAGTTATAGATGGCGTAATGATATTATTGTTAAGAACAGTGATTGAGCTTGGGTAAGACACCGCAAGGAGGGTTGATGGCTGGTGGTAATAATGGCAGTGAAGGAGAGAACACGATCGAGCGATGAAGTGATGAAAGCATCTGCTGTTCAGGAGCAATACGGATAGCTGGATCGCAAGACCAGGTGAGATAACCAATGGCATGAGGTGGCCGTCATCCAGCAGTGGATAGAGGATATCGAATTATGTTGACGATGGTGATGACGTGGGTACCACAAAGCAAGGCACTGATTGACTCTAGCCACTCGAAACCATTCCCAGGCCATTCCCAGAGGCGCAGACACGAGGCATGACTGCCAAACGTGCTGCTCTATGTTGCTGTCAGCATAAACACAAATGCCTACTCTAAATATTAATATTTAATGGGGTGCATGAGTCCCATCAGAATACCAGATTGGGTGGGATTTTTTTTTCACTGGTGTGAAAGGGTATGTATTTATGTGTCCTCGCATTATCCTCGCACTGATGCATTCAAATGTATTTGTCAAGCAGATTTAGCGTTCTGTGCGTGTCTGGCAGAGTTATTGTTTTAGTGAGAAAGAATGTATATTTTTCGCATCAATGTGTGCTACTCGTCATGCTATGACATGGTTCAGAAACGTGGTTATTAACAACAAGATGAACAAAAAGTGAAAAGTGCGCAAATAAGCGTGAATAGAAGCACGCCTCGAAATAGCATTGAGAGACAGGAGCGCAAGGATGGGTGAAAAGACGCCGGATAATGGCAGCATTCTAACTGTGAAGGAATTCTAAAAGTGGCTTGGACAGGAGAAATGATGGCCGATGATGAAGAAGAGTGACCGGGGTGGCAGCACAGCAGTGGAATTCGCCCGACGGGAACTTCCATCCTGGGAGATGGAGCGAGCGATGCAATCAGGTGGTGCGGCAGCCACTACGAGTGGTTTGTTATATCACGGGATCGCGTACGGAGGCCTTCATCCAGCAGATGATTGACCATGGCTGGTGATGATAATTACTATGACCTGTAGTCATACACTCTTAAAGTTTATGAAGAACAGGCTTTGTTTAACGCTATTATCAGAATGCTGTACATTGTTTTGTTTTTGCCCCTTTTTTAATCTTCAGGAATGTTAAATTTCGATTTAAAGCTTTCGTGACTGCAGGGATTCATCTTCTTGGTTCTTTCGGTAAAGTCACGTAGAAGGGAAATAATAAAATAATACAAATAAAACATACTAAAATAATTCTCACGACGTTTCGGCCACAACGCAAGCAGCCGTCCTCAGGTGAAGAACAGGTCTGTCTTTCCGACAGAAGCCGTCCTCAGGTGAAGAACAGGTCTGTCTTTCCGACAGACCTGTTCTTCACCTGAGGACGGCTGCTTGCGTTGTGGCCTGAAACGTCGTGAGAATTATTTTATAAAGTTTTATTTTTAAATCCTTTATATTAAGTTCGCTTGCTTGCTTAGGACCGTGCAAATCTTTCGCTCGTTTTTTAACCCACTTCCCGTGATCCAATCGAGCTGACATTTTCCACACAGACTCGTTGTGTGTGACAATTAATTTTCGTGAAATTTTTTTCTCCAAAATTTTACACTGTTTAGGGAAAACTAATTAAATATTTAATTACCAATTGCTTAATACTGGCAGACAATCATCTGACCCATAGATTGCAGCCATCTCAAGCCAGAGGACGAGAGAACTCTAGCCGCCACGCATATAAAGGATTTAGAGTGAAAAACTTTGTTTTTACGGGTTTACTTGTTTATTATTTTATTATTTCCCTTCTACGTGACTTTACCGAAAGAACCAAGAAGAGTTCAGGAATGTTATTGATTTGTCACGGGTGTCGGCCAGTCTGGGTCTGGTACCAGTCGCGCGATCATTTTGCCAAGCAGAGATGAGTGTCGGGGAATCATCCGCACCGCATGGAGTGACCGTCGGTTGAACGCGCCCTTTGAAATGGCTTCGCCTTCCTTTCCAGATGAACTGCGGGCGTTGGGACGAGAATCGGGGGACGCTGTGAGCGGAGTCTTTCCCTTTGGGCGAGAACTCCTAGGGCTCCTGCGGAGCTGTAGGAAGCGGGGTGACAGCTCTTCAGAAATAAAATTCTCCGTGAATTATTAATGCAATTGCAATTCTCTTTAACGATGAATTATTTACGGAGGTTTGAAGAGGGGGGTATTAATGTGGTATTTTTGAAGAGCCCTTGGGAAGTTTTTTTTCTTTCCGAATGAACGTGAAAGTAACAACTGCGGTTTAATTCTAGATTTGAAGCTTTCGTGACTGCAAAGATTCATATTCTTAGGTGTTTTCGGTAAAGTCACGTAGGTAAAACATTAAAATTAATACAAGTAAAATAAAATAATATAAAATAACTGCGGTTTATTTACGTTTTTCCGAAATAGTAACATAAGGTACAATTCTGGTCCTCAACACCCTGTGGGGTCCATGTATCGTTTCGTGCATCTTGAATATATATTGCATCATAATAATACAAAATATTTCATGTTCGTGTTCACTACATGCGATGTACAGTATTGCATGTTTGCTTGTGTGGTTGCATCCGTAACGAAGTGGTGGCATCATGGTTAGCGCACATCGCTGCAATCTCCGTCACTCGGAAGCCACCTTGTGACCACGATCACAAGGGGGCTATGAGGATATACGGATACACGGAAGGTTTCTTGCATTGAATGTGAAATGTAAGTTCGCATTCGTACGTGCAAGGAGTGTGTGTCCGTCGAATTGCACGCGTGAACGCGGTGCCACTGGCGCGCGCGTGCGCATGCGTGAGCCTTCGACACTTCACGTGAGAGCCTCAAAGTGCACCTAGCCTGGCACAGGCGCCGTGGTGACGTCACCGTCACTTAGTGGCGAACCCGGCCACCCGAGTTCGATTCCCGCTCACGACAAACACCAGTGACGGTTGTCTGAACCGGTCCTGGGCCTCCCCGAGGTCGACTCGGCCTCAAATGAGTACCTGGTGGGGTGTGTAGTAAACATCGCCACTGTGGGAGACAAAGGCGGCCGGCCGTGGTGCTGGCCACCCTATAACACGGTGTGTGTGTGTGTGACCAGATTTTGTATAACTTTAGTGAAACGTGGTTCGAGTTTGTGGTTTGTATTTCTTTCCGGAACATCTTATGATCTCGGGAATGCGGTATTCACTTGCTCTATAAATATTTGCAGTGGCTGATTTTGTGGTGGACAAGCAAGAGTCTTGCAGAGCACATTCGCATATCCGCTCAAGTATGCCACAAAGTCATGCTATTGGGCAGCCTATCCCGTATTCGGACTTTTTCCCAAATAAAAGCTCATAACGTACCTGATTCATCATCATTTCCTAACTCCGGTAACTTTATATATTTTTTGTAAAGCAAAGAGGCCACCCTCCTCGGACATGGAGCGATCACGTGAGCTTCTGTGCTGCTTTGCAGCATCGCGAGGGAGATAGCCGCGACTTTGGAAGGAGCCCTTCGTCCAACAGTGGATTAATCACGGCTGATGATCACCGTGACGATGACCTATCGAAACCTCCTCCAAAATGCAAGCGCCTTCTGCGCACACTGCACTTAACCCTCTACCCAGTGCCGGATTATCCTAGGAGCAAAAGTAGCTACATATGTAGCAGCTACGGGCCCCGCACTTTCAAGGGCCCCCCGCTAAATGCTTTCAAGCTGTCAATTCCGGTTCAGTGATTCTGCACTTGCTCTATTACTATAGTACTAAACTGCCTTCGACCTTTATGAATGACTGGGTGTTTAAGGTGAGCGATGTGTCGTATTATCTGGCTGTATAGCAAATGAAAAAATACAATTACTTTACTGTGCATGTTAAAAATGTATGTGTTTTAATATTTACGTGTTTTTTTTATTTTAATTTAGGGCCCCTTTATAACATATGCTACAGGCCCCGCACTCGCTTAATCCGGCACTGCCTCTACCGCTGCTCATTTCACCCGGTTCCCTGATTCCGCTTTGCTCTCAGCCGCATCCCGATGTTGAGAGCATGCCATGCAAGGAACGTCCCAAACAAGTTGGAGCCCGTCCCTCATGGGGTATACAACAACGTCTCCTACTCTTAGTTCTTTCGGTAAAGTCACGTAGGTAAAAAATGAAATTAATAAAAATAAAATAATAAAATCACGACGTTTCGGAGGCAACACAAGTCTCCGTCATCAGGTGGGACCGTCACAGCCAGATTTGCTGCATCAAGTGAGGCAGGGATGCAGCAAATCTGGCTGTGACGGTCCCACCTGATGACGGAGACTTATGTTGCCTCTGAAACGTCGTGATTTTATTATTTTATTTTTATTAATTTTAATTTCATTTTTTTACCTACGTGACTTTACCGAAAGAATCCTTGCAGTCACGAAAGCTTCAAATCTAGAATTAACAACGCCTCCCTTTGCCTTTCATGTGTCTCCGTCTGGTCTCCATTAGCGGCGCTGGAGCCAAGCCCCACAATTACGCGGGATCTCCCCCACCTCACCCCACCGCACCACCCTCCCAACTCTCCCTCCCAGCGTCTCTCTGCTTCCTCGTGAGCCACGGACCATTTCTGTCGCTGCAAGCTTCTGCCCGAAAGGAAAATGTTGTGATGTAATGTGACCTAATAGCTGACTAATGCGTTACGGATTTTACTGCTGTCAAGGCTAAACTTTTGCATCGGCCCGAAGACGTTTGCATTTCTGTTGTTGCAATGCCACGTTTAATCTCAAGCACTTGCTCATAGTGAATACATACACGTATCGTTTGGATCACAGTACTGTACTGAAATATGCGTGTAAGTATGGATGCATGCAACAATTATTTTAATGTGACATTTTCAAAATTACTCGGTTAGGAACATGTACTGTACACAATAATATACAGGAAACATGAAACATGCATGCTTGCTTCACTTAATCCTAAATACACACATGCATATGCAGTATGAACGTAATTATACGCACTCATGTATCCGCATATGCAATCACGGTAATGACCAGACCGCAGGCTCATCCTTGCAGATTTTAAATGAATGGGCAGATTCCTTAGGCGGGGTGCACATAATTGGGCTAAGCGTATGGTTCGGATTAAATTTGGGGGTGAAGGGTTAGGATTTGGGATTATAATCCTAAAACGGAATGCTAACTCAAGCCCAAAAAGTTTTTTTTTTTTACTGGAACGGTGGCCCATTTACGGTTTCCCCTAATAATAATAATGGTCGTACAGCCTTTGGAGTCTACGCCCTGCGAACAGCGAGCCCGTATTTCAGGCTTTAATGACCTCGCTTCGGAGAAAAGTTACGGGCAGCTCGTTTCCGTTCCCAAAAAGACCGCAACATCAAAACCAACCCCTTGCCTCTGAGTGGACTCTCAGATTCACAGCCATCTCGTACAAAGCATTAACTGGTGACTGACAACGTTGCCGTTTGTCGAATTGACTATTGATGTTTCATTTTGGCATTCGATGCTGTTTCGCTGAGCCACGCACCTACGTGCAGCACGGCGAGTGATCTTCATTTGCAACGAAAGGTCCTTTTGGCACCATGGCTGTCCTCCAGGGGGCCCAGCAGCGGCTGTCTCGAGGTGGGAATCTCTGCCGGGAACTTTTGAGATCTGGGAGAAAAGACGGAGGCTTGAACAAGTGGTCGAGCATTCATTCGTCCCTCTGCGAGAGAAATGCGTTATCTTACGAGCGCCTGAATGTTTACACAATCCCAATCGGGGTTTGGTCAACATATTAAAGTGACTTCTTTCACCTTCATGGGATTTAGGTCACGTATGTACGGCCAAGTATTATCGTACGAATTTGGTGTGCTAATGGATATTTTAAGATGTATATACACAATGTGTATACATACTACAGAACTGTGGACATGCATCGACACCGACAGAAGCCACGGAGTTTATACACGCGGGGATTTGTCAGTAATTTGTTTTATTTCTCTAGCCACACGTGCCAGGATTTTAGGTCAGGCGAGGGTGTGAATTGTGTACGCATTTGGTCACATGCATGTTTTATTGTGCATGTGACAGCGTTGATTGTTCCTTGCCAATGTTTATCGTCTCTATGTTTGTCCACTGCACCATCACTGTGCATGAATGTTTCATTGTATGCCTTTCTCTATCTGCGTGCGTGCGTGTGCGTGCGCGTGTGTACGTGCTTTGTGGGTATAAAACTGTCCGGCCATTCGGTGGAGTTATTCACGAGCAAGACGATAAAGGTGCACGAGAGGCCACTAAGGAGAACACCTCGCCAGATATCTTGAAAGAGGTTGGAGTGCCCATACTTTACCTAACCGCACGCGATCTGCCGATCGACTAACTAACGAACTAACTAACTAACTGCCCTGCATATATGCCTACTGCTGGGTGGACAGAGGCAGGGATAGCTAAGAAATTTGACCCCATTGTTTCAACTGACACGCAAGGAAATCGAACCGGCGACCTCGAGATTGCAAGCTGCTAAATATTACACCACGACAGCATTCCTTTTTCGCGAGTAGTAAAGCGATATGTTTCAGCACTCCTCCGTACCATGTAAGAGGACACACTTTGTACAAATGTAACCAAACCTTATGTTTGGTCAATGCACAGCTGCACCTCGCTGATGAGAACCCAAACACAATCCTGCAGTTGCTGCTCCGAGCTTCGAGCCTTTTAACGCTGACTTATGTGTTTTCTTCTCTGCATGTTGGTCTTAATAGGGGCCTGCTAGCAGCGTTAGACCAACACGCTATAAGGACACACACAGGGTGTCTTTGTCCTTGCAGTGTAAGTCACAGTCAACTGGTGTGCACACACAGCAGTGTCAGTTGACACACGTGGAAAAATGTTGACTTTAAGATTCACGCTGGAAGTGATGGCATGTTTTTTTTCGTCTGAGCCAAATTGGCAGGGACACAGGCATTCATAACTTTGCCTCCTTCAGTTACAGTTTGCATGCATTGTGATCACAACCCAAAATGGTTCTCTGAGAAACAAAAAACCTTACTCTACAGAACAAAGTGAAATGACATATTCTATCATTGCTTCAGAGACGATCCAATGCTGAAATATGACAGATTAAACCAGCGCGCCTCTTTAAAGGGAAACAACCCACATGAAAAGCCACAGACATCAAAGATCGTTGAACTTACTTCAGGCTACGAGGCCACAATGTCCTCATGTCGTATGCACACCCATAAAATATAAAGCTGCCCTTCACAGTTACCAACATCGCCAAGATAAAAGCTCTTCCTAGAATTGAACGTTGCTCAGCTGAGTCGCTTCGCAAAGAAAAATGAATCAAACAAAAAATAGACTTCACGAACGCCCTCAATACGCAGACTGCCACTCGGAGTAAAACGTGGTTATGTAGCAGCTGGAATTACAGTATTGTGGCTATCGCTAACATGAGTCAAAACAGCTGTGGAAATTTGAGATTGCGACGTGGATTCGTTTCCGCAAATAAGTAACACTAAAGAGGGTGTAAGTCAGGCAGCTGTGTAGTGTGTGATCAGAATGCCCACCCCTATGCCAATTTGCACAGTTGGAATTCCACCCCCTGGTCTGGTTAGGAGGGTCATAGAAGAGTAAGTTCAAACCTTTGGCTGTAAAGTGTGCAGAAATTATCTCAAGATATCAAATTATATACACTTTTCATATTGGAGCACGCTCCTTAAAATATGCCATCTTAATTTTTTGGGCAAATATGCCTAATCTTATTTTCCTCTGTTGAGTATGCATGCAAATGATATGCAACGTTTCTCAGTGGATCTATGAAAAAACAAAAAAAATCAAGTAAGTAGAAAGGTATAACTTCAAGATTTATCACACGCAATGTTTAAAATTAATTCCAATATTCACGACGAATATCTTGATTCAAAAACGTTAAGTTTTCATCTCGAAAGAGTTTCGATCGGTATGTTTATCTTGTTTTGTAAGTACTGTACAGTAATGAGTCAATCAAGTTCAGAATATCTGAAATCTTATGAAGACAGGTCAAGTGGCATATATGTGTTTGTGAGGGCACGGCATTTCCTCCACTCCTCGCATAGATGTTGCAACTCTGTCGGATATAATAACATTACAGAGGGCTGTGAAAATAAGCGCTGCAATAAATAATATATATATACATTTAAGTATCGTGGTGTGAAAGGGCAGAGTCAGCAAAGGGCATGTTATTCCAGCTTAACAACACTTCAGGGCAGTTAAGTAATGCAAGCAAATGGGGATATGTGTGTGTGCGTGCATGTGTTTTTTTTATCTTACAGTGTGCTCGTCCACAACAGATGTTCGTTTTCAATGGCGAGCATACCAATTACGTTGAGCTACAGACGGACACTGCATGAACGGCTATCGTTAGCGCTTTAATTGTGTTTTTGTCGCTACAAACGGTTGAAGCGTTTATGCATTATCTCTGTCCGTCCATCTGTCTGTATCGAGGAGGCGGGAGGGGGAGGGCCACGATAACTTTCGTGGACGTGGGTCAATGTCAATTATGCTTCGGTTGAAAGTCACGTTGCCGTGAAGAACATACCCCGGAAGAACAAAAAAACGCCCCAAAAGTATCGTAGAGTTGCCTAAAAGTCGGTCCTAATCGAGGTAATGGACGTTCATGTATTTTGTTTATCATATTCTACACAACGACAATGATTAGCGCGCGTTATGTGCTTTATAATTCGGCGTTGAACTCGGACTCTAGAACATCTGGAAATTAACCAGTATTGATTGAAGCCATCGTGACTAAAGAATGAACCTATACTTGATAACATCCCACATCATCCATGATACAGGTTTTTTTTGGGTTAGATCGCGTAAATATATAAATGTGTCGTTAAACCCGCCACCACCCGACACAGCCAATTAGTAAGGTTTGTCACGTAAACAGAACGTGCCAATTCGTTACTAGTACAGCACACCGGTGTGTTGGAGAGCATATCCACAACATTTACAATCTGAGTACGACGTTTCGCCAGTAATTACAACTGGCATCATCAGGCAACAGCCAGATTTGTGGAGAAATTTTCCTGTTTCGTTCCTTAAATAGAGGCGTAGATGTGATGACGTCACTTGCAAGCCCTTCTTGTGCGGAGTAGTATGAATGATATTGGTCGTGAAATCACACGTGTTATAATCCCACATTATATGAACCTTATGGCGGGACCCCAGGGTCCCATAAGCTCCTGGCTCTCGCATAAACACATTATAATGTAAACAAAAAATTGCTCTTTTTCACCAATGGGTTTGAAGGATGGTGGCAAGTGTTGTCTTGTTAAACGATGCCTTTAAAACTGAAAGCTACTCACCTCTATTTAAATACACTATCGAAAAAATAAATAACACCCCTCTGTCAATCATCGTGTTTCTCAGTGCGGATTTGTGAACACACTTTCTAAACAGTACATTAAATAGAATGCGTTTTCAATGCGTTGTTCATATTGTAACAAACGTTTATACCAATGTTACTCTACAGAGTAGTGGGTCGCCGCTCCTCTTATCCGCATTCATACGAGCGGTATGTGGGGACTATGGCTTAGCCGCAAAAAAACCTATCTGCACAGAGGCATACGAACAAGAGAAGTTTTATCAAACAGGAGGAATTAACGGTGCAACGCATCTCATCTGTTAAATATCTGCAGGTAATAGGATTGTCATCAATTGATCCTGGCTGCAGACATTGGTAGGTCACAAATAATTATGAAGATAAGAGAGGATATTATACCCATCTTCCAGTGAACTGAAACACGTACACCAAGCTCTCAAGATGAATGGATATTCAGACTCCACAATCCGTAAAGCTATCACCCCAACCGTTGGGAAAGAACTATATGAGGACCCAATCAAAACCATCACCTTGCCATACACAGCAGGGGTCACCAAAAAGATCTCCAAAATCATGAGCAAACACAAGATCAAGGTTCGATTTAACACAGTACATAAAATTCGTGATCTGATCCCATCTGTAAAGGATGTGATCCCTGACATGCAATACCCCGGAGTCTACAAACTAAGCTGTGTCTGCGGCAGTAGTTACATCGGGGAAACTAAGCGACATGTCTCGGACCGTGTTCGTGAACATAAGGCAGATCTGACACACGGTAGGACCAATACCTCGGCCGTGGCTGATCATTGTTTCAATGCGGTGGGCTCACACGAAATTGATTTCTCTAAGACGAATGTACTTTTCAAGCCCACTGGCTATCAACAAAGGTTCGTTCATGAAGCCATCCACATATACAGACACAGACACAACTTCAATCGAGAAGATGGGTATAAACTGAGCAATCATTGGAAGGACTTTATCAACCAGTTTAAGTCATAACTGGCTGTGATGTTCCCATCCTACCACCTTCCGATGTTAGTTGTTCTTTTCGGCTCTCTGATTTTTCATTAAGAGGTTAAATTTCCCACACTAACACAGTCACCTCGCTCGCCTAGCTTGACGTTGCTGCTCTGCGATTTGCCATTAACATGCTCATCTCTCACATTGACATGCTCATCTCTCACATTAACATGCTAATCTATCTCATTAACATAGCCACCTCCGCGCCCTCGTCGTGGAGGCCACTCTCTGATCTCACATTAACATGCTAATCTCTCACATTAACATGCTCATCTCTCACATTAACATGCTCATCTCTCACATTAACATGCTCATATCTCACATTAACATGCTAATTTCTCACATTAACATCACTAGCCTCGCCCACTTTGTTCATGACCCTTGGGTTGCAACCATTTTAAACCTTTTAAACAGCCTGCCTCAGCAGCTTTCCCCCTCTTTTTTCCTCCTACTGATGACGACCGCTTGTGTTGCGATCGAAACGTCGTAGTTTTTTGTTATTTTCTTTGAACCTATCTACGTGACTTTACCGAAAGACCCAAAGAATATGAATTCCTGTAGTCACGAAAGCTTTAAGTCAAGAGATAAGAGAGCAGTTTCACTGTATTATGCATAACGTTATGACAAATAAAGGACTTAAGTGGTGTAGGCAGTTTGAGCAGCTTTGGATGAGACTTATCATCCTGCCCATACGCGAGCATGGAGTGCAGCATTCGCTTGTTCAGCTCTTCTGCGCATTCGTCCTTCGCTGCTGCGCTGGGACACGACATGACAACAGAACGATCCGCGCCAGGTGGGTCGCGGCGTTCATGTGCACGATGGAAAGGAGTCGCCAAAAATACATTAATTAATGACGATTTCGACTTTTATTCGGGACCCCGTCATAAGGTTCAATGCATGCCTCCGCTCACCATAACGCGCCCACGCGTTATGTCATTTCGGTGTGCGAAATGACATCACGTAACGTCATTGCTAATTAAACGCATTTGATGACAACCGTGCGTTAACGACATTACATAATCATCGCGTATGCATGATTTTTCAAAGCGTTTTTTTTACTACCACGCCTCCAGAGACGCACAACTGCATGTGGAGCTCTGTCTGAGAAGTGCATCCTCAAATGGGCATGCCAACGTTGCCCTGACGTTCCGTGTTTGCCGAGTTAAAAACCTGCCACCACCGAGAATCGAACGCGGTGCTCGTGAGTTGTGAGCTGCAAGTGCTGAAACGCGCAGAGTACCTACCGAATCGAGCGACGGTCCGTGATGATTTATTTTATTCATTATGTTCTACTACCACAACAATGCTAGTGGATATGTTGAGTGATGTGTAGTGACGTATACTGAGTCACTATAGCGTTCGCAGCCAGCCACTGAGAGAAGAGTCTAACTGTGCATCTTAGAGCCTCTCTCTGTAACTAGAGTACGTATGGCATACGGGACAGTCTAAGTGAACCCAAGAGGGCACATGACCAGCAGAGGATAAGGACGGGGGCCAGAAGAGGACCGAGGGGATATGTTATGTAAGGTTCCAGAACCTTCTGGGAAGATCCTAAAGAGGGCGTGGCCGAGGGCAGAGCGAGGCCACGCTCAGGAGGATAAAGGGGAGGTCCCAGGAGCGTTCTGGGCTGTCTTCTGGAATCAACCCGCCGTGCTTCGCTTCAGTTATTACACTCGACATCAGGCAGTACTTTACTGACCTGACCCGTTTATATAGTGACCTTGTTGAGGTCTAGCTCCGTGGTAGTTACCACAGTCGTTATCCCGAGTGTTTATGTAGTTTATCTAGTTACCCTGTTGGGGTGTATAATAAACGTGTTGCCTCCAAGTTACAAGTGTCTGCCTCCGTGGGACCCACTACAGATGTGTTACAATATAATTTGGCGTAGAACTCGGACCCTTATCTTAAAGAGGAGGGTCTTTTGCCCGTAATATCTGGCAGTTCACCAGGATTGATTCATGCAAGGCTGACTTGCTTATGCGACACCGCCATGATGAGACACTCGGAACCAACGTTTGCTTGTATCGAATCAAAGCATGCTCAGAAGGCCGTGTGGCCGATGGGATATATAAAATAAATTAATGTTTTCATGTGGAAGAGGCAGATATGTGAAGGAGACACATCGTCTGCGTATGTATTACGGTCCCATTAAGGCCACTAAGTGTGGCAATGAAATCGCAATTAAATTGACCGCAGAGTGTTGAAGAGGATGCTACTCCGGGGTGCTTCAGTGCATCCGCGGTTTGGTCAAATCCCTTTAGGTCAGTGCAAGTTTTTTTTCGCGAGAAATTTAAGTGTTGCTTGGGGGCCAGTAATATCAATTGGATTACTCTCGAATGCATTGTCAGCGATTTTTTTATATTTAAATTTGATAGAACACAAAAAAATCTAATATCGAAATTAATTAATCGATGTAATTGGCAACGATACAGCCCTGCAATTGCATGCTCATCACTCTGCTGGCTATGAAGGGGCCTCCGCCCGAGGGAGTTCTAGACAGCCGCTCCGGAGGATATGTTGGCCTAATATTCTTTGGTTATTTTGGTAAAGTCACGTAGGTAAAAATAATAATAATACAAATGTTCTTGGTTCTTTCGGTAAAGTCACGTAGAAGGGAAGTAGTAAAATAATTATTTTATTATGTTTCATTTTTATTATTATTTTTATTATTGTATTACTTCCCTTCTACGTGACTTTACCGAAAGAACCAAGAAGATGAATCCCTGCAGTCACGAAAGCTTTAAATCGAAAAATTATACAAATGAAAAAAAAGATTGAAAATAACTTAATTAAATCACGACGTTTCGGAAGCAACACATGCCTCTGTCATCAGGTGGGACAGCCACAGCAAGAAAGAAAAAAAATCTTGCTGTAGCTGTCGTACCTGATGACGGAGGCTTGTGTTGCTTCCGAAACGTCGTGATTTTAATTAGTTGTTTTTATTTAATTCTTATTATTTTAAATTTCACCTACGTGACTTTACCGAAAGAACCAAAGAGTATGGATCATTGCAGTCACGAAAACTTCAAATCTAGGATAAGTTGGCATACTCTTCACGCTTGGCCAGACTACTTGAACGAAGTGGGAGTACCGACACTATAACCCCACCACGTACGACCAGGGGATCGACTAACTGTGGGCGTGCACATTTATACTTCTGGGTGGACGGCGGCGAGAGATTTCAGAAAGGTCCCCATGGTTTCAGCTACTGAGTTTGCCATGACAACACAGCAGCAGTCATCACAAATACATTGTACTGCATTAAATTGCTACGTTTGTGATGATGATTATTATTGCTTCAAACTGGTATGCAGTGGATTTGAGGTTGAAGGAAGAAACAACTTTGGTGTGCGTTGTCTGCATGTTGTTGTTTAAGTTCTGATAAGCATTTTAAAGGGGCATAAGCAAAGATCCCCCGTATAGCCTTAAACAGACTGTTGGGGCAAGTGCTGTTAGCGAGTACCTCCTATGAAGGCCGCCACGACACACGAGGGGGTGAGTGACCATACCACGCCTGGCTGTCTTTGTCTTCCCAGTGCTGATGATTACACACCGCACCAGGTACTTGTTTTGGCTGAGTCTACCTAGGGGAGGCCCAGGGCCGGTGTAAATAGACACACATGCACACGCGCGAACTATACAGTACCTACTTTTGATTTGGCTGTGTGAAAAAAATGCAAGATATTTGAATCGCCAAATAAACAGGACGCCCCATTACAATTAACAGGAAGTATTAACAATGCAACAATGGAGTGCGAGCAGGTACTTGTTGAGTGTAAACAACAGTGATTATACTTCACAAGCACGCCTTGTGTGTGTGTATAGGTCAGAGGTAGTGCATAATCCACCACTCAGGGAGGCAAAGGTGGCCGGGCGTGGTGCTGGACACCCGGCCCATTACGTGTCATACCCGCGGCCTTCATTCGGTGCTGGCTAACAGCACTTGCCCCAACAGTCTGTAAAAGGCTATACTGGACGGGGGCATCTTTGTCTTTGTATAGTTCAGAGGGTTGGGGGGAGTGAACCAGGCTCATAAAAGGGTTGCAGGTGTTTCCCCTTCGTAGTTCACAACCAACAATGAACATAGAATATAGAGGGGAGGGGTTCTTTAATGTAGATCTCATTATTGACGGCGTTCTCTCACGTTCAATAATACTGGTAGGAACCTCCTGGCTACACCAGCCCACAGGGGATTATTGTGTCCGTCCGTCCGTCGTGCAGGGAGGGGCTGGGTGGGGAGGGAGGGGCTGGGTGGGGAGGGGAGGGTGGTGCGGGGCTGGCTTGGGAGGGTGGGGCCGGGTGAGGAGGGGAGGGTGGGGAGGGGCTGGGTGGGGAGGGTGGGGAGGGGCTGGGTGGCGAGGGTGGGGCTGGGTGGGAGGGAGGGGTGGGGCTGGGTGGGGAGGGGCTGGTCACCCCGTGGTGCCCTTATAAAACTCAACGTTTAACCTACTCACGCCGGCTTGTGCCCGCCCTCACAGTCGGGTATATTTGCGGAATACACCACGCCGCCGTTGACCCTGGCCATTGACCGAGCAACCCAACGTTCCTACCAGCTCCCTGTGTGTGACTACGTGTTAAACTGATTTCTGTAAACGTCGCCTACTTTATAACATATATTCCTTTTAAGTTTGTAAAAAAAACATAATTTGCAAGCCAAACGCATTCCTTTAATTAGTACAATAGTTTTTTGTTTGTTTTATATGTTCCAATATTGAGTACCCCTATCATGGATTGAGTACATTTACTATGAGTATTATTTTTGAATCCACAATAGACTAGACCCAATTGGGGTACAGCTTGTTCCATTTGTAAGGGAGATGTGTAACAAAAACAGGAGGTTTAGGTTTTTTTTACCCTTTCCGGCACATAACAAAGGAAGGTGTTAAGATGTTCAAACTCCAAATAGACACCCCTATTGCAAGGGCATCAAGTCTGCATTAACGCACACACATGCGTGTGGTCAAACATGCACAACAAATGTGTTCCGATAATATTATGCATTGTTGTGGAAACTGGTCGGCCGACACCAGAGAATAATGCATACATTATTATCGAAGCATGTTTCTTTTGGCATATTTGACCACAATCACGTGTGTTTGATGCAGACTTGATGCCTTGCAAAAGTTGTCTATTTGGTGTTTGATTATCTTAACATCTATGTTATTGCCGGAAAGGGTTAAACGGGTTGTTATCATCTTGATGCCGGCAAAAATGGTCTCATATATAGTTGTCAGTTTTGTTGCCAGATAAAAGGGTAAAAAAACAATTATCATATTTTTTCTTCTGGCAAATGAGGTTCCAGTGGTGTAAATGCTTACCCCGAGCTCTCATACTCTGATGGTGCATTGTCTTTGAGTTGTGCGCCTTTTGGCGTCATCTGGTCCAACACCATGTAAGACTAGGCTCTAAGGAAAGCTGTCTCGGGTGTGGACCAATCAACTTCAAGGACAGTGCATACATTATCAGAGTTGTGTTTTTTGTTTGCATTATGACTGCAGGTATTGTGGTCTTTGCAAACATGACTCCTTGTAAAAAAAGGTGTCAGTTTTGTTGCCAGATAAAAGGGTAAAAAACCAATTATCAGATAGAGACCTGTCAAGTACATTTGATAAAACGCATGACCTATGTACATATCCATAAAATTATTTAAATGCTGTAATCACAGTTGCAGGTAACCCCCTTGCGGTAGTGAGCTTGAAATAAGCCGTGTGTGGGCGATTTCCGAATATGGAGATTCAGAAATATGTGGAAGCTTTGGCCTCTGCGCGAAATGTCATTCCACTCCTACTCAGTGATACAGGGAGGTTTCAATGCCTTTGAAAAATCATTGAAGCCTTACAAGATAATAATTGTTGGCCCCAGGTGGCCTCTGGGATTTATAAAAGCTTGATATTTTATGGCATTGATAACCGTTGTTCCGATTCACATTTTTACAAAACATTGCAGTGTTATTAGAATGCATGAAAAAGCACAGGAAAATAGCTTTGTTGATGGGAAAGTGCAAGGTACCGCTACCCTGGGGGATAAGCAAAAATTAATGTAAAATACAAGAATATCACAAAAACAACGGTGTTGATGTTGATTGCAACAATCACTGGAATAGCATTGTTGTGGTGTATTTTAACATGGGCTGTGTAGGATGTCACTGAGTGACACTTTAGACAGACGATGACAATCAGTTTTGTGGTTACGTTAAACTCAAAATAATTATCTGTGTGGCCATATGTTTCGGTCTAATTAATGCAGTGATGTATATTTGTTGGTCAACTCCCATTACATTTTCCGCGTTATCATTTTTTTTGGTGTTGAGTATTTTTTGCCGAATAAGCCAAAAACCTTCGCTTAATGTCGGACGCTGAAAAAGTACGCCGCACGCCGCCGTGAATTTCCATCACACTTCGCGCGTGCAAGCCCACGGCATTAAACGGCGTCTCGCTCGGACAGCTTACACGGAACAAGACAATGAGTGGGAGCGAAGAGGGCGGGTTGAGGGTAAAGAGTGGGGATCCATCTTCTTGGTTCTTTCGGTAAAGTCACGTAGAAGGGAAGTAATAAAATAATAAAAATAAAACATAAAATAATTCTCACGACGTTTCGGCCACAACGCAAGCAGCCGTCCTCACTGCTGCTTGCGTTGTGGCCGAAACGTCGTGAGAATTATTTTATTATGTTTTATTTTTATTATTTTATTACTTCCCTTCTACGTGACTTTACCGAAAGAACCAAGAAGATAAATCCCTGCAGTCACGAAAGCTTTAAATCGAAATTTAAGGGGGGGTCCCTTAACGTGCACATGGCCTGGCACAAGCGCCGTGGTGACGTCCCCGCCACTCAGTGGCGAATGTCGGTTGTTGTTGTTGTTGTTGGAGATGAAGGTTGAGTCGGAAGGAGGTGCTGAGGGTTGGAGGTGGGAGGCAATGGCTTGAGGCCACAGCGAGTGGTCACGGCGCTGGAATGTTTCGAGGTTGGGCGCAGCGAGCCGGTGGGAGAGGGAGGCCTAGATTTGAAGCTTTCGTGACTGCAAGGATTCATACTTTTAGTTCTTTCGGTAAAGTCACGTAGGTAAAAAAATAAATTAAAATTAATAAAAAATAAAAATAAAAAAATATTTTATTTTTATTAATTTTAATTTAATTTCTTACCTACGTGACTTTACCGAAAGAACTAAGAGTATAGAGAGAGGCCTCTTGGCTTGGCTCACACGTTTTGGGGTTTGCAGAGCCAGATGATTCTCTTTCACGAGATCTGCCTTCGTGTATGCAGTAGGGCTGGCGCGACAATCAGTTGCACGCCGAGCGAAGCCACCAACCACCTCCCATGTGTTGTATATTTGGAGTTTGCGTGTCTCTCTCTCTCTGCGGGTTTTTCCCGTCCACATTTAGAAACATGCGCTTCGAGTAATTTGGCTGCTATACATTTCCACATGATGATACGTCGCTTCGTTGAGCTCTCATTTGTGGGCAGATCGCTTCTGAAAAAGGGCTCTATAGCTCAGTGGGCCTTACCTGGTAAAATAAAAAATAGTTTTTATAGTGTCACCAAACGAGGCACAATGCGGCCAGGCAGACACAGAGACGCTCATGCCGCCCCTCCCCACCACTGTTTGCTACCAAAAAGAAATTGGGATACGTTGATGTCATGAAATACAATTGGTTGTTCTATCTCTGTAAACTGTTATTTGCGTGTGAAGGCTTGTACCGTGTTGGCAATAAGCGTGGAGTTCTAGCTTGTAGATGCTTACTGTAGTAATTTTTTTTTAAAATGCTGTCGTCAAATCACTTTGTTGGAAAGGCAGTGATAAACACTAGTCGTGTTGCAGAGAAAATACAATTGATGTATTGCACAAAAGTATATAGTGTGTAGTACCATGGATTAAAGAAACATATCAGTGTGGTGGATGTCGAGGAAACGTGTACAATTTTATTTGGACGTAGAATATAAAAAAAATTGAATTCTTAACTTGAATTGTCAGAATTTGTTTTATTAAATAAGAAAAAAATGCTTGCTTGTGCCTGAGGGGTAAAGGTTTTAGCGGTTGAAAATCCACCCAGCATAGTTTCATTTTATTTGAAACATCTTAAACCACAAGAAGAAGAAGAAGAAAAAACTCTTCTGCCGGTGGCATTTGATTAATTATTGCAAGGCAATTACATCAAAGTTTGTGATAGTAAGACACTGGAATTCATAACAACAATTAGAGGAAATGGCCGAATGTACTCTACTGCAGCCTTAGTCGGACCTCCAATCCACAAGTCGTTGGTTTGATCCCCTTGCTGCGACAGATTAAACATTGGGCAAGTTTCATAAATCTACCCCCCTCCCTCCCGTCAACCCCTGTCCACCACAGTCAATCGGCAAGTCGTCTGTGGTGGGTTAAAGTGCGGGTCCTCTCGCCTCTCCAAAGTAGACTGACCAGCGTGGAAAGAAGGCCAAAACACCTTGCAGAGGGGATCTCTAGAGCTCTCTCAGTTGGAGGTCCCTTCCACCAACAGTGGTGTGAGCAAGCAATTGCAGGGCTGCTCCTTTGCCTTTAACTTTCAAATGATGCACAAGCCAGGACAGAGACTTGAAGGGGGAGGTTGGCCTCCCTGAACATCTGCATACACGAATGACCCCATCAGTGGCAGAGGAAGGACAAAAAGAGTTTCACCGTCACGGTTCAATGTGTTTTCTGTGATTTCTTAAGTCACAGCTTCACAAACTATTACAAGCCCTTTCCCTGTGAGCAGACCGGTCTGTAGCCGAGTTGCAGTCTGTGGCGCAATGCCTTTCAACAACGGCGCACAATTAAACACACGGGGGCTGCGTTTTAATCAAGAAAGTATGCGGCTTAATGGGTGCAACTCCGAGAAAAGCGATTTAATTCAGAATAAAGGCTCTCATTGTGAGGGATTAGCTTGCAGTTTAATGGAGCCCCACTTGTATAGAGTTCTTCAAATACATTTTGATAAACATCGCGAGAAAATGTAATAATGTAATGTACGCACGAACACATTAGCCAACAAATAAATGCATTTATTCATTAAGCACTGTATGACATTTTAAAATAAGAAGACGGCGCTGTAGAACATAAAAAATATATATAATTGGACGGAAAATGTTGCTGTCATGACAAAATAAATCCTGGTAATGAATGCGTGGCCTCTTGCAATGACCCTAGAGGCTTGAGGGAGCGTGCCGCATGGGCCGCAGTGGAAACACCCCTCGAGTCGGAGTACGAATTCAACCGCCAAGCAACCAACCACGCAACCTCCAACCGTGTCGTGAAAGCCGTCACTGCAATTTCGAGCTCATTCGGACGCAATTCGTGTTCACCTAGTTGTCCCCGTGGCGTAATCAAAAGGCTATTTAGTTTACTTGTGGACACGATCGGTGACGCTGACATTCGGGCGTAAGCGCGTAGACAATAAACCAAATTTTATACCTTCATTTTTATTCTCACAACATTCGCTTGAATCAGCTACCTCTCACACCAAAGCTGTGTTTAAGTTAGACAGGAGATATTGTCTGTTTGTCGGCAAATATTTATACTGGGCCTGCTCTGTTAAACCACATAAATACACGTGTTTACAAGGGGTTTCTGCTTTGTTTCAGGGAGCACTGCTTATTGTTTGAGTTGGCTTTCTTTGGCCGAGACTCAGCCCCACAGTTGGCATTTATGTAAAAAAAAATGTGCTTGACCTGCAATGCCTAAAAACAAGCAGACGGGATACTCGTTTCAACTGCTCCTTTCATATAGAATGGCAAGCATGCTTTCTGACGTTGCGTGTGCCACAACAGCACAGCGCCGAAATGTGGGCTCGAACTGCTGAACCTGCGGCCTTGAAATGAACACATCACCCATCACTCTAGATGTGCTGGGAAGACTCTGAGATCCCATAAGCTGTGCTTGCAGCCATGCCAGGAAGACACCGCGGTCCAGTGCCATGAGATGAGAATGCAAAGGGCAGCTGAGCCTGCTGGCACAAAAACAAGTATTTTCACTGCGCGTCAACTATAAATGTATTTACTGCTGTAAATACATTTACAGTGTTTACTGCTGTATGGTGTGAGATCGGGAACTTGTGCCACCCATTCTTTCCCCTAACGTTTTGGCCTTGCTGCTTGCATAAAATAGAACCCGCCTTCGAACCGCGGTGCTGGGGTATGAAGCTGCTTTGATCGTGGTGGAAATATTTTCGATGCCAATGAAAACTAAAAATCGGCGAATTTTATCCAGATTGTGCTATCGGTGTCACATCAAGAGGCGAAGCAGCCATTCGCACACCCCTCGCACAGTGGCGCAACCCCTTGGTTGTTTCGAAAACGGCCCGTGGAAGCAGACATCAGAGAGCTGCCTCTGAAACCCCCTTCAAGTGACTTCTGATCCACAAAGTCGAGGGCAGCAATCTGTGCCGGGTTTTTGATGCCGAGTCATCAACTGTGGTGCGCGGTGAAAGTGAGCGAGCTGCATTGGCTGTGCTTGCTAGTTCAGTCCTCGCATCGTTGGCCACGATGACTCTTTGATACCAGCTGTCGCATTAAGCAGGACCTTCAACAAAATAGCTTAATTTTTCGCTTACGAGTCACTTCTCAGATGTGCTGATAATGCTTAGCTGGTGGTATTGCAGTTGTCTTGGATGGGTGACTTCAGGTCTGTTCAGCCTCCCGTTTTTATTGCATACAAACTGCAATGGATCCCAGGACAATCGTAACGAATGCCTTAATCATTTGCCGTCATTGCCAAGTGCGGGCGCAGTTTGCGTGCAATCGCTGTGCTCCCGCTTTCGCACAGAGAACCTAATGGTGGTGGGCCTATTTTAGGTTCTGACGATCTTGAAATGTGCAAATCGTTAAACTACACTGTTGTTGTTGCGTGGGCCATTTGTGTCTTTTCCAAATTCGAAGAATTCCCACTGGAAGCTCAAAAACACATTCTTGTAAATTGACTGAATGGGTCTTGATGACGCCTTCCCTGAAGGGTAAAAGTGCAGCCTTACAATGTCTTTCTCATGCCACTGGTTGTCGGAAGGGCCTCCACTAGATGGAACCCTAAAGGGCATTGCTGTAAACATATAAATACACGTTTCCATTGATTGGTCTATGATTGTAATTAGCAACTGTGTTACATGCAAGCAATTTTTTTCACCTTGATTCCAATTGACAAGGAGTCTGTATTTTCTTAAATATAGTCCTCTGAAGGTACACTGATCATGATTGGATTATTTGACTACATTTTTTAAAGTGGATAAAAACAATTAGCAACAGGATCAATAACCTCTCGGGGAATATTTAGCTATTTTTACTCGCGCCCCTTGGTAATAATACATAGATTATAAATTAAACATCACCAGCATTTTCTTAAATATATATTTGAAGGTGTTAAAATGGAAGCAGAAATGCGCGTGAGTTTTAAAGACAGTTTCACACGGAGTTTTTAATTGCTTCTCCTCAGAAAACAAATTATATTTATTTTTATAATCATCATTATGCATCACATTTATTCATAACGGGCCATTCACAACACAGCTCCCACATGCGCAACCTTGAAAACATATTTTTTTTTGTAACCAGTTGCAAAGGCACCAATTTGTGTACCGTATTGCAATTGTGCTGTGAAAAATAACCGCGCCGCCGCCGTATATTGCACACTTTTCCGCTAATTGCCTTGTAAATGATGCCGTAACAATTAACGGTGCCCGCGCGGCTCCAATGCTGCAGCCCCTTTGACTCTCGCCCCGGCAGACATCCGTCAGTCCGTGCGTGACCCGATTTGAACCCTCACATCAAAACCACTCCTCCACCCCGATGATAATTCGCTGCAGGGACATTGTCATGTAAGTGCTCCTGCTCTTTTTGAGTGGCCCCGTCCCATTAGCTAAATTTCAGGCGTGAAATGCCCCGTGACCTTATTTTCAAAGAGTAGGCTGCGACAAAGTGTCCCTGAATAGTGCGCGTTGGTCACGAAAAAAAATGTAACGGCGACTCTGATTTTTATTTCTTTAATTTCACCAGCGTGTCGAGGGCACAGAGCCCTACTCTTGTAAGAAAAAAAAATGCTCAAATGAGCTTGTAGGCATGCGACTCGCTCTGGTTGTCACTAGCAGACAGGAAAACATGAAATAAATCACATAATGGCAGTGCGTGGCATGGTTGCGCTGAGAGTCAACGCCCGCAATCATGAGCACTCTGTTCATAATTTGCATGCCCCCCCCCCACTGCAACTCGGTAGAGAGACTGGAACTAAACACAGCTGTGTGTTTGTGTATTTTCATTGCCTGCTTTCTTTCACACGTGGATTAGCGACGGAGTGTTAATAGCGAGTCGCTGACAGATGCATTGCACTAACAGCGCAGGAGAGTTGCATTGTTACGGGGTGGTTCAATTGTTTATAAAAGCCATTGTGTGTTTTTGTCTGTCTCTGACCATCAATGTCTTACACCCTCCACTATCCCTTTGTTTTGTGTGTGTCTCGATTGAGGAAAGGTCCCTATGGGTGATGGTTCTCTATTTCACATCTCCACCAGTGGCTTTGGGCTTAAACATGAGCAACACCAGATACCATGCGGAATGTACCAACAGTGTCGCAAGCCGAAGGGTTATTCGTGCGTGCACTTCCTTCAAGGGTTGACATCACTCACATTACCGACAGCTATACCGCATCTCGATTTATCTTCATTATTGCTCTACCGCATTGAGGTTCGAAGCTGTCTGTGCGTGTCAACTTTCAATCGCGGCGCTATACGCGAGGATTTTGAGTCACTTTCCGTCCACCCCCCCCTCCCACATCCCTGCGCATCTTCCAGAGTGGTGCAGTCCGGCGAAGGGGAGGGCTTTTGCGGCTGTCAGTGCCATGTGCACGGGAGCTACTGGCAGAGAGAGAGAGAGGAGAGCGAGCGAGAGACGCGTGTGGGAGGAGCGGTGCGGAGTGGTACTGAGGTGCGTGCCTGCGTGAGTCGGAGCGAAAGCAAAGATCGTCGTCATCATCATCATCAGGCAGCGGCAGTGAAGCGACACGGAGGAGGAGGAGGGAAGTCGTGCGCTCAGCAAGCAGAGAGGATGGAGGGCGGAGTGGTGGTGCCTGTGGATTTCAGCGACGTGGTGAAACAGGGCTATGTGAGGATGAGGAGCAGAAAGCTTGGGGTAAGTAAAAAAAAAACACACCGGCAACTTTGGCCCTGTTGCTGTTATCTTGTCATTTTTTTCTTTTTTGTGGGGGGGGGGGGGGGTGGAAGGTTTTTTGGGATGATGTCATCTTAACTTGGTGGTTGAGCAATATTTAGAAAGTTAAATTGTCAATTTGTTTGGGTGTAGGGGGGTTTGGTACGGCATACGCAACAAACGTGCTGTTTGCGAGTTGTACGTGTTTAAGAATTGCCTTTGAGTAAATAAATGGTGGCTTATCAAAGCCAATAACCCCAGCATAATTAACATATCCGTTCTTTCTTTCATAGGACTGTGGCTGGATGTTAACATTGGCTTGTTTAGAAGTGAATTACTGTACATGCTGCGTACCGTATATGTTTATACAATTAATAATTATAATTGCATTGCCGTTGAGGTCAAACATTCACATGTTTTGTTTGCAGTTCGTAGTAATTGGTAATAACAATTAAAATACACTTCATCCAGAAAAGCCTCACTGAACCTGTTTCTGGATGTGTGGTGGCAAATTATATTCACGAGCATTTAGCTTGTAGGAAAGTACCTGGATAAATCGTACACACATCATCGGATAACACCGACAGCTTTGCACAGATAGATTCCAGAATCCAATAACAACTTGGTGCATGTGGGTTAAAATATGGTTAAAGGTACTTCAGATGTCTTTGCCTTTAAGCTGGCAAGTGTTCAGCTGGGCTGTGGTATTGTATTGTCTTTTTTTAAGTTCACTAACATTAAGATTGTGCGACAGATTTCTGAAAATCCAGACCCGAGTCGTAACCCTTTTGATCCCTACTTGTGAGTGGATCCCAAGTAATCCCAGATTAGTCCCCATAGGCACATTCAATTTACACGAGCAATTAATGTAAGGAATAACTCAAATGAAAAAGTACGTGATGATTTTTTTCTTCTTTTTAGAATCTGCTCATATTTTTGGTTCTTTCGGTAAAGTCACCTAGATAGAAAACAAAAAGCAAAATTAAAAGCAAAAAACCACACGATGTTTTGATCGCAACATAAGCGGTCTTTTTTTTCTCCTCTCCACCTGATGAAGACCACTTGTGTTGCGATCGAATCGTCGTGGGGTTTTTTGCTTTTAATTTTGATTATTGTTTTCTATCTACGTGACTTGACCGAAAGAACCAAGAATATGAATTACTGCAGTCACGAAAGTTTTAAGTCTAAATAGAATCAGCTCATTTACCGATGGTCGAATGGCATAATGATCGTGATGTTCCGATTGTGTCTGTCTGGCTGATGAGTTTCTTTGGACTATACATAATAATAGACAACTCCGAATATTGAAGCCACCTTTTTGCAAAATGTATTTCTCTGCAAAGTATATCGGCAGTGTGCGAGCACACGATCAAGGGTTTTTAATCGCATTTAAATTGACCGATGCAAATGCTGCTTTGCAGATGCAAGCAGCATATACATAATGCGAACATTCAAACCAGCATTACACAGAGGGCAGTATAATGATAACAATACACTGTTCAATAACCATAAAGCATTAGAAGACAACACACAAAGCCAAATATAGAAATATAATAATACTCCCTCCCTGTTGCACCGATACTCACTGCGAGGTTCTGAGAACAGCTTCTGTTAGCGAGCACCTGTTACAGCGTGCACAGCTCGTGATGGCAAGGAAGTGACCAGAATCGCATATGCCCAGCCACCTACCTACCTGTGCCTTGCCGGCACTCCTGTTGACACAGTGCACCCACGTAATCATTTAGGTCGAGTCGCCCTAGGATGACCGCTGACCGTTAAGGACTACAGATTCTGATTGACACAGATGCGCATGGATAGGGATTGAGCTTAGTGGCTGTATTTACACACACACACGCACACAGAGTACAGTGTGAATTGGAATGGGCTGCCTGTGACCGATTAAAGATTTCTGACAAAATGAAATTGACCTGGATCAATGTCCAGTGATTTAGACAGATTTCCAGAATTGAACGACTGTGTTTAAAATACAGCACAGTTTCTTTGCATGCAATACAAGTGCTGTATTACTGAACTGTAAACCATCATACTCGAGATCAGTCAATTATAATCAATCTGGCAACTTGGCCAAATCTATTTTTTATTATTAATCGTGGTTATTGATCGGGGCTAAGTGGTACAGCTGTTGAGTTTGTGGCTCGCACGTGATAGGCCGTGAGTTGAAATCCCAGACGTGGATCAAACTAAGCTGTTTTATCCCTCCAGAGTGAATCAAATGAGTGTCACTTTGCAGGTAAGACATCAGTTGTTTTTTTCTCTGACCATAGGAATGTGGAGTTCCCACCACTGGCTCATCGGGGCTCCAAACAAGAGATTATCTGCAGCTCATTATGTATGCTCATTTAAGATATGAAACCACTATTTCGTTTTTTACATCACCATGGTACTGTGGAATTCTATAAGCGTACAAATGGCCGCCGACAGCTTTGTTCTAACATGCCCCAAATATACGACATGACTACACCGAACCAGGAATGGTGAATGAATGTGCATATTTTCCAAAATACAGCTTTACAATTTTAGTAAACCTTCGCTTCCTTTTTAATACCCATGTATTTCAGGCTTTTTTTTCTCCCCAAGTACAAAAGCTACCCTGTCACATTGCTTCTAAATTGCATGTTTGGAGGGGAGGAGAACGAGCTACCATGCCTTGGGTATGGAAGTCAAGGTTCTGACATTCTCACGGCCATAAAATGGGTGGCTACAGATGCACGTTTAGCAGCTAATGCACCTGGAGAGGTTTTATGGGCCTTTGTGGGCTTTGGGACACAATTGGACTTTGTTTTTCTGGTTGAAGAAAAAGAAACACGATAAACCCTCACAACGATCAAGCAATCAAACTAAAGGAGTCCTCAACTTTACCGTGACACTTTTAGAGGGACCTCAACTCGTGCTAAAAAAAAAAACACAGTCACGGCACATTTTGCTCGGTATGATGTCCCACACGTTGTTCGCTTCACGCGCTCGGAGATTCTCCAGAAACGTTGAACGCGTTCAACCTGACAACAACGCGTCTTGAGAGCGAGAGAGCTTTGCAGTGCAACCGACAAAAAAACCCGACACGATACTACGGTACAAAATGAACCTAACGTTTCATTGGATCAATTTACACTTCACGAGAGTGATGTTTGATGAGCGTGCGGCTGCGGCTGCATGTTCGGTGGGTCGTGGGCCCCCATCTGGACGTTCTAAATCTCTCCGCTACGCGCGACAAAATCTGCATAGCGAGCGGAGACGCTGGATGGAGTCGGGTCTGGAGGCCGATGATGGGTGCGAGCCTCTCGTGTTACCCCGAGCTCTTCGCCAATTAATGCAACGCCCAAGCAGAGAACACAAGCACTGTATGTGTGGCCAGGAGACATCTGAAAGGCTGTGCAGTTTGTTCAGCTGCTTTGCTACGTCGCCCATTCTGGATTGTGTTTTTTTTTTTAATGACTGAGGTTTATATTTATGTACATGACTGCAGTGCGAATTACAGACGTGTGTTTGTTCTGCTCTGCATACCCTAGGTATACAGAGTTTGTCTGATATTGTACGCTCTATATTATAGCGTACAGTGTATGTTGTTATATTTACTGTAGTGTATCTAAAACACAGTAAAATTCCTCTTATCTGCAACATTTATTATTCGCGACCCAATATATGTCTGTTATAACGTCTGTTATCTACAGATGGATTCTTACAACTCACTTTGTTTAAAGGGGTAAGATGAGTCAACTGGAAGTGGTCACTTTAATTCGTCGCATTATCCACGTTTTTTGTTACAGATTATAAGGCCCGTGTATTATTTCTGAGATAATAGTTGTTATTGTTTTTTGGGATCAACATAATTATAAGTCCCCTCATACACACCCCTTTGTTTCTCCACCATCGCGAATGCGTTTTGCTGTAAACACTTCTGCACATTGTACAAATAAAGTGCAATGCTACGCGAACTTTTATCACATTCGTGTGACGAGCACTGCTCGAAGAGGGGAAACACACACACAAGGTTTTGTTTTTGCCAATGCCCCCCACCCCTCCCTTCTTCGTGGTACAGAGAGGAACAAATGCCGATGAATATTGTATAACCTTTCTTTATATGGGCAGGGTGTAAATGTTGTAGACACGTGCTCGTTGTAGCGTGCCATATATACTCTGCCGTATAAAGCACAACGCTGCGTCTCCTGCACGGCATATAAACCAGCATAACATGCCAAATCACGCGGGCCAAGTTGTTCTGAAACCCTAACTGTTCGCCACTTGCTCAATGCTACGAAGAAGAAGAAAAAAAAATCACCCCACAACATTTCTTTGCGAGAACGGAGCGGATGTTTGCTTGTCCATTGCCCAATGCGCGCCAGGGGCTGCCGGGAGAATTGCTGGGACCCTCTGTGTGGTCCCCATCAGCCTTTAAGAGGCTCCATTATGTGTGGATTTTGCGCACGCGACATCAACCGGAATACTCTGCATGTCGCCCGTTGCGTCGCCTTATTCGTGGCTTAACGTGGCCGCACCGAGAAGATTTTGTGCTGCGTTGACGTGTGAACACGCGCGCGTTACCCCCCCCCCCGCTCGGCCACCAGTGTTTTGTCGTAAACGCACGTGCTCTCCGACGCTTTGGTCCAAGGATGAATTAACACCACGCGACGCTTTGTCTTTGCACATCATCATCCAGTGGCTTCCATCCTCTGGTGAATTCAAGGGGGGTGGTGGGGGGGAGGTGTTCGCAATTCACGAGCGCCTACCTGTTGATTGACTGACATGAAACAATAGACACCGATGCAGCCACGAGCTCGCAGAGGGTGGCTTTATTTTTTACATTTTGCTAACCTGTGTCATAATAATTGTTCATGATAAAGAGATGTATATACGGTAAACGGTAATGTACACTGCTTTGTCAACGTACTGTTGGATGAAGGTATCTCGCCGTGCAGTGTAGATGCGGGTTCGGCAAGCGTGAGACCAAGGTGTATTCAGATTTCACTCAACGCCGATTTCAGCCACAGGCGAAATTTTGACTCGGGTAACCGGGCACACAGGGCATTACCATACGTGCATTCTGCATTCTCAGATTATCACAGTTGGCTACGTTCGGTGCGAATGAAGTTCTCCATACATATGTACGCAAGAAGAGGCATGATGCATCAGGCATGCATATTTTAAAACAGACACAATGCATGCAGTGCTTCCAATGATTTCTGCCACTTGGAAAAATGTGCCGTGATTTTGTATTCTGCTACATTAATTCGTCATTTCAAAGTCGTTTTGGTGTGACTCAAATAATCCTTCAAGCTTCCCTTCCAAATTGTGCACATATGCGCCTTTACAACTTGCATAAAGCCATTGCATTCTTTTCATCAACGTGTGGCTGTGTGCGCGGATTACAGGCAGCGATCTTGCCAGTTTTCATCTGTAAAGAGAGGCGGAACTGTATATGGACCAACATGAGTAAGAAAAATTACTTGTTTAAGCAAGGTCCCTTGTGGCATCACCCGTCAGAATTGAGCCAATCAAATTAAAATTTTCCCCCACGTCTTGCTTCTGCTAAGATTGCTTCTTTTTGAAGTTGGCTATCCTGGGAAACGTTAAATCCTTCCACAAGTCCCAGCTTATGTCAGTTACGCAATAACACTCCACTCAAGACAATGGGATTCGTGGTTGTACTCCCCTCTTGTGGCACTACGAGATATTCCTCTTCTGATGATGTGTCAGGGTTTTTTTTTTAGAGCTCAAACTAAAACGAGGAATACTTCCGCTGCCGTACGCCCAATAGCGCCACTTCACTTTGGCACTTGACACCGAAATGATCTGACCCCCCCCCCCACCAAGCTAGTGACAAAGTTGGTAAAGACATATAACTAACTGGCGTGAATTCGACAGCAGTGTCAGATTGCACAATGGGGTTTGTCTATTGGCGAGGCTGCACATTGCTTCGTACCGAACATTGGACATTGTACTCTTAGTTCTTTTGGTAAAGTTACGTAGGTAAAAATGAAATAAAAATTATTAACAATAAAATCACGACGTTTCGGAGGCAACACAAGTCTCCGTTGCCTCCGAAACGTCGTGATTTTATTGTTTTATTTTTATTATTTTTTATTTCATTTTTTACCTACGTGACTTTACCGAAAGAACTAAGAGTATGAATCCTTGCAGTCACGAAAGCTTCAAATCTAGAATTGGACATTGTGTCAGAAGGCTCGCGTTGGAAGACGGTCGCTCATTGGGCTTTCGAATGCATCAACATTCACGTCACAATTTGTTTTTCCGCCACACCTCCTTCGCAAGTTCCCCTCCCTGTTTAAATCTGACGAGTCTTTCTAAAATCATTTATATTAAGTTCACTTGCTTGCTTGCTTGCGCGCTTACGACCGTGCAAATCTTTCAGTCGTTTTTTAACCCACTTCCCGTGATCCAATCGAGCTGACATTTTGCACACAGACTCGTTGTGCGTGAAAATTTATTTTTGTGAAAATTTTTTCCCAAAATTTTACACTTTTTAGGAATTTTTTTTTATATTTAATTACCAATTGCTTAATGGTGGCAGGCAATCATCTGACCCATAGGTGGCAGCCATCTCAAGCCAGAGGACGAGAGGACTCTAGCCGCCACGCATATAAAGGATTTATAGTGAAAAACTTTGTTTTTACGGGTTAATTTTTTGCTTGTTTAGAGTCGGTGTGTTGGTAGTAAGCGTAGCCCTGAAGTTACCCCAGTTTCTGAGATCTATGCAATTTGTTGACAACTCGTGTACACCATTCTTCTTTGACAATCATTCTCGAGCTATGTACAGTAAAGGAGACTCCTCTTAGCTGCAATGTTATGGGGAATCAATGTCGTGGATCTTATTATCTGTGAGGTTATCCGTGACTGTACTCTTTATCCATGAGCCAAACAACCAAAGATAACCCCCGCGGATGATAGGATTCATTTTAATTTTTCCGTGGCAGCGACTCCGATCGGAGAAAAAATAAAGACTAAAGTATGAGGAAGCTGCTCCACTGTGCATCATAAGAAAAATCGTGGATAGGAAGAAATGGAACTGAAAGATATTCGGAGTTTTCGCGGACCCATTCAGCTGTCGTGTATAAGAGGAGCTGGGGGGGGGTAATCAAGCTGTGGATAAGAGGAGTTCTGTGTCTATATTTGGGGAGCGGTGGTGTAGCGGTTAGCGCGCTGCGCATCGAACCTGACGACCTTGGTTCGATTCCTGCTCATGGCCAACACTGGTGGCAATTACCTGAACCGATCATGGGCCTCTCCTAGGTCGACTCGGCCGCCAATGAATACCTGGTTTGTTGTGTAGTAAACATCGCCACTAGGGATACAAAGGCGGCCGGGCGTGGTATTGGCCACCCACCCCCTCGTGTGCTGTGGCCGGCCTTCATAGGTGCTCGCTAACAGCACTTGCCCCAACAGCCTGTTCAGGTTATACGGGGGATCTTTGTCTTTACACACACACACATATACAGTATATAAACTTGGAGCCCTTTATTTTTAATACTTTCAAAGAAACCTTAATGTTAGGAAACGGCAAAATTTCAGGAAGTCGCTCGCAATCTCGGGCTGAGTTGTAATACTTTCCCGAGCGCTCCGCCAGCACATTCGGTGCCTCCGCTGAGCGAATACAACAAGGGCATACAGTATGCAGCTTGCAAAAATACACGACGGTGATTACGACGGTCATAATAACTACGTTGCCGTATTATGACCGTCAACATTTCCACGATAGTGAATTCTATCTTGTGACCGTGTTGGCCATTTGATGTCGCAGGTTTTTTTGGGGGGTTTTTAACCGACTGTCGTGTCATGTCGGTTGTCCAACCGTCAATTCGCCCAGGGTTGCCATCTCTGAAGAATGTCTCCCGATACCCTAAGAGGGTAGAGAGCTCTGAGGCCCCATGCATTGTCTTGAGTGGGGTTATTATTACACGACCGACAAACACCGGGGATTTTAATGTGCTGCAAATTTTCCCAGGGTGGCTATTGCAAAGAGAGGACAATCCTGGGGAAACCAGGACAGGGGGCACCAATGCTCACTAATTACCAGCGAGGTCCCTCACCACCGCCGTTTTCCATCTCCTTGTGTGGCCACTTCTGATGGTCGTCACCTCGTGCCCTATAATGATCCCTTGATGCACTACCGGGCCGCTATGCTGTGGGAGGCAGACAGAGCAACATCAGATTAGGTGAGACGGGCGTCAGACGAGAGACGCTGTGGCGTGCATGGCCCATTCATGCTTGATGCAATCATTGCCCGTAAGGTTTTTTTCTGGCTCCCGTGGTTTTCAGGCTGTGTTTTTTTTTTTCCTCCAAGACGTCAGATTGCCTCAGACGATAGCTTCCCAATGACAATAGGTATCTTGCACAGGGCAGAAAATGCTCACCCACAACACAAAGATACCCCGTGTAGCCCTTTAACAGTCTCTTCGGGCAAGGGATGTTAGCGAGCACCTATGAAGTCCGGCACGGCACACGAGGTGGGTCACCACGCCCGGTCGCCTTTGTCTCCCAAGTGGCGACGTTTACACACCGCACCAAGTACTCATTTGAGGCTGAGTCGACCTAGGGGAGGCCCAGGACCGGGTTCAGATAATCGTCACTGTTGTTGGCCGTGAGTGGGAATCGAACTCAGGTTGCTGGGTTCGTAGCGAGCGCGCTGACCGCTGCACTACCACTCCCCACTCACCCAATCACCCACACACACATACAAAGACACACACGCGCATAGCATATACATTGCAAACACATGTTGGGCAATGAAGTTCATACCAGTAAAGCGGCGCTTTGGAGACAAGGATTTGTGGTTCGCATAGATTCATGAAACTTTCCAACGTGATGGGAATTTAGGTGGCCAGAATATGGCAGTACAGCAAGTGGGTTCATGAACCCATGTGTGCCGACTTTTGAGTGTTATCCCATTGTGTGTTTTTTCTCCGGTTACTCTGCTCTGCTGCCACACGCCAATCCCTCGTGACAAATTAATTGTAACAAACAGCATTGTGGTAACATCTGTCAAAGGAATCTTGTGAGGGTTAGGTAAGTAAAAACATAGGGACACAGATAAGAGGGCAGTCACTTCAGATAAATGAGCACTGACAAAGAAAATGGAACAAAGTCTGAAAAGTGTGCGATAACAATGGATAGATGATCTTTTTGTGGCGAGGCGGGGGTGGGGGAATTACATTGAGAGATGAAAAACAAGGGACAACACGGATCAGGTAACGAATGCAAACTATTGACCTTGTACCGACTGCTAAGGAAACTCGAGTAGGCTTGGGCAGGACACATCGCTTGAAGGGTTGAAGGCCCGATGGACGACACCGGTACTGGATTGACACACCCACAAATAAGTATAACCCGTAAAAACAAAGTTTTTCACTATAAATCCTTTATATGCGTGGCAGCGAACTTAATATAAAGGATTTAAAAATATATTCGCCTGTGGAGGACGCGGGGATCGATCCCGCGACCTTTGGCATGGGAAGCGAGGGCGCTACCAACTGCGCTACTCCGCCACGGCCTGTGGAGGGGTTACGCTCTGGGCTCTTACACTCTGACGTTCAGCCAAAGCCACGAATGCGTTCTATTTGAATATATGTAAAATAAAAAAAATTTGCCTAAAAAGTGTAAAATTTTGGGAATTTTTTTTCACGAACAATAATTGTCTGGCACAACGAGTCTGTGTGGAAAATGTCAGCTCGATTGGATCACGGGAAGTGGGTTAAAAAACGACCGAAAGATTTGCACGGTCCTAAGCAAGCAAGCACGCAAGCACGCGAACTTAATATAAAGGATTTAAAAAGAGGATAGTACCGAGAGAAAAGTATACGTCCATCGTGGAGATGGAGTGGTGAAATGCGCTCGCGTATGCGAGGTGAGGTGGATTGAGCATCGCAAGACCACGAGAGATGGTGAAGGCAAGGTGGGGATTGGGGGGAGGGGGGGGCAGGCTCCATCCAGCAGTGGAGAGAACACGCCTGATGATGATGATGAAAGGGGCAACTTAGTGCATGTTTAGTCTGTGCAGATGCCAATCATTGCACGAGAGAGAGAGAGAGATGTCCTGTTAAAGGAGGAACAATCTGATATAGATTTCATTAGGGGAGATAATGATCTGACACAACACTGGGTTGAGTGGGGGTTTAAAACAAAGCAATTATGGAATCCATACTGTACATCATGTCTGCATTAACAAGAGAAGTCTATTTTAGTGCGAATGATGCATTATAGGTGTGATCGTGTCTTGTTTTGGCTAAGATTGATTTTACTGTTGCGTGTGAGGATCTGTACGCCGTGTACAGTAGTGAAATGACTTGTGAGAACTGTACGGGTCTTAATTTTTCCGTATTTGTTTACGATGCCACACTTTACGGTAGTAATAATAATACTGTAAATATTGAGTCACAGTCGCTTGTCAATTCACCGCATTGCTGGCGAAGGCGTCACAACATACTGCTTCCGCCATGGGGGTTGTTTGACCATACTTCACCTTTTTGAGGAGATAGCCATTTAGATATCGCTCACCGTTCGTGTTCGACGTGGCCCAGAAATATAACTCAAGTTCGCCGGGTTCATATCGCAGTGCGCTAACCACTGCGCCACCGCTCCCCTACAAGGCTGCAGTATTTACATATGCGGTGCTCTAAATTACACGCTACTTATTTAACAAACATGCGCACGCATTTACGCGGACTGCGATTAATATCCCCGCCATTGAGCTCTGACATTCCATAAAATCCTGCCTTGTGTAAACACCCACACGTATGTATATTGCAAGCATGTTGTAGTGGGAGAAGGAAAACTGCGTCACGTGTTCCTCTCTTTAAAACAAGCATTCATGCTGAATGGGGGTACCATATTTCTTAACCTTTGGACTTCCCAAACCCATAAAAGTCAGCTGAACCAACATGGGATCATTCATCAACGTGTCACAATGTACAACAGTTGTTAAGCCGCCCTTACTCTGCACCTCACCCCTGATCCCCCTCTTCACACAGGAGCCAGCGGTAAGGTGGAAACCATCGTCTCAGAATGTCTCTGCTGTCTGCAAATAGGTGCATTGTGTGCGCAGAGTGTGGCTCTTTGCAGGCTAGGATATCGCTCGGAATCAAGATCTTTATATTTATATACTGGAGGAATCCGATGAGCTATGAAGCTCTTTTTCACAGATGCCCAGTAAAATATAGCGGGGACGTTTGTTGTTGTTTATAAGATGTGAGTGAAGCACACAAAGTTGTACAGCTCAGTCTCAGCTTGCACCACACCACAGGGTGTCATTATCAGACGTGTGTGTGTGTGTGTGTCATGGATGCTGCCGTGGTGTGAAATGGTTAGCACACTGGGCTAGCAATCCACAAGTTGCCGCTTCAATTATTCCGGCAAGGCGGTTTTAGACAACGGTGGTGCAAGCTCAATCCCCCCCGTTTCTGCCCATCCAGCAGCACCACCACCACCGTGTAAATGGGGACATCACAGTCGAGCAACATGTGGTGGGCTGGAGTGCGGGTGTCCAGTGCTTCCATGAACTCTGCACAGACGGGGAAGAGGAGGCAGAAGCATTCTCCGAAGCGGCCTCGAGTGGATGTCCGTCCGCGAGCAGTGGCGTGAGAGAGGAATCGAACGGTTGCGTCTGTCATGGCATTTTACAAGGGTGGAAATTGGAGGCTTTGCAGGCAGACATGGCAGCAGGTTTCTGCGGGGTTGGAGATGACGGTACCTGTGGTTGGGAGCGAGATGGCAAGGACAGGTACAAACAACGCCTTCTTTTTCCTAATCGCGTGCGGCGAAATCCACGTTGTTTAGAAATAGTATGCAGTGCGGCAGGCGACTTGATGAGTGTCTTGAATTGGATTGGCGTTGCGGCTCCTGGCTCAAGGGACCACAGTCTCCATCTTTGAGTACTAATTTAGCACTTCTAAGACGTGATGTTCAAGGCCAAGATTATGGAGATTATTGCTCTGTGTAATAGGTTTTTAAACGAGGCTCTTACTTGGTTACAGATAAAGGTCATCCCATCAGCCTAATGTGTAACGAGTTTATGAGCCGGGTACAGTCACTGATGATTCTACGACTGTAATATTTGTGAACAAATTAAGTCGGCCTTGAGCGAGACCATCGCTTCGTGAGCACAGCACATTTTTTTTCCATTGAATCAGTAAAACAGGTGAGATTTATAGAGACGCTTGGAGGAGTTCTGAAATATATCTTTCTCGGCCAGTTTCCCTCTATAAAGGTTGTGAAGAGGTCATACGTGGATGTTTGTGTTCAGTACTTGACAACAGGCATTGAAAGTGAGATACAGTGCAACGCCAATGTACCCCCAACTCGCTGGAGACTGAGTTACAGGTGGACGTGTGACCAGGTCAGATATGTGAACATCTCTCGATAACAGATACCCAGTGCACAAATTCTACACTTGGTGTGAGCAGCTAGCTGGTCAGGTGGGATGTGTCACAGTGGGATTTGCGATTTAGGGGAGCGGAACTGCGCTACGAACTCAGCGACCCGAGTTCGATTCCTGCTCAAGGCCAACAACAGTGACGATTATTTGAAGCGGTCCTAAGCCTCCCCTAGGTCGATTCAGCCTCACATGAGTGCCTGGTGCCGTGTGCAAGCATCGAGGCGGTCGATAGTGGTGCTGGCCACCCGCCCTCTCGTGTACCGTTCCAGCCTTCATAGGTGCTCGTTAACAGCACTTGCCCTAACAGTCTGTTAAGGCTATACGGGGGATCTTTGTCTTTGTGTGCGACTTTACTCTGTAATAAAAAAACTAAATATAGAAAGAGTTGTATACATTTATAGTATGTATCGTATATAGATTCTTCGTGTACAACATAGGTGTAAATTCAAACTCGCAATTTGTGGGTTGTAGGGGCAGTGTGTTCCCGGGAGAATCCTTTTAAAGCCGCGCGCAATCTGAATTGCAGGCATGCTGTGGCCTCCACTTTGAAAAGTATTTTTTCCTGAGGGTTGCGTGATGTCATTGAGATGGCGCCAGTCAGTGTCTGCCGATGATGTAAACGAGAGTAAATTATATGATAACGCGGCAGGGGGGTAGTCAAAACGTAATGCGATAAACGCCAGCTTTCTTTCAGCGCCACGGGCAAAAAAAAAGGGTTTTTTTTGTTGCCTATTCTTTCTGTTTTGTTGGGACAAGCTCAAGAGCCTGTGGTCTGCCTAACTCTACCCACGCCAGACTCGTGGCTATTATTAACAAGTCCCGGAGTCCTTTTGCTTTGTTCAGGCTGCAAAGGATGCCGAGTGATATTCCGTGAAATGGCAAAAGCGGCGAGGCACTTATTAACAGCGGCCCCAGTGAGTGTCTCCCAGCGGCCGCTTTCACATCCGACGGGAACGCGGCGACCCAAAATGGATCGCGTACGCGGTGCACATCTCTGTGCGTTCGCCGACTTTGTCTACGCACTTACGGTCGTTTAGAACGTGCATAATTAGGCAGTTTCGGTACGTTAGATTGTGTGCGAGTGCTAAATGTCGTAACGTTATGTGGGGAGATGCGTTCATACCTGTTGTACTTAAAATCTTTTTAGCACGCTGCTATATAAAAATGACTCTTATTCCAAAGGTACGCGCAAAGGTCTGCCTTTCGCTGGACTCCTGCCGATGAAGCAAATTCGTTTTTAATTAAAATTTTTACCTTAGCACACTTGCAGAAACCACAAGGCTGTTGTGAATAAAAAAGGGCATTTTCTTTGATTGGAGAAACCTTGGGAATAAAATCACTGGGTACACAGACCATATCCGGCCAGGTGGCACTGGCGGTTAGAGCATTTCACCTGCGAGTTCAAATCTTGGTTAGGGGTCATCTCGGCTAATCAGGGATCTGGGGGGGGGAGTGGAGCAATAAAATGAGCCATACTTTGTAAAGATTCGGTCGTCGTCATGCTACGGAGGTGGTCAAGAACACAGCAGCCATTCGCTTGTTTGAACGGAGATATTTTGACGATCTCCATGACAATACAGTGCAGTGTTTTACAATGCTTAAGTGTTCAATGCAAAGTATTGGCGGTTGTGTTTCCTCATTTACCGGGTGCGGTGACGCAGACTTGTAATCCAGCACGCAAAGCAGTAGTCGGGGTTGGTGTATCATGTCGATATGTGAAACTCCCAAACCTGCTGGGCAAAATCACATGGGTTCATGAATCCATCCGTACAGACCTTATAATAATAATTATTTCATTTTATATAGCGTTATTCATGCAATTGCATCCCACAATGCTGCAAATCAATTGTCCTGTTCCGTACACAGATAGTACATAAACAAAACTTCACTACTTAGAAAATGAAAAAAAAATGAATACGTAAATAACGAGAAAAAATATATACTCGTAAAAAGAAAAAATAATCGGGAGAGAAAATAAATGAAAATAAATAAATAAATCCGTTCGGATTCATATCCCAGACCACAATCCTAACCTTTAGAGCGGTGTCCCCTCTCATGCGGGGGCTTTCTCACGCACACCACAATGCCCATGTGGTGTTGACCAAACACCCCAATCCAAGGACCCCTTTTTAAAAACAAGACTAGGGACCCAACAAAGGGTGTCCAGGATTAAAAAATAAAATCCTTTCAACAAAATATGCAAAATAAATATTAGCGCGTGTACATTGTTCAGTTAATGTAGTCGGCGCAACGTTAAACTCCTAGCGCGTCACATGACACCGCGGCAATAGAATGTGCAATGTAGCAAAAGGTGTGGCGGTTGAAATCGGAGTGGTCGATGGGTGTCCTCATAAATGAGTAATGCTGCTGCTGCTGCTTGTGAAGAACACCCGGGGCGCGAGCGCTGTGTGCAACCTCACGATTGGCGTAATGGGAGCTCGGATAAGGCTCATGCTGCTGCTGCTCAGTGCTGCTCACAGCTGACGAGGGCCTTAATGAGCATCTTTACTCCGGCACACTCACAACCCCTGCCCACCGCCACATACCCCGTGTGTCCGTCTGTTCATGTCTGTCGCGCCCTCCGACTACGTCTGACTCGAAATGTGAATCGGATTAGAAATCGCTTTTAACTATTTTATTTGCCCCCCCCCTCCCCCCCAAGTAAATTTTTTTGCCAATTGCTGACATACCGTACATCATGATTTTTTTTTACTGTAAGCTGACTAATATTTGCATGATAATTCTTCGATTACTGTAACCTTGTGAAGTGCTGTGATTCATCTTCTTGGTTCTTTCGGTAAAGTCACGTAGAATGGAAATAATAAAATAATAAAAATAAATTCTCACGACGTTTCGGCCACAACGCAAGCAGCCGTCCTCAGGTGGAGAGCAGGTCTGTCGCGAAGACAGCGTCTGAATGAAAGTGCTGTGATTATTACGACAAGGGACATCCTTGTTCTGCTATTTGAACTTCTTGGGAATGATAGACTAATCATGTTAAGGAAAAAGCTCTGTACTGACACACAATATTTATATGTATATACAGTATGTTAAGGAGCTTCTTTAACCTGCAAAGTATTAGAGCTGTCTAGTGGGGTGGACAGCATTCATATTTTTGTTTCGCCCACGAGCATTGAGTGCAAAGGGCAATTTACGATTGGGTTTTCCGTGCAATCATTGGTCACTGGAGCTGAACCGCGAAACTCTTCATGTGAGAATCTTTTTTCTTAATGCTTACCCAAGAGAGCCGCCCCGGAGCTTGAACCCCGGATCTCAGCGGTGCTGGCTGAGTAAACTGAGTTAAGAATGGGCCTCTTGAGACAACCAGACATCCCCGACGAGCGTATTTTAATTGACAGCAAATGCTGTAGAGCGCGTGCGTGTGTGCGCGTGTGTGGTTAACTAGGGCCGGAGTTCGTGTTCCTTCCACACGTATCATTAGACAACATTCGCGTACCGCGTAGAGGCTTGTGGGTGATTAATTGTTAAACGCACAAGAGTGTGTCACCCCACATAAAGAATAAAACAACAGAGTGGACCAGGTGGTTCAGAGGTCAGAGCACTGTGCACCGGTACGACAGCTACTCCCGAGTCAAGCGAATTGTTACGTGCAGTGAGCTCATGGTATCAGCCCGGTTACCAATTACCGCACACAAAAAATAATCCCATTACATTTGACTTTTTCACTTATTTGGCAAAATTTCAGCGCTAGGGAATTAAGACATTTAGTTGGACTGCCATATGGTGAACGTATCTCTCTAGCAGTACTTGCAATAGAGTGCACACCCTCGCGTGATGATAGATCTGGTCACTTTCAGGGATCTCGCAAGTTGATCCGTGAAATCCCATTCCACGGACCGTCCTCTTAACGCGTAACGTACGCACTGCTCTGCAAGAGTTTCAAATGGATTTTTCGGCCCAAGGCAGACATGATGCCAGTAGCACAATTGCAATAACATTGGGGACAATGGCCAAGTGAAAATCAAAAGAATTGAAAACAAATATTCAGTCTATCAGACCTATTGGGGGCTTCTGTAACAATTCAAATTCTGGACAAGTTTCGACTTTAAGGTATCCACAGTCAGGCCTGCGCAGGGAATGTTGCTATATTGTCTGATGCTAAGTTTTGTCTTATAATTGTGTTCTCGAAGGCCTATAGGAGAATGAACGTAACATTATTTTCGTTTACACAGAGAGAAACCCCTGTCTTTTAAAATTATTCCTAATTATCATGCACTTTCATGGGAAACTGGCATGCTTATACTGTTAATGGGGAGCATTCGGCATGGACAGCCAATTCTAGATTTAAAGTTTTCGTGACTGCAAGGATTCATATTCTTAGGTTTTTTCGGTAAAGTCACCGTCACAGCACGCTTGCTGATACAGCAATCGTACTGTGACGGTTCCACCTGAAGACGGAAGCTTGTGTTGCCTCCGAAACGTCGTGATTTTTATTTTATTTTTTATTTTACTTTAATTAATTTTAATTTTTTACCTACGTGACTTTACCGAAAAAACCTAAGAATATGGACAGCCAAGACACGAGTGGTCTGTGAGAACCGTAGTTGAAACCCACTCCTTTTAGAATAGCGTCTACCATTCTGCGTGGATGTGTTGCGATTTATATACAGGTCTGGAAGGGAAATGTGGGGACAAACACCCCTGGCATTTGAAAAATGGTATATCCCATGGTCATTGTCCAACACCTTTTGGTGCACTGCAAGTGCAGTTTGAAGTAGCTGTAAGCCAGAACGGCTCATTAACGTTAACGAGGGGACGAGAGAGTGTGTAGGTTGTTATGAACAGGTCACTGACAGTCCTTGTGCAACACAAATGTATCTTAACAGTCGCCGTTTATTAATTTGTATTCATATTACAAGCTGAAAATGTGTACTTTTGTAGAACATTTTATTGCTGAAATGTGATGAAATACAATTGCACTCAAGTGCTAACGTGAAATGACAATGGCGAGGGCAGGTAACCATGTATTTATTTCAAATAAAGGCGTTAATGTTTTACTTTAGCATTTTCAGAGTAAATAGTAAATTACTCTCTGGATTAGTGGAATGGATCAACAAAGAACCCTGCAATTTGAGTTTTATTCATGGCCACGGCTAACATCAGTGGCGAATGATATCCGAATTGGTCCTGGGCTCCCCCCTCACTTCGCTGGACTTCACGATCAGTGCGTGATGAACAATGCTGAAAATAGCCACCATGACTAACACGGCATTTATAAACCTTCATCCAGCAGTAGAACACATTCCTGCGGAGGGAGCTGGTAGGAACGTTGGGCTGCTCGGTCAATGGCCAGGGTCAACGGCGGCGTGGTGTATTCCGCTAATTTGCCCGACTGTGAGGGCGGGCACAAGCCGGCGTGAGTAGGTTAAACGTTGAGTTTTATAAGGGCACCATGGGGTGACCAGCCCCTCCCCACCCCTCCCACCCCTCCCACCTCTCCCACCCCCCACCCAGCCCCTCCCTTCTCTTCCCACCCAGCCCCTCCCTCCCCACCCAGCCCCTCCCTGCACGACGGACGGACACAATAATCCCCTGTGGGCTGGTGTAACCAGGAGGTTCCTACCAGTATAATATTATTTGTTATTATCTCAGCAAACAAAGAATGGGCCGCACACTTATTATTCCCTTATCGTTACATTGTTTGGGTGCGGCGTGCGTATGCCGTCTGCGTGTATGTGTGTGATTGCATTGCGTGTACCGTATTGTGCACGCCACGGTGGCGAGATGTTAACTACCTCGCCTGATGTACAGGAGGTCGTGGGTTCGACCCTGATACCTACATTTTTAAATCCTTTATATTAGTTCGCTTGCTTGCGTGCTTGCTTGCTTGCTTACGACCGTGCAAACCTTTCGGTCGTTTTTTAACCCACTTCCCGTGATCCAATTGAGCTGACATTTTGCACACAGACTCGTTGTGCGAGACAATTAATGTTCGTGAAAAAAAATTCCAAAATTTTACACTGTTTAGGGAAAACAAATTAAATATTTAATTACCAATTGCTTAATACTGGCAGACAATCATCTGACCCATAGGTGGCAGCCATCTCAAGCCAGAGGACAAGAAGACTCTAGCCACCACGCATATAAAGGATTTAGAGTGAAAAACTTAGTTTTTACGGGTTATACTTATTGGAGTTTGCATGTCCTCCCCGTGGTCGCGTGGATTTTGATCTGGGTCCTTCGGTTTTTCTCTCCATGTGTTTAGAGTATTTAGCTGCTATAAATGTCCGTGTGATAAGCCACTTTATTGAGCTGTGATTTGTATCCAGCTCGTTTCTGAAAAAGAGCCATATAGCTAAGTGGGTCTTACCTGGTCAAATAAAAAACAATTTTTATTTAAGTTTACCATGTGCATGTACCTCTTATCGTATACGTTCACACGAGCACATCAATTGCACGTGCGTGCGTGAGCGTATTTTAAACGGGCTTGCGTGCATCGCTGCAGTGAAATTGTGTGCGCACGCATCCGACAAGTGGCACTCTGCGTGTCGAGCAGCTGGCTCCTTCCCCGTTCAACCAGTCTACATAACAAAGGCTCAGTCCCAATAGCAGCCGCAGCCACCTTATCATGAAAAAAACTTCTCTCCAGGGGCCTACCCTGGCTCCTCCCCCCTCAACCAGTATATATACAAGGTCGGGTCTCTTGGGATTGCTTTATACTTGATACAGCAATCGTGCTGTGACGGTTCCACCTGAAGACGGAAGCTTGTGCTGCCTCCGAAACGTCGTGATTTATTATTTATTTCTATTATTTTTATTATTTATCTTTTATTATGTATTTATTTTTACCTACGTGACTTTACCGAAAAAACCTAAGAGTATGAATCCTTGCAGTCACGAAAGCTTCAAATCTGGAATGAAGAGGCGGTGTTTCCGCTCACTGAAACTTGTGCATGTTTCCAACAATCACGGCTGCGCGGTTGCTCTACGTATATGTGTGTGTGTCTGTCCCTGGTTTGTTTTTCTGTAACAAAAACAAAATCTATCTCATAACTGCAGATTAAGGAAAAATCCATGGGGCCCCCAAAATCCCATTGCTTCGTGGATCAGACATTGATCCTCCCCGTTGCACTCCACCCATGAGTACCTTTGCCTTAAACCGGCATCTGCCATTGTAATCACGACGATATGGGAATTAAGTGCATTTGGTATCCTCGCTGTTTTTGTAGCACAAAGCTTGTCACGAAGCAGCTCTGTTTATGCCTTTTAAGCTTTTACAGAAACATTTCCAACTTTTAAGTGCACCCTCAATTACAGCACTGAAACCGCAAAGCTACTTTCGTAATCGCTTCTGAAATGCACACACGCTCTGTGTGGCTTGCTGCGTTTTATATGTTGCATGTTAGAAGCCAAAAGCCAGTCTGTATGCATCAAGGTCACTTGTGTTTGTTTATGGTTACCGATACAACGTACCGCATATGCATGTATTTGGTTTAGAAAAATATTAATACTGTAATCGTACAGCCACTTGTGAACCAACAAAAGGGCTCTCCGAACCTAATGAATTATTTGCAGTGGGGTCTTGCTTCAGATGTTTGGCCAATTCATTAATTGACCGTGAAAGGAAACCGGAACTCTCCTACGATGTACAGATAGCCCATCAACCCGTTTATTCCACCGTGCTATGCATACCCCAGCCATCACTGCCTACCGAGTGCTCGTGTCGAACAAATGCGTCCATGTTTCACCTGAGCAAACCTAGGGGTGGCCCACAACAGATGCAGTTCGTTAGATAATAATGTTGGTGGTTAGGTGGCAAGCTCGGGTGTTGGAATTGTGCTGCGGAATGCTAATCGTCGCACGGTAACAAAGACGATAGACTGTTGAGGCGAATGGTGTGCAGATGTACCTGTTGAGGCTGGAATGTCATTCCACAAGAGGTGGCGTGGTCAGAATCGTGCACAACCACGTTTGTCTCCCGAGTAAGTTCATTTACACACCGCACCAAGTACTCATTTACACATCGCACAAGGTACTCATTTACACACCGCACCAGGTACGCATTTACACACTGCACCAGGTACTCATTTACACACCACACCAGATATGCATTTACACACCGCACCAGGAACTCATTTACACGCTGCACCAGGTACTCATTTACACACCGCACCAGGAACTCATTTACACGCTGCACCAGGTACTCATTTACAGACTGCACCAAGAACTCATTGACACACCACACCAGGTACGCATTTACACACTGCACCAGGTACTCATTTACACACCACACCAGATATGCATTTACACACCGCACCAGGAACTCATTTACACGCTGCACCAGGTACTCATTTACACACCGCACCAGGAACTCATTTACACGCTGCACCAGGTACTCATTTACAGACTGCACCAAGAACTCATTGCAGAAGACCTTGAGGAGGCCCAGGATTGGTTCTGATACCACTTACCACTGAAGTTATCTATGGCTGAAAGTCAAACTCAGGCCGCTCCCCATTCGTCGCTGCGTCACCAAGGAAAAGCCTTTAATGCTCTTTTCTTCTTTTGATAAGCCACCTTCCAGCTTTGCGGCATATACGTCTTTCTCAAATTGACTCCTTTCATCATAGCTAACTTAATCATTAATCGTATGCCAAGTCTTGCTGGGCGTCGGAGCGGCAATTTTTCTGGCCGACAGAATTAAAATGCCAAATTATGCCCGCCGTGCTCATTTTTTTTTTTGAAAACTAATGATGATTCCAAACTTGATGTCTTGATTATAGGCTGGGTGCTTTGAACAGAGTGTATACAGGTTTCATGTTGCATTATTATTTAGATTTTTCTTTTTTAAAGCTGTCTAGGCCTATGTACAATTTTTTAAGTATGTGTCGACGCAATGAGGTGTGGAATTAAAGTGTTTAAGAGCGGGGGGAGGTGGGGGGTCGGGCAGAGGGTACAGCAAGTGGGTTGTTAGACAGTCATCTCTGTGCTGACGAAGAGGAATGGGGGTGTTAGAGATGAGAGATGCACCGAGGAGAGAGACTCTGACACGTAGACGATGGAGTAGGAGGAGGAGAAGAAGGCGACACGTGTGGAGGTTGACACAAGGCGATGAACACCAACGGAGACAATGCTGATACAGGACAGACACGGAGATAGACACACAGACGATGAGAGATTGAGGCAAGGATACACAGAGGGAGATATAAATAAAGAGACAAGGAGTGAGTCACAGTGCATTGCATTCTGATAATATTTACAGCAATTAATTTATTTTCGGGTAAATGTTTTAAAGGTGGATCAGTATAGGATCCACGGCATGGGAAATGATATACTCTTGTTATCATATATTACCTAGAACATATATTTAAAAGGTCACCCACTGACGTTAAGTGTTTACAAATGTCTAACTCTTAAACGTGTAGTCTCCATTGTCATTTATTTTCTTTGGCGTATTGTGCGTGTTTTTTTGTTTGTTAACCAAGCACAGCAAAAACAACATGTACATTCCCAATGTAACATCAATTCCGACAGTGCTATTATTGACGGGTGTTTGAGGGATGCGGAGGCGATTAGGGGCCATCCATTTAGTACGCACGCAAAAATCTATCAAAACTTGACCCCTCCCCGCCTCCCTGTACGCACGCGTACTTTTTACAACAACCCCCGAATTACCTACTATAATCACCCAGAAATGTCTGTCCGTCCCGCGCGTGACGTCACTTCACACGAGGCCCACCCCCCCCACGTGACGTCACTCCACATGGGCAACCCCCCTCATTAATAATCAGGAGCTGGACAATTTTTCTATTGAATATTTCAGATTTACTGCAATATTCACCCGTCCTTGGACGGGCAAAAAAATGCTCGTCCTATAGAACGGCCGATATTTAATCCACGCAGAAACGATCAAGGATTAATAATATTAACGTGTTTAAGCAAACAGACTATCTAACTCATTTGAAGGACAATGTAGGACTAATAATTATTATCGAGGCTTCACCCCGTTTCTTAGGCGTACGTACATTGTCAGTTGACCCCCAATACGCAAGCGTACGCATTTGGGTTAACCCCCCTTCCCCCCTCCATGGGTACGTACCAAATGGATGGCCCCCTTACCCTGTGCTGTCGTTCCACTGAGTATTTGTTGTGGCTATTGGCGGGAAATGGGAAAGGCTCGATGTTTTGAGTATGGGATTGGCACAGCTTGTAAATCTGTCCACCCTCTTGACTCCACCTTTCCCCCTTCTCCATTGCTCTCAGTTCCCGTCCACAGAATAATGACTTCTCATTACATTAACTGCTTTTTGTATTTAGTTTGTTGTCCGTCCCCCGCAACTTCCGATTAGCACGGATGGCTACGTACGGTGCAAAAGAAGTTAAGCGTCCAGTACATACATTCAGTTAGCTTCTGCTCACACACAAAAAAAACAACGATAGTTTAAACTGCGTCACCAACACTATAGATAGGCCCATTTTATGGATTTCCGATGCCCTGTGCGCTGGATAATAATTCACGTTTCGGTTGAACGGGTATGAGATAACCAAAAACCATGAAGTGGTGGCATGTTTTTTTGTTGTTATACCCCAGTAAGGAATAACTTTCAAAATAAAAAATATCATAATTCTCGAAAAATGCAATGCATAGCTCGTGTTTAGAGTGCAGCCTAATTTGGAGAGAGCAAACATGCAGTGAGTGTCTTGCTGAACTTTGTACCGTAGTAAAGTGCAGAACATCTGAGCATTTAAGTATTCCAACTGTCAGCCATCAATAGACACACTATGGCTGGCTGGTGGTGAAGGTAGAGATGTCTCATTGGAACCGATTTGTTGTAAGTCGGCGTGGTGCAGTTGCTGGCAGAGTAAGCTGTGTAGTTCACCTGCAGTTACGTTTTTTTTAATCGCGCTGCCAAGGTTGGCCGTGGAAAGAACAGAATCAAAGGAATTTGTTTTTTGCATTAAATCCATTGCTGCTGCATGCAGAGGGACCCACACACACACAGAAACACGCCCGTAACTTCAGTGAAGTTTGACAAGATGCAGAAACTCTGACTTGAAAAGGATTTTTGAGAGACGGAAACTGGATCACGTCCCAGGGTGCAGTGGAGTGGGGGGGGGGGGGAAACCCCCTTGAGCATTCTGTCCCTTGGCCAAAACGCCCACCACCACCCCCCACTGCACACCACCTCTCCAAGCGCCCCCCCCCCAGCTCTCCTGCACGTTCCACCAAACGTGGAGCTGGCTGCACAATTACACACCAACGCTGTGCTCATAATTGTCTGGGTTTGTTTCTCGGCCACGCTCTCAGTCGGGAGCCCTCTGTAGCTGAGCGCACGAAGAAGTGTTCATTCGGTGCCGTTTGATGAGCCGCCCCCTGCTGAGTTGACCCCACGGCAGCCTTGTGCCTATCTCCCCACACACCAGGCTAGCCACGGGACCTGGTGTGCTTGATATATGTTTCTGTGTGTGCGTGTGCATACACAAGCGGTAGTGTAGTGGTTTAGCGCGCTGCGCTATGAGCCCGGCGACCCGAGTTTGAGTCCCCGCCTTCACGGTCAACACCGGTGACGATTATCTGCGCCGGTCGTGGGCCTCCCCTAGGTCGATTCGGCCTCAAGTGAGTACCTGGTGTGGTGTGTAAACATCGCCACTCGGGATACAAAGGCGGTCGGGCGTGGTGCTGGCCACCGATCGTGTGCCGTGCTTGCCTCCACAGGTACTTGCTTACAGCACTTGCCCCAACAGTCTTGTAAGGCTATACGGGAGGGGAGGGGTTGTCTTTTGTCTTTATCTATACACAAGGTTAACTCGGACCAAAATGTATATGTTAGCAGCAATGACGGTGTGGTTACTAACCACTCCACTTGCCCTTGTACTTGCCTTAATACGTATAAAAAAAATAACTCAACACACGAGTAAAAAATAAAAACTAAACTACTGAAACTTTTTTTATTTTACCAGGTGAGGCCCACTGAGCTCCGTAGCTCTTTTTCAGAAGCGACCTGGCCACAAATGATAGCTCAACGAAGTGGCTTATCACGCGAACATTTATAGCAGCCAAATACTCTAAATGCATGTTGAGTCTAAATACCGAGGGCGAAAACCGGAGGACAAGGAGAGACATCCATTTGACCTCGGTGTGAATATGCAAACTCTAAATATACAGCAGGCGTCAGGGCCGGGATCGAATCCACGACCTCCTGCATACAAGGTGAGGGTGTTAACATCTCCCCAGTGCCGGCACCCAATAACACTGTCTTGAAAGTAAAAATATCTAATGGTTTTGGGCAATGGCCCTCTTTCATAGCACGCCAAGAATGGTCAATGCCCAAATCGTGACCTATTATACAACGTTGACTTCATGGCAGTGTCATTGATGCACGTTTGAGATTTTTCTTTACCGCGTTTGCACCACTGCCAACGCAACAATTACAAAATAATGTGTTTAACATGGATACGTCGCTTGATAAATGCACTCGTCACGAAAGTCTATAAAGTTAAATGAGGGATTGCTGTTATTTTACTCTACGTTAAGTGTCTGCCTACAATATTGTATCACTACTATTGGTTTAATGTTTGTAGTTTACGCAAATGTGTATATGAATTACTGTGGATTTTTACTTCTTACGAGACCGTGACATCCCTGTAAAGGAGCAGTGGCGCATCGGTTAACTCACTGTGCTATGACTCCCGACAACCCGAATTCGATTCCTGGCCATGGCTAACATCAGTGGCGATTGATCATTGGACCGATCCTGTGCCCCCAATTGTGGGCGCACCCCCCACTTCCCCGTGAAGTAATAATCAAACAACCCCCAAGGCCTACACGGGCGTGGATTGACAAAGCTCTGTAAATACTCTTAGGTTTTTTCAGTAAAGTCACGTAGGTAAAAAATAAATAAAAACGTTAATAAAAGTAATAATGTAAATAAAATATAATAATAAATCACGACGTTTCGGAGGCAACACAAGTCTTCGACATCAGGTGGGACCGTCACAGCTAAAATTACTGCATCAAATATAGAAACCTCTGTAAAGTAAAAGAACGAGCAACCAATCCATGGAAGCTCTTGTATTCAATTAGCAGAGGCCTCCCTATAGGTTGACTCAGCCTAAACTGAGCTCTTCAGGACAAGTGTTTGTCAAAACAGGCATTCAGGAGATAGAAGGCTCATGTATTCTGCTGGCACCAGTACACCCCCCCCCCCCCAACTTATGTGATACACCGGGCTTGGTGGGCATGGGGTGCTCGCTAACTGCACTCACTCGAGTGTGGCAGGGCTTGCCTGAGCCATGACGTTGTGGTGGTTAGCGCATTGAACTCTGAACTCGGCATCCTGAGTTTGATTCCAGGCCGCGTCTAACATCAGCGGTGATTGTTTTAACCAGCCCTGGGCCTCTCCTCGGTTGACTTGGCCTTAAATGAGGAACTGCTATGGTGTGTAACCATCAGCATTGGGAAGACAAAGGCGGCCGGGCGTGGTGCTGGCCACCCCACCCCCTTGTGCCGGCCTTCATAGGTGCTCGTAAACACGTCTTGCTCCAACAGGCCTTGTAAGCTGCAAGAGGGATCTTTATCTTTCTGTGTTTTGTGTTTGTTTGGGGTACAAGGTTGTAAACGGGATGATCTCCACCCAGAATTCCAGCCTAAATAAACAGCTACCGTTTATCCCTACTACGGCCCAGAGGTCGGCCTTTCTCCTTCTCCCCCCCTCCTCCCCAATCGCCTTCCATGGTCTCCCATCTCCCTGGACTCCTCGGGGGGTGAAGTCTGTAGCCGAAGGGCTGTAATAAGACAACATTTCTTGCACATTCCACTTTGGAACTCGGGTGCCACTGTAAAGGAGACATCTTTAACCACAACCGCTCCGTCGCAGGTCGTGTCCCATCAGTGCGGCGCAGCATGCACCGTTGCAGGAGTGGGGTGATATAGTTTTAGTCTTTCCACCATTGGTGGCACCAAGAGGGTTTTCATTTTTACTCATTTTTTTCATTTTCTTGGCGATTTTATTTCACGTGCAATTCAGGGCGATTCTTTCATCTCATTTTTATTTTGAGCCTTCTTCCTGATTTCTATCTTGTCGTTCCACTCGTGTACGCGGTTCGGTGTGTGCCTTTTTTTTATCTTGAAGATAACAATTGTATGAATAATCAATGTTTCGGCAATGCGTTCAGTTACTCGGTTATTGTACTCGTTGCGTGACCTGTACATGACAAGAGAATGCCGCAACACGAGTACGATTCCCGCTCACGGCCTACACCGGTGACGAATGTCCGAACCGGTCTTGGGCCTCCCCTAGGTCGACTCGGCCTCAAATTAGTTCCTGGCGTGGTGTGTAAACATCGCCACTGGGGAGACAAAGGCCAATCGGGCGTGGTTTCAAGTTTCATTTATTAGGTATAGCCCTGTGAGCCATGCGGCTCTTGAGTCGGGTGCAACCGCAGCAAACTGAATATGAACAGAGAACATCTTAAAGCGACAACGCGCAACAAAAACATCCAGGATAAACCAGCAAATATTAAAAAAAAACCCACCGTATTACAACGTTGTGTGCAAAAATCCCAGTGTGATGCAAGTCAAACAACAACAACCATAAGACAATTTAGATTCAAGCTATCAGACCAACTCCGCACTTCCGCAAGAAACATGGCTTAACCATGTGTTTTCGAAATCACCAAAATAAAGCTATAAAATACAATGTAACAACAGTAATCATAATCATGGTGCTGGCCGTTCACCCCCCCCCCCCCCCGTGTGCCACACGAGCCATCATAGGTGCTACTCGCTAACACAGCACTTGCCCCAGAAAGTCTGGTCGGGCTATACAGGGCATCTTTGTCTTTTGATGGACGTCGTCTGATTTGTTCGCTTGGTCTGTCAGCAGGACGAGCGTGGCATCATCAGCACGCACAGCCCTGATTCCCACCAGCACGCCCCGGGCTGCTGATTGGCTGCAGGATTGTGTTTGCGTGGAATTGGGTCCCCACCCATTCCACTCAAAGCAGAAACGGGGCTGAGAAATGCTTCATGGTTTAGGTGGAACCGCTCTTGTGAGGAATTCCAGATAACGATGGAATTCTTCAACAATATTAAAATAAATAAACCTCTGTGTATCAAGCCATGAGAGTATATTTGTGGCAATTATGTAAAAAAAAAATAATTCTCTCTAGCCAGAGATCCAAGGGAAATTCTGGATTTAGAATCCATGAAAGTGTACATTCAGGTTGGGACAATCTGGTAATTGAATACCATAATTGAGGGATTTTTTTTTGTATAATTTGGCCATGGCATTTGCAGACAAAAATCTGCTTTGCAAAACAACGTAACGGAGGATCTCTGACATCCACACGCAATTAACAGACTGTCCACCATTTCCGTGATGTTCCTGAAGCGTGTTACTGGAGACATGAAAGTAGTTTTTGGAATTTGTGAACTATGAACCCAGTTGTAAGAACAAAAGGGTAAGGGTTGGACTCAGCCTGAAGCGCCATGATTATCACTGCTATATATATACACTTCTCCAGTACTATATAAAGCATTAATTAAAGCAATGGCATAGGTGACTGGTATGATGTTCAGAGAATCGTTAATGAGATTTAATGACATAACTGCTGCTCTGTACTCTCATAATTATATCTATTTGCTATGAAGGGCCATTTCGCAAAACATCACGAATTTTACATTTATTATTAATGATTGTGATTTAAAGCTTTCGTGACTGCAGGGATTCATCTTCTTGGTTCTTTCGGTAAAGTCACGTAGAAGGGAAGTAATAAAATAAAAAAATAAAGTAATAATAAAAATAAAACATATTTAAAAATAAAACATATTTTATTATGTTTTATTTTTAATATTTGTTATTATTTTTTATTTTATTACTTCCCTTCTACGTGACTTTACCGAAAGAACCAAGAAGATTAATGATTGTGTTGAGTGTTGTTATGTGTCTGTGCACCACTGCCAGTGCGATATCGCCAAATAATCTGTTTAATAATTACGATTAATGTTAACCTTCATCCTCAACATACACACAACTGCTCTATACGCATCTTAAATTTACATGAAAGGAGAGGCCTGAATGAGAAAAACACAAAGTACAAATGTCATTGTTGCTGATGTACAGTGTTCAATGCTCACGCTTTGGTACATTTGTGTCTTGCATTTGAATGCACGGCCGAGTGCAGGAACATTGCTGGGCGATCCATTCAGAATGAAACAAATGAATCGACTGACAACTTAAACAATTTATTTGTATTCGTAACAATGATGAATTCACCTCGACGAAACGAAACTCTGAAATAACAATAACTCCCCTTGAGCTCGAGGCGTACGCTTGCATTTCTCCGGTAAACAGTGGAGAAATTGATTCCAACGATTGCTGCTGCCTCTGTGTGCCATGCCTTCTTTGTGGGACCATGTTTAATCTGCGGGCATGCTTTACACGATTAACCCAGCCACGATTTGCAGATGAAGGCATTTGGGGACACGGCGGCGGCGGCAGTGGGAAAGCGAGTGCATGGGGATTTTGTCATGGGACGGGATGTGGATTGAAGAGGCACGTGAGGGAAAGAGACAGACAGAGGCTGGGATGGATGCACTTGGCTGTAATGTGGGGAGTGGTGGTGTAGTCTGGCATCTTTGCAGTGGTAGCGATTGGTACAAGCAAACTAAAGCAAAAAAATTAACCCGTAAAAACAAAGTTTTTCACTATAAATCCTTTATATGCGTGGCATCGGTTTTATTTTATTATTCATTTCTGTTTTTCTTGAGTAAGAGTTTCATTTTTTTATCACATTGGTATTTTAAATTAAATATGAAATTATTTTTTCCTAAAAAGTGTAACATTTTGGAATTTTTTTTCACGAAAATTAATTGTCACGCACAACGAGTCTGTGTGCAAAATGTCAGCTCGATTGGATCACGGGAAGTGGGTTAAAAAACGACCGAAAGATTGCACGGTCGTAAGCGCGCAAGCAAGCAAGTGAGCTTAATATAAAGGATTTTAAAAAAAGCGTTGGGGTACCCAAGAAGCTCAAGGGGCCTCAGATTCACGTAAAAACACATGGATTGACCAAGTATTGCCTCAAATTCACATCCTAATAAACATAAAACGTCAATGAGCCATAATATAGAATTCACTTACCTCTAGTTTATGGGTCTCTCTTCTCTCATCACACTACTCCGCTGTCTCTTGCCTACGTCGCTCTCATTTCACTATATATCCATACCTCTTCTGGCTTGCTCTGAGTAAATATATTCTAAGGGAGGGCCCTCAAAAATGTCTCTTTAGGGCTCCATCCCACGAGCCAGCACCACCACTGCTCACGTGGTCCTGGTGGCATCTCTGTGAAGCTGTGGCCTTGGACTGTGCCAGAAAAACAAATAGGTGACGGACGATGGGCTTGCACGCACAAGAGCAAACGCGAAAACCAATGTGTATGCACACATGACGGATAGGCACACACGGGTTCAATGCTCTACACTTTCATGCAGGGACGCAGCCACACTTCAGCAGTTACTCGTGTCCTACGAGCGACTGGTTCGCAGACGTAATTGGTTAGATTACAGACAACTTCCCGAAATTCGACCAACCTTTTTGTCACAGATAAGAGGAGTACCACTCCACTATGATCACGCAATGTACGCAACGACTAGCGACTGGCTCAGTACTGAGCCGAATTTTCACGCGCAACTTTGTGCTTAGAAGATCTGTCTTCATAATGATCAGCGTATATGTTACCTTGTTGAAGACAGAGAAAAACATGGTCACAATATTCCGTGGGGGTTTAAAAAACAACATTATGGGTGTGTCTTAGCCATATCGAAATATGTGAGGGGGGGTGTCTTGGCTGCCCCAAACACCACAGTGGCTGTGCCCAGGCAAAACGCAAATGAAAGGTCACACACACGTAGAGTTCTCTTTGTCCGGTCACTTACCACTGTGGTTCAAGTTCAAGTTAATTTATTAGGTATAGCCCTGTGAGCCATTCGGCTCTTGAATCGGGTGCAACCGCAACAAACAAAAAACAAAAACATGAACAAGAAAACATCTTAAAGTGAATATGTGACTAAGTGCAAACAGAAAATCTAAGAAAAGACCAAAATATTGCAGAAAAAACACCGTACACCAACGCTGTGTGCAAAAATCCCAGTGGGATGCAAGTCAAACAACAACAACAACAACCACAACACAACTTAGATTAAGGCCATGGTAAAGTTTTTGTGGCCTGCATGGCGCACCATGCTTTCCACTTGAAGTAAAAATGCTAGGATACTTGCTGGCACTAGGTGTCGAATTGCATTTTGAGACGATTTGTGAATTTATAAACAAAAATATGTTTATTATGATGAGAGGTGTTAAAGAACCGGCCAAAATCTCCTTTGTAAACTGGAATACCATAATGAGCTACCATTATAGGAAATGGCCCTTCTCGCTTAAGAATTTAGGGAATAGAGCCAGCACGTGTATATATATCTATCTGCACATTTATATTTTACAGTGAGTTTGTGCTTGAGCACCAACTGAAACTCCACGTTTGCCTGTACCAAGCATTAAAACCAAAGACACGGGCTCATAACAGATAACAGCTTGGATGTGTCACCGACGCGGCTGGAGTGTGCGTTTGCACTCTGGACACAGGAGTTGCAGTCCTGTGTCGCCCTCTAAACCCCGAAACCGCAGCGCTTGCATACTGGCAGGACGGTGGGAAAGGAAGAAATGTACCAAAATAATCTATTTTAATGAGTTGCCTCTTGTGATTAGAATGCATAACGAGCAGCGACCTGGCTCCCGGTTGACTTGCCCTGAAATTAATTGAGCACGTGGCTAGGGGTTTGCACAACACGGGGATTCGGGCAGAGTTGAGGAGGTTGTGGGGGAGAAAGGGGCCCGCATTGAGAAATATTTACTACAGTTCTACGACACCCCCCCCCCCCCAATCGTGCGTGAGATTTACTAATATATCTGTAAAATACCCATAATAACTCAATGAGACGATGATTAATCCATGCATGACATTGGAAGAATGACCTGGGGCGCTAGTTTGTCAGCAGGGGATGGTGATGGGCGCGTATCATCCCGAGTGAGTAATTCTCGGTGTAATTGTAAAAAAAAAATGGCAATTTGGACCCTGATGCCAGCACACAATCGCCTTTGCCGTAGCAAATGACGTCAGGGGGGACCTTCATGTCCACAGTGAAGCAGATGGTGCATAGGGGCACTTATCGATTTAAAGCTTTCGTGACTGCAGGGATTCATCTTGTTGGTTCTTTCGGTAAAGTCACGTAGAAGGGAAGTAATAAAATAATAATAATTTTATTGTGTTTTATTTTTATTATTTTATTACTTCCCTTCTACGTGACTTTACCGAAAGAACCAAGAAGAGGGGCACTTATGTTTATTACAGCCGCAGTAGTAATTAGGGTGGCCGCTGAATTCGAACCGTGAACCTCTACAACAACAATCAGCAAGGCTGTGCCACCGCCTGACCACAGGCACAAGCACAACTGTGTTGGGTGGTGCAGTGACAAGGGGTTGTTTTTTTAATTCGGTTGCAATTGTGAACAATAGCCGTATCAGACATTAGCACATCTAATCGGCATGGTCATTGGTTCACTGCAGCTCAAAGACTTAGTCCTACAAGGTGTGTGGTGAAGTTAGGAGCTGTTCCATGTGCTTGGCATGTTCTGGCAACTGGGGGGCAAGGGCGTGGCTTGGCAGGATTTATCCACTCCACTATCGATCCTGCAACCTGAGTTCAACCCCGAGCCATGGCAAACTTCATTGATATCTAAACTGGGTGCAGCTTCCTTCCATCAACCTGCACTGATCGTAAAATTATTTGGTTTCATGTACAAAACACATTATATACAACTGCATATACATGTAATGCACGTCTGAATTGCACTTTTGTAAGTAAAGTACATTTAATCAGAGCTTAATTTTCTCACTTAAGATTTTCCGCACGACTGGCAGACTGTATGCATGTTGAACTTCTTTTGCACCGTACATAGCCAGCCGTGCTAATCGGAGGTGGCATGTGACTAGTAGCCCAAGCCTAGCGAGCGGTATACTGGATGTGGTGTGCTGGGTTCAGAAATATCTTCCGCGTCACTCACCTTGACAGACTCTGCACAATTGAAGCACTGTCATTAATATTTACAGCCCTTTGATGGACAAAGGTCTTCCCATGCAATAACGGTTATGGGAATCGTTTAACCATACTTCACCATGCAGGTAAACTTGGATATATGACAGAAAATGTGCAGCTGTCACTCTCCACTGATGGTAGCAATGGCAATGAATTAAACACAGGTTGCCAGGTTTGCTAAACACCATGCCACCTCTGCACCTCATTTATGTAAAGTCATATATACACGTGCTTGCATGTGTATACATGTATATGGTTATATGTGTGTGGATTGAGTTTATGGAAACCATTTAGGAACGTGTGGATATTTTCATTTGGATGGGGGCAGCTGGCATGCTAAGGCACAATAATCTGGCAGGGCATCGCTTTATATTAATGGAACTAAAAAGTGCGAGATTGTGACCGACTGCTCCAGTGAACGCCATCTGTACGTGCCGAAAGCTGTCACCCACTAGCCACACAGGTTTGAGTGATTTGTCTCAACTTGACCTGCTGGCATTAACTCATTAAGGCATCGGTAATTATCGCGTCACTGCTAATGCCTTGAGCCCTCCACCCAGCCTTGGCCAATTCACAGCTTTGGATTTTGAAAACAATAATCAATTATTCCAATCCCCTGGGATTTCCTGCTGAGACTTTTTTATTCACATAATGCAGGAGCGTGGAGAATTGTGGCTCCGCTTCGGGCTCCGTTTGCTTTAATCCCAATAAAATTAGGCTGGGACACACTGTGTCATGTGTGGTGTAATTGTTTGCACAGTGCACTATGAACCTGGTGAGCTGTGTTCAGTTCCCGCTCGTGGAAAATATAATTTGCAAATATCTGGTGTTTGGCCTTCCCTATGTCGTTGTGCGGTGTGTAACATCAAGCATTGGGGAGACAAATGCAGCCTGGCATGGTTTGGTCAACTCTCCTTGCAACCTTGACGGCCTTCAAAGCTGCTCACTAACAGCAGCTTCCCCAAAAGTTTTTTTTTGTGTAGGCTACATGGAGGAGCTTTGTCTTTGTGTGCGAGTGGTGAGTTTGGTGGAGGGAAGGGTTGGAAGTTGGGTTTGATCACTGCAATGCTCACTGACCAGCAAGCATTCAAGTCATGGTCATGGACAACACCTGTCGCATATGCTACACGAACCTGGCCTGGTATTGACCCAGGTTAGCTCAATAGAACATCATTTCCCAGTGCAGTGTGGTCAAGTTTAGCACTTGGGAGCGACGAGTTGGCATGCATGGCCACATGCATACCACAACCGAGTCGCTTTCGGCTAAAAAACACGTGACCTAAGAGCCTACGAGACTAAGCAACAGAGCGCGTGTGTAGTCATTGTATTTGCTGGTGTGCAAAGGAATTGAGGCTGGAAAACCCGAACGTATAAGTTGAAGCACGCAACACGACAAATGAACAGCTCTTGTAGATAAACACCTATGCTGTGTGTCCTGGATGGTCTGACATGAATCTGAAGCTTTGGTCGTGAAAAAATATTTTTAAATCCATCACGGCCATGCTCTAATCATATGAAATGTTAATTTAAGTATATGTAACGTAACGTCACTGACGGTCGCGATGGCCAGGAATTGTACTCAGGTTGCGAGGCTCCTAGCCCAGTCAATAAACTGCTCCAAGCTCGATAACCCTCAGACTCATGCCAAACAGCCTGGGGCTCGAAGCTGAGGAGTGTATGTGCAAGGGAAAGAGCTGCTGCTTAGGTGTTTGTGGTTGTGTTTGTGTTGTTTTTGCCGTCACATTTATTTTCGGTGGAGTAGAACGTCGCACATCGTGCCGATCAACACATGGTACAATCCGGAAACGCATCTGCGTGCTAAGAGAAGAGAGATTGAGATTTTGTAAAGATTTTGTTGTTTTTCTTTGGTTCTTTCGGTAAAGTGACGTATAAAGATAAAATAATAAATTAAATTAAATACTAGCATACGACGTTTCGATTGCAACACAAGCAATCATCATCAGGTATGAATTAAATTGAAACACAAATCGAGTATACTTATAAATGTAATGTAATACAACAAAGAGTCGGATAACATAACAGTAGGGTGTTGACTATTATGTTATCCGACTCTCTGTTGTATTACATTACATTTCTAAGTATACTAGATTTGTGTTTCTATTTAATTTATACCTGATGATGATTGCTTGTGTTGCAATCGAAACGTCGTATGCTAGTATTTAATTTAATTTATTATTTTATCTTTATACGTCACTTTACCGAAAGAACCAAAGAATAATTCCTGCAGTCACGAAAGCTCCAAATTAAATTTTGTTGTTTGTTTCTTAAGTCCGTGCCGAGTGCTTCATTCACCGCCTCTTGGACGAGCTGTAACCGGAGTGGCATGAATGGCTGCGTACGGCCATCTTGTATAGCGAGTCCGCTGTTGCTCTTCCCTGCGCAGGTGTACCGCCGCTGCTGGCTGGTGTTCAGGAAGGCGTCGGGCAAGGGGCCCCGGAGGCTGGAGAAGTACGGAGATGAGCGTGGGGCCTACTCGTACACCGCACACAAGGTAAGGCGCGCACCTGATGCACAACAACAGCAGCAACAGCAGCACCAACAGCTGCCAAAGTGGCGGTGATGTCACCGCAGCGCTCATGCCAGGCTTGGTGCGCTTTGAGGCCACGTGAAGTGTCGAAGGCTCGCTGACAAGTGGTCATGGGACGGATCCAGGTGTTACGCGTTGATTAACTGAGTGCTATCTACTGCGCCAACTTGATGCACACGTGTCACACTCGCTCACGTGTGTGATGCTGGCACAGGGCAGCACAACACGGTAGTGTGAGCCGGCAACACATATTTGGCCGCTGTTCGTAAATCTCTTTCCATTTTCAAAGCCTACTCCTAACAGTAACCTCAAGACGTGCCGTTTCATTGAAATTGATTTACCATTTAACTTACAGCCTTAATCACAACAAGCATATCTTTTTCCTATCACGTACAAATATAGCCCTTATTCGAATACTAACCAAAATCTTGCTTTTGCTCTCACCCGAACAAGCAAAGTCTTTCATATACAGCCCAGGGTTCGGCAACCTGCAGCTCCAGAGCCGCATGCGGCTCTTTAAGTAGCACCATCTCGTATTCGCGTGCTTTGCAGCCTTTGAAGTTATCGAGCTTTTTACCGAATTCGAAGAAAAAAAATGTCTCTTGTTATTTGGGTCGCCGACCCCTGCCTAAGCCCCGAGAGGTCTGCCCCTTGCCGTGACTCCCGTAAGCTTGGCCCTTATCCTATATTACCCCAAGCCTTAACAGCCCTACTACTAACCCTAGCGCGAACTTAAATCGTAACAAACTTAGCCTTTACTCCAACCCTAACCCCTTCGCATAGCTCGAATGCCAAGCCTAAACCCTTAACCCGTGAATTTCCCTCACGGGTGCCGCAAAGGCCGTAGCAATTCGGGGTCTTCCACGCAGAACTCGTCGGCGTGCGTGCCGAAATCCCGCCGTGTGCCACTCAAGCCGTGGGGAGCCACAGTCCAGGTGTATTGGGTCATTGCTCGCGCCAAGGACCCGATAATGACAAAAATGAGCCCTCAATCGACGCAACAATACAAGCAATTTGCAGCGTAGGATCAATGGACGTGACTTATACAAAAAATATATATTGCGGGAATGATAAAAAAACAAATATCTGGAATAAAAATGGTCTGCTTTGGCACGCTTGATAATGAATAAATCATCATTATTGTTACCCATTTGGTACACGATACAGTATGGAATACTATAAAAGTATGTGTTTTAAATAAGACTGGGGGAATGTGTCATATGTTACACGCAATCATTCATCAATCCTTCCCTGACAGCAGCTCATTGAGAGGCCCAAAATGAATCTGGATATAACAACTCGTATATCACGACGGTCAATAGCAGCGATGTGACATGTTAAAATAATTCTCTGTTGAGGCCAACGATGGAGTGGCGGGAGGACGTCCCCACTGCACACGGGAGATGAAACCGGCTGACGTGCGAGGAGCTACCGCAATTGTTGCATCTCGGAAATCTGTCGATTTAAAGCTTTCGTGACTGCAGGGATTCATCTTCGTGGTTCTTTTGGTAAAGTCACGTAGAAGGGAAATAATACAATAATAAAAAGAAAACATGATAAAATAATTCTCACGACGTTTCGGCCACAACGCAAGCAGCCGTCCTCAGGTGAAAACCAGGTCTGTCGAGGCGACAGCGTCCTCAGGCGAAAACCAGGCTGCTTGCGTTGTGGCCGAAACGTCGTGAGAATTATTTTATTATGTTTTATTTTTATTATTTTATTACTTCCCTTCTACGTGACTTTACCGAAAGAACCAAGAAGATGAATCACGGAAATCGTCAACGGTGGTGACGGCTTGGGAAGGCTTTCATCCAGCAAGTGCGCAGACCGTGGCTGCTTCTGCCGCGCGCACGATGATGAATAACAGTAATGGGTTTGATTGTTCTCTTAAAAAGAGTGTAATAATCATATGCGAGCTTGCGTAACCGATAACGTTATCGGCGGTGCACAGACGCAGCTGTTAACGAAGCAATGACTCAAACCCAGCGGAGAGCACGATCGTGACTCCTCCTTAACGAGTTCATGCCGTAACAATGTGAGCTGCACGAGAGGAAATTATTTGAATCGACAGAGAAAAAGTATGACGCGGGGAAAGACAGAGGTTGGAGGAGAATGGGGAAGAATGAGTTCGTGGGCTCACTCTGGGGTACTGTACGTTTGTCATGCATGTAATTTTTTTTTATGCAACAGCCAATGCTTCTATGGTTGGATGGTCCGGAAAAGGAGACTTGATGCTTCGTGAGGCTCTCTCTCTCTGCGTGCCACGTCCTTTCTTAAATAAGTCGGCGATCGTTTCCTTCCTTCCAATGCGCTGTCTCCGACATCGCTCAAGAACTTTGGATTTGATGATCCCGGGCGCATCCAATTGTTCAAATTGCTTATGCGATTACCGTAATTCTTTTTCGATTTAAAGCTTTCGTGACTGCTGGGATTCATCTTATTGGTTCTTTCGGTAAAGTCACGTAGAAGGGAAATAATAAAATAATAAAAATAAAACATAATAAAATTATAATAATTTTGTTGTCTTCTCCGGCGGCTTGTATCTTAAAACATTTCCCAGTCAATAAGTCGGCGAGGCGACATAGGCGAATGCAACGGAACCCCACGAAGTTGTAATGCAGTGAGATCGAAGAGCGTGTCATGTTACGACAGGGAGAATTGGAGAGACATTAGCACTCTAGAAGAAGCCAAAGAGAGAAGGGGCGGAGGGAGGGTGAGAGGAAGGGTTAGAGCAAGAAAGATGTTTAAAAAGGGGATGCAGAATAGGCAACAAGAAAAACATAATCAAGGGGACACGGAGAGAGATGTTAATGGGCAGAGAGAGCGAGAGAGAGAGGATGTGTTTTAATGAATCGGTACGGAGGCGCTGTCGCTATCGCCACGGTAATTATGGGTAGGAGGCGAGCGCACGTGCACTCGGAGTAATTGCCCACGGCGTCGGTCGGCGGTGTAAAAATATCCATCACTGCCTTGGAGACGGTCGGGAGAACGGAGGCACACAAACACACACACACACAGGTGCAGCAACGCGAGACGGAGGGGGGAAGGAAAACAACAAGGAAAACGTTTTTCAAAGCCACGTCGCAATTTATTCCTTTCCAGCCTTAGTGCAATTGACGCTCCGGCTCAATTTTAAATTAGTCGAACATGAATTAAGCTTGTCATTCAGATACGCATGTATGCGCTTTTATCGACGGACGTGCTGTGTTTTACTGGAGGAAAAAAATATATATTTACACGTTTACATGATTAAACGCACGTTTATTGTGTAATGAAAGGAGCTGCACTCTAATTATGACCGTTGAAAGGTGTTAATGAATACTTTTACGATATGACGCGTAGGAATATACGGTGGTGCAAAGCTGAAACGGAAGATCTATATTGAGCTTGTGTTGTTTGCCAGTGAGGAGTGGTATTTTTGAATGTGTTGTTTGTTGCTTGTTAACCTGAGCATTGCAATGAGGAGTCTTAATCCTGGGCTTCATTATTGTGGTCGATTGGTCTTTGCCTTTCCGTAGTATTCTTGTTGTGTGTTTCGTCCTTCACCTCGGGGTATTGTAGTCATTGATAAATTACATAAACAGGTGAAGGTTTGTTTCACAGCCCAAAAAATAAGATCTTGGTCCATCAGTCTATCGGCCCTCTGGACCAACATTGATTTCCAGCGCAGAGATTATTTAATATTTCAAACTCTGCACCTGTTTCAACCTTTTGCGCTTCACCTTGATGTGTGTACAGTATGTATTTAGAACTTTTTTCGCACCGTACGTAGCCAACCGTGCTAATCGGAGGTGCGGGGGAACGACGACCAACTAAAACACAAAAAGCAGTTCTTAAGAAATGAGTTTTCAATCTACGTTATACAAATATGATGCTTGGCATCATATTTGCAATAACCTTTTCTGCATTGCACATTCGTTAAGCTCCTGGTGGTGTGGTGTTTTTTGCTGTATTGTGAGAGCATTCAATTCTGGTTGTTGCTGCAGTGTTGTATGGTTATTCACACCTAGATGGGCTTGCTGTTGAGGTGTCGTATCGTCATTCACATCTCGATGGTGTAACTGTGCGGGTGTTTTATAAAGAGCGCACATCTATAATGGAGGTTTATTTTTTTTAATTAGATCGCGTAAATATAAATGTGTCGCTAAACCCGCCACTATCCCAACACAGCCAATTAGTAAGGTTTGTCACGTGAACAAAACATGCCAGTCGGTTAGTAGTTCAGCACACCGGTGTGTTGGATAGTATACCCACAACATTTAACAATTCGAAATGTGGGTTTAATCTCCAACGCACCGGTGTGCTGAACTAGTAACTGATTGGCACGTTTTGTTTACGTGAGAAGCCTCACTAATTGGCTGTGTCGGATGGTGGCGGGTTTAGCGACACATTTTTGAAATTTACACGATCTAACCCAAAAACACCTCCGTTGTGCATGATAATGGTCGCGAAAGCCTACTACTACTACGTGTTACAAACAATGCACACCTGGGCGGCGCGGCCGTTGCTTTACCGCGCACGAGCAATTAACCTCGCGGGTCCATGTGGGCCCCGTCGCGATTTCCTGTGCGGCCCCCGTTCACCCTCCGCCCGCTGTCGCCTGTCCGCGGAGCGCAGGCGACGGACCTGAGCGGCGCGTGCGCCGTGCTGCGTCTCCCGCGGGACGCGCGGCGGCACGGCGTGGCCATCACCCTGCACGACGGCTCCACGCGCTCCTTCGCCTGCGAGTCCGGTAAGCTTCGCCGGAGACTGCCGCAAGCGCCGGGGCCGCCGCGCCTGTCGGCCGCGCGGTTTCCCCGTCGGCACGCAAGGAGACGCGCGCGGAAAGTGCGATGCGGTCAAAAGCGTCGGCGGTTGCCGAAGAACTGAACTGTGCTCCTTTTACATCATGGGACCTCCTTTGCCAGTATCAAAATATACTAATAGGGTTTTCCCCTTTTTTTCTGGCAACAAAAACTGACACCTTTTGCAAGGAATCATGCTTACATTAACCATAATACTTGCAGTCAAATGCAAACAAAAAACAATACTCTGATAATTTATGCATTGTCTTTGAAACTGATTGGTCCACACCAGAGACAGCTTTCTTTAGAGCCTAGTCTCATATGGTGTTCGACCATATGAGACTAGGCTCTAAAGAAAGCTGTCTCTGGAATCAGCACCCAAAAATGACCTTGAAACCGTTGGAATACCTTATGCCAGAAAAAGTGTGTTGACCAGTGCTATCAACAGCTGTAGTGGCATCAATGCCATTGGCCGTGATGACCTTTCGACCTTGACTGTGTCGTGTTGAACGTGTGTGTGTGTATGCAGAGCTGGAGGCAGAGGAGTGGTGCAAGCTTCTGTCACTTGAGTGTCTGGGCAGCCGAGCTAACGGCATCAGTCAGGGAGAGCCAGATCTTCTGGCGGCAGGGGCACAGCGAGAGCAAAATGGTTTGCCCCATCACTTCCTTCTCTGATCGCACATCTTTCTCAACTCAAAAAGACCTCCGCACGACTCAATAAACTCTCATTTAATTTAGTTTTCTCACTTGAATTCCTCATTTGCTGAGTTTTTCAATACCTTGGCCTCCTTGAGTCTGACCTTCACTGCAACATATTAAATTGTATAAATAATGAGACTCTCTTGGGTTTTTTTTTCCTATCATGACAAAAGGCTCTTTTAGCTCCATTTTGGGCAGAGATAATAACGCAACCTTGTTTAGGAAATTCAATCCCCTATCGATTCAATGACGAAAGTTATTACGATGGACATCCTCCTCACCTCTTATTATGCTGGCATCTTAATCGATCACTTTCCTCGTGACTCCTATTTCCTTCGGGTGGCGCTGGCTCAAATAATAAGACACAAAATAAATACAAAATATCTTAATTCGACAAATGCCAGAATTTGATTTTTTTGTTCGTCTGTCCTGCAAGGCATTAACTCGGATGATGCACAAATTCGCGTCAAAGAAATGGTTTCCAGAACCGTGTGTGTCGCGCGTGAAAATGCGTTTGGATGTGCATCAGTGTACTCACGTGGCCGTGTGTGTGAAGCTGTTTCTGTGGGCTCGTGATAATAAATGAGACTAAAAATGCTTGATTTTTTAATTGAATCGCAACCCCAAATCACGACAATTCATTGACTCTCTGTGGAGGCAAATGGAGGTTTGTGAATTGTTAACATGCCAAGGGAAACTGAATAACTTGTGCATTGATGTGAATGTGACAGTGAGTATGTGGGGAACGGTGGCGCAGCGGTTAGCGCGCTGCGCTACAAACCCGGCGACCCGAGTTGTGACGATTATCTGAATCGCTCCTGGGCCTCCTCGACTCGGCCTCAAATTAGTACCTGGTGCGATGTGTAAACATCACCACTGGAGAGACAAAGGCGTTCGGGAGTGGTGCTGGCCACCCGTCTGCCCGTGTGCTGTTCTGGCCTTCATAGGTGCTCACTAACAGCACTTTCTACAAAGGTCTTTTGAGGCTATACGGCGGACCTTCGTTTGTTGTGGGCTTGTCCTTGTCCATGTGTGCGTTCGTGCATACGCGCTCTCAAAACATCACATCGGGTGCATCTGCAGAGTTTGCAAGCGTGGTGTCCTTGCAAGGGTACATCACTGTGCATTTGTCTCGGCATTCAACCATGCATATACACATCCCCTGGCTGGGCGTTCATGTGTCGATCCTTTGTTGTGTGCCTTTACACTCGTACGCAGTACGTGCGCATGTAATAATACATCTCTCGGTTGTTTTTGTACTTCAGGGTGTGTACGCACCTTTGACTGTCAACCTTTGTTATATTTCTTTAAGTCACACCTTCTGTTATACTGCCCCCACAGTCTGGAGCAACCTTCCCATCCCTTATCATCCTTTTTGGGAAACTCCCACCAATTAAAACCTATGCAAAATCCACAGCTCTTCACGTTTATATGATCATAATTCCGTGCAGCCACCATACAGTTAACTCGCCTACGTGATTAAATTATATATTTCTTATCTCGCTCGCACAGTGTCTCAGGGGTAGCGTTATATATTGAAACTTTGAAAATTGTCCTGTGATACATTACATTACAGAGTACGGATGCGTGAGGGCAATGCACAATTTATTTTTCGCGGTATTTTTGTAAAAACATTCCCTGTTTGTCTGTCACTCTTTTTCACGAGGGGGTCCTCGTAGGGGGGGTTCAACTAATAACCCATTGAGTATCTCAAAGGGCTATGTAAATCCTCGTTGCATTGTAGAGAGACCCATCGACTCGCACAGAGACCACTGTTGTAGTCCAAGCTCCAGATCTTTTTTCCCCCACATCTCCGATTTGCACGGTTGGCTACGTACTGTGCGAAAGCAGTTCAGCACTCGTACATCTTCCTTTTTTTCCCCCCTGCCTATGACTCTCTGCCTGTTTTATAATCATCATATTCCGAGCCAGACATTACATTATTGCACGGGAGGTCAGCTGCAGGGTCAGACCTGCGCACCTCCCGAATGCGAGCGCACGCATGGACGCTCTACGAATCGACGCCGTGTTGTTGCGTTGCCCTGGCAGAGCGCTTCGCTGTGTACCTGCTACCGTGCCCGGGCCTGGAGCTGTTCGGGGCCTGCTCACTGCAGGTGACGCCCGAGAACATCCACCTGTGGGACACGCGGGACCCCCGCCTGCGCCTACTCACCTGGCCCCTCGTCTCCCTGCGCCGCTACGGCCGCGACGCCACACGCTTCACCTTCGAGGCCGGACGGTAACCACCACAGCATTGGCGGAGGCTCACTCGGTCTCACCGTATAATATGTGCGCGCGCGCTCGCGTGTGTGTAATTAAACGGTGTGTGATAACTCAGGCAGCAATGATGTCCTGTGGGCATTGATGTCGCCATACTATGGCTTCCCAGGAAATAGAGCAAGTGGATTAATTCCTCTCCGTTGCCATCTGTATGATGAAAACATCTGAATATATATGGGGACTGCAGAGCTTGGGCAAATTATTGGCTCACCACCTTTTTGCCTTGCCGCTCGTCTGTGGCTTCTCGTGCCTCTGAGTCTTTTGCGGTTTCCCAGAGCGAGCGAGTGCTGTGCTGCATGTTACAAGTACAACTTTATTATTTTAGGCTGAGTTCAGGCTGAGCTAAGGTCACATACCAAATGCCAGTGGGATGCATGGCCTAGAAGGAACCCAGGTCATTGAAATAATTGTGATACATGAACCACTACATCTCCATTCATACACACACACACATCAAGACAAAGATCTCCTCTATAGCCACCATAGGCTGATGGGCACTTATGAAGGCCGACTTGGCGCACGAGGGGGCAGTATGGTGAGCACCTCGCCTGGCCGCCTTTGTCTCCCAAGTGCTGATGTTTTTACAAATTGCACCACGTTCTCATTTATGGCTGAGTCAATGTAGGGGAGAACCAGGACCAGTTCAGATAATTGCCACGGCCATTAACCATGGCCGAGAATTTAACCCAGGTCACCGGGTTCGTAGTGCAGCACGCTAACCACTATGCTATACCACTCTCCAGCACAAAAGCACACACCCACACAAGCATAATTCATAACCAACGTGCATATATGCCACTTTTACGCGCCCACGCGGATGTCATTGATTTAGCAAACATTGTCAGTCCCTGCATGACATTCCCTCGGGCGGCAAACAGCACTTGCACCTCCCTACGGGAGCACGTGTCCCAAATAATCACTCGCGCTCTTCACGCACGACACATCATTGCCTCTCGCTTTCATTTTTTTCCCCTCAGCTTTTTCTCTTTCTCGCTGTCTATTCCTGTCCCCTGGAGCGCCCGTGCACACGATGGCCAATGACAGCACCCTGCAGTGAATGCACATACACACACTCCCTTTAGGGCAAAACCACACTGGCACAATCAATTATAGGTCACAGCTGTTGGGGTAGATGTGTATGTATGTGTATTTAAGCGTGTAGTATGCATGAGTACATGCGAGCGCGCGCGTGTGTCTTTGTGCTGATTGATGTGTAAACATCTACTATTGTGTGTGTAAATCTTGCACGCTTATATATGTCGAAATCTGCACTCGCCCTGCGGTCGACTGGCCCAGACGAGGAGAGCCCAGCAGTACAGAAAGCAGACAATAGAGCAAATGCGGGTAACTATTAAAATGTAGCTATGATGTTGGCAATAGCATTTTGTAATGGTAAATTTTAATAGGGGTCAAGGAATGAAATCTGCCCCTCCCACTGGCGATTCAATGAATTGTCATGATTCAGCGCCACATTTACATTCAAGATTCGTTTTTTTTTTTACATTGTGGTGAATGTAGCTTCCACTAATGGTTAAAGGCATCGGTGAACCCATTACATACAATATGAATCAACAACATCGATTCTTTTACACACGTTCAAAATTAAAATTAATCGACACAGTGCATCGCTGTACCTCCATGAATTTTAAATTGAAGCTTTACAAAAGTGCGTTTATGGTTTTAATCTACTCGCTGTGCCATGAGCTTCAGAATCACGGTCATTCACAGCGACAAAACAATGTCACGACAACTGAAAAGTGCGCCAAGGAGGAAAGAGCAATGCGTGCTTGGAAGCTCATTGAGAGACAAAGGAAGGAACATGTATCGGAGAACATAAGCACGTTAATGACATCAAAGAAAAATGAGCTAGCTTGGTGCAAGACACATTGCTAAAGGGTTCGATAATGGCAGATGGTCAAGAATAATGACCAAGTGGATTCCGAGGAAGGGAACGCATCCGGGAGGATGCAGCGATTAAATCCGCTCGTGTGCAGGAATGATGCGGATTATTACATCGCAGAATCGCGAGAGATGGTGTTCGGTCAGCAGTGGATTGACCATAGCTGATGATGATGCATTGCATATTCTTAGGTTTTTTCGGTAAAGTCACGTAGGTAAAAAATTAAAATTAATAAAAGTAAAATAAAAATAAAACAAAAACCACGACGTTTCGGGGGCAACACAAGCTTCCGTCTTCAGGTGGAACCGTCACAGCACGATAGCTGTATCAAGTGAGAGAAATTCCAAGAACACAGTATTTGTATATATACTGGTTGAGGGTGGGAGGAGCCAAGGTAGGCCCTGAATATTATTTTTTTCTCGAGATGCATTGCATCTTTCATTGATATATTTTGTTAGTAGTTATAGAATATTTACAATGGTTACAGAATGGACACGCAGGCTACGTTTCACTTTCCATCAGTTCCGGGCAAGGCTCCTATAAATTGCGTTTAACTACAAGCTAACGACAATGCATAAATTGATCTTCTGACTCATTTACTTCAGCGGGACAGGGTAGAACGATCGCACGTGCATAATGTGTTTGAGGCGACATGCAGTGTGAACACAAGTGGTGGCAACTGAACCGAGTGCGTTTAGCCATGTGTGTAATGTTTTCACACGACGAAAATACCAAAGTTATTTCCTGCGCTAAGGTTCATCGAGGCATTGGTGCTCATCTCCTGTTCACAGCACCGAGCCGGTGGTCGAAATTCCTCATTCCTATGACAGGGCTGAGTCTCTCCGTAAGACAACCACCGTTGACTTCTCCACAAAGTTGTGCTCATTTTTATCGAACTCACAAACAACTTGATAATTGTTTTTTTACCCTTTTATCTGGCAACAAAACTGACACCTTTTTTATGAGGAGTCATGTTTGCATAGACCACAATACCTGCAGTCATAATGCAAACAAAAAACATAACTCTGATAATATATGCACTGTCCTTGAAGTTGATTGGTCCACACCCGAGACAGCTTTCCTTAGAGCCTAGTCTCACATGGGTTGGACCAGATGACGCCAAAAGGCGCACAACTCAAAGACAATGCACCATCAGAGTATGAGAGCTCGGGGTAAGCATTTACACCATTGGTATCTCATTTGCCAGTAAAAATATGATAATTGTTTTTTTACCCTTCTATCTGGCAACAAAACTGACACCTTTTTACGAGGACTCTCGGGTGTGGACCAATCAACTTCAAGGACAGTGCATACATTGTCAGAGTTATGTTTTTTGTTTGCATTATGACTGCAGTTATTGTGGTCTATGCAAACATGACTACTCGTAAAAAAGGTGTCAGTTTTGTTGGCAGATAAAAGGGTGAAAAAACAATTATCATATTTTTTACTGGCAAATGAGGTACCAATGGTCACAAACAACTTGTGAAAGACCCAGCGCAGAAGATCCCTGGTTTCGATCCTGCACGCGGCTCATGGTCCACCCTAAATAAGATCCACTGCACACACCAATGGCAGACGCGGATACCTGATGCACAAATGGTAAATAAAAAAAAACTCTCCAGTGTGCGACTGTGGTCATCCAGAACAAGACCGTGCAACGTGTAACGACGCAGTGCAGAAATAGGGAGACATCAGAGCGATACACTCCTCTCCTCCTGACGCGATTATCTGGCTTGAGCACCCGAGTGTGAAATTGTATTTATTGCTCTGCATCTACATCAGCCGTACAAAAGAAGAAGATTGTCTCGACCCCGGAGATGATGGGCTTAGTCAACCCCCAACCAGAATTTGAACTCTCTCAACATTTTGATTGCAAGCCGTTTGCCCGACCACTGAGCCACCCGTTGCGCTGCCATAGGCAGTATCCGTTATGCATGCTTGTTAAGATTGTACCAATGCTATTTGTTTACTAATCACTACCGCACTCCATAGAATTGAGCGTTGGCATCGGCAGTGCAGGAGTAAAAGATGGCTAAGCATGTTTTTTTGCTCCACTGACTCTTTTTTTGTGTTCGCTAGTAGCACACAACCACAAGCTTGCATCGCGTTGTCGTCTCTGCTTAATTCATATCCATATGTAGGATAATGAAAGGACAATCAACAATCTAGCCAGGATAAGTGGAAAGCCGTTGTTTTGCCTGCCATGTACAGCGAGTTCATAAAAGTATTAATCATTCAATTATTATAATCAGACAACAGTTTCTTACATGCCAACCAATACGGTTTACCCAATTACAGGGAAATTGAGTAAAAATATTTGTCTTAATTGTTTCTCCCTTGTGATGGGAATTTGTAGGATGAACGTTGGGATTTATAAGGGCACGGGGCGACCAATAAGGTCTGAATTGGTCTGTAATAAGGTAGGGCACTGATAAGGGGTTGACAGGTATGCAGTTTGAACGGTGAAATTGAAAATTAGGCGTCATCCAGTTTTCCTTGTATGCTTTCGTTTTTAACGTTTTATTTTTTTCTTCCAAACTGAAAAGCTCGAGGGATAAAAAAAAAATACAGAACAGACGTTTGGTAAAATCACACCTGGGATGTTGGTGAACACCTGCAACCAATCCCATTATCGGCAACTGGAGGTCAAGAGGGATGAAACTCTGTAGATAAAATCTTCATCCATCCAAGCGTGTGTGTGTGTGTAGTGTTATCGACCTAGCTCAATCTGCTGTCTAATTGTACCTCTTTATCAATGGATGATCCCTTCATGGACTCGAAATACATCACCCAATCAATGGCACATTACATAATTGTAAGCGCTTAAAAAAAACCAAGTCAATACCGCATCGAAAGTACCGTAATTTGATCAATCTGCGATTATTTCGAGCTAGGGCGTTTTTTGGGCAGGTTCGGCGAGAGTTCCCGGCTTAACTCCCTCGCTGGTTACTCGCGGTCTAAACCCGTACGTGTAGGTATATACGTACGTACGTACGTTGAACTTCTTTGGGACCGCACCTAGCCCAACCGTGCTAATTGGAGGCACGTTTGCGGGCGTGCGTGCGCGTGTGCTTTGTCGAGACAGGTCATGTGACACGGGCGAGGGCCTCTTCACGTTCCAGACGGCGGACGGCGAGGAGGTGTACGAGCGCGTGCACGCGGCCACGCTGGCGCTCGCCGAGCAGCATCGCCGCGCCCTGCTGGAGCTGCAGAACAACGCTCGCGTCAGTGCACAAAGACAAAGATCTGCCCGTGTAGCCTTTAACAGACCGTTAGGGCAAGTGCTGTTAGCGAACACCCGATGAAGGCCCGCACGACACACGAGAGGGTGGGTGGCCAGCACCACTCCCGGCCGCCTTTTGTCTCCCCAGTGGCGATGCGTTTTTATGCATCCCACTCGGTACTCATTTGAGGCTGAGTCGACCTAGGGGAGGCCCATCACCAGTTCAGATGATCCTCACTGGTGTTGGCCATGAGCGGAAATCGAACTCGGCTCTCTGGATTCATAGCTACCACTCTTTACACACGAAGAACCCCCGTATAGCCTTGAATAGACTGTTGGAGCCACGTGCTGTTAGAGTAGCACAGTTGGCTGGCTACGTATGGTGCAAAAGAAGTTTAACATACATAGAGAGCACCTGTGAAGGCCAGCATAGCACACGAGGGGTTGGGTGGCAAAAAACACACCTGGTCACCTTTATGTCCCCACTGCTGAAATTTACTACACACTGCACCACACTCGTTTAAGGCTTACTCAACTTCAGAGAGGTTCTGGACCGGCTCAAGTATTCGCCACTGTTATTAGTCATGGGCGAGAATTGAACTCAGATCACCGGGTTCGGAGTGAAGTGTGCTAGCCACTGCACTACCGCTCCTACACACACACGTGCTTACATATGCATACATACATGCACACATACACAACTATGAAGATCACCGCTGTACCCTTATAGACTGTTAGGGCAAGTGCTGTTAGCCAGCGCCTATTTAGGCCTGCACAGCACGCAATGGGGTGATGAGACCAGCATCACACCTGGCCACGTTTGTCTCCCCAATGCTGATGTTTACATACCACACCGAGTACTCATTATTGTCAGGGCAAGCTTTGAATGAGTGCTTATAATGGTTGATACAGATGCCGTTTGATAATTTATGTTGTTGGATGATGATCATGCTTAGACAAATGGATGATGATGATGATGATTCTGACAATGATGTGATAATGAAAGCAACGATTATGACGAAGATGATGTTCTTGATTGACAATGAGTATAATGGTAATTATGATGCTAACGCGAGTGCTAGTTGATGATAATTATGATGATGATGGTATTAACGAAGATATTAAATTATTGATTATGCTGCTGCTGCTGCTAATGATGATAATGAGTCCCTGTCTTCCAGCTGCTGAGCCCTTGCGGTGAAGACCTCGCTCCGAGCGCCATGCTACCACGCAGCGCTTACTGGCGCCACATCACACGACAGAACAGTGACTCTCCTGTCTATGCTGACGGTATGCATGCACCCACAAAGACAGACGAAGATCCCCCGTGTAGCCTTAACAGACAAGTGCTGTTAGCGAGCACCTATGAAGGCCGACGCGGCGCATCAGGGGGTTGGTGGCCAGCACCACACCCAATCGCCTCTGTCTCCCCAGTGGGGAAATGTACAAACCGCACCAGGTACTCATTTGAGGCTGAGTCGACCTAGGCGAGGCCCAAGACCGGTTCGGATAATCATCACTGGTGTGAGCGGGAATGGAACTCTTGTCGCTGGGTTCGTAGTGCAGCGCGCTAACCGCTACACTCCCGCTCCCCACATGCTCACTGTTACATTCATATCATTGCACAAGTTATTCAGTTTCCCTTGGCATTTTAACAATTCACAGACCCTCATTTGCCTCCACAGAGAGTCAATGAATTGTCGTGATTTGGGGTTGCGATTCAATTAAATAATAATCAATCAATCATTTTTGTCTCATTTATTAGCATGTCATTAGCATTGTTTTTCTTTATTGTCTTATTTGTACATTAGTGTACGCTCCATTATTCCAAATGTAACATTATGACATTACTTGCATATAATTTGCATTCATTGCAAAAAACTGATTCTCTCGCACGTAATAATGGGTTTTACACGATGCATCATAGCATGCCATATTTGTACCAAGATATACTTAACATGCTGCATCAACGTAACACGGTTACATTAATGCAAACATCTCCGTGTTGTTGTTTTTGTTGTTGTTAAACATACACTGGCATATACTGAAATATTTATTGGAGCCACCGTTAACAAGTTAATGTCCACCTGTGTATTTTGCATTGTCAGATGCAGCCAGCATGGCAGCTGTCCTTCCTCGTGCACACACCTTCTGCACTCTCAGCCAATCACAGCAGCCCTTCAAGGCCTCGACTCCTCTCTTGGCTTCAGCATCTCCTGGGTCGCACACTCATCTGACTCATCTGGTCCCGTCGGCGGACTCTTGAGGTCTCATCCTATCACAAGTCACAAGTGAATCCAAATAGCAGACAGGAGCTCCCTGCGGTTTTCGTACCACGCATCTTTACATATGCACGCTGGACACAAATCCCCACCGAGTAGAGCAGAGCCATTTGACGAGCGTTTAATCTTGGCTTAAAATTTAGTTCACATCACCCTGCTCTGCCTGGGTGGATAGCGTGGCGTGTGATTGACCATGCCTTCAGGTCTTTCACCTGAAATGTGATTGTAGAACAGGCGTATTGATTAATGAGCGGGTGCGGAAGGTTTCCGCTTGATGTTTTTTTTGTCTGGAGGGCCCATGAAAAGATAATGATTTAATTTACTAAAAGCTACACATCGACACCACGGAGATTAAGAGCTTTGTGGGTGCAAATGCTTTGTACGATGGAAAGTTTTGGGGTATGAAAATTTTAACTGACGTATAATTGTGTTTTTATTGCTGTATATCTTTTTGAAATCGGTCAGTCACCTTTTAATGCCAGGTATAATACAAATGTTGACAATTGATTAATTGAACCCTTAACTTAATGAGTAATTATTCATTAAATATGAACCTGAATGAAAAATAAATATAAAGTATCTTGCTGATAACTTTGTGCAGATTGACCAATGACAAGGTTTATAAAGGGGAAGATTATTTGGATCCTACCTTGACTGCCACAAGATTACAGTACAGAAAATGTACTGAATATTGATCCTTCTGAACATTTGAAACAAGGTCAGATGGTCAAACGGGATGTATAATGAACTCTTTTTTTCATTGTCACGTGTGTTAGGGCTGGGACGCATTTGCAATAAAGCGACCACATTGTGAATTGATAAATCTCGTGAACTTAGACTTCTGTTTAAAGAGTCCAGCTGAAAAGCATTTCTACTTTTTTAGGATCTTGTAAAAAAATAATGTCTGCTAGAATTACTTATTTTAGAAGTCGAATGATAAAGGTCAAATAAATGATGTTAGTAATAATGTCATGTACAGTTGTTGTGTGATTGGACTAATTACACATCTACGTCTTGTGGTGAGTGATTAGTCGGTGGTTTTAAGAGGTGGGGAAGGACAGATTCTGTTATGTAGTCAGTGATTTGTAACAGTCCTTTGCACAAAAGGGTAAACTAAATCAATTGAACTACATTTTTTGATCCAAACGCTTTTAATTATGAAACTACCTCGACTGAGGTCACTTATAGTGTGCGACATTTTGAAAAATGAGTTTTTCATCAATGGTTTATTTCCAAATTATCGCTGCATTTTCAAAAGTAAAGTTTTACATCAATGGTTTTATTTCCAAATTAGCTGCTTTAAATACAATGTATTTATCTCATGCAAGAATGTCTAACATTAGATTTTGGCAATGAGCTCCAATTTGGCTTAATTGTATTTCAAATATTGCACTGATTTCAGTATGATTAATTGAAGAAACTGTAGGCTAAGGAAAGTGTCGTACACCTGGATAATCTCCAACTTATTTCAAATTTTGTTCGATTACAGCCCAAGTGCATAGCGTGTAGAACTTGGAGATTGCAAAAATGCATTCTCTATATCCAAGTTAATAGTCAGTCGAATGGTATATCGATTTGCAAACATTTTTATTCAGAGGTAAGATAATTATTTACTTACACGACTCCTGTATACACTGTGCATTCAAAGGTTACTTCTCTATACTGTGCTGGAGGTTAAATGGCCACTTGTAATTTTAAGGCCCCTTCAGTTCAGAATCACCCTGTGTGGTGTATGTTTAGTTTAACATGTACATATAATATATACAACAATCTGCGGTACGTGGAGCAATGTTGGTGTCATTGATGAATTGTGTTGGAATACTTTTCAGGTTCTCAACTCCAGAATTCAGCAGCTCAATCCAGTCCCATTTTTTGCATCACATTTACATATTGGCTATATTCTTGTAATCGCATTGATCCAGGTTGGCATGTTTTGAAAACATGCACTGGATTTGGCTGCCCGTGACCTGGAGTTGACGGCTTAGTCTGGGGAGAAGGTGGGCTACAATTTCTTGTGATCATCCCGGCAGCTGCCAGGAGTTTATCAGGTGTTCAGCTCCAAGGCGTTCCCACATGTGAATTCTATACCTTTGTGCTTAACCCTCCTAAACCATTAGATGGATAGATTAGTCATATGAAAGATCTCAGATTTTGTTTTGGCTTACACCATATGATTTTTGGCCTGTTGTCGGACATTGCTCTCAACGTGCGAGGAGCTTCATTAGAACCTGAAGCTCCCAGCATTTGAAAAAGCTCTCGGCACGTGGCATGAAACGTCAGACATCACGCCAAACAACACAACGGTAGAGCCCGAAAACACATCGGAGAGCACGTACAGCACAATCACACAAAACCTGCATCATTGTCATACGTATGTATTACACGTGTGTTTAACATTTATTTGCTTGTGGCTGTAATAGAGTTCAGACCTACCAGCAGGATCCCAAGATGTGTTGAGCTGAAAATCTTCTGTTGCTTCTCGACGGAGGAGTAGAGATCGAGAGAGGAGACCTTTTGTTGTACTTGAGCGTTTCCCCCCCCTGTAACGTGGGGGTTTATGGTGGAGCTCACGAGCCTGTGTTGGCCTGCAGTAGTATTTCGAACGGAAACCTTGATCTCGTTTGATCGGCGATCAAACTACGTGTCTCGTGAACTTTTCGCTGTGGACAATCGGACGTCTTTGCTTGCTCGTTTTTATCTGTGGGGTCACCCCACTGCCCTGTACGTGACTATGTTAGTTTTGTTCAGTGGCGTAACCGAAAGTCGTAATTTATATTTTAAAAAATGTATTGGTAATACTTAGGTGAGTTTAAAAAGCGTCAAAAGAGATGTTCTACTTTTTTCTTTTTTGTCCAAATACATAGGTATATCAGTTTTGTTTAATAAATACATTCTACTCATGTGGTCTTTGGTCATATCTGGGAAATTTGTTGACATTTCTTATAAAAATATTTCAAATGTACAATGTGTATATTATAAACAGACTTTATTAAAGGAAACTTAAAACGTTTAACCCAAAGAATGATCTAATATCTTAATTTTTTTTCCTGGCCAAATATATTGTGTTTTTTATTTTAAATACTATACACATTGCACATATGCTAAAGGTACTAAAGTATCTGTATATTAAATTAAAATAATTGTTTCAAGATTCTCCAAAATAAAGTGACATGTTAACTTGTCATTGCAAAGTTATCTTCATTTTGTGGAACAACGCATGTTTCTCATCGCCTGTGATGTCTAGCCCCTACACTCAGAGGCCACCATCCATTTATGAATTCGTATGGCATGTAACCCAATTTACATTTGATGTTTTACTGTTACGAGTGCTCGGGCACTGTGGCTAGTCACGTAATGGGTGTTTCCTCCATTACTATTTCACGTAAATAGTTGTTCCTGTACAGCATTATTTAACCCTAGTAGTAAAATGCTATACAGATCTTATAATTATCCACGGCCTCTGGGGAAGTGGGTGGTGCTGTTCGTGTCAATATCCTATTTGCCAACATCTCCCACGGAACTCAAAGGTCCCAGTCCAGCTGAATACAGAGACCTCGTCTCCCAGGTTTTGTCTATCCAGGGCCATGTGATTTTTGCTGGAGAGATTGCACAGAGTCACTGCCACCACTATCGGCACGACCACCACTGTCACCATCAGCAGCAGCACCACCACCAGAGCCAAGAGACCATCATGAACCCAATGAATAAGCACACTGGATGGGAGACCCTTATGGCACAATGAACCCAGCATGAGCATTGTACTGGGAGGAACCTCCTGGTTACACCAGCCCACAGGGGATTATTGTGTCCGTCAGACCGTCATGCATCCAAAAATGGGAGGGGTGGGGCTGGGTAGAGAGGGGAGGGTGGGGAGGGGCTGGGTGGGGAGGGGCTGGGTGGGGAGGGTGGGGAGGGGCTGGGTGGGGAGGGTGGAGAGGGGCTGGGTGGGGAGGGGAGGGTGGGAAGGGGCTGGGTGGGGCTGGGTGGGGAGGGTGGGGCTGGGTGGGGAGGGGCTGATCACCCCGTGGTGCCCTTATAAAACTCAAGGTTTAACCTACTCACGCCGGCTTGTGCCCACCCTCACAGTCGGCCATATTTGCGGAATATACCACGCCGCCGTTGACCCTGGCCATTGACCGAGCAACCCAACGTTCCTACCAGCTCCCTCCGCAGGAATGTGTTTAAAAGGGGAGCCATGGGCTGGAAGGGAACGTGTTGAGGAGGTAAACTAGAGCTCAAGAATCGGAAGAAACACTTTGAAGGAAATTATATTTATAATACAATCACAAAAAGGAAGGTATAATGTCATTTGACATTTGTGTTTTCTGGCATCTTGATGCCCATGTGGATCATTATCCCATAAGTTGGCAATTATTTCGTTCCCTATGCTTCATGGACATGTAGAAGGCTAATAGTCTGTAATTTTTCAATCAATTTTGTGTCCTTGATGGAATTGAATAGACTAGAGGTTAAAACATTGACTTCAAGCTTTCGTGACTGCAGGAATTCATGTATTTGGGTCTTTCGGTAAAGTCACGTAGATAGGTTCAAATTAATGAAAATAAAATAAAATTAAACTACGACATTTCGATCGCAACACAAGCGGTTCATCAGGCGACAGCTGCTTGATGTCGAGGTTTTTTCTTCCTTCTGGTGCAGATTGATCTTTTTTCATATTGTAAAGAGAAATGGTTAATGTTGTCTATCATGCGTTATTGTTCCATCTTTCTCTCGAAGGACGAGCGCTTGTGATTTACCACTCATCGACAAACTTTTCTCGCGCTTGATGCTCCTATTGTTTATTACGACGTGACATCCTGTTGTGGTCTCTGGTTTCTATCCCCAGAACCGGCCCTAGACCTTTGGGGGGCCCTAAGCAAAATTTGGTTGGAGGCCCCTTTGATGTATGATTTTTTTCACCCACTCGCTAGCAGTGACTCTAGGGGGCCCTCTGCTGGCCACGGGGCCCTTTGCAATTGCAAGGGTCGCTTAGTGGCTGGACCGGCTCTGTCTATCCCCATTCTCCTCCTGCCCTCTTGGTCCTCTTCCAGCACACCGGCCTGTCCCGGGCCACCTCCGCATCCAATCCATAGTCTTTCAATCCCTGGTTCGCCACATCAAAACCGCCTCTCTAGCTCATCTTCTTGGCTGCTGTCCTGGTGCTTCCGCGTTCATCACTTCTCCTCTGTTCCTATGACGTGTCCTAGCCATGTCCTAAGAGATTCCACTGCATGTGTACATTTGTCTGAATCGATCGGAATCTTGATTTATCCTGGAGAAGTCCGATGAGCTATGAAGCTCTTTTGCACAGATGCCCAGTAAACTGTGAGCGAGTATCAGATGAATGGTGGGGAGGTTTTGTTGTTGTTGTTGATTATAAGATGTGAGTGAAGCGCACAAAGTTGGACAGCTCATTCTCCGCTTGCACCACACCACAGGGTGTCATTATTAGACGTGTGTGTGCGTCATAGATGCTGCCGTGGTGTGAAATGGTTAGCACACTGGCCTAGCAATCCAGAAGTTGCCGCTTAAATTATTCCGGCAAGGCGATTTTAAACAACTGTGGTGCAAGCTCAATCAGATAGTTATATTTTATACACATTCAGAGCGCTTACAAGTATCAGAACTGCTCCACTCCGTGTACAATAAAGTACATATTTTGTTGCACATTCAGATACCTTACAAACCCTACAAAACAAATAAAGAAATGACCCAATTTGCACGTGCAATGTTGACGTGTGATAGGGGGAAGTGCGTGTGATAATGATGTGAGCACGTGTTGTGCGGTGCGTGTGCCCGTGTCAGAGGAGGGCAAATGCGCATTAGGCACGTGCGAGTTTGGGGCATCCTCAAGGATCCATTCCGCCCCAGGGTCTCCACTTTCATTCATCTGATACTCGCTCACACGCCGGCAAAATTCTCTCGGTTGATGCCTGCTGAGAGATTCCGCACGGCGTTTCCCCTCCCCCCGTCTCCTGAAGGCAGGCCAGCACGACTGCCAACAGCAACGTACAAAGACAAAGATCCCCCGTATAGCCTTAACAGACTGTAGGGGCAAGTGCTGTTAGCGAGCACCTATGAAGGCCGGAACGGTACACGAGGGGGTGGGGTGAGCCAGCACCACGCCCGACCGCCTTTGTCTCCCGAGTGACGATGCTTACGCACCGCACCAGGTACTCATTTGAGGCTGAGTCGACCTAGGGGAGGCCCGGGACCGGTTCAGATAATCGTCACTGTTGGTGCTGTACCTCCTTGTCGCCGGGTTCATAGCGCAGCGCGCTAACCGCTGCACCACCGCTCCACAGCGATAGTGTAGCGGTTAGCTCCAAGACCATCACAGCTCGAAAGATTGAAGTTGGGCCAGTCCACACACGCGCACACACACACGTGTCGGTTAAGGATGAAGCTTTACATTTATAGGGGCCGTCCATAAATGACGTCACGCGATTTTTAACGATTTTTTTACCCCCCCCCCCCCCCTTCGTCACACGGCGTTACAAAAAGTCAGACCCCCCCCCCCTCAAATATGACGTCACAAAGCTCTGCCCCCACCCCCCCCAAAAATATATTAAACATGCTTCAAATCGCTTTAAACTATTGTCAATGTAGTGCGTATTTAATGTGGCGCTGCACTCTGATGTTGTAGGAGAAAACATGTATTAAAAAGTAAATTTAATTAAGTAGAACGTGTTGTCTATATTTATTTAAAGTTGCGCATTTTGATGTGACGTCACATTTCTCAACCCCCCCCCCCCCTCATCGTCACACATCGTCACAATTGTCTGATCCCCCCCCCAGGTGCGTGACGTCATTTATGGACGGCCCCTATGGTCCATACTCTTTGGTTCTTTCGGTAAAGTCATGTAGGTGAAAAATAAAATAAAAATAAGAATACAAATAAAAAATAGAAATAACTAAATAAAATCACGACGTTTCGGAAGCAACACAAGCTTCCGTCATCAGGTGGGACAACCAAAACTTAAAATCTAGAATGAAGCACCTCTACGGGGAGGGATTCCACTTATCTGTTAGAGCTTTTAATAGACAACAGGACAATACATCACAGCTAATCGAGTCGCTCTGTGGTTGTCCCACCTGATGACGGAAGCTTGTGTTGCTTCCGAAACGTCGTGATTTAATTTAGTTATTTCTATTTTTTTTCACCTACGTGACTTCACCGAAAGAACCAAAGAGTATGGATCCTTGCAGTCACGAAAACTTCAAATCTAGAATGGCCCCTAGGGTTCTTTATTGGCTTAGCGTCTCAAATCGGCGAGCATCGCATCTCATCTGAACCGTAGCAGTGCAAGGTGGAAGTCCAGCCTTGGGGACACATTTGGCATCGGTTGATAATCGGTGCGAGGTGTATCCTAGCACCTGGGTGTAAGTCTGCCTCAAGGGGTCGATTTCGCTTTTTCCTTATGAAGTAATTTTCACGGAATGTAACAAATGTGGCACGTTGTATCACACCAATATCTGTTGATACCAGAGCCATACTGAAATGTAATGAAGGTTTTCCTCGGTTTGCGCGAGTGTGGTTTGTGTAATTTCGCGTATATGATGTGGCTAACCCATTTCTACCAAGAATTCGCTATGTTACGTGGTTTGAACTCACTCATATGTGGCTGTGTGTGTGTGCTGTATAGGAGGACGTGGAGCTGAGTGGACTTGCCGATGACTGGTACCAGCGGTGTCAAGATCGGCCTGTGGAGGAAGCTCGTGAAGGACGCTGCTACTGGGCAGTTGGAGGCAGTCGCCCTCCAGCAACAACGGAGGGCGGAGGAGTGACGCTCACAACAACGAGCGGAGCGCCGGGTGGCTAAAGCACAGCGAGTTGGCACAGTAGGGGGCACAGGTGGTGCATCAGCCAGTCATCTCGGTCGTCTCAGTCAGTCGACCCGTGGCACCTGCTGGGTCTGCCCTGTGACCTCCTGCCAGCGGGCGTTCGACACTTCACGTGGCCTCAAGGTGCACATGGCCTGGCACAAGCGTCGTGGTGACGTCACCGCCACTTAGTGGCGAATGGTGATTGTTGCTGTATGCTGCTACTATGTCCTCGTGCGGTTTCGCACGCGACAACTCTTTACTAATTGGCTGTGTCGGGTGGTGGCGGGTTTAACGACACATTTATATTTACGCGATCTAAGCCAAAACCCTCTATTTTGAATATTGGTCGCGAACGCTTATGTGCTGAACAGTGTCCAGAATACATCATTTAGTTTTTTTGGGGTTATATCGCGTAAATATAAATGTGTCGTTAGACCCGACACAGCCAATTAGTAAGGTTTTTCACGTCAACAGAGCGTGACCAATTCGTTACTCGGACAGCAACAATCGGTGTGTTGGAGAGCAAATCCACAACATTTACAATCTGAGTACGACGTTTCGCCAGTAATTGCAACTAGCATCATCAGGCGGACAGTGTCCATAATAGTTCGTCCCTTGTTTGAAGATGCGTTGTGTGTAGGTATATATCGTGAGCGTTAAAGAACACCTTCAGAGCCGATGTTTGCTTCGTTGTGCAAACCAAGTGGGGAGTCTCTTTGCATCTGAGAACCCGGTATACGACGCCCTCTGGTGACACAGGTGAATACTGCCCCCTCCGATTGAAGCAACCTGCTGCAGCTGCTGCTGATAAGGGCCAATCGACTGTTGTGATGCCCCTTGAGGATTACGATAATACAATCAAAGATTCACTGGATGAAGGTACCTACCGTAAAATTAAACGAGACCCAAGCAACACCTTGGAACGTAAGACAGCGGCAATCATTGCCAAGTCATCAAATCCCAAGGAAGAGCAATACCTGATCAAACCAAGGGCCTCAAAACCACCACGACTTTATGGGCTACCAGATATTCACAAACCTGATGTCCCATTAAGACCCATAGTTAGTACAATAGGCTCTGCCACGTACAAATTAGCACAATAAGTAACGAAACAAATACAGTCCTACATTGGTAAGACATCTTCGTGCATTAAAAACTCAGAACATCTCCGTAAATATACTTAAATATATTAAACTTAACCTTAATTATATTTTCGTAAGTGTTTATGTGATTTCTCTGTTCACGAGGGTTCTGGTCAACGAGTCAATTAAATAGCTCGATACTCTGGTAACGAACACAGGTTTAGCCAAAGATATCCCACGACGAGCTGAACACAGTCTGAAGAACACCTATTTCTTGTGGAAAGGTGATTTCTATAAACAAAAGGAAGGGGCAGCAATGGGCTCTCCTTTGTCTCATGTGATTGCGAATTTGTAAGTGGAAGATTTTGAAGCCAAAGCAATAGCTTCATCCACACTAAACCCCTCTGCTTGGTGTTGATATGTGGATGACACACTGGTGGTCTGGCCACACGGCAACGATACACTTAACGAATTTCTAAATCATCTCAACTCGCAGAACCCGTCCATCCAGTTCACCAAGTGGAAGTTTACATAACTCTCCCATTTCTGGATATTCTACTCGAGCGCGGCCGAAATTGTAAAATACCACACCGAAAGAAAACGCACACTGACTCCTATCTGAATACAGACACACCATCACCCCGCACAGAAAACCCTTCTCATCAAGACGTCATACATTGGGATAAGAATGCATCAGATGGTGATAGTCTGAGAAGTGACATTAAACATTTTTAAGCAGCGCTGCAATTGAACTGTTACAATGATGCACAAATCAACAGGGCACTGAATGCCAAATCCAAATCAAATAACATGAGAGTTGAAACTGACCAAGTAATTACAACTATTAAAATACCGTACATTGCAGGAGTAATTGATAAACTAGCCAGATTTTTTGAAAAACAACTCCATAACATCCGAGTCAGATTTGGCACGGTACATAAAATACAGAAACTAATATCTGATACGAAAGATGGATTACCGAAGCTATCAACGGAATGTGTGTATTTGGCTGCGGGACCGCTGCGTCCACTAGAGGGAGCCTCTGTGTGTTATGGGAAGCTGCCATGCGTTGGGTTTGTGCATTTAAAAAAATGTACAATAGTGCACGTACATTTCAAATTTCAGTATATACATTACTTTACGGGTCAATAACATGAGCTGTTCTGTAGAGTTTCGTATTATAAATATTACAATAATCTAAGTGCGTTGTTATAAATTAATAATTAATAGTTTTGATTCGTAAAGCGCATTTCATCTTGTCGACCCCAATGTGCCGAATCATCAACTATGATTTATCCACTGCTGGCTGAAGGAATGCCTGGCAGTTTAGAGATTAATATTGTGCAGGCGTTGCCATTTGAAAGAACTGTCTTGTTAAAACATTTCATTCGTTCTGTAAATGTCTCTAAATGTCTTGAGTTTGTTTTATTTGAAAATAAGCAACGATATTGGTAACAAATGACAGCGTGAGTGGCAACAATCGCAGGAGTATATTTTAGCCGGTCGCGTTTACAAATATACGCTTTCCCTGCATTTTATATATACATTTTGAAGCTTACAGAATTAGTTAGGTGTGATGGATCACAAGGAGGTAAGACTGACTGTCTTTGAAACAAAACGTCAGCCAGGCCCTTTAATCCACCACACACTTAAAAGCTGTGTCCTCGAATGATCTCATTTTTTAGCAAAACCAGAAGTAGTATGTCTGTGTGGGAGGCTATGAATAATGCACAGACGTGGATTAGGCAGTGGAAAATTGATGCATGAATTTAGAATTCATTACGCAGCGTAATTTACATCTGCACGTGGTTAGAAGTTTTTAGATTGCGAAATTTAAATAATGCACACGGACACTGTTATGCATGACACTTGTCATTTTAGCTTCAATAAATAGGACAGTTAAAGTGTCTCCATATTCAAATGATCATGGGTTTTGGTGAAGCTGTGTCAATTGCTTAAATTATATTATAAATTCCTGTAACAGAGTCCAATCTATCCAAAGAAAACCCGCTGCTGACTTCACACAAAGTGGTAACCGTTGTAAGAGCTTGGAAACCATGGCCATCAATAAATAATTTCTGACCAAGTACTATTTTTGCATAAATAAAACGATCTTTTTAAATCGAGGTTGGTGCAATTTATTTTTCAACCTATAATGCTTGTCAGTTTATGTGCTAGATGTGCTAGATGTTATAGCTCGAGGCTTTATTATGCGTTTTTCCTTTTAGCCAAATAAAACCTTTGGATATCTTTAATATCAATATTTTTTTTGTTAATATGGGGTTAACAATCCCGTTTAACTATAGCTTTTCATTCATCCTCATATGATGATACACGAGTATCATCATATGAAGGGTTTAACAGAGAGGTTTTTTTTAGTGCCTCTCACCACGATGAGATTTAGATTCCTGCCACCACGCCCGCACAAAATGTTTACGCAGTGGTAATGTGAACATTTATCAATGTTTACGCGTGAGACTTTTATTGAGATGTGTACTGCCCTGTACAGGAAATATACTAAACGCTCGAAGACAAATTACTCGATCAGTGTCACTGGACATAAATCGGGGATATAGGCAGAGGCGAAAAATGTGCACCAAAAAAAATCTGAACTCTACATTTTTAATTATCTTTACTGTATTTTGAACCGCAAATGGTGAAGTCAATGCAATATTTCTTCCATGTATTATTGTCATCTTTGTCAATTTTACACACTTCGCTAATTACGGCACAGTATTAATTTGTATTTGATCTCGAAGTTCTAAGTTTGAATATCAATTGGCACTTACGTGCTTGTTTTTTTATTGGCAACATGTATTTAGATAGATCATTTTGCTGCTATACATTTCCACGCGATGAGACACTTTGTTGAGCTATCATCTCTGAGCAGGTCGCTTCTGAAAAAAATAAGGTAATAGCTCAGTGGTCTTTACCTGGTAAGATTAACAAAAATATGTTCGTTTTACACCATTGGAACCTCCTTTGCCAGTTGCAAAATATGATAAGAAAAAAGTTTTACCCTTTTATCTGGCAACAAAACTAACACCTTTTTTTTTTACAAGAAGTCATGTTTGCATTGACCACAATACCTGCGGTCGGAATGCAAACAAAAAACACAAGTCTGATAATGTACGCACTGTCCTTGAAATTGATTGGTCCACACCCGAGACAGCTTTTCTTAGAGCCTCGTCTCACATGGTGTGACTCCTTGTAAAAAAAAGGTGTCAGTTTTGTTGCCAGATAAAAGGGTAAAAAAACACAATTATAATTTTTTGGTTCTTTCGGTAGAGTCACGTATAAAGATAAAATAATACATTAAATACTAGCATACGACGTTTCGATTGCAACACAAGCAATCACCATCAGGTATAAATGAAATAGAAACACAAATCTAGTATACTTAGAAATGTAATGTTATACAACAGAGAGTCGGATAACATAACAGTCAACAACCTACCTGGTTGATTACGTTCTTCCTGAGAATGCTAAATTTGAGAGAGAGATAAAACACAGAACCAGAAACATATAGACAGACATATAAGCAGATAGATATCACAGAGATACATAGAGAGAGAACAAACATAGGCACACAGATAATGTTCGTTTTATTGGTATACATTGTTTAAGTGATTTGTTTTACTCCTATCGTGTATCGTTTGCTGTCGTGCCGTTCTGACCCATCCCTCACCGGCACTTCTGTGTAAAAGAGCTTCACAGCTCATCGGATTCCTCCAATTTTTTCATTCGCCTAATGGCAATACATCTGCCCTGCCTGTAGGGGGCGGTGGTGGTGGTGGAGGGAAAACCCTCTGGTCTGGCAGCGGACGCGTGGCGGTGGGGGGAGGAGGAGGAGGCGGGGGGGGGTAATTATTATTTATTTATTCCCCCCCACCCCCTCCCCCCACGAGGCGACGGTTTACTGACGTCACTCGGCGCGCTCGTGGCGCATGCGCAGTGCGGCCGCCCGCGGTTATTCAAACCGGAGCCGCCGCCTCAGACGTCTCAGCCGCCCTCCTGAACGACGACGACGACGACTTCGAGACGGAGGATTTCCACTAAAACAACCACCACCATCATCATCACCACCCCTCTCCGATAGAGAATCCGACGGCATCTGCACGCGGACGCCGACTGTTACGCCGATGGACACCTTTACGCAGGTCGACGGAGTTGTTTAGCGCTCGCTCGCTTGCTCAGACGCTTGGGCCCTTTGGGGTTTTTCGGAGTGAACGCGGCGTGCTGTGTGTATCAGTGTGTGTGTGTGTGTGTACGTGTTGTGTGTGTGCATGTTGTGTGTGTACGTGTTGTGTGTGTGTGTACGTGTTGTGTGTGCGCGTGGTGTGTACGTGTTGTGTGTGTTGTGTACGTGTGTGTGTGCGTGTTGTGTGTGTGTACGTGTCGTGTGTGTTGTGTACGTGTCGTGTGTACGTGTTGTGTGTGTACGTGTTGTGTGTGTACGTGTTGTGTGTACGTGTTGTGTGTGTGTGTACGTGTTGTGTGTGTACGTGTTGTGTGGGGAGCGGTGGTGTAGTGGTTAGCGCGCTGCGCTATGATCCTGGCGACCTGCTCACGGCCAACACCAGTGACGATTATCTCAACCGGTCATGGGCCTCCCCTAGGTCGTCTCAGCCTGAAATGAGTACCTGTTGCGGTGTGTAAACATCGCCACTGAGGAGGCAAAGGCGGTCGGGCGTGGTGCTGGCCACCCACCCCCTCGTGTGTCGTTCCGGCCTTCATAGGTGCTCGCTAACAGCACTTGCCCCTACAGTCTGTTAAGGCTACACGGGGGATATTTGTTGTGCGTGTGTACGTGTTGTGTGTACGTGTTGTGTGTGCGTGTTGTGTGGCCTCAAGGTGCACATGGCCTGGCACAAGCGTCGTGGTGACGTCACCGCCACTTAGTGGCGAATGGCGGTTGTTGTTGTTGTTGTTAAACGAGTACCCGGTGTGATCGTGTAAACATCGCCACTGGGGAGACAAAGGCGGCCGGGTGTGGTGCTGGCCACCCACCCCCTCGTGTGCCGCTCCGGCCTTCACAGCTGCTACTCGCTAACAGCACTTGGCCCCTACAGTCTAAGGCCACACGGGGGATCTGTGACAATGTTCCGTGTTTGTTTGTTAACTTGCCGATTTGAGCATTAAATACGCGACGATTGAGCAACATTAACAAACATTCTTTGGTTTTTTCGGTAAAGTCACGTATAAAGATAAAATAATAAATTAAATAATTATTAATAAATTAAATTAAATAATTTATTCTTTTATCTTTATACGTGACTTTACCGAAAAAACCAAAGAATAATTCCTGCAGTCACGAAAGCTCCAAAATTAAGATTAACAAACATGTTCATGTTGTCTGTCGGCGTCGAGCGGCGAGATGCTCTTTGACGAGTTTGACGCCTTTACTGGCCTGGGGCTTTAAAGCTTCTGGTATATTGTTCACATAAAGTCACGACGTATAATTAAATTTTGATTTAAAGCTTTCGTGACTGCAGGGATTCATATTCTTTGTTCTTTCGGTAAAGTCACGTAGAATGGAAGTAATAAAATAATATAAATATAAAACAATAAAAACAATTTTTATTTCCCTTCTACGTGACTTTACCGAAAGAACCGAGAATATGTTGTATAATTATGTATCAATCTGCTATCGCAAGGGTTAGGTGTTGGAATGGGACAATTACTTATTGTTACATATCTCCCCGCATTGTTTTTACAGGCTTAACCCAGAACTTTTAAAATTGCGAGTTGATGATTAGTTGATGGTAAATGTTGTCGAGATGGTTTAGCGTCTGTGAATCCAGTCATTTGGTGAGTTCTAATCAATGCAAGTCGATCAATCCACCATCATCATCACCAACAACATCGTTCATTACAATAAGAATGGGGCCAGCACCATCAGCTGGTGTACATGCTAGGGACTGGGTTGTTACAGGACCGATAGTGCTCAAGCGACATGCTTGGGGTGAGATCATTCATCCTAGAAGTGGCTTGATAATGCCTGATTGTTACAATGTAACTTCTTAGACTAAAGTTACCCATTGGTTGCCTTCGGTTGGAGAGACTGGGCTCTGACATCGGGACGTGATATTTCTCACCGGTTAAGACTGCACACAAGATACGGGCAACCGCCCCTCTCTCGCCACAATGGGATCTTTTAAAATGTGACGTGTAGTACAGAATTTGTACTAAGTTACCATTGTACTATTTTATCAAGTGGAATTAAGACGTTTCTCAGTTAATGTTCTTATTGCTCAATGGTGTCTATTATGCATTTATGTAGAACTTTTAAGTACCTTCCTTTTAAATGGCTCTGTGAAACTTCGCCAAAACTAATATGTAACTTAGAGTTTGCTCCCTACACAAGCCAGCAGTGGCATTGTACATACAATATATTGTCGTATGATTTCGGTTGGAGTAATTAAGGAAGTATTTTCATAGGAGTGGTCGATCTGCATTAAACTTGGCACAAGAACCCTGATGGAAATGAAAAAGGCAGTGTGCTAAGGGCTGAAGTGACTGAAAGGCTTTGCTTGACGAGTGCTTCCTGTTTATACAACTGCTCGAGTTAAAACGTCAGTCTGAGATTTTTTTTAAACACAACTGCTACTTTCTATGGTTACCTTTTATATTCGCACCGCAGACAATTGTACATGGACTAAATTCTGAACATTTGAATACAAAACGGATTACTGAGAAAATTAGAGACAAAAAGGTGTAACTGTAAGAAGTACGTACAACTTTGAAAAGGGTGACTTTTCCAATAAGGTATGGCTTTGATTTGACACGCTATGAGGTCACTCAATACAAGTTTTTGAATTGGTCGGCTCTGAACGGATGGTTCCCATATTAGGAGATGCGCCACACTTTGCCGTTGAACGGTTAAGCTGGTTTGGGTGTGACTCCTGAAAAAGCTAAACATGCCACTTCTTTTTTACGCGGCATTATGAATTTCCTGGCATACGTTCAAACTCTGGAACTCTTGAGACATGTTGCTTCTGAGCCATATAAGACGTTGCCGTTAAAGTGGCCAGTTGCATTCCTCACGTTCAAACTTTCGAAATGCCATTGGGTCACACACAGCCTCGTTGTAATGGCTCAAATGTCAGTTTAGATCTTTTTTCCTATGAACTTTTTGTGAAGTTAAATTGTTTCTTTTAAATGTAATATATCTGTAAATACAATGCCTTTGTTGCAGCCTATTTGTTGTATCAGCTTCCATTTTACAAAACGGCATATTTTATTTTTACATTTAACTTCAGCATTGCCATGTACAAAGAAAATGGTGCAATCCTGCAAAAGGGCAGTGGAGCATACAAGCAAACTACAAGAACATTTCAGTAGGCCTACATATATGGTTTGGTTTAATAATTTCTTGCTTAAAGGCCACGTTTGGTCTGTAAACAGTGAATCGGTGACTTGAACTTTCAGCTTCCCACTCCTCCACAACTGATAGCTGAACATTTCAAGGTGCAATCTTTGTGAAATGAAGGAGCCAAATACATTTTAGCTTTAATTTAACCAGGTGAGGGGAAATCCAGAAAAAACAATCTTTTGCACGGGAAACGTAATAATGTGAGTGAAACAGAACATAAATGTAACATTCCAAGTATCCTATAGCAAACTACATGCATATGAAATAATTAATTGTGTTCTTAAACGTAAAACAAACATGAAAAAACAACTGCAGGTAGAGTGAAATTGAAATCTAATGTAACATTTCAAGAGAACAACAACAGCTGCAAATGCCACGGAATATCCAAAAGTGATGGTGTGTGCATCTGTAATCCAGTGCTTTGTTAGCAACTGTTGGTGGATCATACAAATGTACAGCCATTGGGCAATCAACTCGTGAATGAGGGTTTTGCCATGCCGTGTGGGTCAGGTTTTCGAATTATCTTTCAAGATCTGACTCGGCACAATCCATGTAATTTGGTTATGTGCCCCAATTAAATACCTCTCTGAATGAGTTTTGAGAGATAGGCATTGCTGGATGCATTGTTATAGATGCGATTTGAAGGCAACCACACAGGTTGTAACGGCCATGCGTGTGACGATACTTTCTCTTCAATCGCTCTTCACTCCACCTCGGTCCTACAGAAGCTGCTGGAGCGAACGCGGGCACGCCGTGAGCTGCTGCAGCAGAAGATGGCAGAGCAGGGCCTTGGTGAAGCTGCTTGCACCTCGCCCAGCAAGCGTGCCCGTGATCCGCTCACCGATACCGCCAACAGCAGTGGCCGCTCTCCTGGTGAGCAGTGTTTGTTTCGACTTGGGTGACTGCTTGCTCACCTCCCATTAGGCCTTGACCTTTTTTTCAGTTTATCGGTGTGTGTGTGTATTTTGTTTTGTGTATCCTAAAAGTTTGCTCATTTCCTGCAGTGGGAAAATGTCAGTGTCTTGCGAATCTGACATTTTCTTTGCTGTATTATCAGCTCCATGCCCAATTGATATTCACTCCCCTGTACATATTAGATATCTCCAATTACTGCTCAGGCAACAAATGCAATTTCTCACCCCCCCCAATGGATAGGTTGTGCCATGTCGCCTAAACACTTTGAGGAGCACTTAATATGATTTTGTAAATGAAATTTAATATTTAAAGAAACGCTTTGATCTAGCTTAAGGCTATTTTTAAGCCTTCAACTACAAAGAAATCATAATACCTGGTTAGAATTTAAGCGTGAACAATGACTGAGTTGTTATTAAAACATTGGCATCACCACTTTTTACTTTAAATCTGAAACGAATGTATCTAGGGCTTGCTGTTAAACAAGCATATGCACATGTGTAGCGTCAATGAAGATGTCTCTAAGTCTTGTTATTCAGTCAAAACTATGGTTTTGTTTTAGCAGGAGTTGCTGACCTGGGGGGCTCCCCCCCTAAGAAGCGCTACTCGGGAGGGGGTGACACTGAGAATGTCCTCCCTCGAGATCCTACACCCAGGTACACACAATGCATACACAGTATTGTGATTGGTAAATAAAACATTTAATTATTTTACCCAGTGGGATGGTACTGACATTCATTGTGTCTATTGTGAACAAAATTAGCTTAATAGGACTATTGGTGAAGTCAAGTATTATTTCCACAAAACTCATGCAATCTGACACCTCGATGAATAGTGGACATTCACCCACACTGCTTGTGTCTCTGCTTAAAACATTCTAGGGCCCAACCCATGCCTGAGAAAGCAGAGACGACGCATGATCCGGGAGTTCTCACACATCTGGCTTCTGGCTCGGTGAAGACGCGCATGCAGAAACTGGCCGAGCAAAGACGCTACTGGGATGGAGATGGTGAGAGACTTGCACAGTCTGGGGATAACATTTCTAAATGTGGTGCAATGCAGTGGTGGCTTTTACATAAGTAAATTAATCTTATGTATTGTAGCCTGTATATGAACATTGACCGCCATAATAAGCTTTATACTGGCATAAAGCTGGCTGGATATGTGTGTGATGTATTAACAAGTATGCCATTGCTTAATATATTCAAAAAACCTCACTATATTCTGCAAACCTTATTTTAGAAGGGTCGTGCATTGGTTATCTTTGGGAATTTTTGTGTGTGTTTTGGGTGTGGGAGGATACTTGAGGAAGCCCATGCATATGAAGAGATAATACACAAAGGTCCGCACAGATGGGTTGGCAATGTTGGTTGCCATACCTGTGGCCTAGCATTGTTAACAAGGTTTATAAGTTTGTTTGAGCCTCTGCTCCAATGAACTGGATTACAGGTGTGTGTGCAACCTGATGTCTTATTTTATCCATCACTATTCGCACAGCCCCAGATGAAAGTGCAAGCGTCTCTTCGCCTGTGTCCTTCAATCATTCGAGAGCCGCCTTGGTAGCACCGCCTAATGATCAGCCAGATGCTACTGGGCGACCCTCTCACAGTGCCGCGAGGTCCCGTCTGGCCAACCTAGCCGCCACCATCAACACCTGGGAGGACGACCTCGGCCATGGCGCCGCTGCCAGCAGCAATGGGGACGTCACTTCCACCGCAAACAAGCCAAAGTCGGCAACTGCCACTAAGGTCAAAGGGAACGTGACCGCAGCCAAACCCCCTGTGGCAGCCACTCGCACCACGGTGGGCAGAACCCCATGATAAGACTCCTGTCAAGGTGGGCATGACCAAGTCGGCAAGTGGGAACGTGGCACTAGCGACTGTGAGGGCTGCCACCCCGGAGAGACCATACAGTTCCCTCGACAGGTCCAAGCCAGCCGTGTCCACTGCTGCGGCAAGGCAGGAGTCGCAGCCCCAGGTGATGAACACTTTGAAGCCGTTGACATCTGCAATAACACTAATGAACTTAAATTTCAGGAAATGGGCCTTCTGAACAGATTTCAGAAATGGAGAATATTTTAAATAGTCGACACAATTTTACAAGTTTTCTGTAAAACTGAAAGAGCAGTGGCAACGTTTCAATGTGTATAAATGAAAGGAGATTTAACGGAAGTGCCGTAAACTAAGATTATTTTAACAGATATTGGGTACAATATTTTTAGTAAAACGGTAAGAAATTAATGCTTGATGTTAGTCTCAGAAATGTTCTCGAGAACAGTGCAACGCCTCATGTGGGGATTAAATTCGACAGCGTAGGAAAGTACATGCTGAGGTCTTTTAATTGTTTCGTGCTGCAGAAATCGCAGGCGACCACTCCCTCGCAGGCACGACCGATTGTGAACAAGACCATCAACCCGGGCACTCCAGCGCAGACCGTCTCTACGCCATCCACACCTGGTCTTTATTTCTTGTTTTGATATTTTCACCATCACTCTTAGACAATTTAAATGAGGTGTGATGGTAGTTGGGGTATGATTTTACTTGAATATTGTTTAAAGCACCACATTGCTTTGTATAACCAATGTACTGTGTATTTGATTAATATAACTAGTAATATCTGATGAACACCTTTTTAGAGTGAACGACAGAGTATGTGTCAATGTGTGTGACCAGTTTGAAACTCGGAGCAGTCACTGAATTCAACTAAGATATTTAGGATTTGGTGGAATGCAGTTAATTAAAATTGTGCGATTTCAGCGTGGGGAAATGAGGGGGCCACGCTGGCGAGATGTGTAACTACCTCATCTAAACCGGAGGTTGTGGTTTTGAACCTAACCCCGACACTTGTATATTTGGATTTGGCATGTTCTCCCCGTGACCGCGTGAATTTTTCTACGGGTCCTCCGGTTTTTCCCTCCACATTAATAAAAAAATCGTTTAGTTTCCATGGGATATAACACTAACATTAGCTATGAACTTTTTGTTTGGGTCACTCAACCGCGCAGCCAACGGCTCGGGCGTGAAGACTTTCCGCGAGCGCTTCGAGGAACGCTGCCAGCAGCAGAAAGCAGCCGGACTCACCCCGACGTCGTCGTTGACACCGTCTGCAGTCCAGTCCGTGACCCCCACCGTGACTGGCCATGCTGCTGGGGGCCGCACCATCACGGTGACACCGGGGGATGGCGCGCGTGCGCTGCACGACCGCTTTCGACACGGGCAGGGAGAGACAGCTGCAGCCTCGCACGCCGACAAACTTAAGCAGGTGTTCTTGGGCCGCGGTTCAATAGTACATTTCATTCAAAACAATTCTATCATGAATTATATAATACTGGTTTTTGAGGTTACCTTAATGGTATACTGCACCTATTTTTGGTTGTGTCCATGATGAGTCTTTGAAATGCATTTTCACTTTGACGCATGAAATGCATATTTTGTTTTTAACTGTTGAATGATATCCCTTGGTAATCATTTATTTATGGAGTTGTATTATTGATACTTAGTTTATGGCAGTTTTCGTATTTTTTATTGGTGCTGACATTGACACTAAATTTTTCTGAAGACTGATCTTTTTTTATGGGTTTATAATATCCACTTTATAGCATTGTTTTGCCATCACAGGCTGCTGAGAAGTGAAGCCTGTCAACACCTTGGCTTAAACATTCTGCTTTTGCATTTCCTCTGTTGTAGGAGCGAGAGCAAGAGCTAGCCATGATCAGGAATCGCTTCCAAAAAGGCAGCGTGTGGGCCAATGAGAAGAAGGTGCCCGTCAGTGATGCCACCTCGGACAAGGTAGTGCATGGCTGGGCATTCTTGGAGCTTCGTGGTTAAGTGTCGGTGCATTAGACTATTTTTAATGTGCCTTTGAGTTAGGTCATGCAAGGCTCCAGTGTTTGTTATCATTCTGTGGTGGCTCATGGTTGCGGTTTCTGAAGGCTACAAAACTCAATTTAAGTTTATTCAGACTTGTGCAAGTTAATTTGTGATTGAAATGTAAAACAACGTGTGATAATGTAACTCCTGGGAAAATTAGTGGACTACATGCTCCTGTCCTATGGCAAATATTAATTAAGCTTCTACCATCACATAGGTTTTAAATGTAATCCTTTTGTATGCATCAACTAAGTTTTTAACATTTAGGACGTTTGTTACCACCTTAAACTTAATCCATTATTTATCTGCCACTATTGTTTCAATTATGGTATTAATGTCAGCTGCATGGGATTGGCAGGGTTCTTCGGTTGTAGCCGGAGGCTCCGTGGCCAAGGCTCCAGTCACACCAGCACGTGAAGGCAACGGGCAAAAGTCTGTCGAGACTGTCCAGCGTTCCAATGCCTTGGCATCCCCAGCCACTGCAGTACAGAAAACACCCGCAGGTAAACTTGCATTTATCTATAATAATCAATTACATGACAGTAATTAATTGGACGTATTCTGCTACAGCAGTTTATTGTAGTTTTATTGCATTGTAATGAATTTCGATTTTTCGCCATGAGATGGTGTTGAAATGGATTGAGGTGCAAGCATATGCATGCCTTTTGGGTGACTGGAGTGATCATTTTTCTAGGGACAGAATCCACCAGTGACGATGCAGAGCCCGGACGCCGGGTGCGGTTTGCCTCCGAGACGGAGAAATTGGGACCTGAGTCGACTGGGGATTCTGATATCGACAGCAGAGGCTGCCAGTCCAGTAATGACGTCAGCGACAGCGAGGAGGAAGAGGAGAACAACTCTGGCGTGATCGACGAGTTATTTGACGATCTGCTGGTTGACGTGGTCGACGGGAGCGAAACTAAAGGGACAGTGGAAACGAGAGGAGAGGTGACGACGGCGCTCTCCAAGGAGGCGGCCAGTGGCGAGAAGAAGAACCAGGAGAGTGAGGACGAGCTGGAGGTGTCGTCTATGTCACTGCTGTCAGAGTCGATCAACACGGCAGTGCACAGTCCCGAGGTTCGCTGCTTTTGTTTGATTGTATCGACCTGATATCCCATGCTGCTCCTTTTGCCGTGTGAGTGTTTGTAAGTGCGTGAATTTGCGTTCTGTTGTCATTATGTAACTGGTTCCCACTGCCTTCCCTTTCCACATTATCCTTACAGGCGATAATTTAATTTTAGTAATTTAATAGATGGTTGAAAAGGTCTCCATTAGAAATAGTAATTGTTCGTAACACAACACAGGTATTGATTATATGCGACTACATATATAGAGAAGGATGAGTGGCCAGTAGGAGAGGGAACATTGGGGTGCCACTGTTGCGAGATGTTATCTCCCCCGCCTGGTATGCAGGAGGCCGTGGGTTCGGTCCCGACCCTGATGCCTGTATATTTGGAGTTTTTATGTTCTCCCCGTGGTCGTGTGGATCTTTATCTGGGTCTAAACATGTGTTTAGTTGATTTGGCTGCTACTATACATTCCCACTATATGATCAAGCCATTTTGTTGGGCTTTTATTTGTGGCCAGGTTGCTTCTGAAAAATAGGGAATATCGCTGTGGGCTCTTGATGGTGAAAGATTAGTTGGGGGTGTATGGTAAAAGAAGGAAGGCACAAGTTGGGTGGTTGACAAGGGGTGTAATCGTTGCCATCACTATTGTGAATATACAATACTTCATAAAGGATCAAATATTTAAACCTTTTAAAATGGGAAATATATAAAATATAACTGATGTGAATGCTGTATCTACATGAATTTTTCAGTTTATGCATATACGTTTGGAAATAGGATAAACAATTGTATATTTCACAATATTTAAAAAAATCCAAACGTCATTAATCTACTCTTTCTACAGTCCCAGTTAGAATGTTTTCCACGGCTGAATGTTCTTATTCATTTTCATACGTTCATTCGGCTGAGTGGTGCAGGGGATAGAGCCCACCACTTATAATCGGAACATTATGGTCTCAAATCTTGGATATTGGTCTTTTTCCTTCTAAGTTGATACATAAATAAGTGGAAAGTCATGATTGGATTTCTTTTAGATAGCCCGAACCCCATGGTGGAAATTGAAAATTTTCAGAACTGGCTCAGAGCTGCACACCGGAGATGAACATTGGCAATATGCACATTTTCCAGGAGAAAATTTGACCATTTCAGTTTAATGAGCAATAGTCATTCCTGTGGGTAAATCCGGGCAGTATGTCGATGGAATTGCCACTGCGTTATTGGGGGGGATGGTGACGTTGTTTCTATCTGGGCCCCCCACTCCAGCAAAAGATTCTGATGTCGTCTCCGTTGCCGCCGAGCTCGGCAAAGAGCCCCTGCAGCCCCGAGGTGCCGCCCGCAGCACGGAGAAACACGAGGGCTCGCCTGCGCCGCTCAGGCTCCCTGGATAGCCTCGTGCCCTCTGAGGAGCCCCGGCTGCTGTACAGGTGCGTGTGTGCCGTGTCTCCTGGGTGCTGCCGTTTGTCGATTGTTGAGGGGTATGAAGCGTCGTGTGTATGTTGATGAACTGCGAGCACGCGTTGTGTTTGTTGGATTGAATTGTGATTTAAAATGAACGGAGGAATTTATTGTGAATTGGGTATTCATAATGAAATTATGTAAATGAAAGTTTTTAGTTGATTTTTTTATGTACAGGTATTAGGCATCTTGCAACTATTCCTTCCCACAATTTGGTGAATTTTCAAGATTTGGGTCACTTTGATTCAAGAATTGATTCTTAATTTGGCATTGTGGTATCTTGTTGCAAGGTTTTAATGAACCTGATATTTTCATGGGAAAATCACATACCTTCTTTATAAGTAAGTAACCTATTCTTGCACATGCGATTTGATGTAGGCTTTGAGCTCAAGACTTTACTTTAATTCATTAATTGTTACATGCCGAACAGGTATTTGGCTTTTTTTTTCACACTGGCTAACAATGAAACGTGTTTATCAGGCGGTAAATAATTATATTGTTTGCATTGATGAAGTCATCCCGAACACAAACATCACTTACTAACTATTATAGCACATACATTTAGAAGTGTGTGTGTAATTGAGTACAGCTACATGTTTTTCTCTTCCTGTAATTTTTGTTACGTGTGCTGCAGCATTGACGCATACCGGAGCCAGCGTATGAGCTTGCACCGCCGCTCACCCGTCAAGCAGGCTTCACCGCGTCGGAACAACGTCAGGGCCGAGGAGCGTCCCAAGAACTCCCCGCGTGTTCTCTCCCTCCGGGAGCGCCTGCACGTACGTTGGCGCCTCCATAGCAGCAATGCGCAGTAACCGTGCTATAATTTCCTGTACTTACACATGCTTTGTGCGTGCCTGGTATGCGTACAGCTGTTGACCAATGAGGTGAACAGCCAGCAAAGCATCATGCAGCAGGCACGCACGGCGCTCGGCTGCTGCGTGGACGAGGACCACGGCAAGGGCTCTTTGGAGGAGGCAGAAGCTGAGAGGCTGTTACTCATTTCCAGTAAATACACCTTTCATTCGTTTGCTTGTCATTTATATTTGCACGCAGCATACAGGGCACTGGGGGGGGGGGGGGTGTGCTCTGTCATTGGAACTGTATTGGAACGAAAAAGACCAAGCTCTCCAAATATTTTCACTTGATGAAAACCGTGCAAAGCTTAGTTAATTTTGAACGTATAAACATAATTTAAATGGTGTGTGACCTACTTGGCTTCGTGTTTCATATTTTTTACATTTTTAGTGTAGCGGGGTACCCAAATGGTATGGAAGTGACCGTTTGGCCAAGACTTATTATAATGTGAGAAGGATGAGCCTGGTAATCACTGAAACCCAGGGTTCTAAACCATGTAACTGTCTGATTAAACAGTTTTTTCACGTAGAGTGTTAATGGTTTCACCATGGTCACCAATAACTGCACACACAACATAATATTACATTATTTTTGTCACTTAATATTGCGTACTCCAACTCTGAAAATTTAAAAAGGTGTGCTTATTGCCGTGCAAATAATTTTTTTCAGGGCATATACAGGTGTGCTAGTGTGTGATAAAAGAGTTATAAGACGAAACTTCAACAGTAGTTATGTGATGCCATCTTTCAGAGCTCTTCTCTGATGGATGTTTGTGCTGGCTGTAGGAGTTCCATCAAGATATTTATTTGTCTTATGACGCTGATAGCCCAATTAGAAAAATAATGGGGGGAGGGGGTGGTCATAAAATATACAGGGTGCTTAAAAATGTTTTTAACACTTATATGGGACTATCGTTCTTAATGGAAAAAGAATGAATAACACACCAACATGATAACAAATGTATGTTAATAGCTTCAAAAAGTCAGTCTCCACTTGCTTGCCATCATTGTTAACGCGTGGCTGGAATCTTCTCCAGGTGGTCTCCAGAGCCCGGAGGCACATTTCTCGTGGCATTGTTGCAAATTCTCAGAAGTGTTAACATTTTTTTTGAAGCACCCTGAGTTATCCTCGTGTAGGAGCAATGTATTTTAATTCAACAGACTCAGATTAGTGACGTTATCACAGGGACATCCGCCTGCATTGTTGCCAATGGAACATGCACATAAATGCCTTCCTAATCTGTACTGTCCTCTATCCTGCGGCCTATAGCCGAGAAGCACCAGGCTTTACTCGCGGAGCTGAATCGGCTGAAGGCCAATGCGAGCGCACGCTCAGGTGGCCGTGGTGGTGGTGGTGCCGGCACAACGCCGGGGGAACAGACTGCACCGTGTCGAGGATCAGTCTTCATCTCTGACATCCGACTGCCTCTGAAGCCCGAGTTTGTGTGCGTTCTCGCCTCCCGGCCAGGTGAGACCCTCATAAAGCCTCGGAGAAGTTAAGTCGTGCCTCCCTGCCACGTTCGCTGCTATGTTGCGGTGCACTTTTGGCAAGTGGCATTACAGTAAAATCTCAGCTATGCAGACTCATTTGGCGGAGTTCTGGTCTGGCTTGCTGAAAAGTCTGGCTCGTTGCGATTTCAATAAAAAGAAAATCGATGTAAAAAATAGTGCTCGCATGTATGTGTATCGCATATACACATGTGCTGTACAGTCACCGTGTACAGACCATAGTGAGCGGTAGTGTAGTGGTTAGTGTGCTGTGCTTTGAACCCGGCGACCCGGGTACGATTCCCACTCACTGCCAACACCAGTGACGATTATCTGAACTGGTCCTTAGCCTCAAATGAGTACCTGGTGCGATGTGTAAACATCGCCACTGGGGAGACGAAGGCGGTCGGGCGTGGTGCTGGCCACCTACCCCCTCGTGTACCGTTCCGGCCTTCACAGGTTCTCGCTAACAGCACTTGCCCCTGCAGTCTGTTAAGTCTGTAAGGGGGATCTTTGTACAGACCAAAACAAGAACTCGTGTTCTGTGTACAGTATTGTAGTTTTGTTGTCGGTCTGAGGGTACGAGAATTAATCTGCCACCCATGCCCCACCACCCACCCATATCACCCCTTACCACCTTGAATAGAGGGGCCATTGCCTAAACCATCGCCTATGATATATATCCTCATTAGGGCAGTGTTATTTATGAATTTGAATTGTTAGTTGTGCTGGCACTCTATTTATCAATTCCTAAGTATTACAATACACTTGGTAGTCAAACAAAAACCTGCAGAAACATAGTGTTCTTTGCAGTTGGAACTTAACGAAAGGACAAATGTAATTATTGACCTGTTTGTGTCTCGTTTGGCCAGACCAAAGCAGTTACTACTTTGTGGTGCTGCTACGTCAGGGCGCTGAAAACATTGTGGCAACGCCACTTGTGGCTGCTCACTCGCCGCCCAATGGGGACACGTTGACTTTCCCCACAACATTCACCGTGTGAGTACTTTGCCTGTGCCTCGTGTCCCTTGGTCGCCTGCCCTAAGACAAGTGTTTTTATTTTATTTCCTTGTGATTAGACGGTTTTAGTAAGGTTGTTCCAGTATCTTGTTAGTGCAGAGAAAATTTCACGTGGCAGAGAATTCAAGCTATAGAATATTCTTTGGTTCTTTCGGTAAAGTCACGTATAAAGATAAAATAATAAATTAAATAATAGCGTACGACGTTTCGATTGCAACACAAGCAATCATCATCAGGTATAAATGAAATAGCAACAAAAAATCTAACCAGAAAACTATAGACAGACATATAGGCAGACAGATATCACCAAGATACATAGAGAGAGTAACACAGGCACAGAGAGGGAGATAGTCTCTGTGGGGTGGCCTTAAATAGACAGAGGGGGGCGGAGGCAAGAGAGAGGGAGGGGTTAGAGAAAAAATTAACATGTCAATGAGTATGAAGAACGCGTAGTAAAGTACGCAGGCTTGAACATTAGGAGAGAGGGAGAAAGAACACACTAAATTAAATAACCTAGCAAAATATCGAAATGTTATGTAATACAACACAGAGAGTCGGTCAACACACAATTAACGCATAGCCTGGTCGATTACGTATTTCAAAGATTTTATTTATTATTTTATCTTTATACGTGACTTTACCGAAATAACCAAAGAATAATTCTTGCAGTCACGAAAGCTCCAAAATTAAGAATAACTATAGAATATTCCCTAAGCTAGAATGAACTGCCACGATCTGTAAGGGAAGGCTCCCTTTTGCCATTTCTGAAGTACATTTTAAAATATATTTTATGATATAGCGTTTACACTTGTAAATGTTGTATGTATAATTTCAGGTTAAGTTATTTAAAATGAGAGGTCACAGCATGAATTATGAATGATGGGTTTTAATTGCCTGATCTCTTGTGGTTTTATTTCCCTTTAGGCAAGATGTTGGAAGTGACTTTGGAATTTCTTTGGAGGTTTATTGCTTGGTAAGATAATTATATTCTTGCACTGTGGTGTAATTTAATCTTCATAGGCGCATGAATGCATATATACTTGTCCATTTTACTTCGGTGTCATAAAATGTATGTATGTTGAATATATTTCACCATACGTCGCCAGCTGTGCTAATTGTAAGTGTGGGGGTTGCACTCCTCAAATGCACCATCTCCTTTTAGTGTGTGTACAAATTTTTTATTTAAAGCTTTCGTGACTGCAGGGATTCATATTCTCTGGTTCTTTCGGTAAAGTCACGTAGAAGGGAAATAATAAAATAAGAAATATATAGTGTGTGTACAGTTTATTTTTGCATTGCTTTCGGTAATTATCGAGATACAATCACGTTTGATTATGTTAGCTGCCCTTCCTCAACATTAACTGTCTTGAACAATATTATTTTCAGAGTCAGAAGAAAGACGCCAATGTTCCTGAAAAGAAAAAGGCAAAGGTGAGATTGAGGGGGGAAAAAAAAAACCATGAAGACGCTGATACGTTTACCCCCAACTAAATTCATTGATACATTTACATGCTAGTATGTAAGTACAGCTGTTGATGTTGCCATTGCAATTCAGTTAATGTGCCTCAGTAGACTGCCTGCGTAGTTGATTATAATGTAAAGTGAAGTTTCCATGTTCAGTGCTCCTCAATGTGATGCTTGGTTGATTTGTTTTACACACAGGGTCTTACACCAAAAAAGCTCTTGTCTTCAATCACGGTGAGTTGCCTCTACTGTAGCAGAATTGACTGTTTCTGGTTGAGGTGGTCCTTGGTTATCTCCACTAGCTCTCAGTCATTCCCTGAGTCCACTCTAAGATCAGATCGCACTGTTTTCAAGGTTTATTAATGGACTCGCTTTCTTTCCTCTGTTATCTTGCTCTACTCTCATTCACATACTTTTTACTCCAGAAATGAAAGCCGATGGGCAAAACCCTCAATGAATCTTCACTGCATGCATTGTCTGGATTTTTCTTCTCACGATGTGTTGCTGCCCCCCTGCCCCCTATTCTTTGTCCAGGCTGTTTTTTCAATTGTACCACACTTATTTTTTTATATAGAGTTGCTTTTTTATCCCAGTAATGTACGTTCTTTTTTTTCAGCAGCAGTTGTATTCAGAGACAAAATAAAATCCAAATTGTACCGTTTATTATAAAATGGCAATGTAATTTCATTACAAATGTATTGTATTTAATTATAAATGGATTCTAATAGCAATGCTGTATCACAGTTTGTGTCGTTCATGGTAATGCAACCAAGTATACGGCACTGTTAATTGGTAACCTGGAAGAACTACACAGTTCACGTTGCATCAAAAAAGCACAGAACATTATAAAGGACTCTTCTCACCCTGGACACTCACTGTTTGAGCTGTTGCCATCAGGCAGACGATTCAGATCAGTCAAAACAAGGACAAACAGATTCAAACAGAGCTTTTATCCTACAGCGATCACCACACTCAATAATGCTAATTAATTATTAAGTAATAGTGTTTACAATTGACTGTGAAATAGAGATGTGCAATGACAATGTAACCTTATGTGGGTATGTGGGTATACTTGGGCTGTTTTTATCTATAGTATAAATTGATTATCTTTCATTTAATTTTATTTTTATTTTCTTGTTTTATTTAATTTAAATTTATGAATGATGCCCTGACTGGTGAGCATTTTAAATTTCGTTGTACTGGTGACAATGACAATAAACGATCTATCTATCTAACCTAGAGAATGTTTTATTACAGTAGATTACGATTTTTTATGTGATGTGCCCCCAACAACAATTAATGTTTTATGTATAATGTGAATGTCTGTGTGATGTCTTGTTTCATGTATAATTTTTTTGTTTTTGCAGAAAAGTGGCAGTAATTTGCATTCTCCATGTAAGTATTTCAAATGGTCTTGTTTGTAGTGCAGTCCATCAATATGCAGTACAAGCTGTGGATTGGAAGGACCATAGTTTGGTCATGATTTTACTTCTCTTTTGTATTGCAAAAAGCCCCGCAAATTGCTTTGTGTAAAGCCTGTCATCTTTGACAAGTTTACTGTCCTGTTGAACCGTGATCACTATATTTACTGGCTTAAGAGACACTTTATAATGGATGACCATATACTGTTTTAGTAATCACAAGAGGCTCTTCAAGACTGATTGGAATGCAACTTATAAAACATTGCGCTGCTGCAGTGTGTAATAATATGATTGAAAATTAATCTGAGGACAGTCCAAGTCTCAAGACTGTCACGTGGTTTTTGCATTGGGTTATATTGCACATACAGTCGGGAAGAACCTGGGCTAATGCTGGAATATTCAACATGTTTCTCATGGCAATATTTGCTGCTCCATGCCTATAACAGCTGACGACAAGCCCTGGCCAGTCACCCATCCAAGTACCAACCAGGCTCAAACCTCTGCTTAACTTCCCAAATCTGATGATATGGGACTTATTGAAGATGATTTGGTAGAAGATGATGAGGGCCCGGTGTTGTTTGTGTTGCAGCCATCGTGATTGGTGGGGGCACGAGGCCCAGTGGCTTCGTCCTAGTTGGTTCCCACCGCCTCTGCCTCTCCTCTGTCGGGCAAGCCAAATTTCCACTGGAAAAGGTATCTCGTGAAAGTGGCTATAATTCGAGTCACTTCTAGCCGTTGCACACTCAACCCTATGCTTTATTTATTGCTCACACAATCATAAAAATTATGCACGTGTTGGATTAATAAGGTGCTTTTGCCTCAGGTGCAGCGAATGTCGCCCCTGGAGGGAAACGTCTATTTGAAGTTCCAGTGCCGCGTTGACTCGAGTGTGGAGGAGCGAGGCTTCTTGGTACGACCTTTCTGTATGCCCCCACTGCTTTCTTAAAACCACAAGCATCATTGCTGCATAAGTCAGTATTGGTGTTAGTCATACATGTGCTCAGTACTGGCTTGCAAAGTGATAACCAAAATGGTTAGTGCACTGTGTTATTATAATTTCACTTGTTTACCCAGGGAAGCCTGACCTGAGTGCTTCTCATTCCAGAGGGTCCTGCCAATTATTCCAGTAGTTCTGGTTTTATTCCTGGCCGTGCATATTGTACACTAGGTTGCTTCAACTGGTGATGAAGCATGGCTATATGTATCCTGGTAAGGCTCTTGGAGTAGCCCGCTTAGCTATGATCCGCCGAGACGTAAACTGATACGTATAAGTGAGATGAAGAGGTAAAGGGGAGGAGAGACACCTTTCGAGACGAGGGGTCAAGATTATTACTCGCATGTACAGGCGTTCTTACATAATAACGTCATGACATAACGACTGCACACATGATCTGAGTCCACCAGCACACGTACATTGTATTATGTGGCCCGCCAAACAATTGTCGGTGAACCCTGTTGTAAACCTGTTGCAAATTTGTATCTGAACGTTCTCTGGACCTCTTGTAGTTCACCTCAGCCTAATATGACCATCTGATGCAGTCTCAGTAATATAAACACTGGTGAGATAAAAATTCAGACCTGGTCGAAAATATTTCATAAGTGCTTACTCCATCAGATTATACAACAAATGGAAAATCTTGTGTTCTGTGGTGCAGACGATGTTTGAAGAGGTGAGTGGGTTTGGAGCATGGCACCGGCGTTGGTGCGTGCTGTCCGGGAATTGCCTCTCCTACTGGACCTATCCAGATGATGAGAAGAGGAAGGTGGGTCCTTATGCATTTTCTGATATCTAAGTATTGTGTAGATAATTAGCAGATCATCAGTATGCATGTGTATATGTGGAGTATTCCTCCTAAACCGCTCTAGTGGAGGGATCAGAGTGATGTGGTCTAGTTTATGGATGTGAGTGAGGAATTGTCAGTGGAATTGGATTTATTAGTGCAGGACGACCTTGTTATACAGTCTAGCCATCTCAGGCAAGCACCTGCTTGCACCCCACGCTTGTGCCGGGCAGGATCCGATGGCTCGCGTGAACCTGGCGACCTGCGTGAACCGGCGCGTGGAGCCCGTGAACCGCGAGTTCTGCGCGCGCCAACACACGCTGGAACTGGTGACGGTGCGCTCCCAGCACCCCGACGACCGCGAGACGCTCACCACGCACATGCGCAACCGTCAGTGCGTGACCAAGTAAGTTCAATAGCAGACCGGGAGCAACAGGAGAGCTTCACCATTCTTGCCCGATGAAGCTGATTGTAATTATCAGCGAAACGTCGTAATCAAACTAAAAAAATGCCTTTGATTCTCTCTTCAGCACACCGGTGGGCTAAATAAGTGAATTATTTTGTCCTTTGAAAAACGTGACACATTTTTTACTGTTTGGCCGTGTCGGGTGGTGGAGGGTTACGACACATTTATAAATAACGCGATCTGACCCAAAAACCTATATTATGAATATTGGTCGCGAAAGCCTACGTGTTAAATTGACGGTGGCACCACTTCCGTAGCTAATGCATCACTGAGACCAGCAGCAGTAGGAGCTGGCTCTCATTACTGATGTCACGTCATAGAACTTAAGCGACCGCATATGGGCAGTGTTGAACAAGCAAGCATGGATAGAAAACCCTTCACTGTTGTTGGTAACACCGCCTTATAATTGTGTAATCGGATGTGGCCTTGTATATTCTTAAATATTAGTCTCAATATGTCACTGTTGTGCAAGTGCTAAAGATGATGGTGCTGATGTTATTGCCTTGAGTTTAAAGTCTTAGATGAACTACAGGTTCAATTAGTGTACATTGGCAGTAGATTGATCAGTGTAACTAGTGTGTGTTACTCATTAATTATATGATCACGTTGCCACCCCTTTATAGTCATCAAGCCACCTAAGGTACCTGAATCTTGACAATCTGAACATGCCACCTCAAACCAGGGCCAAATGCAGTGACTGACACTGGCCCTCTTGTGGTGGGTGTTAGGAACTGGCTATCGGCAGACTCGCGGGACGAGAGGAACCTGTGGATGGAGAAGTTCAACCAGGTGCTGATGAATTTACGCACCTGGCAGCCCGAGGCCTGCGCCGGGGCTGCCACTCGCTGAGCTCAACCACAGCTGTCGCCAACCATTTAGCTGAGACACTACCCTGGCAAAGCCGGAGCTGAGTGAGTAGAGAGAAAAGAGCCCCCTGGCGTTTGAGCCTGTGTGGGCTCGATAGCCAAGGGGGATACTCGCTATAGTTGGACTTAACCAACTGTTGTATAGACTCAGCCCGATTTAGCCAAACATAGCCTTACCAAACATGACCTGCCCTGAGATTGTTGCAGCCTTTATTTCGCGAAGCTTTCTGTTGGCCAGGCGTTGCAGAGCCACTTGTAATCAACGGTGAACTGTTATACTTGCCGAGCAGTCATTGCTTTATTGTGCACATTTACGAGTGGTTTAGCTTGAAACTGTAGTTGACGGGAAGATTGGGAAACCCATGTGCATACATCACGGATACGGGACACGATGCACTGCTGCCTTGATGATGATTCATAGCTGTACGGTCACACGTGCTTGAAGCTCACAAAGATTGCTCAAATTATTCCTGCATCACGTGTGTGCTTTTCCGCTAATTTATGCCGTGTACACGGGGGTATTGGGCCTAAGCTTGGTCAACTTTGGCTGAGCTAGACCTGTTTGGTTCACCATGGACACTCCCGTGTGCCTCGGATGCTCCCTGCTGTCAGGGCATCTTGTTCCACTTTTCTGTCTTTACGGTGTGCTTGGATAGTTTATCGTTTTTTTTACAAAGTATACAATTATTCAAAGGGGCAGTATTACAGTAGTATACTGCAGCTCAATTCTTTGAGATCTTTTTCTATTTGTTTTCAAAACTCTTCCAATTATATTGACATGCTATGAGGTGAAATGTCCATAAGTGTTGTTTCAGTGCCAAGCTCACTGCTTTTGAACCTATGAGTAACAGATAAATCTCATTTGCCATATATATTTAACTGGATATGGTATGCGATAACCCACATGAGCGTAAATTCAAAATTTATACTTTGGCAAAAAATTACAACGGTAAACGTTTGCACTAATTTACACGCTGTAACATGTACAGCACTTTAAACATGCGCACACCTTTCATACTTGGTTTTGCACTGGAAAAGCCATGTGAATATCCACACAATATGCGCTCGACCGAATTACTTGCTGCGTACAACCACATTTAATGATTGCATGTGGCTTTGGGTGTGCAGATATATATTTAGTGGGGAGCAGTAGTGTAGTGGTTGGCGTGCTGCGCTACGAACCTTTCACCCGAGTTCAATTCCCGCTCATGGCCAACACCAGTTACAATTATCTGAACCGGTCTTGGGCCTCCTTAGGTCATCTCGGCTTCAAATGTTTATCTGGTGCGGTGTGTAAAAACATTGCCACTGGGAAGACAAAGTTGGTCGGGTGTAGTACTGGCTCCACCCCCTTGTGTGCTGTGCCGGCCTTCATTGGTGCTTGCTTACAGCACTTGCCCCAACAGTGTTCAGGCTATACAGGGGATATTTTTCTTTGTCTTTTGTAGGTATATTTTAATATGAAATTCCATAAACAGCTCCTATGCATTGACTGAGATTAGTTAGACAGAAAATCAGTGAGGTGGAGTATGCGTAATTTATAAATCAGCTGCCGCATGACATTTACCAATCTGTTTACTCACTTTTGGTACAGGAATAAATTGGGCTAAGTGTCTGATCACACAAGGTTTATAAGTGTGGTCTTGGTATAGAATTTATCTGCGAATTCTGTCGACTGAATCGAAATGTGTTGAAGCTAGGTTGCACAAGATGCTTAGATGTTTTAGAAAAACCAAGTACAGTGGAAACATTGAGCAAGTACTAATGGTTTCAGATTTTAAAAAATAAAGTATACTGCTTGCCGATTAAATATAACCTTCTTATATAGCATTTAAGATATACAATAACTTGTGTCATTTTGTCCTGTCCTTTTAAATGTTTTAAATCTCTTTTTGGTAAAAAAAATATATCAGTCTTTACAGAACAGTTGCCGTCTAATATGTAGATTCCTCTAATTGTTTACCTGAATTGTAACTGCTTGAAAAAGAAATAAATGCTCTTTTACATCCAAATTGTATGCTCTGTTTTACTGCACTGAGCCTCGTGTGAAAATTGCTAATTGCAACCTTCAGCATGTCCCTACTAATGGTTTTATTGTACCATAACTACACAAAAAACCACACAATACAGATAAGTAAATGAAATGCATGACAACTATGATACATCTGAATCGCTTTAATGGAATGTTCCAGTTATTGTACAAAAATATCATAATAAATACGATATTCATACACTTCGATAATTTTCAAATCAGTGCCTAGTTATTTTTTACAATATGGCCACCAAGTTTTAAATTAACGCGTTTCCATAAGACAAACAACTGTTTTTGATCACATTCAATGACGATAATAATCGTGAATTAACTTAAAGGTTATAAATATGCACTTCCAGAAAACTTATCTTCACCTCACGATATGCAGGTTCTGTGTACAAATAACAAAACAAACAATATGGACCATCGACCAACAGTGGCCATTTAATGCTGTTCATTTCAAAATACTGTACGCACTTGTTTATTGAACAGCACACATGGCCTCACTTATTTATTCCATCTTTAAAGGATCGCATTGCTCACTGAAACTTACATTTCAGTGTATTTGTGAGAATGTGATCGAGACGTCCAACTCCTACACAGTAGCCGAGGGACAGCTCCACTATGGTAAGATTGCACGTTGTGTATTATACCGCTGCTGCTGCTACTCGCTCATCCCATGAAGTAAAACACTGTTGGCTGTGGAGAATCCATAACCGCAGTATACACTGTGCAAGTATTGTTGCGTTGTAATTGTATTAACCCCTTTTACAGCCATTGTATGTCAAATGTGTTACCTTGCAGTGAAAGTGGAGATGGAAAAGTGATGGATTCAATGCAGCAGAATTGTGGTCTTTGTGTTTCCATATTTTGCCACGAGATAACACGTATATCGTGTGTACCCTTGCAACCAAAATCACAATTGGTCACGAGAAGTAATGGAACCGGCACACCAGATCCTGAGATGCAAATGGCTGTAAAGGGGTTTGACAAAAATCAGACTGTTTTGACAATGACACTGGGTAGATATGAAAATACTTAATAGGTTTTTTTCCATTTTTTCTGGCAACAAAACTGACACCTTTTAACAAGGAATCATGTTTGCATTAACCACAATACCTGCAGTCAATGCATACAAAAAACACTGATAATGTATGCATTGTCCTTGAAATTGATTGGTCCACACCAGAGAAAAAAAAGCTGTCTGGTATGGACCAATACATTTCAAGGACTGCATACATTATCAGTTTTTTTATTTGCATTTTGACTGCAAGGTATTGTGGTTAATGCAAACTTGATTCCTTGTAAAAAGGTGTCGGTTTTGTAGCCAGAAAAAAGGGTAAAAAACCTATTATATTTTGCTACTGGCAAAGGAGGCCTCATGATAAAAATACTTAGAAACACATCTGTCATTGTTAGTTTTTTCAAGTTTCCCCAAATGGCAATTATATAAACGGCAAATGGTTGATGATGCCAAGGGGAGTGCTCAAATTCATTTAATGGCCATAATGCAATGAAAAGAAATTGTCAATTTTCACTGGCAATAGTTGCTGTATAATTTTCCATTTAAAAACATGGATTTGCCCAAATCTCAACAATTTGACCATTGCTCCCCCGAGTGGGAAACTGGGATGGCACTTTCCAATCAATGAAAGGCAGTTCACATGACGATCAAAAGTTAGGTGCACTTTGTATACCAATTATTGCACATGAACCATAGTTTTCAAGACTTTATTGACAAATCTCCTGTCACTGCCGAACCAAGTTGCTATAGTTGCTCATAATTGCGTTGCCGGTGAGGATTGCCAGAGAAAATTGACTAATTCGCCCTCGTGATTCACTGCCTTCAATTTAAGAACCTCCCCTGCCACTCAAAGATATTTTAAATAGAGCTAACACGAGGACAATGTTATTAATTACTTGAGCCCTTTAGTTCCCTCCTGTCTGTAGAACTGCCATCGCCAGCACGGTGACGAGGATATGCCAAGTCCATCGCTTGGTCATGTCACCGTCACCTTGCGCAAGTGCTTATTGGGAATATCCAGGGCTCCCACCCTCAAAGGCCATGCCCCTGCCAACACACCGGCCTGCACGGCCACGCCTGTCACCACAGCCAGCTCGGGGTCCACCCTCGTGTCGGGCTCCGAGCCGAAGTAGTCGGCCAGCATGCGGCGAACACGCGGGATGCGCGTCGAGCCGCCCACCAGTACAACGCGGTCGACCTGGGGAAGGGGCAGATTGGGGACACATTCCGAGAAGACGGAACGAGTCATGATCCAAATACAACTGGTCGAGAATCTCAAGTGAGCTGCCTTTGCACGTGTAAAAGTCTGGTTTGCAAGATTAATATTTTAATATTTCACCATGGGTCCTTCAAACAAAAACAATTGGAAGCACAACATAGATGTCAAAGCAGATGCCACAATTGCTCGTCAAAGTCCCAGTGGCATCTCCAAAAGTTGGCCATTAGTTCAGTTTGTCCAAACTCTAATATATTAAATTACCCAAAATAAAACAGTAAAATTACTGTCCCGATTAACCCACAACTCTCTTGACTAATGATCAAATTGCTTTAGTAGACCTTTGGGTTTCATTGCTTCCCTTATCTTTTAGAAGAGACAACAAAGTCCATCCCAGTTGCCTTAGGCCCCTTGATGGTTGTCCTACGTACATCAAAGTCCCTGAGCATGTATCCTTTTGGAAAGCAGAGTTCCCTGCAGGTTTGAAGATTCCACCCCTGCACTGTTTTGCATGGCTCTGGGGGGTTCTGGTGCTGACCTGCTTTGCGACAAGCCTCCCAGACCTCAGCACCTCCACAATTGGCTCCATAACCTTCTGGAAGAGGTCTTCATTCAGTGATTCGAACTCCTGGCGTGTCACCGTCTCATCCATCTCCACAGTGTGATGTGTGCCCTGGGGACAAAGGGATCAAGTGTTACTCCAAACTTGTCTTGTTATGCTGCTAAAAGCTAAGAAACTTTACAATTGTGTATAAGCTCACAAATATGAACAAATTCACATTCATCAATAACACTGACAATATAATCAGAACACTGCTCTGAAGGCCTATTGCTCAATGTCAGGCTATTATATATTTCCTATTGAAGGCAGTGATATTAATAAAGGGTGATATTTTTGGCATTTCAACTGCCACTACAGTTAACTTTTTCATCAAATTTTGTTGTTCATCTCTATTGGTCGCCCTTTGGAACCAGTCTCGTGACAGTTCTGAAACATTTGATGTCCTAAAAAGCCGTCCTCTTATCAAGTCTGGAAGGATGGACCAGGTCCACCTCCAACTGGGATGTGAACTCTACCTTCCAAATGATAGTCCATCACTGCCACGGCACCAGTTGCTGCTTTGATTAACATTAATATCACAACTGATTTATTGACAGACGTTCATCATTGTGCTTATAATTTGAGAAAGTATTGGTAATGCATGAAAAATGTTTTAAAGGGCCTTTTGCCCATCCAAGGACAAGTGTATTGCAGTAAATCTGAAACTTGCAAGCGAAAATCAGGCCGCGACGCTATTCATTGCATCAATTCGTGTGCAGTTTGTAAGGCTGCGGTGACACTTATTTTATTTAAAGGCTATAATCCCTTGTTCATCACGACGTCCTTTTTACTTCTGTCTCAATAGCATTACGGAAATCGCCTGACGCGAGGGTTCTTTGTAGTGAGGGTTATAAGTTGATGCTGAGGAGGGGGGAGGTGCCTCACATCCCCATGTGGAGTGACGTCACTAATTATTAATGGAGGGGGGGGTCCATTTGGAGGATGTCACCTGCTCATGATTATTAATAATTGGGGCTAGTCGACGTGGAGTGACGTCACACGCAGGACAGACATTGGCTAATTTTTAATGGCGTGATTGTTAGTTGCGCTTACCCATTTGAAACATCTCTTGATCAATGACTGAATCAAGATATTTTTCTAACCATCTTACTACTTCTGATGTATTAAAGATGTTTGTCCATAAATTGACTTTTAACTTGAGACCGAAAAGTAGCACGTGCACTCCCCGGTGCACAGCAGTCTCCTTATGTACACAGCAGGGGCGGGCATGACGAGTAGAGGCGCCACAGTGGCAAGATGTTAACTACCTTGCCTAGTATGCAGGAGGTCATGGTTGGTTCCCAACACTGACGCCTGTATATTTGGAGTTTGCATGTTCTCCCTGTAGTCGCGTGCATTTTTCTTCGGATCCTCCGGTTTTTCCCTCCACAGTTTAGAAACACGCATTTTTGTATGCTGTGAATTTCCACATGACAAGCCACTTCGTTGAGCCATCATTTGTGGCCAGGTCGCTTTTGAAAAAGAGCTATGGTAAAATAAAAATAGTCTATAGTTTAATTTCGATTTAAAGCTTCCGTGACTGCAGAGATTCATCTTCTTGGTTCTTTCGGTAAAGTCACGTAGAAGGGAAATAAAATAATACAAATAAAACATAATAAAATACTATTCTCACGACGTTTCGGCCACAACGCAAGCAGCCGTCCTCGGGTGAAGAACAGGTCTGTCGGACGCTGTCTTTCCGACAGACCTGTTCTTCACCTGAGAATGGCTGCTTGCGTTGTGGCCGAAACGTCGTGAGAATGGTATTTTATTATGTTTTATTATTTTTCTTCTACGTGACTTTACCGAAAGAACCAAGAAGAGGAGTCTAAAGTTTAGTTGAGAGTAAATATGCAATAGCTGTGAGCTCCGTACATTGTCGGGCGTGAACGCCAGCGAAAGGCGGAGCGACACGCGTGCCCTGTCGTTGTGCGTCAGCTCCAGCTTGGCCATCTCGGCCGCCTCGCGTAGGAGCTGCGTGTCTGCGCGGCCCCAGGGTCGGCCACCACCGTGCCGGTCCGCCAGCCGCCCCGTCAGGTGCTCCACCAGCCGCTGTGTGAAGTCTTGCCCGCCCAGGTGATTGTTACCTGCACGGGTGTGGGTGGACGGGGGAAGGGAATGCAAGCACAGGTAGATTGATGCAACACACATTCGAAAATATGTTCCAATGCACACAAGGTGGATGGGAAGTTCCGATATCCATGTCTTAAAAGCCGATATGGAGTGGTAGACATAAAAGTGTACAGGGATTTCCCACCCACACTGTACAAACATCGTGATGCAAAACGCCACACAGATGCATGTACAATGCATGGATACACACGCAACACACACTCACATGGACAACACATTTCAGTTGGCGCACAAATTCAGTTTGCGCGCGATTTGTAGATCCATATGTATGTATGTTTCCCACTGTACGAAGGCAATCGCGCTAATGGGCTCTGTGGTTCTGTCTCTCTTGCTTTGTAGATGTGCTTCTGCGGCTGTCTGGAACGCTCTTCCTTCTGATATTCGGAAGCCACGGGAGCTATGCACTTTGATATCTCGATGGAAAACTCACTTCTTGAGGACTGCTTTTTGGATTTAGTTTGTTGTCTTTCCCCCGCACCTCCGATTAGCACGGTTTGCCACGTAGAGTGTGAAAGAAGGTTCAACATACGTACGTAACTCTCCGTTTATATATTTTCATTCAGTTTTTTCTCCTGTTATTCCGTTTTTGTGTTAATTGTTTAACTTTTCGGATAGCATAAATCCAGGCCGACTGCGAGTCCATTGCAGCACACACCATAAATACAATAACGGACTCAAATATCTAACATTAAAAACCAAAGTAAAATCTCTAAACATTAATTCTAAAACACTTTCCACGTGCTTTTTTATGTTTTATAATGTTGGTTATGTGTTAGTATATTATGTTCATGACTTATAGGCTTTTTTCATTATTGTAGCAGCTTGCCAGACTTTTCACATCGCTGGACCAGGGCTCCCCGAACCCAGCTCGCCTGGGGTCTTATGGTATACACAATCATTAAGAAGCCAACAAAATGTGCCCTGGTAACTCAAACAATTTAAAACATCAAAGGACTACCGAGCAGGTTAATTTGCGACTTTTATTAGAGCCCATTACACCGTTACTGCTGTGGTTACGGGTGAATGCTGGTGGAACCAGTTTTAATTAACCTATTATCGCAGTTATGGCATGCTGCCTGTTTCCAAGAGCGCAATTAGTGGTTAAGGAGAGGCTCGCAAGATCACACATTGAGCTGTAAAAATCCCAACAGCGCCACAGTTTGTTGCACAGGAAGTCTCTTCCACCTGGACCGTGGTGAGTTCAACAGGATTGTTGCACGTGTGCGATGATGTTGCTGAATAGGTCACAGTAAGGTTCACTGTTGATTCTGATCAGGCTAGGACTACATTTGAGATGCATTTTCGGTATATCCTGTGTGCAGGCTAGGCTAAAAATCGCCTTGAAAACTCCAAATTTAAAGCAGAAATTTAAAGATGATATTTTAGATAAATTAGTATGCACACATGCTAATGTACTATCAGACCACAAACTTTGAGGCCTATTTTATTTTTGTATATTGCTCTAAATGGTTGTGAGTACACCTGTAATGCCTTTTGGGTTTAAATGCTGGATTGTAATTCAATGGGCTCTCTGATTAACGGCTGCCCAAAATGCTGGGAGACAAAGCTGGCTGGGCATACACCATGCTGTCAGTATTGTGTGCGCGCGCGTGTGGGAGAGGTGGCACGTACCCGCCATAGCGCGTGTGAAGAACATGCCACCCTGCTTGGTGAGCAGCGACACGTCCGTGGTGCCACCGCCGAGGTCGACGACCAGCACGGAGCTGACGCTCTCCTCCTCGTGCAGGCCGTACGCCAGCGCAGCAGCCGTCGGCTCGTTCACCACGCGCAGCACCTCCAGGCCTGCGTGCGCACACGGCCACATGCCCCTCTCCGTGTACGTGGGCAATAGTTGGGTGCATTTTCATCTCACGAGGATAGAGGGCAGCTATTCCCATGGTAAAGGTTGCTGTGGTGTTGGTGGATGGCTGCATACATTAAGCGCCATTATCAATCGGTATACACAGCGATGATCTTAGAGCACTCGACTCGCAATTGCAAGAATGCATAGTTTAAATTTCGGTCATTAAATGACTCAGACCATCACCCATTTGGAATTGATATATTGAATAAAAAATTTTGGACGTCGACAGTTAAATCTCTATAGATATACAAACCTCTGCTGCAATAATCTTCTGTACTATCCATAGTGCCAGCATGCGACACACACAGCAACTCTCGCCCGTAAGACAACTCTCGTACCAGCCATGGTTGCCGCCTTGATGGTGCTGTTGCGCTGTCGTTCGTCAAACTCTGCGGGCACAGCGAGCACGGCGTACCGCACAGGCAGGCCCAGTCGCTCCTCGGCCAGGAGACGCAGCTGATCCAACATCTGCGCGCCCACCCACTCCGGGGTGACGGTCTGCTCCGCACCCCCGTGTCCCCGCAGCACGAACACCACCTCCCCGGATACCTGTCGCACCTGCCAAGCCGCACGACCACATCATCGACTTGCTTCGTTACAGACATCCATTCATGAATCTCGGCTCATTCATTCATTGGTTAATGTGTGCCAGCTCTTCAGCTAGGTACATTCTCTTGTCACAGATGATGTCACCGGGAAGTCGATTCTTATGCTCACGATATGTGCATCAATTCACGTTCGTAATCATCTACTGCATACGATTCACGAATAAACATGCAAATGTTACTTGCAGGCTACGGAAACAAGATAGGCAAATACAGATAATATGGAACGGCGCAAGCACCACATAAGATCTTGCCAAGACTAAACAGTGCAGCACAGAATATAACCAAGCGAGTACAAACATAACACGAAATAATTTATTCGCTAATCAAATCATATTCCCACGCTAATCACAGGGAGGAGGGGGGGGAGCTTCCGTCGTTACGCACGAAGCCAGCACTCACCGTGAACTGGTAGCGCCCGGCCTCGCGCTCCAGCTCGCCAGGTGAGAAAGCGCGCCCGATGAAGCGCTTGGCGTCGTAGAGCGTGGCGTGCGGGTTGTCGGCCGCCTGCTGCAGCGCGGGAAAGCCGGCAAGGACATGGCCGTCGGGGCCCGCGGCCACGACGCTGGGGAAGGCGCGTCGCCCGTCCGCGTCGGCCAGTACCTCCACCTGCGCGCCGTGCGGATATAACCAACCATGCCTGAGTACAACACTCCCATCTACGAGCAAAGTGGCTGCGTTTGTGTCCTGTGTTTCCGTTCATGACTGATGGTGATTTGCATTGCTTGTTAAGGTGGTATGGTACAAACCTGCAATATAGATGTTTACGAATGAGCCACAGTTACTTCGTCTGCCCTGTGTGGACTAAGTCTAATACGAGTACCTGGAGTGGAAATTATACATTGACATGGGAACATTGGGGAGACAAATGTGACTGGGTGTGGCGCTGTAGGTTTAATGAATCGCATCTGCTGATCAAGATGCCTGCAGGAGGCTGGACAGCTAATGTGTTTGACCCAAGAGTGTGAAATTTGTACATGTGGAATTTCCTGGGACAATTTGTATTATTTCCACAAAACGAGATATTCAACTTAATCGGTCATTCATTCCAAATGAAGACTTTTGTAAATTTCCTTACTCATTGGTGCATTTTCTGGATTGTCCAATCTGGTTTCATTTTGGTGGCCATTCACATACACCTAAATGAGACAATTCTCCAAAGTTTTTCTCCCAATGTTCCAAAAGGATATCCTCATAGTATTTATTACTCATTAAGGTTTTTACGAATGACCCACAGCTACAAAATAAATTGACCGGAACGCCTCATGTTTAAGAAATAACATAAATATATTGACGGATTGCTCTGTCCATAACTATATTTGCGCTGCCATCAGAGGGTATTCTGTTGGACTTAATTGTTCCCTCCAACATTTAATGACAAACTCAGGTGCCTTCAGGTAGATCCATTCCTGTATAGCACATAGTGGGTTCAAATTTCTGTTTTTCTTCAGGAAGTAGTGTTCATTTAAGTGTCAAGTACTTGAAAAATGTATGGCATAGTTACTAATTTCACTTAAGGCGGTAAAATATAAATACCCTTACTTTTTCAAATGTATTTGGGAGAGTTAAGGAGAACGAGAATTCTAAAATGTGTAAAAATATCTCTACTGTGAATGTTAGTGATTGTCCATATGCTGAAGCAGTAACGGTTTTCATACGAAATAACACACCTCCCCCACTCCAGCATGGTACACCCCGATTGAGCAGTACGTGGTGCCCAGGTCGATACCAACGATTCGAGGCTTTGGTGGGGGCAGGTACTGCTGTCCAAGGTAACCGGCAAGGAGCAGGGCCAAGACTGCCATGCCTGTAAAAGGAGACACAATTGCGATGACGTGACAATGCTGGGGACATTGACCACATATCTTCATTTTTTATGCTTTAGCAAATTAATGTTCGTAGTCTTGTCAAGATGTCATGCTCTGGGAGAGTTTAGCCAAATGGAAACCAACGGCTCAACATTTGCACAATACAGAATAACCATATCCTAACATCAAATTACCAATATTAGTTTTGTATCAAGATACGTATCGGGAATTATTTTGTGACAGTACACGTCCCAGTTAAGGTAAAGGTAAATGTGATACGTCAATGGCACTGGTTAGATATAGAGAAGTGCATTGAATACGCACGACATTCCACACGGTTAAGTGTGACACGGGTAGCATAAACTGCAGACATTACAGGGATGTAAAGTGTAATGCACCTGATGAGTGTCACGTGAAAGGCACTACATTAATAATCCAAAGTACAACGTGGGTTATTTTTCATAGAGACTGCAAAGCACAGATATTGCAAGGCTATTTAGAGAAGCAAGTGTAAAAGGCACAAACATGGAACACATGCAAAAGGTAATGTGACATATAGGGCAAATGGTACTACAAACATGACAAGGCTGCACACACGAACAACAGCGGTGATTTTACACAGAGGTGCGTCACAGGCTATGTTTGGGTCTTTTGCATGAGGCAACATGAGAAAATGTCTATAACATCTGACACGAAATTGGTAATGTGACGTGTAAATAGCCATTACGCCTGACACATGTAAGAGGGACTTGATACATTACAGGCTATATACAAGCACATGTGATAACCGATATAACAAGTGCAATAGGCTATGTCACGATACACTCCACTACTCCCGAGAGTATTTATCTGGCTCCAACACCTGTGTAAAATTACAGCTGTTGCTCAACACCAGCCATACGAGTAAGTCAGGATGTAATTAAGGATGAGGAGGGTTTCGGCCACAACCGTTTGGAGGAAATGACGAATGAGTTAGATGTTGCGCATACCGAGGAGGGCAGAGTTGACATCATAATCTGTTTGTACTGGGGAAATCCGATGAGCTATAATTTCTTCACAGATGTCCAGATGTGTAAAGAACGAGAGCTTAAGGCATCAGTGTGCACGCAATGGGTCTCGCATGTTTCCAGTGTGATGTCAAGAGGTCGACTTTTTTTTTCTAAATTAAATATTTTCTAACGAGTTTGTACTTAAGTTTTTGTCAATTTCTCTATATAAAAGTTGGAAGACTCAAGATGAGACGGCGTCAAGGAAAGATATTGAGAGTGGACTACGGCGGTCGAGTTCAGGGAGTCGTTGACTATATTGAGCCGGGTGTCATCGGCATGAAGGACTGAATGGTCGACATGAAACCCGTAGCTGATATTGCCAACTTGAAGCATATATAATGAAGCGCAGTTGGGCCAAGGGTGGAACCTCGTAAGGACACCAGGGCACAGGGATTTCTGAGCAGTCCTAGCAGTGTGAACACGTAGAAGTGTGTTGGAGATGCCTGCGCGACTCTGGAAACGCTCAGGGAGTTTGGAGCAGGAGAGACATCGGGCATTGACACGCGTCATTAGCGAGAGAGAGACGTCTCGTTAGGAGCACGTTGACAGGCTCTAACGCAGCCGTGACACGTGTCACGGCTGCGTTAGATACAATGCACACTCTGTGTGGCGATGCTGTTGCTGCTGCTGCGTAGGCAGTAGTGCACAAGCACAGCATAACAAAACAACGCATCAACACACTCGTCAACAACGCCGCCTTGAAAGGAACAATAAAACACATGTAATAGACGACGTTTCGGGCAATAAGGCCTTATCCACAATACATACCTAGCATGGTGTACTCGCCAGCCATGGCTCAAGTCTCCACCGGCTTCACGCCGAGTGTGGGAAGGAAGAAGAAGAGGGCGAGTTACTGCCTCCCGGGATCGGTAGCCACGTGAGACCGTCTGATATCGATAAGCCACCCGAGATCGATAGCCCCGTGAGACCACCCGAGATCGGTAGCAGCTCCAGATCACCCGAGACCGGTAGCCGTGTGAGACCGTCTGATATCGATAAGCCACCCGAGATCGATAGCGGCTCGAGATCGGTAGCCGTGCGAGATCACCCGAGATCGGTAGCCGTGTGAGACCGTCTGATATCGATAAGCCACCCGAGATCGATAGCGGCTCGAGATCGCCCGAGATCGGTAGCCGTGAGACCACCCGAGATCGATAGCCGCGTTGAGCCGCTTGAGATCGGTAGCCGTGTGAGACCTCTCGAGATCGGTAGTCGCGCGAGACCGCCTGATATCGATAAGCCACCCGATATCGATAAGCCACCCGATATCGATAAGCCGCTCGGTATCGGTGGCCCCCCGAGGAGTGAGCGTCGCTTCCTGCCCGGTGACGACGTCCGCACGTGGGCGGGTGACGTCGGCGCCAACGCGCTACGGGTCCCGCCACGTGCCGTGTCAACACGCGCAACAACCAAAGCGCGTTTCGTAATTAAATTTTTGACAGCTCCTAGGCATTGCACTTGACCACGTGTTCTTCTAACAGGGGAATTGAGATTGCAGGTCCACACGGCGTGCAACCGTTTCAATACGGGCAAAAAAACATGTGTTGTATATTTCTTTGTGTTTCTCCCTTATGATGGTGTTTTGTAGGATGAACGTTGGGATTTATAAGGGCACGTGGTGACCAATAAGGTCTTAATTGGTCTGATTAAGGTAGGGGGCACTGACAAGGGGTTGACAGGTATGTAGTGGGGAGTGTACTAGTGGTGAGTAGTGGTGGTGATTGTCTATTTGTTTGTGTTTCTCCCTTATAATGGGATGGCACTTTGTAGGATGAACGTTGAGATGTATAAGGGGAACGTGGTAACCACTAAGGTCTGATTTGGTCTGTAATAAGATAGGGCACTGATAAGGGGTTGACAGGTATGCTGTACTATATATAAACTATTTATATATATATTTTTAATGTTAACGTGTAAGGCCCCACTGAGTTATGTCAGAAGCGACATGGAAATCACAAATGATATGGCTCAACGAAATGGCTCATCACGTGGAAATGTATCGCAGCCAAATACCCCGAAATGTTCAAGTTCAAGTCCATGTATTAGGTATAGCCCTGTGAGCCATTCGGTTCTTGAATCGGGTGCAACCACAACAAACAAAAAACTAAAACATCTAAACGTGACTGTGTGACTTTGTGCAAACAGAAAATCCAAGAAAAGACAGCAAAATATTGCAGAATGTGGAGGGGAAACCCCGGGGACTTTACATTTCCAAACGTTCAGAGGCCACTTCGTTGAGCTCTCATTTGTGGCCAGATTCCCTTCTGAAAAGAGAAGCTTCATAGCTCGGTGGGCATGACCCGGTTCTGTGTTTAATCTCTCTCTCAAATTTAGCATTCTCAGGAAGAACGTAATCAACCAGGTAGGGTGTTGACTGTTATGTTATCCGACTCTCTGTTGTATTACATTACATTTCTAAGTATACTAGATTTATGTTTCTATTTCATTTATACCTGATGATGATTGTTTGTGTTGCAATCGAAACGTCGTATGCTAGTATTTAATTTATTATTTTCTCTTTATACGTGACTTTACCGAAAGAACCAAAGAGTAATGACCTGATTTAAAGCTTTCGTGACTGCAGGGATTCATCTTGGTTCTTTCGGTAAAGTCACGTGGAAGGGAAGTAATAAAATAATAAAAATAGTATTGTTTTATTTATATTATTGTATTACTTCCCTTCTACGTGACTTTACCGAAAGAACCAAGAAGATGAATGACCTGGCAAACTCAAATTTAGTTTTATCTGTATATTATTAAGTGCTTTGTTTATCTGTATATTATTAAGTGCTTTGTTTATCTGTATATTATTAAGTGCTTTGTTTCATATACTTTGCACTCCCATAGTGTTTTTGTACTGCTTGTTGTTGTTGTTAACGTTCTAACCCGCCTCCCCTTACTTGACATCTGCCACTAAGAGCTTCACAGCTCATCAGATTCCTTCCAGCATGAACAGATCCTGACCGGTCAAATGACGATTCGTCGATTCCAAAACTCCGCGCTTCGCCGCGTCACACACGATTCCGATCCGAGCCATTCGCCCACGTAGGAATCGAATCGTGATAATCACCGCAGCGTATATCACCCGAATCGATTCCGCCACCACCACCAGCAGCCACCAACAACAAGAAGCGATGGCGGCGCGCTGGAGTTGCGAGAACGTCGTGGTCGAGTACAGGGACGCGCAGGTCACCCGAGCTCACAGCGCCCATTCGCCGCGTTGCCTCACTCTTAAATGAACGTCTCGCAACTACTTTTTGCTGGGTGGGCGATGGGCGGTGTGGGGTGGCGAGTTGGTAGAGGCAAGGAGGAGCCGGTGCGGTAGAGGCGGCGGGGGTCGCACGGAGACCGGCTCCCCTTCCTGGCACGGCTCGGCTCGGCACGGCTCGGCACGGCTCGGCTCGGCTCTGTGCTCGGCACGGCTCGGCTCGGCACGGCACGGCTCGGCTCGGCTCGGCACGGCTCGGCTCGGCACGGCTCTGTGCTCGGCCCGACCATTGGCGGGTTTCATTGCAAACGGGGGGGGGGCCCTTCTCACCCGTAGGCGAACAGCGTTGCGATTTGTAAACACAATCACGCGGCGCGTCGGTGTTCACGCAATTTAGTCAAATGCATATTCTGTGCCGTTGTGTGTGCTTGTGACTTAAAGCACAGTGCGTGTGTGTGTGTGTACAGAACTACATTGCGTGTTGCACGTGTGTGTGTGTACAGCACTGTGCATTGCGTGTTGCACGTGTGTGTGTGTACAGCACTGTGCATTGTGTGTTGCACGTGTGTGTGTGTGTACAGCACTGTGTATTGCGTGTTGCACGTGTGTGTGTGTACAGCACTGTGCATTGTGTGTTGCACGTGTGTGTGTGTGTACAGCACTGTGCATTGCGTGTTGCACGTGTGTGTGTGTACAGCACTGTGCATTGTGTGTTGCACGTGTGTGTGTGTGTACAGCACTGTGCATTGCGTGTTGCACGTGTGTGTGTGTACAGCACTGTGCACTGCGTGTTACACGTGTGTGTGTGTACAGCACTGTGCATTGCGTGTTGCACGTGTGTGTGTGTACAGCACTGTGTATTGCGTGTTGCACGTGTGTGTGTGTACAGCACTGTGCATTGTGTGTTGCACGTGTGTGTGTGTACAGCACTGTGCATTGCGTGTTGCACGTGTGTGTGTTGTCAGCACTGTGCATTGCGTGTTGCACGTGGTGTGTGTTACCGCACTGTGCATTGTGTGTTGCACGTGTGTGTGTGTACAGCACTGTGCATTGCGTGTTGCACGTGTGTGTGTGTGTGACAGCACTGTGCATTGCGTGTTGCACGTTGTGTGTGTGTACAGCACTGTGGCATTGTCGTGTTGCCGTGTTGTGTGTGTGTACAGCACTGCTGCATTGCGTGTTGCACGTGTGTGTGTGTGTACAGCACTGTGCATTGCGTGTTGCACGTGTGTGTGTGTACATCAACTGTGCATTGCGTGTTGCACGTGTGTGTGTGTGTACAGCACGGTGCATTGCGTGTTTGCACGTGGGTGTGTGTACATCACTGTGCATTGCCCCGTGTTGTGCATTGCGTGTTGCACGTGTGTGTGTGTGTGTACAGCACTGTGCATTGCGTGTTGCACGTGTGTGTGTGTGTACAGCACTGTGCATTGCGTGTTGCACGTGTGTGTGTGTGTACAGCACTGTGCATTGTGTGTTGCACGTGTGTGTGTGTACAGCACTGCGCATTGCGTGTTGCACGTGTGTGTGTGTGTACAGCACTGTGCATTGCGTGTTGCACGTGTGTGTGTGTACAGCACTGTGCATTGCGTGTTGCACGTGTGTGTGTGTACATCACTGTGCATTGCGTGTTGCACGTGTGTGTGTGTACAGCACTGTGCATTGCGTGTTGCACGTGTGTGTGTGTACATCACTGTGCATTGCGTGTTACACGCGTGTGCTCTCTGCAGTACTCTACTCTGGTGTGTCATGTAAACATTGGGGAGTGGGGAAGTGTGCTGCGCTATACGACCCGAGTTCAATTCCCGCTCACGGCCACCAACATCGGTGACGATTTTCTGAACCAGTCCTGGGCCTTTCCATTCAAAATGAGTACCTGGTGCGGTGTGTAAACATCGCCACTGGGGAGACGAAGGCGGCCGGGCGTGGTGCTGACCACCCACCCCCTTCATAGGTGCTACTCGCTAACAACACTTGCCCCAACAGTCTGTTAAGCCTGTAGGGAGGGTGGGGGTCGTGGTCATTGCTGAATAACATTTTACATATTCTTGGTTCTTTCGGTAAAGTCACGTAGAAGGGAAATAATAAAATAATACAAATTAAAAAAAATAAAAATTCTCAACACAAGCAATCATCATCAGGTGTGAAATCCACAGCAAGAAAATTTGAACTTTGCAGTCGAAACGTCGTGAGAATTTTTATTGTTTTATATTTGTATCATTTTATTATTTCCCTTCTACGTGACTTTACCGAAAGAACCAAGAATATGAATCCCTGCAGTCGCGAAAGCTTTAAATCAAAACATTTAAAATAATTAATTCGTGGCCCCCTTTGCGACCCACTTGCTGGATGAGAGGGCCTTCCAGAACCGTCGTTGGCCCATGGGGGTGTCTGTTGACGATACTTCACCCACGCTGGTCACCTTTTGGGGTGAAGGTGCAGCAGCAGAGATGAGGTTCATGTAGCACTCAACACTGTGGCCCGGAATCCAACCCAAGTTGCCAGGTTTATAACAGGGGGCCCATTACTTTGTTGACGATATCCACGTTTATTACATCCATTGAACTGTACTTTTTTCATCTCCTTTTCTCATCCTGAGAAGAGTCTGCGTTGACTTTTCTTCAAGTGTGGACAGCTGGGCGATATTGGGAGGCTACTTGGGTACGCCTGTCAATACAGCGCTGTTGAAGGTCCCGGAGTTGGTGGATTCCGCAAAAGTTTGCGAGACTTCCCGTGAGCGTCGAGGAAGTGCAGTAGAAAGGAAATGCATTCGAGCAAAACGTGGACTCTACCTGACCCGTCTGTATGAGATGAGAGTGTCTCCCCCGAGCTCGCGTGGCTTTTATCTGGGCACTCTGGTTTCCCTTCCACGTAAAAAGAAAACACTCATTCATTGGCCGATAACACCTTAATATGTAGAGGACCGTAGAGCTTTGGGCAGTGGTTGGCACCGTACTCATTGTCTGGCTCCTCCTCGTGCCTCTGAGTCGTTCTCTTCGAGAGTGAGCGAATACATTACAAGGCTGCCAATCTTGCTATCTACAACTTACTCCTCTTCACTATGCGGTTACTGCTTAATAATTAGCTCTTGTAGAATACGTCGTCGTTTGCTTCGTCTGTTGTTGGGTTTTTTTTGGTATGTGTTAATCATTTCTGTGCGTGAGTAGCTAATATTTATATGTGTGAACACGTGTTTGCGGTGTCAACAATGCCCCAGCCGGCAGGGTGAGATTGAGAGTGGAATGTGGCTGCTGCATGTTATTACATTGTGTACACTACTGTATGTATAATGTACATCACGTTTGGATTATTATTATGTGTATGAGCATAGCACACGTGGGTATGTCAACCAAACGAGGTCTGACCGCTTGTGTAACTTATGCCAGCATCCCATTGGTGTTGTTTAGTCACGCACTGCCTGTTGTGTGGAAGCATGTAACACGTCCTCCTCTGACTACTTTCTGACCACCCCTTTTCTGTGTTTCATTAAGCGTGCGCGTTTGGCAGTGTGCAGTTCTATTGAACGTGCGTGTCAATAAGGCAGTGTGTCTTTCCAAGTAATGTACGTGCAACTGATATTCCATCCTCTTGACAGCAACGTTGTGTGAATGTAACTATTGTCATACGAGATTGCAGTCGTCATGGTGGTTTTCTGACCCACTGCTGTTGTTCTGCAGGCCACCGCAATGTCCGTCGACTGCCAAGGCCAAACAGCTGTGCTGTCCGGGTGAGGCCTACTCCTGCCAAGGAGGCTGCCACTCCCGATCGCACCCCACCATTGCTCTTACTCACCAAGTGAAACCTTGTGATGTGGTGAAATCGTAGGCGATCGATAACTGATTGAAATCAATAACGGTATTGCAGCAGTCAGTTGAACCCCAGGTGCTTTGGTGCTACACACATTTCATCCAGCTCTCAGAGGCAAGGGTCGATGGATCACGGACGTTTGGGAACATGTCAAAGCTGCTTGGGTGTGAGGTGGCCAGGCAGTGCAGCAAGTGGCTTTGGCAACTCGTCACTGTAGACCTTTGAGTGCTGTTCCCTCAATGCATGGGGTTTTCTCTGGGTGCTTTTTGTCTCGTTGCGTGTGTTTATAACATCCTTTAGATCGAATATTCCAAACAACCCAGGGCAGGATCCTCCTGCAAAGAGCATTTTGAGCCTCAATCTGACTGATGTGGATAAACAAATGGCAGAATTATTACACATCATCTGACTACCTGATATTTTAATATTATTTCATGCAAATATATAATGCAGATCCTGTTATGAATTGCAATATCAGGGGCCTCATTTTCACATCGGCACACAATCTTAGGAACACTTTTTACTGGTATTATTTGCATATCATTGTAATTGTATCTGATAAAGATAAACTCGCATTGCTTCAAGCCTTTTCCAATGACTTTGCTTGCCCTTGCGATGTTCAACTTGTCACTTATATCTTTTCTGTACATGTACTGCCATTTTTTGTCCATCTACTGTGGGATGGAGGCCTCTCCACACCCTCCAGGTCATGGGGGTTGTTTGAATTTTCTCTGGTCAGCGCGAGTTGGTCGAGCTGGGGAGCAGATACTTTGGAGGCTAGTACAGTACAACAATATATTCTAATGCACTGCCCTTTACCGGCAGTATAGCCCTGCGGTTGTCTGTAAGTATCTTTATTTGTAGACGCTGTTTTTAAAACCAAATTGTCTTTTTGTCGTGCGCCTGCTGCTTCTATCTGTCAGGCGGAGGTACCTGTACATGATAAACCTAGACTCCCCATCGGAGCTGGTGAAGAAAATCTCCCGGCAGAGCAAGTGGGACGTCGGTGCCGTGCAGTGGAACCCCCACGAAGTGTCCAAGCATTTCTTCGCCGCTTCGGTACGACGTCTCGACGGAGGCCCTCGGGTGGCCCGTAATGGCTCTGTTTGTCCTGATTGTCGTTCCTCGTCATGAAGGCAGCTGAGTGGCTCGAGAGGACAGTGCCGTGTCACAACTATGCGCTAGCTCCGCTTGGATCCGAGGTTCAGATACAGGTTTCAGCCACCTATTACAGGGTGCAAATAATTTTCTTGGTTCTTTCGGTAAAGTCACGTGACTTTACCGAAAGAACCAAGAAGATTAATCCCTGCAGTCACGAAAGCTTTAAATCGAAATTTAGCTTAATAATCTTTTTTGCACTTATATGGGACTATCATGTTTAATTGAAAAAGAACGGATGATATCCTCTAACATGATAACAAATGTATGTTAATTGCTTAAAAAAGTCAAAGAGTCTCCACTTGTTCGCCATCATTGTCAATACATGCCTGGAATCATCTCCAGGTGGTCTCCAGAGCCCGGAGGCACATTTCTTGTGGCATTGTTGCAAATTCTCAGAAGGGTTAACATTTTTTTGAAGCAGCCTGTATTTAGCCGGGTTCTTGGTATAGTCTGCATAAAAAAAAACCCGGAATAGTAACTTTGGTAATTCACTTAATTTCGCTTATTGCAGGCCTGAGCAATAAAAAGTGTGACGGTCCATTTTTGCACGACGTATAAAACTTTTGCATTCATTCTGGATAAATACTCCTATTGACATGACTTCAGTAGTCGTCTCACGATGTCGTCTTCTGGGGGACCTTTTGACATGGCGAGAGCTTCGAATGGAAATGTAGTTATCTCATAACGCGATACCGCCAGCGCAATTGAAGTGTAACTGAAAATAAATGAAATCGCCATTTGCAATGATCATCAATCGACTGCTGTTTAAACGATTATTGCCCTCCTAAACGTGTGGTTTCCATCAAGACATGAAGCAATCTGGTCAATGAAAAAGTTGTTATGTAAATGCATACCACTGCAGCGTGACTTTTGCCTTGAAAGAAATTAACGGACTCCTTGGGTTGTTATACGTAAAGTTTCACGAGGTTGACTTGGCCTCCATTTGTTAATGTCACGGTGTCGGCATTGGCACTGGGAGGAGAAAGGCAGCTACTGCCTTGTGTCCTCGTGAGCTGGACATCTGTGAAAAAGATCTTCGTAGTTCATCGGATTCCTCCAGAATGAATACAGATTAAGATTTTGATGGGCCGTGCTACTCTTAACATGTGCACACTGACAGCACCCTCCCTAACAGTGTATACTACATTCGAGCATCGATTATCTGGCAGCTTCGGGGGGAGGGAGTGCCTGATAAAATAAAATGCATAATCACTAATCATTTAAAATACTTATTTTTGCACATTCTTAGATAACATTCGGTTTTTAGGTGTTATTTTTGTGTTTCAAGCATGTTTCCTATATGAAATTAGCATTGAAAACTACAAATAGACAAAAATAATGTTAAATGTTACTGTATTTACTATACCGTACTTACCATTCCAGTTGTATGTAGTATATAATGTGCTGTGTATAATATTTAACACTGAAATCTACTTTTGTTGTCACGCACATGGTGCCGATTGCCGAACTGGTACAACCTTTGGAGTCGTTTTGCCGGTTTCGCCGAATTGGCCCCGGGACTGACGAATAATGTTAGAAGCCGGATAATTACCGCAGTGTCGGATAATCGATGATCAACTTGTACTAAACTTTGGTCTTGTGTTTTTTTTGTGCTGCAGTGCAACCAGCAGGTGGACTTGTACAAGTGGAAGGATGGCGTTGGGGAGGTTCCAACATCATTGCGGGGACACACGCGTGTGATCAGGTGCAGCAGCGCAGCTTGCAAGCATGATATCAGCCTGTCAGGCAGTTCTTAATCAATGCACACAACTCTACATCACTATTTAAGAGGCATGTTTCAATGTACCCTCCCAGTTATTAGGCTAACCCTAATTCTCACAATTCACGGTCATGATTGGATTGAAGAATTGATTCTGTTTTGTCTAATAGTTATTGCGTCGCTTGTATTTTTTTATTTTTAAGTCTCATTCTTACAGCTTTGTTGGCATGATACTAAATGTAACATTTCCATTGTTTGAATTTACTTTAAATCTACTTTATATATTTTCTCTTGCACATTTATATGCCTGGTATCGTGAGATATAAATCTATTTTAATTTGAGTCAATACATCGTAACATGCTGACTAGTTAACAGGCTAACTTTATTGTTATGGCAGACTCGTCACATGTTTAAAGTATTCAGCATGAACTTCATATATATAATTGAATGGTGTTCATAACTTATTTGCAGCATCTTGTGCATGTGTTCTTTTCATCTTTAAAAAAATAATAGTTTATTTGTAAAGCGAAAATCTCCTTATTCTTGGTTCTTTCGGTAAAGTCACGTAGAAGGGAAACAACAAAATAATAAAAATATAAACATTAAAATTCTGACGACGTTTCGACTGCAACACAATTATCAGGTGTGAAAAACACAGCAAGAAAATGATGATGATTGTGTTGCAGTCGAAACGTCGTGAGAATTTTATTGTTTTATATTTGTATTATTTTTTTTGTTTCCCTTCTACGTGACTTTACCGAAAGAACCAAGAATATGAATCCCTACAGTCACGAAAGCTTTCAATCAAAATTGAAAATCTCCTTGTTTGCGGTACTTAATGTACGCAGAATGAAATAACGATCAAAATAAGTCACAGCCCTTTGTCGATGCACTCATTGATGAAAGCCCTGACCATGCCCTTCCATGACGGGCGTTGTTTTGCCAAACTTCACGCTTGTCAGCACGGGATGGCGAAGGGCGGCTGCCCAGAGTCAATTCAAATTTCACTCTACACTGACATTGTGGCTGAAGTCAAATTTGGGTTGCAGCGGTTCGTAACACAGTGCCCTAACCACTCCACCGCTGCTTCGAACCTTATTCATATTTTGATGTGTGTAGTGTGCACACTATGATGTTTGTGTGTGCATGCCCTTATTTGTCGAAAGTGTGATGATGTAATATTTTGGCGGTACGTGTGCCGTCGGCAGTGACCTGGACTTGGTCGTGGTTTGAGCACGAGTACCTGGTCACGTGCTCCGTAGACACGTACATCTACATCTGGGACATCAAGTGAGTGTGCACAGGCAGCCAAGAACCACTTTGAGGCTCCCCACAATAATAGTGTCAACGGCATTGATGTCAGCTCGATTAAATCATTGCTCTGATAACATTAATGTGTAATTCAGGAATCCCATGTATTTTACATGTGTGCAGACACTTATGTGCGTAAACAATGAGCAGTTGCTATGTGATCACTTGTTATCTTTTTTAAAATAAATATTGAGTAGTTTTATTTGTTTGTAACAAACGTTAATCCTTATGCTGTTTTACAAGAATGACCAGCAGAGGACCTTAGTGAGGGGAAAAAAGTAAATTACAGAAAAAAAGCAAGTTGCAGCATATAACTCAACTGATTGATATACTTTATAATTCCATCATATGTTATATGGAGCAATATATGTAAGATATAGCATGTATTGATCATGACATACGCATTTGATACTTATATATACATAAAGGGAGAGAGCTGCATTCTCTTGTGGTATTTAATTGCCTCTAAGGATATATTAATTTTCACATGCGATCTTTAACAGGGACACAAGGAAGCCAGCCATCTCCCTCTCAGCTGTTGGTGAGTTGTCCTCTTTGTAAATGTTGTGGTTTCACGCTTCAACACACCGGTGGGCTAAAGCAGTGGACTATTTGTCTTTTGTCAACGTGACACTTTTTTGTTGATTGGCCGTGTCGGGTGGTGGAAGGTTACGACACATTTGTTGAGTAGTAGACGGAGGTACTCGGAGACGGAGGTGAGTTAGGGGCTTCCGCCAGGGTTTATTAACACGGTTCCCTCTTTACCCCTTCTACTATCCCCGTTCCTCCAGTGACCCCGCTTACGTCACGGGGTCTCCCTTAAATACCCTAGGAGGGGTGACGTCACGTGCACTGCCCAGCGCGTGCGACCCCACGTCCCGTGATGTCACCGCACCGGACAGCGCACATGACGCTACCACTCCCCTCTACTCCTCTAAACATTTATAAATAACGCGATCTAACCCAAAAACGTTGATTATGAATAATATTGGTCGCGAAAGCCTACGTGTTAATCTGTACTTAATTTACACTATGTCCTATGGACCATAAATCTAGCGCTACCTGAGATATACATTTGAAGCTCCCTTACACTAATTTCAGAGTACATCAAGTCGAAGCTGAGGTTGCTCATCCGAAAGAGGGAGCTATTGCAACATCTGAGTTATGTGGCAATAGGCAGTGATGGCCTTTAAGGCAAGTGTGTGTGTGTGTACTGTTGTGTGTTTGTGTGCCTGTGGAGTGGTAGTGTATTGGTTAGCACGCTGTGCTACGAACTCGACGACCGAGTTCGATTCCTGCTCACGGCCAACACCAGTGACAATTATGTGAACCGGTCATGGGTCTCCCCTAGGTCGACTTAGCCTCAAATGAATACCTGGTGCAGTGTGTGAAAACATCGCCACTGGGAAGACGAAGGTGGTCGGGCATGGTGCTGGCCACCCACCCCCTCGTGTTCCGTGCCCGCCTTCATAGGTGCTCACTAACAGCACTTGCCCCAACAGTCTTCTAAGGCTATACTGGGGGTGATCTTTGTCTTGTTTGTGTGTAGCTGGGGCATCCCAAGTCAAGTGGAACAAGAGGCAGAGGGACACTCTGGCGACAAGTCACGACGGGGACGTGCGCATCTGGGACAAACGGGTGGGCTGCTCCAGTCTGTGCCAATACACCGGTCTATGCTACTCTGAACAATACCGCGCAGCAACACACAGTCCAAATTAATGAAGCTCAATGCAACACATCTCGGTGCAAAACAACACAATACACTGCAATACAGAACTATCTGGCCCAGTCATTTTAAATTTAGGTTGATTAGAGTGTGTGTGTGAAGATTTTCCAGAGTGCAGAAATCATAAGACTTCGGATTTTACCATCTGAAAGTCTAAATTTCACATTTTGCCATGCGGTTCTATATATATATATATTTTTAAACCTAGGTCTTGGAAAGTTTACATCAAGTAGTTTTCGATGGTTCTGAACACAAACATGACACTTTAAAAACAAATTTTCTCTGTTTTAATCTGACTGTAATCGTAAATCCCATATGCCAAATGATGATATAAATATTTGTAAATGTTGATGCGAGTACTGATTAATGATGTTAAATCACACTGCTGCACTGCTGTGAATTGTTGAGGTTCACTGATCATGACGCTGCTGCTGCTGCTGGTGATGACGTGGTTGTCACTGCTGCGTTTGCAGAAAGCCACGGCACCCGTGGAGTATATGGCTGCTCACCTGTCCAAGATCCATGGGCTCGATTGGCACCCAGACAATGAATTCATCTTGGCCACCTCCAGCCAGGACAACTCCGTCAAGGTGACTCGGGCCAGAGAGATTGGCGCATTGTTCACTTTGCCGTAGCCACGGTGTCAACTTGAAGAGGTCATCATTGACAGTGCCTTTAATACTACCGCAGCTTGCCATTGTTTGCTTCTTTCTGATAGGTCCCCAGTTGTCGTAAACTTCTTATCGCACCTTCAAGGGCTCCTCTTACAATACTCCCACTGTCTGGATGATAATGATAATAATTTAAAAACTCAACACATCCGTCAATGATGGGCTGCCTTAAAAGGGAAAAAATATATATAACAGGCAACGTTTCTGGAAATGTGCTCTTTAGAAAGGGTCATTACCTGAAATGTCATCTCATATATTGTTATTTTTTAAAGCAGTGTTATTGACAAATGAGAGGTTTTACTGGTAGGAACCTCCTAGGTTACACCAGCCCACAGGGGATTCTTTGGTCCGTCCGTCGTGCAGGGAGGGGCTGGGTGGGGAGGGGAGGGTGGAGAGGGGCTGGGTGGGAAGGGTGGGGCTGGGTGGGGAGGGGAGGGTGGGGAGGGGCTGGGTGGGGAGGGTAGGGAGGGGAGGGTGGGGAGGGTGGGGCTGGGTGGGTGGGGAGGGGCTGGTCTCCCCGTGCTATACTCAACGTTTAACCTACTCACGCCGGCTTGTGCCCGCCCTCACAGTCGGGCATATTTGCGGAATACACCACGCCGCCGTTGACCCTGGCCATTGACCGATCAACCCAACGTTCCTACCAGCTCCCTCCGCGGGAATGTGTTTTTGTATTGGCAAATAATTTGTCTGGATTTAGGTCTTTCCCGTTGGTCGTAAAGCTGCTGCCACCTGCTTATCTCGATAATCTAACCTCTTCGATCCTCCACGTGCCCCACCCATCGGAGCCGCTTCTTCATTATGTTCGCAACACTTTATCGAGTGGTGTCGGTATTGTCATAAACAATAATGACAACAACTTATTTGACTGTTTAAAGTGTTGCTAAACTATTTATTGATTGATTGTTTACGGCGACTGACGAAAAATAATAGCGCAATTCATATTGTAAGTAATGCTGCAATCGATTGTGCCATGCAATATAGTGGTGCTTGTGTAATAAAGATGGCATCAGTAGCATACACGATCACATGACATGGTTTTTGTCTTTTCACAGTTCTGGGACATTCGAAACCCTCGGAAGAACATACATGTGCTGTCGTGCCAAGTTCCTGTGTGGAAAGCACGGTATACGGTGCGTATTGTGATTGTGTGTGAGCGGATGTGCATAGACATGTATCCTTATGTGTCTTATTTTGATGTGTACCTTAATAGATGTACCTTTATGTGTGGATATGTAACCGGTTATATTTGTGTATTAATGTATGTATCAGCATGTATGTAACTGTGATTGCGTTTGTGAGGCTGTTTATTAAAGGGAAATTATGCATCATTCATTAATCTTCTACATTGCAGGCAGTTTAGCTAAATATATTGTTGTACTCTACTTCTTCGGTCCCACATCTAAGCCATTACGCGTGAATACTGGAGGTAAATAGAGGCCATTGTGAATAGTTTCGGCCACACCACCAGTTTTGAGTGTTATATGGTCCTCTCGATGTTGCTCATCTTGCAGCAGCAACATCCTAACCGGGGGATTGTGCGTGTGATTTGTGTGTCCTTTGTATCTCTGCATGCGGCGTGGGCAGCCTTTCAGCAATGGGTTGATCACGGTGATGGTGCCGCAGCTTCGGCGCGGTGAGAACAGCCTGCTGCTGTGGAATCTGGGAGAGCTGGGGGCACCTGTGCACACCTTCGTAGGGCACAACGACGTGGTGTTGGAGTTCAACTGGCGCAAGCAGAGGGAAGGTCAGTGTACACAGACAAGATCCCCAATTCTTAACCTTAACAGGCTTGGCGCAAGTGCTGTTAACGAGTACCTATGATATCCGGCACATCACATGAGGGGGTGGGTGGCCAGCACCATGCCCAACTACCTTTGTCTCCCCAGTGGTGATGTTTATGCATTGTCGCAGGTACTCGTTTGAGACCGAGTCGACCTATAGGAGGCCCAGGACCGTTTCAGATAATCGTCACCGATATTGGCTGTGAGCTGGAATCGAACTCTAGTCGCCGGGTTCATAGCGTCGTGCGCTAACCGCTACACTGCCACGCCTCACATTAAGGCACGCACATACACGAGCATACACTTACAAGTTGCTTCATCTCGTGTTCTTTAGATACAAATGAACAATTTCAGGTGTGTCCTTCAGATACCCATTCATTGCAAATTCCAAATATTATGAAATTACATGTATACATTTCATGTAATTTCTGCACATGTACATGGATACACATACAAACACACTGACATGCACACCAAGACAGATGCACGCATACAAGTGTTCCATCTGCTACTGGAAACTTGCAGGAACGACCTCGGGCGCATCAGTCGATGTGCTGTGAACTGCCACCCTCTCACTGATCTACTCGGTGGCAGGGTCCTGTCCTCCAGCCCGGTCCAGGAAACCCGTACACAAAACTGCCAGATGCACATTTGAATAATGCGATGCGCATCATAACTGGAAGACTGGAACTGACATCAGTCCTTTCGCTCCTTGTTCCAGGCGAATATTTGCCACCAAATATGTGCAGATACATGTAAACTGCAATGGAGTTTACTCGTTTCTTGCCAACAAAAACCTACTCGTCAACCAAGACCTCAACAAAGTACCTTGCCGCCAACCCTTAAGTCCCGTTCTGCCGTCTGGGATTGCTCCGTCACCATCTTAGAATCTCAGCCAGATCCAGAAGATCGCCTGGTGAATAGAGTGGAACAACGCGGACGTTCAGAATAAACACCTAATTCGAGACCCAAATATTGCACCTGCTGGCTTTGACATTCCTTCTTCAAGATAATGGTGGTGTAACCATCAACCTCGTCATAACATCAACAGGCCAATGTGCACATCCCCTTCATAAATGGAAAGTTAAAGACATGCCACAGTGAAATGTTGGCCCTGCATCTCTGGAATATATAGGTAAACTATCATCTCATCTCCTTCAACAGAGGAACGGCAAACGAGATTAACTCTTCTCCTGAAGCGCTCTCTTGCCTAGCAGACCTTGACATTTAGCTCCTGAATATATCGTCACATGTAAGAATAAAATCATTCATACGTGTGAATGCAGCAACACATTCATCACGTGGGGTTTCTCCCACATGCAAATAACACGTCTCTATGAATGAGCCTGGACAAGCCAATGCAAGGCCCTCTTGAAAAAGGGTATTGAGATTCAGTGAGGTTTCACTGAATAAATAACTATGTTTAGCTAATTTATATATTTTTGACTGTTTTAGCTGTACACCAGCACCTGTTGAGTATGTTATCCAACACTGGCAGTTGTTAAGGCCATCCATCTGCGAGCTTGGCTACCTTCATCCCTCGGCGTTAATGTTTTACCATGTCCACTGCAGCGTCACGTTTTGTGGAAGTCTCTGGTGTAAATAATTGGCTGAGATATTTATACCTGCTGTATCAAAGTACACATGTGGACAAAAGTGCACAAATTCGCGTACATGCTCTGGAGCATGACCTTTGTTGATGGGTTTGTGCTTGTGCAGGACTAAAGGACTTCCAGCTTGTGACGTGGTCCCGCGATCAGAGTCTACGCATCTGGAGGATCGACACACAGCTGCAGAGGGTGACTCCCGCCCCCATCCCTTAGCAACTGTTGTATTTGACTTGGTGTACGGTGATTTTTTTCTGCCATATTTTGCTGTCTTTTCTTGGATTTTCGGTTTGCACTTAGTCACATATTCACTTTAAGATGTTTTTTGTTCATGTTTTTGTTTTTTGTTTGTTGCGGTTGCACCCGATTCAAGAGCTGAATGGCTCACAGGGCTATACCTAATAAATGAACTTGAACTTGACTTAAGCTGTCCTTCACACTCACCTGCCCATGAATAAGCATCCACACCTAAAGAGTATTTACCCAGCATCTCCTCCAGCGTGTACAGGCTAATGATAGAATGTCGATAGTTATTTATAAAGTTTATCGGCAAAAAAAGGAAACCCGTATCTGCCAATGCAGGGAACAGGGCGTGTGGTGTGCAGCTGTGTTCCAGTGACAATCTCGATGGCACTGATGACCTTTTGGATGACTACACGGTGACCCCTGACATGGACAAGGGCTACTTGGCCCCCGACGCGGAGCCCAGCCCCCCCCCGCGGCCGTCCAACCACGAGGACCCGGGTGGGTATCACACAATCGCCAGGCCAACAACACACACCGAAACGAAGACTCGACTCACAAGACGAGTAGCGCTTGTACTCTCGATATTTACCTAGGTTGTGCATTCCAGGCTGTCCGACACTATGGTGATGCTTCATTAGTGAGGGGAAAAAAGGCTCTAAATTTTCTTGGAGGTTTTGTTTTCAGTGCTCTAGTGATATCCCGCGTTGATCTATTTAACACTATGGTAAGGGTGTTATAGGGAAGTCATTACAGTGCTAAAATTATGGGCTTGTATTAACTTAATAGTGTTTTCACTCCTTAACGAAGCTTCACACTCTTGTCAGATAGCCTGACATACAGCCTAGGTGCACCTCTATGGAGTAAGAGCTGTGAATGTTTTTTTAGGTTGCGTATTCCTGGAACAAATAGGGAATAATTGAAAGGTCCCCCTTTGAAGGTCATTCCACTTAAGTTTACATTTTCTTTTTAGAATCAGATGATCAAGTTTATAATTAGTAGAGGAGATGTGGCTGATTATCTACATCAGGAACCATTAATCAGGTATTTATTCGTCAAGTCCTTACCCTCAGCTGAACCCTGAAAATCATTACCTGAACCTAATCCTACCAAGTCTAGCTCCTATTTAACCATACCAAGCCTCAACTTACCCTAATAAATAGGCGAGCGACAATTAATCAACTCGTTGATTAAAATATATTCTTTCGATCGTGATAGTACCTGTAAGATTGTGTTTTTTTTTTACGATCTTATAATATATGTTTTCAAAATTTTAGCTTTCGGGAAATAAAATTAACTGAACAGAAGTATCACGCACTACATACAAAAAAATTATCTCTTCTACCATTTAATTATTAGCCCGAATCTTGTCGGTGTATGTATTTACGTTGAACTTTCGCACCGTGCGTAGCCAACCGTGCTAATCATTCAATCGCAGGGTGGTGGGGGGGGGGTTGAATCTTTACATACAAGACCATGCCAGGGTATTGTTAATGAGGGTGCTTATTCTCATTCAAGACTTCGCTTGCCTCCCAAACGTTGAATGTGCGATGAATATCGCCGCTTACTGCGGTCAACCTCGCGTGTCTCGTCTGCCTCCTGCCTGCGCCCCCCCTGCACCGGCAGGTGTGCCGAAGGAGATCGCCGCGGTGTCCCCGCGTGGCCGCCGGAGGGGCGACGCTGCCGTGCCAGGGCAGCCCCAGACGCTGCAGCAGGAGTTCTCGCTCGTCAACCTGCACATTCCCAACGTGGCCGTAGATGAGGTGCCGCCCACTTCCTCACACCCACTTCATCCCCCAAACCAATTGATAACAGCGGCACCTCGCTCGCATCTCGCTTTTACACACGCCGTGCGGGCACGGGTTTTTTTTGCGCGTCACTTCGCAGCTCTGGCGGATGTAAAAAGAGCATCGTAGCTCATCGGATTCCTCCGATGAAAGATTCTTAACTTTGTGGACTGTGCATTGGTGGCAGTTCCACTGCTGGTAATAAAGACATAGGATTTGCAAGAGATGGCTAAGTGTGATCATACCATGTTGGGGCATTGAGCTGGCACCAATGAGACCCCCCGGGGTTTGAATCTGGGTTCCAGCCACCTAAATGGGTTCAAATATTTTTGCTAGTTGGTGGTCCGAAACCGATTACCAATGAATATACGTAGCGACTTTGTGCTAAATATTTGTTTTATTCAACATGGCTTATTCCACTTCTGGGAATGACAAATCTTAGTTTTCTTGACAGGTGATGACTCTTATTAGGGGATATATGGGTGTGCCCCTAGCGTCCATTAAGAGACTTGTTAAAGTGACTTAAAATGTCATCTTCGCGAGTTTTCTGCAGCTGTTCTGAGAACACGTTATGATGTGCTCGTTGCTAAAAATATATAAATTTTTATTGAGGCATTGTGCGGGCCCGATACATCATTCTTTGGTTCTTTCGGTAAAGTCACGTATAAAGATAAAATAATAAATTAAATAATAGCATACGACGTTTCGATTGCAACACAAGCAATCATCATCAGGTATAATGAAATAGCGACATAAAATCTAACCAGAAAACTATAGACAGACATATAAGCAGACAGACATCACCAAGATACATAGAGAGAGTAACACAGGTACAGAGAGGGAGATCGTCTCTGTGGGGTGGCCTTAAATAGACAGAGGGGGGCGGAGGCAGAGAGAGGGAGGGGTTAGAGAAAAAATTTACATGTCAATGAGTATGAAGAGACGCGTAGTAAAGTACGCAGGCTTAGAGGGAGAAAGAACACACTATATTAAATAACCTAGCAAAGTATCGAAATGTTATGTAAAACGACACAGAGAATCGGTCAACACACAATTAACGCATAGCCTGGTCGATTACGTATTTCAAAGATTGCTAAGTTAGAATTTAAGTGTGAAAATTCCAAAGAAAGACAAAACATAAAAACAAGAGGAACGGAGACACACAACAGAGCAGAATATAAGAACGACAATAAACGAGTGTAGACAGAAAAAATTACACTAAATATACAGGCAGAGAGAGAGAGAACAAAAAACCCAGAGAGAGAGAAAAAGGTAAACTTAGAACTTCCCCGTAGAAGTGGTTCAATCTTAATTTTGGAGCTTTCGTGACTGCAGGAATTATTCTTTGGTTCTTTCGGTAAAGTCACGTATAAAGATAAAATAATAAATTAAATAATCTATTTAAGGCCACCCCACAGAGACGATCACCCCTCTCTGTACCTGGGTTGCTCTCTCTATGTATCGTGGTGATATCTGTCTGCTTATATTTCTGTCTATAGTTTTCTGGTTAGATTTTATGTCGCTATTTCATTATACCTGATGATGATTGCTTGTGTTGCAATCGAAATGTCGTATGCTATTATTTAATTTATTATTTTATCTTTATACGTGACTTTACCGAAAGAACCAAAGAATAATTCCTGCAGTCACGAAAGCTCCTAAATTAAGACCGATACATCATGTTGTGACGCACGTACACACTGTCAACATAAGCCAAACCGGTTATGAAAAGCAGGTGATAGAAAGATGGGGAAGAGTTGCTCGAGTTTTTAATGGAGATTCACCAGATTTTCGGGTGAAATTCAGATCTGGCCAGTATCCACCGGCCAAACGGTTAACCTTAAAAAAGTAGAAACAGGATAGTGTCTTTGCTATTATTTAAACTCCATTTGTTTTCTCTAATGTCAAAATATCCCTATCTCATCTGCACTTTCTCTTATCTTGCTGCACCCTAATGCCTTTTCTATATATTTCACATCTCACTGTATCAGTCTTTTTTTCTTCTCTCATCTCTTTACATTCCTTAATATCTATTTAAGACTTCACTTCATCATGGGACCTCCTTTGCCAGTACCAAAATATGAGAAAAAGTTTTTCCCCTTTTATTTGGTGTGAGGTTGTTAAAACACCAAACTGAAACCTTTTACTAGGAATCATGTCTGCATTAACCACAATACTTGTGGTCAAAATGCAAACCAAAAACATACTCTGATAATATTTGTGTAATACGAGAGAGTTCATCGATGAGCGCCGATCAGTGGAGAGGCTCAGCCGCTTGGGCCATCGCCCAATTAGAGGGATGGGCCGAGGTTAGGGGCGGAGCTCAAAAGGCTCGGGGGAAGTAACCATTTTTAGATTTAAAGCTTTCGTGACTGCAGGGATTCATCTTCTTGGTTCTTTCGGTAAAGTCACGTAGAATTGAAATAATAAAATAATAAAAATTAAACATAAAATAATTCTCACGACGTTTCGGCCACAACGCAAGTAGCCGTCCTCAGGTGGAGAACAGGTCTGTCGAGGAGACAGACCTGTTCTCCACCTACTTGCGTTGTGGCCGAAACGTCGTAAGAATTATTTAATTATGTTTTATTTTTATTATTTTATTATTTCAATTCTACGTGACTTTACCGAAAGAACCAAGAGGAAGTAACCATCTCGAAGGTTCGTGAGGGAGCGTGGCTGGAGGCGGGGATTGGTGACGTAGGCCAGGGGATGTCAGGGGAAGCGGAAGAGAGCTCGGGGTCAGTGTGTGGAGTCGGAGAGCGGGACCACGTCGCTCACCTCCAGGACGCCAGCGGCCACGTGGCGGGCCGGAGGCTTCCTCCCAGCGCACCGCCTGTCAACGGCGCGCGGGAGCGGGAGAGGTTGAGAGAGAGAGAGGAGACACGAGTAACCACCAGCCGTGCGGAACAGAGTGCGGCCGTGCCAGAGAGAGCGAGAGAGAGAGCGGAGCTTTCCAGTTGTGAAAGAAGTAATAAAGACGAAGACACAAGCCCAGATTGTCGTCGCAGTGGTTTATTTCATATGCATTGTCTTTGAAGCTGATTGGTCCACACCAGAGACAGCTTTCTTTTGAGCCTCGTCTCAAACGGTGTTAGACCAGAGGACGCCAAAAGGCGAACAGCACAAAGACAATGCACTATCAGAGTAATGAGAGCTTGGGGTGTGCATCTACATCATGGGACCTGTATATTCTATATTATCAATGTTTTTTGTTTGCATTTTGACCACAAGTATTGTGGTTAATGCAGACATGATTCCTTGTAAAAGGTTTCAGTTTGGTGTTTTAACAACTTAACACCTGTTTTGTTGCCAGATAAAAGGGGAAAAACTTATTCTCATAAGACTTTACTGTTCACCTTTAAATTTGGATCCAACTCGGATATCTTATTACGGTATTTCGCAGGGTAGCAGAGAATGCTATTCAGTGCACCGCTGGTGTCTAACAGTAATTTATTTGCCGTGACCTCGCAGGAAGGTGTGAAATCCGTTGAAGTGGATCTTAGTCATGCATTTGTGAAACCAAAAGGGAAGATGTACAATGGGTTAATTGATATTAATAAAAGTTAGTGCCACCTTGCGCATTCCGTGACGGTTTTTGTAGTCGAGCCCGAAAACATGCACAAGTGTGCACCCAAAGAAAGCTTGTAAATGTTGTGACTTTGCTCTCCAACACACCGGTGTGCTGTACTGGTTACAAATTGGCTTGTTCTGTTTACATGACAAACCTGACTAATTGTCCGTGTCGGGTGGTGGCGGGTTTAACGACACATTTATATATTTACGAAATCTAACCCAAAAAACCTGTACAATAAAACCTTGGATTGCGAGTAACTTGGTCTGCGAGTGTTTGCAAGACGAGCAAATTTTTAAAAAAAATATGAATTTGATAACCGAGCGAGGTCTTGCAATACGAGTACTGTAGTACGTACCGTATACGCTTTGTCTGCCGAGCGTCACGTGATCACAACTGAGCCGATGGTTCTTCTCTCTCTCGCTGCGGGTTTGTGGGTAATCGTCTCCCATGCTCGGTCTCAGTCGGCGTGCCTCACTCGTAGTCAACATTCGTGCGAGCATACTGTAGACTGTTTACAATAGTGTTGTGACCACGTGTGTGTGCGTAAAGCATTTTTTATTTTGTGTCCAAGTGTAGTGACTATTCTTTAGTAACTGGACTGCAAGTGAAAGTCGTCCTACACAATAATCCTCCTCTCTCTCGTCTCCCTCACACCAGCCACGATTAAATTTAAGTAATACATTTGATTACTTTATTAAATTTTAATCATAAAAATATAAAAAGGTACTTTGTATTCATCATTTTTATATGAATACAGTTTTTTTTGGGTTGTGGAACGAATCATCTGAGTTTCCATTATTTCTTATGGGGAAATTCGCTTTGATATACGAGTGCTTTGGATTACAAACACGTTTCCGGAACGAATTCTGCTCTCAATCCAAGGTTTTACTGTATTACGGTTGTATCTCCATGCTTTGTCAGTGATTTTCAACAGTTACCACAAAAAGAGGAATGGATGCTGGCTGTCTGGACATTAGCCGTTTGTAAGGACAGTGTAGTTATTATGGAAAAACTGCTTGAACTGGAAGAAGAGTAGATAATCGTGAGAGTGAGTGTATGCGCGATTGTCTGGATTATGCTTGTAGCAGTGATATATTTAATATTCTTGAAGTAGGCAGCATTAATATTTTAATTAATTGCAAAACCATAATTTCAAGTTTGGTTGAAATGATGTTGAGGTGAGGTGACTGGTTTCTAGAAATAGCTATTTTATTATGTACGAGTGTACCTATGAATATTTATGTCAGGTACTGTATTTATGTATATACATACATATATGCGGTGAGCAATGTTACATTTTCACATTGGGTCATTAAAATGTGTTTATCAGCAACTGTGTTCTATTCACCTCCGAGATGAAGACTTGCCTATGATCCTATTCCTGGTGGAACCAGAGCTGCTGGGGACTGTGTGCCGTGGTTTAGGCTGCTGTCATCGGCAGGGTCGTGGAGGTAGTGGTGTGTGACCGTATGTTACTTCACTGGTCAGTGTGGGTTGGTAGAGATACCCACCCGATAAGGAAAACACACCATGCTCACGCAGGCCAACCCCTGTCTCCTGTTGTCACGCTGTAATTCAGGGTCTTTACAGCAACAGCCACTGCAATCGCACCTTCCACTGCGATCTATACTATTTTGATCTACTAATTGTAATTGTAGACATTTAAGGCAATTTCAGCCAAACAACCTGTTTAAAAAAAAAAAAATCTCAGACCGTCCCAAAAATATTAATTTGGTGGAATGATGGCAAAGTAATTGACGCACTGACCTTTGAACCTGGTGACATGAGTACGATTCCTGGCCATGGCTAACAAGAGTGAACTTGTTTAAAAAAAAAAATCTCAGACCGTCCCAAATATATTAATTTGGTGGAATGATGGCAAAGTAATTGACACACTGACCTTTGAACCTGGTGACATGAGTACGATTCCTGGCCATGGCTAACAAGAGTGACGAGTCGTTTCTGACCCATTCCTCGGCACCTGCATCACCAACCCCATGCTGACCAGCGTGGTGATGAATGTTCAAGCAAACCCTCAAGATCAAAATGTGGAAAGACCTTTTGGTCATCGGTAAACAAATTAATTCGAGATGGTGCATTGGCAGTGATAAATGTGTACAATGAACAACAAACTCAACAAACTTTTCTTAAAAGAAGAAATATATAATATGCACATGCTATGCTTATGCCATGGAAAAGCATCATTGTTAAATGTCATTTTATTTTGCTGTTTTGGCAGGTTTTTGATGAATGCGAGTTTTATTTTATTAACTACGAGATTAATAAAGCACTGTACATTATAAATATGAGTAGTGTGTGTGTATATACCAGTACCATTTGCCAAAGAGGCTGTGATGCATGCGCGTGCAGATGGATGCCTTGAACCGGAGCTGCACGGTGTGCGTGCATTGTGGGAGCCACCTGGTGAAGATGGTGGTGGCCTTCCCTGTGAGCTATCCCAACAACGCTGTTCCCACCTTCAAGTTCATCAGCCCAACCTCCATCGATGCCTCTACGAAGACGCGCCTACTCAAGGTGAGTGCCGCCACACTCTGCCAGCTTGGTGGCATCGACCCTCGGTGTTTGGGGTAGAGATCGTGTAGTTTGTTGCTTCTCTTGCAGGGAGACGCCACTACCTTGTGAACTGCTCCAATCTGAATGTTTAGCTCTGTCTCTACAGGCCTCTTTATTCGGTGCCCCGCCATAATAATTGTGACACTAACCAGCAGGTGATTTGCATTTCGTTTGACCTCCTTTGGATATTCACATCTCTTGCTCATGGCTTTTTAAAAAAATAACAACAATTTTACACCTTCCATTAAGAGTACTTTATTGTAAAGTATAGGTGGAAGTAACTTGGAATTTTACATGCGATCTGTACACTCTATAATACGAGTGCAGGAATAATGTTGAAACGAAAAATTATAAATAAAGAAGCCACTTAAAATCTTTGTTACCTGTTGGTTTGCCTCAAGTGTCCTTTGGCAAACTAAGATATTTGTAGTTTTACAGTTGTAATTAAATCGTTCAAGACTCGTAGAGCCACAACCAAAGGGCACACAACTGGAATGCTTAGACCAGTGGAGAGATGTCCCAAGCCAGTGTATATGTGGATGCCACAGTGGCGAGATGTTAACTCCCTTGCCTGGTATACAGGAGGTCGTGGATTCGATCCTGACCCTGATGCCTGTATATTTGGAGTTTCATGTCTCTCTCCCCGTGGTCGCGTGGATATTTCTCCGGGTCCTCCGGTTTTTCCCTCTGCGTTTAGAATCGACGTGCGTTTAAAGCATTTGGCTGCTATACATATCCGCGTGATAAGCCACTTAATTGAGCTATCATTGTGGCCAGGTCGCTTCTGAAAAAAAGCTATATAGCTTGGTGAGCCTTATCTGCTAAAATAAAAAAGAGTTTATTTTTTTGGAATATGACCATTGTGCTGTGGCGAGATGTTAACTCCCTTGCCTGGTATACAGGAGGTCGTGGATTCGATCCTGACCCTGATGCCTGTATATTTGGAGTTTCATGTCTCTCTCCCCGTGGTCGCATGGATATTTCTCCGGGTCCTCCGGTTTTTCCCTCTGCGTTTAGAATCGACGTGCGTTTAAAGCATTTGGCTGCTATACATATCCGCGTGATAAGCCACTTAATTGAGCTATCATTGTGGCCAGGTCGCTTCTGAAAAAAAGCTATATAGCTTGGTGAGCCTTATCTGGTAAAATAAAAAAGAGTTTATTTTTTTGGAATATGACCATTGTGCTGTGGGCTTGTCCACACCCGTTGTTTTGTCACTGCTCAGACCCTCAAGGACACTTCGCTGCAGAAGGTGAAGAGGAACCAGAACTGCTTGGAGCCCTGCCTGTGGCAGCTCGTGTCCTCGCTGGAGAGCATTGTGGTGAGTGCCCTGTTCGCTCCCTTATCCTTCAATGCCCGCATGTGTTATTTGCTCCATGTTTCCATCGTGAAACTGAACGTGCCATGTTGAGGCCGAACTAGCAAGGTTAACGACAAGCCCTGGGGGGGGCGTAATAACTCCATCGTGGGATATTCTACAGAAGAGGTCATGTGCATTAGGGCGACAGGTTTCAAAATTAGTTTTTTTTGGGTATGTATTTGGGATATCGGACTACGGGGCTAAGAAGTGAGACTGGCACAGTGAGTTGGAAGTCTGAGCATACGAATGGCAAATCCCGTGAATGATCCACATGAGGTGTTAAAAAGTGGATTTCACAGGTCTATTGTGTATAAATCCCTACAGAAATATTTAGTTTAGTGCTGAAATCGAACTGCTGACTCGCTGCAAACTGATACAGCAGTGCTTGTTGCATTTGGTTTCAAAATTGCAACTACATCGACACAGATATTTTTCATATACCCTTTCATTTTCTTTGTGCGAGTGCTGTCATGCTGTCAGCAAACACCCATGCAAGGCTGTGTGTTGTCGTCAGCATCACTCCCAGTCACGCCCATTGCTGATGCTTACACATCCTGCCATATAGTCATTGAAAGCTGTGGCAACTGTAGGGGAGGTCCAGGCTAAGTTTAGATGCTACTTGTCACTTGTTATCCATGGCCAGGAATTGAACCAAGGTGACCATGTTTGTAGTGCAGTAGGCCCACCGGTGTCACCTTCATGTTTGCAAACATGCGCTCTCACTCGGTTACACGCTCGTGCAATTAGATTTGTTTCCACAGATCGTCTGGTGTACCATGCTTCATTGGAAGGATGTTCAAGTTAAATGCAACACCGAATTAAGGGTCAATGCTGCCTACCATTTTATCAGCAATGTGATCAGCAACGCAATGCTTTGTTGTGTGCGTATCATTATGAAATCGCAAACAAAGATGAAATGTATTCATTATACAATTAGGTGGCTAAGGTCTTTGCTTAGCTTAACATAACAAGGTTAGCTCTGGCAGGAGCCATCAATAATGGCGAAATGATTGATGTGCTTTGCAGCTCCGAGTGGGATTCTTAATGTTTAGAAGCCTTGCAATCTCCACCCCATGAGACTTTTTACAGCTGTTACCTTTTCTATTGAAAGCACGGCGTCTTCATTAGAATGCTGCCATATGTTTACGTGAGTGGTTAAAAAAAAAGGTCTCATTGTTTAATGTCTTAACGATCTACTTTGTTAGTTGGAGTGCATTCTGCCCAGGCGATCCTTGTAGGAATGTTTATTTTCACCACTGAAATATTGTTACAGAACCACTGCTATGAAGGCCAGCACTGTTATTACATGTGTTCTTGTGAAACTAAAATGTTCGTGCCCCTAGGGTTCCCCAGTGGAGTAGGTAGGGGGGGTGTGTGGGCCTGTCTCTCTGTGTTTGTGTTCGTGTCACTGCGTTAGTCTGTGTCTTTTTGTGTTTCTCTTTGTGCGACTGCATCTTTGTTTAATTCGTGCCGGTCTCTGTCTCGATTTGAGTCCGCGTGTCATTTTGTGTTATTCAGTGTCTCTGTCACTTTCTATGTGTCCGTGTTTGTTCCCTCTCTGGATCTTCGTTTCTTTGCGTCTCATTGATTTTATGTGTCTCTGCGTCTCTCTCTCTTACCCCATTTGCAAATGTTCATGCCCCTTATACACTCACAGTGCCCCTTTTACGGTTTTGCGCCTTCGCCAGCTGCCCTGATTGCCCACCCATAAGGCCAGGCCTGATTACTATAGCACGACACGCAGTGCACGCCGCAGTGCAATATGTCATTCCTATTTATAAATAGAAAATTGGATCACAAAACATTAAATGGATACGTGAAATGAATGTCTAGCTTATAGAGCGTGTCAGCTGACGACCTCTCGCGCACACTCCCTCGTCTCGTCGCATGCGTTGGAGGGGCTTGTCAGTGGCAGAATATCGATCGGCTAGATTTGGTTGGCATTTTGTTCATCACCCTCGCTGTCAGCATCGTTTCAGCGATTCCAAATTTCATTGGCGGCCATTAAGGAACCTTGCAGCACCAACAGATAGCTCTTGAGACGAAGCCCTATGATTGTCTTTCGTCCTTGAGTTCTCCCGTTGGGCTGCTGTTCGTGCCGCGTACGTAAGCGCGCGCGCGTGTGTGTCTGCTACGCCTGAACGGAGCCGTTATTTTAATTTGTGTTGATGTAGGGCTCTCGGAGCCAATATACAGCATTCCTTGTGCTTTTGGCCTTGGGTCGACACCGTAAATCTCCTTCACATTAGTCTGGAGCATATGCAGTGGTCCTAAAATATATACGTTGCTTAGGAATGGGCAGTAATTGCACATGGTACATGGAGAATATTCTTCCAGTGAGAATTCTGGACTGTTGTGGTTGCAGAGCCATCCAGCAACAACAGTTTGTTTTGTAGAGAAATGTGTACATTGTACACATGCGAGACACAGTAATTAGGCAACAAAGCTATCAATGTGCGACGTTTGCGCAGCGATATGCTCAGCCAAGCTACTATTTAACATTGTAGTAACACATGCTCTAATGAGAAGACAGATGGTGTGGTTATGTAATTAAAATGGAACCAAAATGGATTAGCAGGGAGAATTATGCTGGAGCAATCAAGAGGTAAACACACATGTTGAGCATGATTCTGTCTCAATTGCCCTGCAGAGTATTTAGGGGTTAAATTTGAGGACTTAAATGTTATTTGTCTGCTGGCATTAGACAGGTAAATTTTGTGAATAATATACATTTGCAGCCATTTGTAAATTCATTGCTGATGAAGGCCTGCTAACCACATTTTTCGGCGAAATGGTGTGTTTGACCGTACGTTAACGACGCCGGTCGGTGTGTGTTCGTTAAGTGGGCGGCAGAGGAGGTGTAGAACCAGTTCACTTGTCGCTGATGTTAGCTCGTGGCCGAGAATCGATGTCCGGTCACCGGGTTCATAGTGCAGTGGTTTAACTACTGCGCGAGTGCTCCGCACACAAACAAAACAGAACGGTCAGTAAAATGACACTCCGAGTCCTGTGTTTAACCAGGTGATGGCACACCGAGATTTTGTCGTTCACTTGCAAAGGACAACTGGACATTCAGAGTTATGTATGGACTTTTATTGTAGGTTATTTTACGTAGTGTGTCCAGCCGTAGTGAACATTTTCACGTTTCCAATTTACAGTTTTATTTGACGTATACACGGTTAGGTTTGTGACAATGTCCCAAATTAGTTCACTAAGAGAGTGCAAACTGCCCAGGTTTGCTTGGCGCATAAGGAACCGTTCGCGTTACCAGTGTTACCGGTGTCGACATCCAATTAGAGAAAGTCTACACATGTTGGAAAGCTCGAGGCGTGACGGCGAAAGCTATTTACAGCACCTGTTCTCAATTCTTGAAAGAATGCGTGTTAAAACAATCGCAGCTCCGTTAATCTGTTTTGACTCCGGTACGCATTACGATGCTGTACGTGAAAGATATCGCTTTCGTTTTTGGCCCCCGCACACTTGAAGGGACAAATGTAACTCTACATTCATCCATCACTTCAGCCAACCCAGTGTGTCTTAAATTGAATTCTTGAGAATTGCATCGAAAATGATTTACAGTGCATTTACCTTAGGTGTTGCCAGGGCATGCCTTGCCGCGCACTGAAAAGCGCAGTGTTCATCAGTGTCTGACACCGGGTCCGTTTGCACGTGTCCTGGTTGCATTCTGTTTGTTTGCTTGCTTTACACTCGGTGGAATTATCGAACTCATAAGGTATATTTCAGGGACTTTGCGCTCTGCTTAGCAAGTTATAAGGCTGTTGTTTTACGGGGTCGTGATGGGAATTGACCATATTGAAAAAAATAATGCCACAATGTCCTTATTGTGAAATGCAAAGAAACTCCCTCCGTGTCTCTGAAGCCACCCTGTCAACAGGATGTTAAAGTCTCTCGCCTGTCAGTGCTGCACAAAGAAGTTGCATAAATAAGTAAGCGGGCTGACTCGTTGTGCTAATTAAAGCCAAGTTTAATTATTTCCTTGTTATGGAAATAAATAAGCATCGTTATGTGTGTCTTAATGTTTGCAGAGATCCGTGTTTTTAGTTACGGGATTAAATGCGTTTCCATGCCATTGGAGACAAATGACCAATATCACCTCCGGGTAACCTATGCAGCAGCTGCTCTTGTTTAAAAAAAATAATATTATCAGCATTTTTCACCTGTCATGAAAATATATATAAGAGGAATTGACAATGTTTATGATAAACTTACTTGAACAAAATGTGGTAATGAATGGACTTGGGTGGCTTGTATTAACTGAGACAAGTTCGCTGATCAGGTGCTTGTTAGTGAGGAACGCTTTTGTTCCAGATGAGTAGACTGCTGGCAGAATTAATTAATTAATGTTCATAATAAGCCGACAATCGCCTGTGGAGAAGCGGGCATATTACGCACACGGCAGATGCCATGCTTTGCTCTTTGTTGATCAAATCCAAATGAATCGCAGCGAGTCTGAGCCTTAACGTGGAATCGATTCGTGCTATGTTTGATATATACCCTGAAAAGTATCCCCGTTACAGTATAAAAGCATCATACACGTAGGAGTAAGCAAGGGGTGGTGGTGGCGGCGACAACCCACCCCATCTTGTGTCTTATTATGAGCATTGTTTACCCAGGAAAGCCTCGCTGAGTCTCATGACTGTTAGTAGAGTTCTGCCAAGTTTTCACAGGAGGGGAACGATGGTTACAAATGCCTATTCCAATTTGCGTGACCATGACACACGGGCGGCACGTCCACTGTGAAGCTGACGGCATGTATTGTCATGGTTATTACGCCTGCAGTGATAACCAGGGCAACTGCTAGATTCGAACCGTGAACCTCTGCAACAATCGGCGAACATGCCGCCACTAAGCCACGTCACAGTCTGTGCAATAAGTGCATGTAAGCACGTACTTGTCATCACGGCTTGGGCCCTCAATAACTTATAACCCTTATCTTCGCGTTGGAGCTCAAGGAGCGATATTAAATACTGAAAAGCTTGCGGCGCTGCTTGTGATCTCCGCTTAACATAATGCACGAGGCTTCCCAGTTACGTAGCAGGGCATGCATTGTGAAACTCGGACACGTGTGCTTAATTTATATTTAATCTATATAGGACAATTACAACACCTAAAAAGGAACAGTGCATCGAGGCCAAACACAAATGAGGACACCAGCACACCTTTACAAAAGGTTTTTAAACCCATACACGAGACCCATGTTGCCTAAGCAGTTGTGTGTATGTTCTAGTTAATGGTCAAAGGGGGGGGGGGGGGGGGAAGTGTCCCTCCAAAAGGCAGAAACTGTTCATTTGGTGAGATTTATGTAACATTCAAAGCACAAACTGCACAGTTTGGTCCTAACCCAGCCACCCCCTTAGACATATCCATTGTCATGAACAAGCATCGATTTCAGTAGTGACTGAAAACACACGTAAATTACTCTTATCTCTAATCTTTAGCAATTAGGAATAGCGCTTAATGCAAGCCCTCAAAGCGACATATTTACATTGTGCAAACGTGAATGTTGAATACAGAGATGCCCTGACCACGTAACTCTTCCGACACGATCTTACAATGGGTGGATTGTACGTTTGTGACATCGTCTTAAAATAATGCACACTTCCCTTGACTGCTGGGCTCAAGGACAATTGTATGTCACTCCATGCGCATCATCTGCAGGCCAAGTGGGTGACAGCTGCTGCTCATGACAAAGATCCTGTTTGGCTCCGTGACAGTGAGCGCTTTCGTAATGATTTTTTAAAGTAAAAAAAAATAAAAGCAAACCAAGCGGCGGTGCAGACGTGGAATACGAATTTCAAGCTCTCCGTCTGCTGAATGTCACCTGGGAGAGTGCATGCGACCGTTGTGGTGCATGACCACGGCGTAGTGCGGGCTGTGTGCGCCTTCCGCGGCGGCGCTCCGTTAAACGGTCTCGACATACCCATCCACGCACAGATCTAAGTTACTTTTTTTTGTCAAAAGGAAGAGGCTAGGATGTCATACTTGGATTTTTAAATGCTGCACGGCTCGTTTAAGCTCACCTATCATTTCGCCGAAGTTGGAATACAGGCTGCAGTAAGTTGCGCTACTTTCAGCCTCTCTTTCGCTCCCCAATATGTCCCGCGCTCAGTAGCATATCTCGTACGCCACCTGACCCTCTTCCAGCTCGTGATCCAGAGGGTTCTCCAGGATAAGACCGTAGGTCTGCGTCGCTTGGTCAAAGTTGAGGTCGCCGTAGTTGCTCGTCTTAACGAATTCCGCGTCGGACGAGTTGCCGGGGCAGAATGGCTGCCGCTCGTCGACATGCGACGGCAGGGCATCCGTGAGCCGCCCCGTGCCACCGGCCCTCTCCGCTACGCTGGGCCGCCGACCAGGATTGATGACGTACATCTCCCGCCCGCTCTCCCCGCGGAACTCCTCGAGCTGCCCGCACGTTGTGGGGCCTTCGGTGAAGGCGTTGATGTAGGAGATCTCGTCGTCCTTCTTGCCGCGGGCACGGACGGCCTTCCTGCGGTGGCGCACGAGGGCGGCGAGCAGCGTCGCCACCGTCGCCGCTAGCAGGGCGACGCCCGCCGCGATACCGGCCTGCGTTGACGCGGCCATCGCAGCAAAGTCCACGGTGCCGGTGGCGGCGGCAGTCCCTTCGACCACAACGGTCACCGCCTCCTCGGCACGCAGCCACGACGGCTCGGAAGCGTCGACGCCGAGGAAGAACGTGGCCCCGTCGGAGCCGGCCGCGTTGACGGCCTCGCAGCTGTAGGCGCCCGCGTCTCCCTCCGTCACGTTCACGATGTCGAGGGTGGCGCGGCTGCCCGGCGCGACCAGTAGCGTTCGAAGCTGCGGCTGCCGCCACGTCCTCCTCCCACGCGCTGCCATCGCGGTGAGCGGAGCGGTTGAAGTGCCCCGTGCCGCCCACGTCGTATGTCCTACCCGGATCGTCGCCGCCGTGACTCCGACGCTTCCAGGAGACGCTCGGCTCGGGGAGTCCCGTCGCGCTGCACAGCACGCTACCGTTCTGTCCGGCCGTGAGCTGCATTTGCTGCCGATCGATGTGGACCTGCGGCACGGTGCAGGACATGGCCTCCAGGGACACCTGCTCCATGCGGAGCCCTGCCAGCGCCGGGGGTCCCCAGCAGGTCAGGTTTATGGACCTGAGCTGCAGCGATGCCAAAGCCGTGTCCTGTTGCAGCTCTTTAAGCCACCGCAGGGTGCAGTCGCACTGCCAGTGGTTCCCTGTGATGACACAGAGAGGCCTTTTACGGTGGCTGCTAGTGTAAGTGATAAACCATTTCACATGTTCTTGCAAAGTTATATCGCATTGTTCGAGGCACTGAAGAAGATCTGTTGTGTCTGAACGAGCAATGTTAGCAAATTTGAGCTCTGACACCGGACATGATGTGGCCACCATTTACAAACAATGTCAAAGGCTCTCTAAATTCCTGCGCTGCAGCAGGTGGCACACTTTGGAATTAACCCCACGTGGAAATTCCCAGTTTGCCACAGGAATCCAACCATTGAACTTTTGTTTGCCTGGCTCTAAGAGCAGTGAATTCAGGTGCTGCGTAAAAATATTCCACATGCTGCATTACCACACAACGAGACCTCACGCCGAGGGTGCACCCACCGGTCAGGCCCAGCGTGCTGAGGCCCCTCATGGGCGACAGGAGCTCCTGGTCCAGGCTACGCAGCTCGTTGTGCGACAGGTCGAGCAGCGCGAGCGCGGCGAGCGATCCGAACGCGCCCGCCTCCACCCAGCGGATGCGGTTGTGCTGCAGGCGTAGCTCCTGCAGGCGAGCGAGCGGCTCCAGTGGTCCCGCCGGCACGCCGCCGATGGAGTTGTTGTTGAGGTACAGCTGGCGCAGGTTGAGGAGGCCGGCGAAGGCGCCCGCGGGCAGCGTGGTGAGCCTGTTGGAGGCCAGGTTGAGCTCCCTGAGGGCCGACAGGTCCGTGAAGAGCCCATCTTCCTCTCCATCGGCCCCGGCCAGCGAGGAGATGTGGTTCTGCTGCAGGTAGAGGCTCTCGAGGTGATGGGCACACGCGTGGAGTGCGTGCGTGTGTAGCCGCGAGAGCCCGTTGTCCTGCAGGTACAGCACCTGGGAGGAGAGCGCAAGCAATCCTTGTACGTACTGCTGCATGTTGCGTAAAAGGAGATGCACTGCATTAAATGCATCTTCTGTGCCTTGGGCTTTGTAAGAACGAAAGCTGTTCAAAAGTCACTGTCAGGAGCATGCTGATGACAACTGTGGTCCCACGACATTACGATGTCCCCTGCTTTAATGAAATGTAAGCACTCCTGACAGATTGAATTGTCTATTTTTCCTGAAACTTCTGTCAGACGGCGCTGGACTACACAGCTTCAGCGCATATCGACGTGAAAATAGATAGTTGGGTTTTGGTGTCACCATGGCAAAAAAGTGGCTTTTCTTGGGAATCATTTTCCATTTAATTCCAAGCTGAATAAACCTAAATAACATAAATCGACACGGATTGTTCGCCCTGAGTGCACTTGAAATGAACGTGAGATTTCTTGAGAGCTGACCTTGTGCATGTGTGTGTGTAGTGGATCGTCATAAACAGTACTGTCTGGAATCAGGTTTATAGATATAAATTCATCTCTAGTCATGACCTCATATGCCAGGCTCGGTTTTATGAAGTCAACGGCGATGTTGATGCTGTTAAATGATTACATCTGATTGATTGAAACGCATTAGTCACGCGTATATATGTCTGTGTGTGGAGTGATAGTGCAGTGGTTAGCACATTGCGCTATTATTCCCATTCACACCCAACACGATTATCTGAACAGGTCCTGGGCCTCCTCTAGGTTGGCTCGGCCTCAAACGAGTACCTGGTGCAGTGTGTACACATCACCACTGGGGAGATGAAGATGGCCAGACGTGGAGCTGGCCACCCACCCCCTTTGTATGTCGTGCCGGCCTTCAAAGGCGCTCAGTAATAGCACTTTCCCCAACAATCTGTTAAGCCTTTACGGGGGATCTTTGTCTTTTTTCTTCTTAATCAAAGCCCAGTTCATCTTTCTTGGTACAGCTGGCAATAAAACACTTTAGAAATCTTCTGCCTTTGGCCATGCATTCGCAGCAGGTAAGTTAGCGGGGTCTGACGATTGAACACAGCACGACAAAAAATTGGCTACAGTTGTTTGAACAGATGAATAATTTAATACGTTTTTGTGATTTTTTTTGGGTAACTTAAAAAAATATGTAAATATAAAATGTTGTTTCGGTATGTAGGGCTTGCATTGCTTATCACAGGTTAGTTCATGCTGTTTGATGCTGCTGTTGGCAACGCGTTTGTGTTAACTTTTGGAATTTATCTTCTTGGTTCTTTCGGTAAAGTCACGTAGAATGGAAATAATTAAATAATAATAATAATAAAACATAATAAAATAATTCTCACGACGTTTCGGCCACAACGCAAGCAGCCGTCCTCAGGTGAAGAACAGGTCTGTCGAGAAGACAGTCTGAATGTGTCTGTCTTCTCGACAGACCTGTTCTTCACCTTAGGACGGCTGCTTGCGTTGTGGCCGAAACGTCGTGAGAATTGTATTTTATTATGCTTTTATTTTATTATTTCCATTCTACGTGACTTTACCGAAAGAACCAAGAAGATGAATCCCTGCAGTCACGAAAGCTTTAAATCGAAATTTTGGAATTTAGTTTTACAAGCTTAATCATTGGGATATACGCATTTCCCACTTCTCCTTTGAAAAAGAGACATGGGTCTCGGTAGACTTAGCCAAGTTAAGATCGGTAAGTAGTATTGTAAACATGCCTTTCTCGCTGACAGAAGTCCTAAAGGGATTATTGTTCGCCCAGTCGGCAGTCGTGACGCATGTTGGCTGCAAATGTCCAAAATTGTCGTTTGCGCATTTCTCGCGAAGCTGACCTCAGCAATGACCTAGAAACGTACAGGTAATTCATTCTTTATTTCTCAGAACGTGCGTGCATGTGTTCATCCCTTCGCTCTCTTTCCATTTCCTGAGGCTGCGGTCCGTTTTGGAGCTTGGCCCTGTGCAAAACAATGTCCTTTTCCTTCAAATAAATGGACGTGCACAGAAAGTTCCAGCCGTTTAGATTCGCTAATGAGATTTGGATGAATGCTTATCGTGCTCGGTTCAAATGTTATGGTTACGGAGTGCACGACCAACACAGTTTAATCTGCCGGAGCAACGATAATTCTTAAACATCCACACACACACACACGTTTGTTTGTGGGTGTGTGTATATATAAGGTGCTTGCTAACAGCACTTGCCGCAAAAGTCTGTTAAGGATATGCAGGGGATCTTTGTAAAAAGAATAGTCGAATGCTGTTCATTCTGTAATCTTTCATGTGTAATACACGCGGGGAGAGCGTATGACAGCGTTCAGCGTAAATAATTGCCCTTGGATTACAAAACATAGCTGAGATTGCGATTATCATGATTCCAGAAGCCAAAATGTAAGGGATTTACTGCACAATAATTGTCTGTTACCACCGCCAATAATTATTGTCATGACCTGACAAAATGTAGTTTCGCGCTTTAATAAAAAGAGCATTAATAAAACACCGTAAATTCATGTGCACATTCCATTCTTTGTAAGTGATACAATGCCAGGATTAACGACCGTCAGTAGAGCTGACTTTCACGAGGGTCGCGAGTTGAAATTCCAGGCAGGATCAGCTCAACCACATCACCAATATCATTGCTAGGCATGTAACAATTTGTGATAAAAAATAACTATCTCCTTTTAATATAGCACCATAATTCCGAAGATTCTAAGGGGCTTGCTGGTTAATTCGTTTCAACTCCCACTTACAAAAGCTCGTTTGGACTTTAATGTTTTACGATCTTTCTTGAAAAGAGTTAGCGCTCTGCAGTAGACTCTCCACTCGAAGGCAGGGGGTTATCCCCCAGCCTCCGAAGTGAGTTCCAGATGTCTGTCGCAGATGTACTGCAGCCCCGCTCAGCTGTGATGGGGTTGGTTACTTTGCATCACTTACAGGGTTGGGTTAGCGCAGTACATGAACGCAGCACATGACGAGGAGTATGAACCTTTAACCTTTCACCGAGGCATGGCGGCTTTCCAGATCAGCTGATTTTATTTACCACACCCCCCCAGTGATTTTAGGAATTGTCACAATTTGAGTTTTTTTTATCCATTAGTATGTATATATGTTGAACTTCTTTCACACAGTACGTAGCCAACCGCACAAATTGGGTTAGGCTTTGCTTACGATTTTCTTGTAAGTTGCATAAATCCTTAACGATTAATTCTTGCATGATCATTCTGATACATGTATTGTTGGAGTAAGAATGCATTTTAATCTGTTGAACGTATCGTCTAATGTTACACAGTGACGTCACTTGTCCTAACTCACTTCTCACTGGCTCAATGCCCTGATCTCCAGGTCCACACTCCATGTGGCCTGGCCTGGCCGTGCCACCTCTTGCCGCGTGTGCCAGCTGCCACCCCAGCTGCTCCTACTGACAGTTGTGCGAGCGTGTGCGTGTACGTGTACGCCGTCGTTCGATGGGCCATATGGTGTGTAGGGCACTGGCCTGGATCCACGAGCCATTGTGTATAATCTACTGTCCGGGGCATGGTGCACAAACTCTATTGAGAGGGTGTGTTGTGTGTATTGAACGGTTCGTGCGCCGCGCTACGATCCCAGTGACCTCCGGGTTCGATTTCTGGCCACCATCAGTCACAAGTGGTAACCAAATCTATCCTGGACCATTTTTAGATTGACTCGGCTTTATATGAAAACCTGATGATGTATGTGAACTTCAGTGCTGGAGACAAAAGCAGCCAAGCATGCTTCTGGCCATACCCCATTATGTGCATCCTGGCCTTAATGATTGCTCTCTAACAGCACTTACTTTCGACTGTTTAGCGAACCAAATGGGTGATTGCCTTTGTTTTCGTGTATGGATCAGGGGAGCTTTGGTATAGTAGCCAAAAAACATACTGCGCATGGGTTCGATGCGCGCCGCAGTGGCGAGATGTTGACTACCCCTCACCTGGTATACAGGAGGCCGTGGGTTGGATCTCGACCCTGATGTCTGCTGTATATTTGGAGTTTGCATGTTCTCCCCGTGGTCGAGTGGATTTTTCTCCGAGTCCTCCAGTTTCTTCCCTCCCCATTTTTGAATCAACATTAGTTTATAGAGCATTTGGCTGCTGTAGTTTCCACGTGATAAGCCACTTCGTTGAGCTATCATTTTTGACAGCAAGATCGCTTATAAAAAAAAGAGCTACATAGCTCAGTGGGCCTTACCTGGTAAAATAAAAAATAGTTTTTTTAATAGATTTGTGGCAAATGCACAACATGTGGCAGCAGTCCGTGCGTGGACCGCACGCGCGCGTTGGGGGCGGAGGGGTGTCGGAGGGCAGATCGCACCTGGGTCGTGTTGGGGATGGGACCGGGCACTCGAGTCAGCTGCCTGGAGCCGCACTCCACCGCTCTGCTGTAGCACTGGCACTGCTCGGGGCAGCCTCTCCCGGCGAGCACGCAGCCCAGCCACACACCCAGCAGCGTGGGCACCGCCGCCCGGCTGCTGTGCACGCGCATCGCTGGGGCGGGGGGTGACAACGTTTCACGACGTGTTGCGGAGTTGCAGAGGACGGGACGATGCTCGACCAAAATCTCTGCCCGAGAGACAGAGACACGCGCGCGCACGCACACACAGTCCCACAGCTCTGTTTAATGTTTCGGAGGGAAGATGGATTGTATGCTACTAATGTTTTCGTTGCCTGTGACCCGGTCATCCGCAATGTGCCTCTGATCTCTCCAGATCTCAGAAGCTAAGCAGAATTTTTGGCTGGATCGTGAGCTTGAATTCGGCAAACACTGTCCAAACAGGTTGCTATAGGCTATGTGGGCAGCAGAGGGCAGTGCATTAAAATATATTGTTGTACCAGTACTGAACTTAGGAGCCCGCAACGATGCCCTCTGCTATTACCAACCCACACTGACGAGTGTGCAATATGGTCAAGTAACCCCCACGACTCGTACGGTGTGGTGAATAATTATAAATCCAGGAGTGGATTAACAATTAATCACCACCGCTTGACGAATTGTCAAGATTCGACTCGCTAATATGTTTATGTTGTGGTAGGTGTAAAAATCATTCTGGCGCAGGGTTTCCATGAATCAATTACACGCAGCATAGACATTTTAAATAACCGAGTCTGACATCCAAGATTGTATGTATGCATATAACGAAAACCTCAGCTAGCCGGAATTTGTATATAGCCGAGCCAGGTCATCGAATTATAAAACAATCCGTAATGCACATTAAAGGAAAGAAATCTAAAGAGAATTCAAGCATGTTCCACTGTGTGTGTATTAAAATACGTAGTCACAGTGTATTACGTATGAATGGATGTCCGGTAGAACGTTAGGGGAAGGACGGTGGGAAAGTAGAATTGGTGGGGCACTGCCAAACCCTTGAACTGCCAACTTCATTACTGCACAGCACGGCACACGGCACACATGTCACAAGTATTTTTTTTAAATGTCTGTACGCTAACCAGCACGTAGACTACAAGCACTAATGCGTGTATTACATAGACACATAGTGTGTGTTATATTTATACACGTGTGTATTGGTTTTTTTATAATGTAGATTTTAATTGCAATCCTGGCTAAGCTTTTTCAGCTCACACGAGCTTCTCCCCCGCGTTATTTCGGTTCGCCAGGGTTTCTCTCCAGTGCGCATGATGTATGTTCATTATGAGTCTGCGCATCGTTAGATCCCCGAATGGGTTACTCGGCCAAGTAGTGTTGTTTCTGAAGTTGTTATATCTGTACAAACGAGATTCATCGTTAGTACACAACTAGGATCCCAGGTTGTCATGTTGGATGGTAAATAAATAATGGCCACGATTTATAATGTATTGCTCTCCGCTATACTTGTGTATTTCACTGGATGAAATGCCTTTGTGTGCTCCTTCATAGCCTGGACTTCCAAATTGTCGTTTTTTTTTACACGTAGATGATAATCATCCAATTCAAGTCATTCGGTGAGATATTTGGAGAATTTTAGAACAAAATCTTTTTTGGGGAATTGCTAATAAATTGGGTTGAAAAGAAGTTTGTAAAATATAAGCAACATCTTGGCATTCAACTTGCACGTCTAACTCGGGCTTTTGAAATTAACATATGGTGGTACGTAAGAGGACACCAGATAACTTGTGACATACGCTGATACGTGATAGCATTCTCATTCAACTGCAATCTGCTGCTCTTTGAAAACCCCATTAACAAGATGGGGTTTTCTTGAATTTTTTCTCGTTGTTTCTACCACACCAATTTTGCTGGGGGGAGGGGGGTCTTTAAACAATGGATTCGCAGAGCAGACTGTCATCAGCAACATTACCCTAAACAAGATTTTTTTTCCGCACATCAATGTAATGAACTCACACTTGCTTCGCAGTGGTTTAAAAATACACTGAGCTGCATGGGCCTGAATGATACAATTTAACTGCCTTTTGGTAATGGATTTTTATTATAATGAACTCTGGAAATATGTGGCATTGCACATTTCAAGATGCCGCATAAGCACTTTTGCTTTTATTAATTAGCAAATTTTCCTGTACGTTTTCACTTTCAGTTTTCATGCACACTGGCTGCATTGTTGATGGATTTACCTGCATTACAAAGATGCCAGTTTCGTTCAGCAATAGCTCGCCGCAGTGCACAACCACCCCCCAAAACGTTAATGCAACCTACCACTGCGGCCCGTTTAAAAGCCACACGCGCTCGCACTGGCAATGCCTTCCAATGCATATCCTCTTGCTGTGTCAGCAGACAAGTTTGCAGATCTCCAAGGCTGCTGCTTGCTGCTGCTGCTGCAATGATGCTAAGAAAAACGAACCAAATTTCGGTGAAGACCATTATCAGGTCTTCGGTGAGTTTTCTTTGCAAAGCTCAGCGGCTCAATACATCGTGCGCAATGGAAAAAAATACTGAACCTTGTTTTTTGGCCAACGCTATCTTACTTTAGAGGTCTCCAATTTAATCAAAGCAGGGCCTCTTCAAGTAGAAAATCATTAACTTTGGGATGCAAAAAGCACAATAAGTTTTGTTCAGCTCTATATAATGGACGTTTTGCGAAGCGGAGGTGGTGATATGCTACTTGTGGTTTTATAGGAGTTGCGAAAAACACTTGGCGTGGATTGATTTTAAGTACCGCACAAGGTTGAGAGTGGAACCCAAAATGTTAGTTTCTTTAATAGAAATCCGTATTCTCCTTGCCTCTTCCTGCACCAAGTCCGATTGTTTTTCTTGTCACTGCTTGCTGCAGGTTTGCGTCTCGCAACCACCAAAAATGCTTCCCACTACAAATGCGGTGTCGGTTTGCCGTCCGTGTGCAAAGTTCGCCGCTTGCTTCCATTCGCCCGCATACGCACGCGGGTTTGCGTTAACCTCGATCGCAGGCGCCGGGGAATTGGTTTGACGCCCGTGTGCGCCGCTGCTCTTTGCACACCCTGTAGGCAGGCGAAAGTCGTGCATGCATCATGCAGGCGTAAAGACGGCTCGAAGGACTGTGGCGACGTGTGTGCAGCAGCGTTATGGCGGAGTGAGAGGCCATATAAGCAACGGCTTTATGGGGCATTCGCATCGTTAAGGTGGTGCACCGTGAAATGGTTGCATGAGAGTCATTTTAACCGAATGCCTTGCGTGGTGTTTGAGCATCTTCAGGGATCTGTCGCCCGCAGTTGTTTATTTACCATTACAGCAACACAATCCTCAAGCTCCTCATTGTCCACTGTCGATCCGCTGCTTGATGAAGACTGACAGCATAAACACACACCGGTCATATTTAATGGAGTTGGCACCATCGCCATATTTCACTGGGACAATGGTTTAATAATTGTTTTTAACATTATTAACACGTTTAATAATTATCTTGGGGTATTACCAAAGCTCGCACTGTAAAATGAGGTATATTTTGAATACCCATGGGAGCTCATTTACAGGTTATTCAATTGCGGTGACATTCGCAACGCTGAAATATTCTATACTGCTATCGGCTCTATACCGGTGTCTCTCCAGCAGCGACAAGTGTTGAATGTGTTGGGCACAAAATCTGGTATCCTATCCCGGGTAAATGATTGCCGTTGAAATTGCACATGTTATAGCTTTTACAGAAGGGGAGGGGTTGGGGGGAGAATCACTTTGTTGCTGTTACAGCTTCGTGGCCTCATTTAGCATTGCAGTTGCACAACGGTTTACCCGGGCTTTTATCAGAAAGATTACCATTACAGTGCTGGCGTTAAAGTAAAGCCCCCTCTTCTGCCAGGCTCTTCTCATTCCAAATTGCAGCAAAGAGCCATTTTTCAGCTTTCCTTACTCTGTTTTTTGTTTCTCACCGCAATCCAACAGCGGATTTGGAGAGTGCGCGCATTAAATTCCCGCCACCTCATTGGCGGGTTTGCTAGACTCTGAAGTCAAGTTGCTTACCGGCTTTGTTGCAGAGGCCAGGCAGATTAAAATATAATATATATACAACGGATGCAGCAAACTTTTCTGGCAACAGCCTTTATCCAAAGCCAAAGTGAGAAAGACGCTCCACCTTATTTGCGAGTACACGTCAACGATACTGCTTTGGAGCTTGACAACCCATGGAGAGAGTGGTTGTGTTATAGACTCAACATCTGGCCCCTTTGCCCACAAAGCCAAAGCCGCTCATCCTCTGCTTTGTCACTGGAACAGGGTGTCCTTTGACTGTACAGACGGCATTGTGCAATAGTCTACGTAGAGATTATTACGTGTCTGCGGTGTCATGGAACGAGTACGTCAACTCGCTGTAGTTTGTCTGCGCTGCAATCTTCCGTTGTGATTTTAGTGTCGCGTTGTGTATTTGTGCATCGTGAATTAATGTGACAATTATCATACCAATTAGTATTATCTCCGTGCCACGTAATGTTGTTATGGCCTCTCACCGCTTTTATTAAGTCATCAAATAACATGACGAGCCCAGTTCTTAAAGGTCTTTGATGCTCAAGAGAGAAAGGGATCATACCCACATTGATGTTGTCAGTGACCTGAGATGCCCTGCGTCCATAATGAGACTGCGCGCTGAAGCATTTAAGCTTAATTTACTGTGTGCAATATGGCACAGTGGTGGCTTATGTTTGGAACCATCCAGATGCTCGTCAATAAATAAAAAAACTGGATGCCGATTTGAGTTGTCACAAGCGTAGCTCTGTGGGAGAGGCACTGCCTCGATTCCGCTCATCTTGGATCAACGCTGATATTCCCGCTGTGGTGACTGGCTAGCCTGGTGGGCAGTCGGCATGCTCGCCCCTTGAGTTCAGAATTCGCTGGTTGGAATCCAACTTCTGCAGATTTTTCATTTTTGAGCTGCATGAACATATTCGGTTGTACCTGCTGTGCGCTAAATTGTACTGGCACAATGACTCCTTTTGATATTATTATTTTCCAGGTTGTTGCACATTACCATTACAAGTTGCTAAATTGCCACATTTTGTATTCTTAACAGTGTTCCAGGACTAGTTGCTTTTTTTTGCTGAACTGCAGTTAATTCCTGTTGGATCCAACTGCCAGGAGACAATACAGAATGTGTGAATGAGGACGAATAGAGTACTCCCTGAATTTGTGAGGACAAAACACTCGCACAAAGCTTGAATAGGTGGCATGGTTTATCTTAAACTCTGCCTTCACCCGAGTAGCATCTTTCGTAGGATGCATTGTTAAGGCCGATAAAGAGGTGGCAGAGAAATATCCGGTCAGCATTGTCTTTCAGCTGAAGACACTTGCAACATTAGAGCCCAAGCCAACGCACCAGCGAACGGTCTCGTGCGCGCTTTTAAATTACATCATAAACTGTGCCGGGCGGTAGAGTGAATGCTGGCTGCGTTGTAGCGATCAATTTTTTTTGTCCCCCCCCCCCCCCCCGCTAAAATCATTAAAACCGGGGCCCGTAAAAAAAAACCCCGCAGCCGGTTCTTCGCCGCGTCCGCCCGTTTACGACGCACGCCAAATCTCATTCCCGCACGCCGTCCGCCGCTTTGTCGTTTGTTTTTTTTGCCTTTCGGGGCCTCTCCCAAGGGGCTTTGCTTTTTTGTTTTAGTCGTGCAGGGCACTCACGCAGGCCCCACGATAAGGCATACAAAAGGGGCGGGGGGGGGGTGTAGTCGCTCACAATGAAGCAGGTTGAGGGGGGAAAAAACGCTGACACCCGTCGCCCCCCACCACCACCATCAAAAAAAATATGAACCGTTATTTTGCCCTTAATACAGATTTTTTTTGGGTTATATCGCGTAAATATATAAATGTGTCGTTAAACCCGCCACCACCTGACACGGTAACTAGTAAGGTTTCTCACTTAAAAACGTGACAGTTCGTTACTAGTACAGCACACTGCTGTGTTGGAGAGCAAATCCACAACATTTACAATCTGAGTATGACGTTTTGCCTACAATTACAACTAGCTTCATCAGGCGACAGCCAGATTTGTCGAGAAATCCTCCTGTTTCGTTCCTTAAATAGAGGCGTAGATGTAATGGTAACACTTGTGAGTTTGTTTTGTCTTGGAAAATGTCCAGTGCTCCAGCGAGTTTAAATGTGGCATTGTTATGGGTGGTGGAGATGGAATGATCGGAAACTTTCTGTAGTGTAGCTCTTTTGAATGAACTTCGATTCCATTGTTATCACTTCATCCAAACGTCATTTGGACATGGTTTACATTGTACATGTTAAGTTAAAGATAGACATGTCTGTGGACACTATAAATGCAAATTGTTTTACATAAGGATAACATCTCTTAGTTCAGCAAATGAACCTTGTTCAGCATTTATACGAAGGATGTACCCTTGTACCTGCTTTATTTATATATATTTCATCATCATCATGAACTTTGCCTATCCACTGTTGCATGAAGGCCTCCCGAAGCATCCACCCAATCTCACAGTCCCGCGATGCCTCACTGCTGCAAATGAGCGGATAGCATCACTCCATCTCGAATACTCTGGCGCCATTCTGTCACCAGTCTCGTCCTCAAGTTGCCCAGAATGATATTCGTTCAATCGTTCATTCATTCCTTCATTTTCGTGCCCATCATACCAACTTGGTCAGATCAGTGATGACCGTGTGTGGGCGCGGGCCTCTGCACGGTCAGATACTACGAGGGATCTCAAGCGGCCGTATGTTTAAAATTACATCAAATAGGTAAGGCAGAGACGTAGACCAACGCGTGGAAAATGTACCAACTTCCAAATGAGGGCAACACAACAACAACAGCCATTCGCCACTAAGTGGCGGTGACGTCACCACGACGCTTGTGCCAGGCCATGTGCACCTTGAGGCCACGTAAAGTGTCGAACGCCCGCTGGCAGGAGGTCACGGGGCAGATCCAAGTGCCACGGGTCGACTGGTTGAGACGACCGAAATGACTGGCTGATGCACCACCTGTGCCCCCTACTGTGCCAATTTGCTGTGCTTTAGCCACCCGGCGCTCTGCTCGTTGTTGTGAGCGTCGCTCCTCCGCCCTCCGTTGTTGTTGGAGGGCGACTGCCTCCAACTGCCCAGTAGCGTCCTTCACGAGCCTCCTCCACAGAGGCCGATCTTGACGCCGCTGGTACCAGTCATCGGCAAGTACACTCAGCTCTACGTCCTCCTGTACCACATCACTCCATCTCTTCTCTAGCCCGTGCCGCGCCCGTCTAGCCCCCTCGATCCGGCCTCGATCAGGCACACACACACATGTTGTGCCATAATTGTAGGACGCTTCAATATACATGGTTGGTCAAATGAGTAGAGGCAAGAGGATGATTGGTAAAGAAGTGTTCCGTCGGGAGGGAGGGACAAGACCAGGAGAGGAGAATGTATTTTAAATGCGAATAAACAATCGTATATTAAAAATACAACTTTGGCTGTGACACCAGCATAATCCGCGAGGCTATATCCTAACTGCGCACATAATTGTAAGAGAGTCTTACCTTGCAGAAACGATTCTCTTTGTTCAGAGAAAGCATTGCTGAGGGATGGGGGGGTGGGGATGTCACGCATTCTACGAGCGTCTAACCATTTTTGTGAGCTGATCTTGCTCCAAAAATACGTTCTCAAAATGATATCGTCAATGAGAACTTTTGCTTCAAATCAGAAGTCGCATTGTACACTTTTGTTCAATGGCAAATGGGTATTGATTCCATTTTCGTAGAGAGAGAGGAAAAAAAAACTCCAATTATCGTACACATTTGGATTTGTGATGCACGTTTGTGCTTGTGTGTGCCCTCGGGACATCCTCAAAAGCTGTCATTCTTTTTCTAAATTGAATATGTAGCCTAAATACACGTTCTCATTATCGCTGCTGCAGCCTCAAAATCCTGATTTTCACTTACAGTTGCGTGATGATTTATTTCTTCCGATTCTCCTAAAATGAGAATGAATCGCTTGTGAAGAGAGTTGTTGCTTTTGCAGATTGCTATTGATAGGCTGAGTGATGCATCCTGCAGGTGTTAGGACCAGGACATTGATTCTGGAGCAACTTTATGTGCGTCTTCCCTTAAGAGCGGATTAATTACAAACATCTGGTACACTCCACCAAATACTCATTAAAACTATATACACGCTGCTGGTGCTTATTTTTTGTTTAATTAGCAAACATTCTCAGTAAGTTTATTTGGATTTTTTTCCACCAATTTGTATAAAGATACTGGTATATTCTAGATTTGAAGTTTCCGAAGCGTCGTGATTTAATTAATTTTCTCTTTTTTACCTACGTGGCTTTACCGAAAAAAACAAAGAATACTGGTATATATTTTTTTATTTCGGCGTTTGTTTTTGTACAGAAATTAGTTCTAAATATATACGTGTCTATTTTCACCTATAAACAGCAAGTGTTTTCTGTGTTGAAACTACCTATGACAAGATCCTTTAGGGAAGTAATAATGCAACCGTTCATTCTTCTTTTTTCTCATGGCTTATGTAGATGCAGAGCAACAACTTACAGTTTCACAACCGTTCATTGACACGTGTCAGTTCTTGGGATCACGATACACGCATTGAACGGCGCGTGTGAGAAATTAATATTTCTCGATTTGTATATGTGTTAATGCAATGGGTTTTTACGCGACCCGTTCAGCAACTAGGGGGTGATTCATTCGCCAGTGTGAAAGGATGTGTTGCAGAATCGAGTTTGCGAACATAAATAGTGACAATTCATTGAATCACAAGGAGGAGAGGGGCGGGGTGGGTGGCTGAATCGTTACACCCATGTCGGACACGCATACCGCTGAGCACAATCTGGCTGTGACATCTGAGGTGTGTCCATGAAGGATGTCACACACACACCTGAGTATGACATCATTTAAGGACCTATATTACAACGTCCTCTAGCTGTATAGATGGGTAAGTTGCCCCTTGCCTGTCTACCGAGTAAGCCCTCACAAATGGAATTTACCGAAATAGCACAGTGACTGAGTGGCAATAATCATGTTGACTGCACGTTACACACTGGTTTAATCTTGGCAACATACCTGGGTTTTTTTGTAACCCTAAATCTAATTAATCACAACTCCGTTGCTGTTACATGAACATAGTATTTTGGCCTCTTGAGCCACTCACCATCCACCAATGTCATTTTGCAGGCCTTTTAAAAATAATATTTAGTTTTTTGATCTCACCAAGACCCTACTTTACTTGACATTTAAATGAACTTGAAGCCAAAGTTCCATGACTGATGTCTCAACTTCACTCAAAGGACAATGTTCCATTGTTTGCTTAAATATAAGTGACATTTGTTATTGAGCTTTCTTGCGTACAGTGCCGGTATATATATTTTTTTCACTTGATTGTAATAAAGTGGTAGATAAATTATGAACCCTGTAGTACTAATGCAGCAGTGTGAAATGCTTTCGGATTAAAATTTCTCATTAATTATATTACCTTTTGATTTGTTTGAAAAATACTGCACAACCTCATGCACTCGTACCTCATTGGTTCTTTGAAGATATAATTTGCCGTAAGTGTGCAAATTTAATTAAAAAGCTATATGGAAATGAATTAAATGCAGTCAGATTTCAGCAAAACAGTTATTCATTAAGAGCATTACACCATGAGGCAATGGTATAAATATGCCAGGATTTAATAGCCGATCGCATTGCTCGGTTTGCACTCGGCAGTGGAGGAACTGACACGATGCTGTGAGTTGCGACGTTTCCAAACACAGTAGATCTTTGCCGTCATCTTTTTTAATTTGCATCGTTGGAGAAATGTCACAAATCACACAAGTAGTGCCACGCTTAAATGCGGTCCGTGCAGCCCGGGCTTGCATGCAGCGCACGCCACTCGTTGGCGCCGAGGATTACAATCCTCTCCGTTTTAGCCCCACTGCTGTGCCGCGGCCAATTACGTTACGGGCAGAAGCTGCCGCACGTCTTGAATCTGCTTGTGAAGCCTTTTTTGCGGTCCTCGTAACACGGTAATAGGATCACTGTGCGCGAGTCAAGGTCTCGTCTGTCGCAGCGCAGGCTGAATCCTGATGTGTAGGCACCGGAGCCTGTGGGCCAGGCCTAGATTAAGGTCACCTGGACCCCCGAACCCAGAACCAACACCTTGGCCTTTTCTCTTTTGCACACAGGCTAATAATGAACAGCTCATGGTCTCTGTCACATAAAATAGGCTGAATACTGATGTGCACCCGTATAGGATATATTTCAGCCTGACGTAAGGTCACAAAAGTTACCTGGACACAAATGCCGTTGAGGTCTGTCCATCGACCAGTTTCTGAACCCCATGCAGGCTTAATAGGCTGCAGCCTTCGATACATACGATGCAGTCATGCCCACTGGGGTATGGTATACACCTGTGCCATGGTCTCAGAATCAGTCGGACCTGTACTGGCATAGTAACCACCACTGGGCTGGCCCAAGAGCATGGATCCCCATGGTAGGCCAAACACGCATCATATTTCCCATTTAACTCCTTTCTCAAACCCAACTTCGCCCCTTTACCGAGGCTGACTCCAGAATCGGTCACAACGTCATGGGGTCAACACGGAAATGAGATGAAACGCACTGACGTCACTCACTTTTAGATAAGCTTCCAGGCCACATTGGCGTTCAAAGCGTGTGGCTGAAAATGACATTAATAATAAGACACCGCTTAATAGCCTGAGCCTAACCCTCGCCTACATTAAACTTTGTTAAAAACAATCTTTAAAAAAAAAATCATTCAACTCCTGCGGAGGGTAGAGGGTGGGGAGTGCCATGGAATTGAAGTGTAGAGGAGCCGATCCCACAATGCCTAATTGCTCATGGAGCATGGGGCCATATTCTCTTGTTCCTGGGTCATGCCTGGTCGAACACAGCCCCGGATCCCAGTGGCTGTAGAAACGAGACATTGGGTAATTCTATCCCTATTGGCGTGGATAGCAGCGAAGAAGCCTTGAAACGTCTGCATAATCCAGCCCTGGTTTGGTGGCTTTGTTGCATAGAGGTTTAATTTACTAATTTACATGTCATAACATTTTTATTCTCTCACCTTTGATGGCAAGGTGAATTGTCTACTAATAGCGTCTAGATATTTTCTCTCCCTGGGTATTGTAACTCGAATATTCAGCTCATGCAGAGCACGTACGCATGATAAGCAAAAATAAATTGACGTTTGTATTTTCCATTTTGAAAAAAAAAAAACTTCACAACCATCCTTGTTGGATTTTTCTGGCCATCTGAGATGGATTTTCCTTGTCTGACGGTATAGACATAATGTTTTGGTCCGGTCCCCTCATGGGTATCATTTGTAATATTCCGTTACCCAATTTGTTACAATAATTGGCATTTTTGTGGGCAGATTTACAGATTATTATTTCACCAGCAGCACTTTGCCATGCTGCAGCCGGGCTTATTTGCTGTGAAATGGGTTTCTGTAAGATTAATGAAAATGTCCGTCACCGTTAGCGAAAGGCGTCGCTCGTGTTTTTACACCCAGGACAAGACCGGCCGCTTTGCTCGAGGCTCCGGCGAAACGCGATTGAAAGTTTATCACTCACACCAGTGCTCGTGTGCTCAACATAGTCGTGACTGTACATGCACACGTCCCAGCTGGGCCATTTGTGTCCTAAAACGTGATGCTATTAATATCAACATGTGAACTCGCACGTGCGCACGCACACACATAGACCATAGAGCGGCTGCATTTGCCAACAAAAGACCTGTTGTACAATTTATCAAATGCGATTCCCATTGTGACTTATATAGGTTTTACTTACACTGCTGCAGTGTGTTTTTCTAATAAACGCATTCATAATGTGGCATTGCGATCGTCGTTTTAAAAAATAACCAGTAGCTTAGATGTTGATATCATAGTGGTTTCTTTGAACAATAGCAGCATTTTTTTTCTGATCTCTGGAAAGCCTCGCTAAGTCACAACACTAATTGAGCAAAGTTCCTGCTCATTAGTGTTTTTGTTTGCGTGTGGTAGAAAATCAGAGTGCTCCGAGGGAAAAACACACATGTGGAATACTATTCAGATAGGCTTTCGGAAGCCTACTTGCTGCACTTTCTCATATAAACACATCTTTGTCCAGTTTGGAGTCTCATTTTGGCCACGTCATTTTTAATGACATGATATGAAACGGGAACAGAAGCAGGCCAGGAGAAGTGATGGGTTATTGGCTTTTTTTAAGGCCCTAGTCACTGCTCAGAGCATTTGTGGAAGGCTTTTGTATTTCAGTGGGATTTGAGAATGGCTGAAGATAATGAAACGCCATTGAAGTTATCTTATTAAAGCAATCTAATGTGTGTGTTTCACTGACAGTTTGATAGTTGCGCATTGTGGTTTGTGCAAAGAGAGTAACGGGGTCTCTAAATTCCACATGTAGTTGCTTTCGTTGATGAAGTGTGACACAACGTGTCGGTGCAGTAAGAGTCTCAACTCATGATCTTTGGACTTGGGAAACGTTGCACCCCCTTCCCCCGTGGGCGAGGCAGCTACTCGGTCACTCGCCGATGACTCACAATTGTCAAGTTTCAAAGTGTCACAATTCAACCTGAATTCTGAAGCACTAAACCAGATCCCAATTTGTTTTGGCTGCAGCTTCGTGTTACCCGCATTGACAATGCATTGATTGTGGTTGCTGCCAAATTGAGAAATTATGAGTAATGATCAGACTTGTCATTGTTTTATTCAGATTTTGAGCCTCCGTCTATTGTTAGGACAGACAAGTGGCGGCTATTTCCTATGAAATGTAATCAGGAGAACCACATAATCACGCCCCATTTCAAGCTAAACATCTTGGGTTTAATCTCGTAACACTTGCCCGTTTAAAATTGCATTTTACCTTATTCTGAACCACTTTGTCTCAGAAGCAGAATAAGTGGCACCGGCAAAGAAAAATAAGTGCAGCCCACCTCGCGGACCAGGTATATCTGCGTTAAGGGAGTTGAGTATGCAAGGGTTACGATTGGAAAGACCCAATTTTTTGCCAATTTATTACCATTGGCCTCAGGCCTTTGCCAAGTGAAGCATTATTACTGCAGTTACTGAATGCCTGCTTTTGCTGCACTTTGTCAGGCTGCTCCTACAGCCCTGCGTAAATCTTTATTTCACAAAGGTCACATTTTTCCCCCACCCTGCGCTGACAAATTGGAGTGAAACTGAGCTAATACACTGAAGGAGCACTGCATGCATCATACCGCTGCTGTGAAATTTGCACGGGTACATTCACGTGTTGTTCAATTTGACGGTTATTGGGGAATCGCATTTCTGACCTTGTAAGTTTTCTTTTTAAATCTCTGTCGGGTGAATTATCACACGCGTCGCTACGTGCATTTCCATGGCGTAATCATGGTATGTCAATAAAACACGTAACAAGCTCACAAAGCAATAATGATAGTTCCCGTGTCAGCTACAGTCAACGTTATTGTGTTTTTATTTAGTTTAAACAATGAATCGGTATATATTTCGGGAGGTTACATAGGATATTTATGGGCAGGGAATAAGCAAACATATACACAGTATATATACACACAGCATATATATGGTACATACATAGTGTATATATAAATGCAAAGTCAAAATACACTATGCCAAATAGAGCAAATTCAGTTCTAAACAATAGAGAGAATTGCTTCATTTTCCACTTTGTGGGTGATGGATGATCAGTCCAAGGATCTGCATTGCCAGACAATAGGGGCAGCATTGTTGGGCAGTTGATGCGAGGGGTTAGCAAGAGGTAACGTTTGGAGGGGCAAGTAGGAACAGGGCGATGAAATTGTCACAGACGATGAGTGACTTTGTAGTTGATGCGCACGACAGCTGGTGGAGCGACCTGCAGGGTTAGGCTAATGTAGTCCATTTCGCAAGTTTGACAAGGAAGCAAAGGAGCCGTGTTCTGGATAATCTGAAACGCAAACTATTTTTCTCTCCTCCCACAGGCTATGAAGCTGATTTTCGAAATGCTTTGCAATGCAAATGCTGCATGGCTGCAACAACAATGCGCTTAGAATATTGATGTTTCTGTTTGCTTTGCCACGGACAGCGGTGCGTGAAGTAACAACTCGTGCACTTTTGGGGTCACGGACTTGAGAATGGATATTTTTTTTATTACGTGGAAATCACACTAGCGGTGAATGAATAAAAGTGCACCTGACGAGGGCATTGTCACTTTGTGGAAAAGACTACTGTGGGGAGAAATATAATTTCAGGGGCTCCGTTGCAGAGTAGAATAACATCACAGGCTACAAATAAAGCACTGCCATCATCATTAGTAAACTGAAATATGTGTAATGTAATTTTGGGAAAATTGCGTTTTGGAGCCAAAATAGAAAAAGGAGGCCTTTTGCCCAAATAATCTTATTTCGATTTGAATCTTTGAATTTGAAGGCAGTGTTTGAAAATGACAGTGGCAGTAATGTGTTTTTTTGGCTGATGGAGAAAAAATAACAAAGCAGTGGCTCCTAGGAGGAGGAATATGCAAGATAGGTGACCAAAAGGGAGGTAGAATGTATAAATTAGGGAGTCGGTGTTTTGGGGTGAGATGACATGCATTTGCACAAAATCGGAAACTGCGGCGTAAGAATGAGGGTGCTTTCGTTCTGCATTGCATTGAGAGCGTTTGATAATATAATTAGTACTAGGGGCCAAACTTCCACGGTCTTGCAGATATGTTAATATTGGTAATAGTAATGGATATTTAAATAGTACCATATTCTTTGGGTCTTTCGGTAAAGTCATGTAGATAGGTTCAAAGAAAATAACAAAAAACTACGACGTTTCGATCGCAACACAAGCGGTCGTCATCCGGTGGCAGAGGTCGCAAACGGGTTTTGATTCCTTACCCGTACCCGGCCGCACCAGGGTCGCAAACAGGTAACCGTACCCGACCGTACCCGTACCCTACCCGTATCGGTCGGGTACGGGTAGGGTACGGGTATCGGGTACCTGATTGCGACCTCTGGGATGAAGCCATGTTGCAGGCGCGGGTGGGTTGATTCTAGGAACTTGAATTGTGAGAAGAGACAAGACGTTGGGAAATGAGTGACAAACGGTTACTCACCAGTGACTCACAGCCTACCCGTACCCGTACTCGGCCGCACCAGGGTCGCAAACGGGTACCCGTACCCGTACCCGGCCGGGTACGGGTAGCCGGGTATCGGGTAGGGTATGGGTATCGGGTACCCGGTTGCGACTTCTGTCAGGTGGAGCAGAAAGAGGGGTTAGCCTCTCAAGGCAATCTGTTTATAAAGGTTTAAATGGGCGTAGCCCAAGTGTTAGAACGGAGTGGGCGGGGCACAAGGGCCCTGGGGCAGCATGGGCGGAGGAGCTTATGTTAATGTCAGGGATTAAAAACGGTAGGCTGCTACATGTAGGATGGAGAAGGTTATGTTAATGTGATGGGGGGGGTTAAAAAAAACTGGTGCTGAAATGGCAACATTACAGCCAGTTGTGACTTAAACCGGTTGATAACGTCCTTCCAGTGATTGCTCAGTTTGTGTCCATCTTCTCAGTTGAAATTGTGTCTGTCTGTATGTATGGATGGCTTCATGAACGAATTCTAGATTTGAAGCTTTCGTGACTGCAAGGATTCATACTCTTAGGTTTTTTTGGTAAAGTCACGTAGGTAAAAATGTATAAAAAGTATAATAGAATAATAATAGAAATAAAATAATAAATCACGACGTTTCGGAGGCAACACAAGTCTCCGTCATCAGGTGGGACCGTCACAGCTCACTTAATACAGTAAATTTAGCTGTGACGGTCCCACCTGATGACGGAGACTTGTGTTGCCTCCGAAACGTCGTGATTTATTATTTCATGAACGAATCTTTGTTGATAACCAGTGGGTTTGCAAAGTACCTTTGTCTTAGAGAAATCAATTTCGTGTGAGCCAACCGCATTAAAACAATGATCAGCCACAGCCGAGGTATTGGTCCTACCGTGTGTCAGATCTGCCTTGTGTTCACGAACATGGTCCGAGACATGTTGCTTAGTTTCCCCAATGTGACTACTGCCCCAGACACAGCTTAGTTTGTAGACTCCGGGGTATTGCATGTAAGGGATCACATCCTTCACAGATGGGATCAGATCACGAATTTTATGTACTGTGTTAAATCGAACCTGGATCTTGTGTTTGCTCATGATTTTGCAAATCTTTTTGGTGACCCCCTGGTAATATTTTACAGTCATTTAGTGGTGTTAACGTTTTCCATTTAGCACTTGCCAACCCACTAAAATATCTCTCTTCTGATTCATGGCAACTTTTTTTTGATCATGCAGGAATCATTAATCTATTTGTACATTAGCAAGCGTGACAAACGCCGCTTAGGACACTGAACTTGGAATGTAAAATGAGCGAGGTTCCACTTTGCGTCAAGGCGATTGAAACAATAGGCAAGGTTCTTTGACTCTTCTTACACCCAGCAGTGAGACTGGGTGGGAGTGCAGCAGAATCAATTGGTGGATTATTATTTGGTTCTTTCGGTTAAGTCACGTCTAAAGATAAAATAATAAATTAAATTAAATAATAGCATACGACGTTTCGATTGCAACACAAGCAATCATCATCAGGTATAATGAAATAGCGACATAAAATCTAACCAGAAAACTATAGACAGACATATTAGCAGTGTAAATAGTTTTCTGGTTAGATTTTATGTCGCTATTTCATTATACCTGATGATGATTGCTTGTGTTGCAATCGAAACGTCGTATGCTATTATTTAATTTAATTTATTATTTTATCTTTAGACGTGACTTAACCGAAAGAACCAAATAATAATTCCTGCAGTCACGAAAGTTCTAAAATTAAGATTCAATTGGTGGATGTTTTGTGGTGGGGTAAAGTGTGGCTTGTTCTGACCCGTGTGACTGATAGTCAAAATGGTCCCGTTTGCTAATTTACATATATATTGCCTAAAGTATTGTGAACTTGGGATAATTGTGTGTTAACTAGATAGTAATGCACTAGAAATTCGGTGAACCATTTATGAAGTCCTTTAACCACATGGCTCATTGACCCGATCCAAAGTGTAATAGTAAAAAAAATCTAATAAAATGTACAGTAGTTCGTAACGGCACCTTTTATCGGTCTATTTAATAATGTCACTTTTAATTGGCATATCAAACCCACATGCTTGGCATGAACTTGTGGCCCAATTAATTAAAACCGTGGCTTTGCTTGCGATTTAAATGGCAAGGTGGGGGGGGGGGGGGGCGGCCCGTATGAACGTAATGCTGCGCTAGAGACGGAGTGCTTTTGGTGGAATAGCGAGAGAATTGCGCGCACACACACGCAGTGACGGAAAGTCACATAGGAGATTGAAAACGGCTAATGCACCCTACAAACCACTAATCCCTTGGTAATCCCCGTTCGTGCCGAAAAACCAGGCCATATTGCAGATATGCGCATTGCAGAGCAAATACACATGCACTTTTATTTTGCTGTTGGTTTTACATCTGGCGGCGCGTGCAATGCTAAAAATACGCCATGCAAAGGCGCTTTCTGGTTGAGATTGTCCCTGTATCGGACACTGAACGGTTTCTTGAGTAGTGTTGCTCTCTCGTTCCGTTGCAGCACTTAAAACGTGCGTGCAGGACACACGCTCACGATGAGAATGTCAACGTGTATCCCCAGTCAAAGGTGTTCTCAAGGTTTTGGTGAAGTCAGGTGGAAGTGGGAGATGTCGATGGTGCATTTCTAGCATCGATGGCGAGATAGCGGTGTGTTTATCGCATTTGCCGGACTCTGTGAATTTCTTCAGCTGACCAAACATTGCACACAAAGCTTGTGCATAATCTTAGGATACCGGTTGATGTCTATACACAGAAATAAATGGCTCTTTTAACAATCGTATTTTAATGTGATATTTATACTCGTACATAATACACAATCAAACAAAACACATGAGTTATCACTGCAGTAAAGTACAATATTTATCCACACTGATATTCATTTAAAGCGCTTCAACCAAGCCATTTATTAAAAAAAAATCTGATTTCTAAGCAGTTCGGCTGTATGCATTCATCATTGTTACAATTTTCTTTTTCATTTAAACATACTGCATCATGTTTTCCGTGTTATTTTTTCTCAAGACTGTGTAATTAATACTATGTAATGAAAATTACACTTCTAAGTGAAGCGATACAAGTCAGAATGTCACACCAAGTACAATCCATCTAAATTATTGATGCCATTTCTTTTATACTTTTCTCCTATCTTAACTAGAATTGGGTTACCGGCATCAGATCTGTGCCGTTATCAAGACCCTCCTGACGGAATATATGATTTAAAATACATTTTTAATGAACGTGTGACAAAAGATTGCCACACACTCATGGGTTCTTGTCATTGCTGTGGCAGTTCTTGAAACGTGTCCCTGATGTCACTACAATTAACTTATAGGAATCCCGTAGAAATATTAGCAGCATACATGTTTACAAAATCTTCTACCCTCCACATGAAACACTGCTGTATTGTAGCTATCCTAATTGATTAATCATACCGACCACACATGTCACGCTATTCCATACCTTTGCGATTCCGCATTAATGACCGTCTCAACAGCAAAACAAAGAACGGCAAGGACAAACTTGAAAACCCATTGCAGAACGAGCACATCGCTGCTGTCGACTTAGTTTATAAACATCTCGTCGGTATCGCTCGGCAGTTAGTTCTTGCTGGCGTGTCGCGCAAGCGCACACACACGAGCGCACGCGACACACGAGTACCGCACCACCGTCCGTTCGCGATGTCCGCTTTTCCTCCCCTAACTCGGGGTAGGCAGGCGGGGGGGGGAGAACGTACCTGTAACTCTCGCTCTCGCCGGGGGGGCAGGTGCGCAGCAGCGCCGACGCTACATTTCCCCCCGGTGTGTTTTCTTTTCTTCGATCCGGAGCAACGGCAGCAACAAAAAAAAATTCAGCGGTCGAGCGGAACTCCGGAGGTGTAAGGACGGCGGGAGGAGCGAGACGCAAACACAAAAAAAAATCTAAACGGGCTCCGGTGGCGTGGAAACGGCCGCTCTCTCGCAAAGTCTTGCGCGCTCAAGCTAGCCAGCTAGCCAGCCAGCCAGAGCTAGCAGCCACTTCCATTGACCATCGCGACTAATTCGATTGAGCCTGGCACTCAATCAATGAAGGGAGGGACCCGTTGGGGCTGTGCGCTTCTGCGCGCCTCTGTCGTTGGCGGTGGTGGGGAGAGAAGGGAGGGGGAACCAGCCAATGGGTATTGCTGGCAAAGTCCTTCACCGTATTGTTGTGTGTGTGCGTGTGCCGCCGGTTTCTTCTTCTTCTTCTTTATTATTCTTTTTACACCCCGAGGTAACACCCAGAACCCGATGCCACGGCACTCACATGAAAGAGTGTGTTTGCATGTGCAGTGTGTATACGCTTACAGTGTGTGTTTTAAAAGGAGCGGTGTTTTAGTGAATATACTGCTCTGCTTTCCTGTTCTGATAGAGCTGGCTCGATCCTTGGCCACGTGTAAAATACCAGCCCGAAGTCACATCTGAACCCGTTCTGGGCATCCCTTAGGTTGATTCAGCCTCAAAGGAGTACCTGGTGTTGTGTGAACTTTAGCACACGGGGCAGGCAACTCTGGTTCTGGCTACAACTGTCTCCTTGTGTGCCATAACCACCTTTTTAATATGCGCTTGCAAGCAGAAACTGTCTCTGCGCGATATTCAGTGTGGGTGAAATCTTTGCGTGTTACGTTTAAAAGCTAGAAATGTGTTTTTTTAAAGAAGTCTCGGTTCATTGGGGTGGCTGTGTAACATGGTTGTCAGCATGTTCACCAGTGGACCGGTTTGTGCATAGAGCTGGCAATTGATTTATTGCTCAAGTCGCCTGGTTGTTAATTTGTGTCGTAAGTTGTATTACGTCTACATTTGTACTTTTGTACATCAATATCTTTGACAGTTGAACGCATGGGTAAGTGCATTGGTATTCCTTGCACAGTAGTGTGTGTAAAGTCTACTATACCTAGGATCACTTAAATTCACTCTGTGATCCAAAAGCCAAGGCTTTCTTAGCTTATTGTATATTTCTGAACGGCTCATAACCCACAAAACGAAATGAGATTGATGTGCATTTAAAGAGCAAGTAACAAGACAAGTAAATGCTTCGGCTCACAGGTCTTGGCCAGTGCTAGAAGAAAAAAAAGATCATAACGATGGTGGTGATTGGAAGGGTATCAGCCAGACAAAGCCCGTGGAGTCAGCGGGGGAGGCAGAGGAAGAGGGGGGGTGGATGGGACGATGCACTGGCATGGAAGAGAAATTCTGAGCGGGTCACTTCATTTGCATCATTCCAGATGGAATCCGCACGGCGGTTCACAATAGACGCTGCAGCGGCCGCTATTGTTCGCCGTGCCACGGGGTGATGAGAGAGGGTTAGGACCCCCTTCCATTATTATAGCAATGAATAATATTGATTCGGAATTTTCCTTACAATGCAACTTTAGTATTAAGAAAAACTGTGATTGCTTTGCATTCGTATTCGTAGCTTGTCAGCTGTGTTTTTGTAGTTGTGCGATGTGTGAATATGTGTGTCATTGTAGCCTAGCGGTTAGTGCACTGCACTGACAAAACGGGTGGTGACCTGTGGTTGATTCCCACTCAATGCGAACAGCAATGACAATTATCTGAACCGATCCTGGACCTCCCCTAGGTCGTCTCGGCCTCAAATGAGTACCTGTTGTGAAGTGTGAACATCGCTGCTTGGGAGACAAAGGCAATTGCGCGTGGTGCTGGCCACCCACCCCCTTCCAAGTGCCGTGCCAGCCTTTATAGGTGCTCGCTAACAGCACTTGCCCCAACGGGATTTTTGTCGCAATGTTTCATTGTACAAACAGTATGTGTTGGTGGTAGGTAATTAAGGTTTCACATCCGGGGATGATGGGGCGGGGGGGCACGGCATATGTTTGAGAACGGATGTATGCATTTGTTTGCGTGTCATGGGGAGCGGTCGTGCAGCGGTTAGCGCACTGTGGAACGACCCCGGTGACCCGATTTCGATTCCCGCTCGCGACCGACATCAGTGAGGAATATCTGAACTGGTCTTGGGCCTCCCCTAGGTCAACTCAGCCTCAAATTAGTGCCGAGTACAAGTGTGGGAACATCGCTACTGGGGAGACAAAGGCGATCGCGCATGGTGCTGGCCCACCCACCCCTTCGCGTGCCGTGCCGCCCTTCATAAGTGCTACTCACTAACAGCACTCGCCCCCAACAGTCTGTTGAGGCTATACGGAGGGGATCTTTGTGTTTGTCATGGGGAGCGGCGGGGTAAGGTTTATCACACTGTTTTATGATCCAAACAGTCAACAAGATTCGACTTCAGCTCATGGCCAACTCCATTTGCCAACCGCAGCCAGTATGGCCTCGTGACACGACTGTGTTTGGCGCTTGTTGCAGAGTGTTCATGGTCCGAATGCGGCAGCTGCCACGTTGGCGAGATGTTATTGTCCTCGGCTGGTGTACAGGAGGTCGTGGGTATGATCCTGACACTTACGCCTGTTGTATATTCGGAGTTTGCATGTCTCTCTCTCCGTGGTTGCATGCATCTTTCTCCGGCTCCTCCGGTTTTTATCTCCACATTTAGAAACATGCTTGTATAGTATTTGGCTGCTATACATTTCCGTACGATAAGCCACTTTGTTGAGATATCATTTGTGGCCAGTTTTCGTATGATAAATAGCTACAGAGCACAGTGAGCCTTACCTGGTAAAATAAAAAGTGTAATTTTTGTGTCTAATAACATGGGTGTGTGAACCGTAAAAACAAAATACGCGCCATCTGCTTCACAGTGGACTGCAAAGATCCCTAGATGGCATTCGTAAGAGTGAGCCATCGTGTGCCGGCGTCACGATCCAAATTAGAAAATTACCTGGAAATTAGTCAGTTGGAATCTACGTAGCAATTATCGCCCCCTCCTGCGAGAACTTGGCAGGACACTCGAGGGGGAAAAAAAGGCATGTGAGACTCGGTGAGGCTTTCCTGGGTAAGCAAGCGTAATAGATGAATATAATTAGCACCGGGAAGACATTCGGTTGAGTGTTTTGCTCGCCCCCACCATCTCTCGTGTGTGTCTTCGAGCCTTAAGTGGTGGTCACTAAATCTAGATTAAAACTGCTTTTAGTGTTTATTTTGTTGTCCTTCCCCCACACGTCCGACGAGCACAGTTGGATATGTACGGTGCAAAAGAAGTTCAACGTACATACATACATACATACCACATTCTCCCAACAGCCTGTATGGCTAAGAAAGGGGCTTTTGTATATGTGTGGATGTGTGTGACATTGACGTTGGCATCAACCTTTTTGAGTGAGGAAAATCAATTTTGGCATTATGCTGTGTTTGGAAAAGCCAGGGTCCATTTGAGTTAAAAGCTCACCTTACCCTTTGCTTGTATCTCCTGGGTTTGCGCGTTGGGCTTGTGCGGATGGAGAAGTACCTGTGATGTACTTCGACGGCTCACGCTTGGCCGTGTTCCAGCAAGGCAGCAGTAGTAGTTGGCGAATTGGTTGTCATGGACCCAGATTTCTGCCGTTCCACAGTATTTTTAAATCCTTTATACAGTATTAAGTTTGCTTGCTTGCTTGCTTAGGACCATGCAAATCTTTCGGTCGTTTTTTAACCCACTTCCCGTGATCCAATCGAGCTGACATTTTCCATACAGACTCGTTGTGCGTGACAATTAATGTTGGTGAAATTTTTTTCCCAAAATTTAACACTTTTTAGGACAAAAATATTATATTTAATTACCAATTGCTTAATGGTGCAATGCAATCATCTGACCCATAGGTGGCAGCCATCTCAAGCCAGAGGACGAGAGGACTCTAGCCGCCACGCATATAAAGGATTTATAGTGAAAAACTTTGTTTTTACGGGTTATACTTGTTCTTATTGGCTAATCCCAAATTCATGGGCGTACTATCGTTCGCGAATATCACGGTCTACTTACGGGAACATACGTACAGGCAATCCTCGCTCTACGTGCTTTTGTGGTAGGCCATTTTATTTAGACCTTTTATTGACAAACACGAGGCATGTTTCCAGAATGACGGCATCTGCAACGCGACACATGCCCCCCTCGCCTGGCACAGCGACCCAGTGGCGTTGCCAGCAGCACATGTGGTACGATAACTAGTGTGCTCATTTTCTTGGTTCTTTCGGTAAAGTCACGTAGAATGGAAATAATAAAATAATAAAAATAAAACATAATAAAATGCAATTCTCACGACGTTTCGGCCACAACGCAAGCAGCCGTCCTCAGGTGGAGAACAGGTCTGTCGAGGAGACAGAGTCTGAATGACAAGCCCCAGGCTTGGAGCGACTATTTAAGCTGGGTTGGAGGGGGGGCGAAGAGCGCCTTGACAAAATAATTTGCATATCAAGAGGAATTTAGCATATTTATGGGAAATGCAGATATGCGATTAGTACTACAGTAATCCCTCACCACTTCGCGGTTCAAGTTTCGCGGCCTCAGTGCATCGCGGATTTTTCGAACTGCTTTAAAGGCCTCTTTATACCTGTGCAGTAACACCATCATCATCATCATTCATCGAACTGCACAGGTCTGTCATCGTCGTCATTGTCATCGTCATTGTCATCGTCGTCGTCGTCATTACTGGAGTCAAGTCTCAAGATACTACTGTCATTGGTGAGTGTAGAACACCATAATACGTATCGTATGAGAGAGATAGAATGTATAATATTAAGGTTTTATAATTAAATAGATTTAAGTAAAATTATATGAAGTATACATATACATATTTTAAACATTCTGGTACCCACACACACATATACGGAAATTCCTAGGGGGCCAATCCTACTTCGCGGATTTTCACCTATCGCGAGGGGTTCCGGTCCCCATTAACCGCGATAAACGAGGGATCACTGTACTTGTGAAATGCGTAGGAGGTTTGGCGAGTGTGCTGTACTGCACAGGGTCTCGCGTACACCAGCACTCTTACCTTTGTTTGGCATCTCTCGTTGTGATCGAACGCTGTCAAGTTTACTTTTATTGTGTCCTTTATTTTCATTTCATAGGAAGTATATTAGAGTTCATATGTTTGTTTTTATTTAAAGTATTATATTGTGTGTACATGTATTGTGTTGATATAGGCTAGGATAATATATGTGATTATGTCTGCGAGTGCGAGTGAAAGCCCCTAACTTCCTCCTTTCCCATTATTTCTTAAGGTAAAAATTGCTTTTGACGTACACGATTTTGAGATACGCGCGCTTTCACAGTAACGCATTTATCGCGTATGTCAGGGAGTGCCTGTTGTGGGGAGCGGTAGTGTGGTTAGTGCGTTGCGCTATAAACCCAGCGACCTGGGTTCGATTCCCGTTCACGGCCCACAGCCAACAGCAGCACTTGCCCCTACAGTCTGTTACAGGCTGCACGGGGATCTTTGTTTTTGTCTTTGTATGTGCATAGGAGGCGGGATGCTTTCGTAGTGTAACGGTTCTCACCAGAGGTCGCAAACGGGTTTTGATTCCTTACCCGTACCTGTACCCGGCCGCACCAGGGTCGCAAACGGGTACCCGTACCCGTACCCGGCCGGGTACGGGTAGCCGGGTATCGGGTAGGGTACGGGTATCGGGTACCCGGTTGCGACCTCTGGTTCTCACACTGCACTTGCAATCCAGAGATTTAGTGGTTCCATCTCCTGGCACGGATTTTGAAACAACGATGCAAGTTTCTTAAATCCCCCCTGGCCTCTGTCCATGAAGTCGTATAAATGGGTACTCTCCAGTTAGTTGATCGGCAGATCGTGTGTGGTGGGATGAAGTGGGGATATTCCCACCTCTTCCAATATGTTTGGCCAGCATGGAAGAGTAGGCCAATTACCCTCTAGAGCTCGTTTTAGTTGGAGGCCCTTTTACCAGTAGTGGTGTGAGTGAGAAAATTCAGTGCTGCATCTGTTTCTGTTATGTATAGTACGAGGCATGTAATGATGCATCGATTAATCAACAACTCAAGAATATGAATCCCTGCAGTCACGAAAGCTTTAAATCAAAATTTAACTCTAGATTAATTATGCTTGTCAAACAAAAGTGCATTGGTACCATGTGTGGAGCATTAATTAGCTGTTATGCCAATGGTATATCTCAGCTAAATGGAGTGGAAAAAACTGAAAAACAAAAATACAAAGGAGATGGTAAAAAAAAAGACACAACCAACATTTATTCCTGAATAAAATCACAAACCTGCATTCGGACAATGAATCAAATCGTCTAATAAATAGACGTGCACACGTCTCGTACATTTGTCCGTGTAAAATAGAAACAAACATCTGCTCCATTGTTTTTTATTGTTGCACAATACAGTGATAACACACCGCGTGTCATTGCCTGGGCTGTGGCTGTGTTGAGTGGGTGTGTGTGTGTTTGAAGTGTGCCATTGAATGAGGCTCAGCTGGAGGTAGAGTTTGAAGGGGGGGTGGGGGGAGCTTGTAGCAGATCACAGAGGAGTAACATGATAAGTGTTGGGCCTCCGAGTTGAGTGGGCGTTGCTAGGGAGCCTGGTGAGGGTGACTAAAGGGTGAGCATGGGTGAGGGTCTGTGAGATTGTCCGGGTGAGGTTGCGTTTCATCAAGGTTCAAGGTGCAACGAGGGTGAGGCTCGATGTGGTGACATTTTTTTTTGTACGGCTCGTGGTGAGATGGGTGTTGGGGTGGTGAGGGTTACGGTGAGGCTTAGGTCTGGAGGTTTTAGGCCGGGTGAGGTTAACTAAGTTTCCAGGTGGACGAGGTTGAGGCAAGGAGAGCTAGGCACGTACACGTTGACATGAGGTTATTATGAACGTGGGTGAACGTGTGTGAATGTTGACTGGGTGAGGATGGTGAGGGTGAGGTTGGGTGAATGTGCCGTTTATTCATGTTGAGGGTGGATGAAGGTGAGGCTTGGTGCTAGGTATCATGAAGAGACTGTGTGTGTGTCAGGAGAGGTTCCTGGTGTGGCACGTAAACATTTGTACTGGGGAGGCAAAGGTGGATGGATAGGCGTGGTACTGGTCCCCCCTCACCCTTTCATGTGCCGTGTCGACCCTGATAGGTGCTCGCTAACAGCAATTGCTCCAACAGTGTGTTAGGGTTACATGGGGGATCTTTGCGTCTAAAAAAAACTGGGTTGCAGGGGAACGAGTGGGTGGTGGGATGGTCGGTCGGTATGGTTACTTAGCAACTGGGTAAGAGGCCGTTGTGTTAATGGTCGCCAAGTGGCATCTGCTGTGGAGACCACGTGGCTTTGCTTCCCTGGGTTGGGGCCCAAATGTAGAAACAAATGAGTGAAGGACTTTGTGTGTGTGTGTATACTTGTCATTATGTCATTATACAGCTGCCTTTTTACAACTTAATGTGAATTATATGCTATTTAGACATGTTGTGTTGCTTTATTATTTCATTTTAAGTGTTACTCTTTGTTGTATGCGGGGCGAGCATTGGTTGGTGCACTGCGCTCCAAATCGAGCACCATGAGTTCAATTCCCGGCCATGGCTAATAATCGTGATAGAGTCCTGGGCCCCCAGTTAGAACTCTGGCTGGACCAGCGTGCTAAAGGATAGTTACAAATAAAATTGGCCGATATGCCACGAGGAGGGCTTCATATCCATCAGCGAATAATAATAAAAAAAACAGCATATTAGCATTTATCACTGTAAAAAATAAATACTTTTTTTCCTACAGCAAGAAAATACATTCCTACATTCATATAATTTGTCTGTGTGTGTTAATTAAACTATCTGTGTTGGATGGCCTGAATGGAAATTAATGAATTTCATGTTCATAGTTATATATCGTGTATTATAAACGGCGTTTAAAAACAACACGCGCGCACACATACGCGTACGTGTACGCACATGCACGCGTGTGAATAAATAATCAAATGAGTAGATGGCCGCGGGGGTGCTGCGTGGCGTGTTTCAGCGCAAACAATAATCCCGCGTGGTCCGTGTTTTGTGTCATGCCCTGGGCCGCCGTTATCTGCCTGGCTGCCTTCCGACAATGCCGTCAGCAGCAGGGGGTGATGGGGCAGGAGCTGGTCTTAGCAGTGAGGCTTTGTATAATGGGGTCATTTAAGGTTAAACATTGTCACTTATTTATGCGCCGTCCTATTATTCAAATTCACGTCTTCATTTTATTTGCTCGGGATTTTTGCGCTCGGCGAGCCGAGATGGGAGAGTAGCCGCGCGGCTCCTCGGTCATTAATTCACGTCGTTACTAAATGCGTTTTATTTACACAGAAGTATCTCGTCATTGTGGCAGTTATTAGTAATTGCGGGTGCTCCTGTTTACCTCGGGGGCCGCATGCAGCGCTACGAGCACACGTTGAGTGGCCGTGCGCACGGCACAGCGGAGGTCACCATTACTCACGCGGCATACTGTGGCGTGCTCTTGTGGGTGCTCGCATTTCATTTTGCCGTGGTGGAGAGATGTCAACTACCTCGCCCAGTTTACAGGAGGTCGTGGGTTTGATCCCATCCCTGGAACCTGCTGTATATTTGGATTTATGCATGTCTCTTTCTCTGTGGCCATGTGGATTTTTCTCCCAGTCCCCCGATTATTCCTTCCACATTTAGTATTTGGCTGCTATAAATTTCCGCGTGATAAGCCACTTTGTTGAGTTATAACTTGTGGCCAGGTCGCTTCTGAAAAAGGGCTATGTAGCTCAGTGTGCTTTACTCGGTAAAATAGTTTAGTTTAATACATTTTTCGTACAAAATCAAGGCGGTGGCACGGCCCAGCGGTAGCGCATTTGCCGATTGTTGCAGAGGCTCACGGTTCGAATCCAGCGGCCACGCTGACGAATACTGCGGGTGTTTTAACCATAAAAAAAAAATCCACGCCGTCTGTTTCACAGTGGACGTCAAAGATCCCATAATGTTGTTCGCAAGACTAGGCAATTGCGGGCCGACGTCATCGTTTAAATTTGCCGAATTTGAAAAGCTACTCGCAAAAATACTCAATTGGATACATAGCAGTCATCACCCCCTATGTGTGTTTGTAGAACTTCTTTTGCATCGTTAGAAGCCAACTGCCAAAACTTGGCACAACCCTCCAGAAAAAAACACTCGTGAGACTCAGTGAGGCTCTCCTGGGTGGAAGGAAGCGTAAAAAGAATAAATAGCAACATGCAGACGAATAGTAGATTTTTGAAAGTACAATTTATATTCATAGAGCATTTCAATGAGTATCAATACTCGTTAGCAGGAGAGGGGGGGGGGTGTTTCTTTGGTGTGAAAAGCCCAGAACTTCAAAGGATAGTTGCATTAAAGTTTAAACCCGAGCTGAAAAGTCATCAGCATTGAACATTGTTGCGGGATTTTATTTTTTATTTTCGGCTATATTTGCAGATGTATCTCAAAACTCTGTGCAAAAACTAAAAACAGGTGTTGCGGCAGGGGGTGACCGTATCAGACGGTGCGGGCAGTAAAAGAGGAGGCATGACCTCCCATGGATGTTGGTGCCAGGGATAGAGAGGGAGGCAATGATTTCAAATAATTTTGGGTGCACACGGCTCAAGGCTCTGATCGCGTAGAGAAGTACCTAGGTGCTGCGTCTTCTGTCTGTCATGCATTTGCAGCTTCATTCATAGCAAATTGGCCTTTAAATTATGTTCAAGGATGCCGCGATACTGTGCTGTAGTGACGCCACTAGGTTGACCTTGTATTAAAAACATGGGGGTGATGTCACAGTGATGTCAATGGAGTACCATAACAACGTGATTAATGGTGATTTGAATGTTTTCCGATGAGCGACACTTCTAATTTATCTTTGGGCAGAATGGCAGCCACATGCCATCTACACTGATTTAAATGTCGGGCAGCATTCATCTCTTGTTTACAGCCTTATTCCACTGTTGGCTTCTTCACACACCGGTACTCATTCTATCAACCCCTAACGGATGGCCGGAGGGCTAAGCTGACCCTCAAACGGGATTCGAACTTGCATCCTTCCGATTGTGAGGCGTACACTCTTCTCACTTCGCCAGCCAACGAGCCCCGCATCGATACGTGTACACTCGCACATCCCTCTGAACCTTCAACCGAATGAGTGCCTCCCCACGCTGCGTCTGTCCTGAGAGTTATATGACCACACTTGACCATGCTGGTCAGTGTGGGTTAATGAAGGTGTAGAAGTGAGATGTGGGAGCATAGAAGTACAGTCCAACTTCTTTTTTACCGCACTGGCTTCTACTGCTCACCACACAGCTCTGCAGCCTATAGCAACCTTGTGAGAATGATGGTTGCCCATGAAAGCACCATCCAGGATCAACTGCATATCTTCTGAGATCTTACGAGATTTAGGACATTTCGTGCGATGTGGTCAGAGGCACCTGCCTGCAGTGTGAGATGCATTTGTTTCTTCGAGTTGATCTTCACGTGACATTTTTTTGTTTTTTTGTCACGTTGCGTTTTCCCCTGGCCAGAATCAAGATGGCGGTGGAGGCAGCTCGGGCTCCCCGAACCCTTACACCCTCACCAACCCCGTGCCATCTCCGCTACCGTTCCACCGCGTCAGCAACACCTACGGCTCCTACCAGGACTCCAACATCCCCTTCCCTCGCACGTCGGGGGCTCGCTTCTGCGGTGCAGGTGACACCTCGCGCCTCTCGTAATTGCTGGGTTTTGAACGTGTCCCTTTACACGAGATGCCGAGTGGCCGTGGTGCGCGTGGCCTGAGTGGTGGCGCCGCTCGTTGCTCGGGTTCACAGTCGGAATGCGGCAGCCGCCACCCATGTGTTAGACTTGTCTATGACGCTGCTGCTATCTTCTCGTGGGATACGTTGCCCTCGCGCTGGCATTAATTGCTATTGCAGCGGTTGAGAGAATGCGTGCACCCATAATGCCCCAGTGCTGTGTGCTGCCCAGGTTTCCTCGTCTACTTCATGCGGCCCATGATGATGAACCGCTCCGTCTCGCCCACAGAGCCCACGCCAAGGTGCACACGTCCACCCGTCCCACACAAGGGATGCTCGCCCACTCACTCGCTCACTCGCACACCCACTCGCTCACTCGCCCACTTACTCACTTACTCACCCACTTACTTGCTCACTCACTCACCCACTCGCTCACCCACCCACCCACTCGCTCACCCGCCCACCCACTCGCTCACTCCCCCACTTACTCGCTCACTCGCCCACTTACTCGGTCACTCACCCACTTACTCACCCACTCGCTCACTCGCCCAGTGACTCACTCCCCCACTTACTCACTAGCTTACTCACCCACTCACTCACGCGCCCGCCCACTCGCTCACTTCCCACATACTCGCTCACTCGCCCACATACTCGCTCACTCGCCCACTTACTCGCTCACTCGCCCACTTACTCGGTCACTCACCCACTTACTCACCCACTCGCTCACTCGCCCACTGACTCACTCCCCCACTTACTCACTAGCTTACTCACCCACTCACTCACTCGCCCGCCCACTCGCTCACTTCCCACATACTCGCTCACTCGCCCACATACTCGCTCACTCACCCACTTACTCGCTCACTCGCCCACTTACTTGGCCACTCACCCACTTACTCACCCACTCGCTCACTCGCCCACTGACTCACTCCCCCACTTACTCACTAGCTTACTCACCCACTCACTCGCCCGCCCACTCGCTCACTTCCCACATACTCGCTCACTCGCCCACATACTCGCTCACTCACCCACTTACTCGCTCACTCGCCCACTTACTCGGTCACTCACCCACTTACTCACCCACTCGCTCACTCGCCCACTGACTCACTCCCCCACTTACTCACTAGCTTACTCACCCACTCACTCACTCGCCCGCCCACTCGCTCACTTCCCACATACTCGCTCACTCGCCCACATACTCACTCGCTCACTTACTCGCTCACTCGCCCACTTACTCGCTCACTCGCCCACTTACTCGCTCACTCGCCCACTTACTCGGTCACTCACCCACTTACTCGCCCACTCACTCACTTGCCCGTCCACTCGCTCACTTCCCACATACTCGCTTACTCACCCACATACTAACTCACCCACCCACATACTCGCTTACTCACCCACATACTAACTCACCCACCCAGGTCTCCAAGGGAAGCTTCTCTCCCTCACACAGTAGTAAGGGGCAACATCCCTGTATAGGGACTGGTGTACGGCTCGCGTTAGGTGTTGTGGTCAGTGCTGGGATAGAGTTAGCAGTGGGTTATGGCTTAAGGTCACTTTGCTTAGGGCTTGGCGGTTTTGTGAGGTAAGCGTTTCGGTTAAAAATAGTTTAATGGCTAAGATTACATCGATTTTGGTTACTTGGCAATGCAACTTTGGGTCCGGTTAGTTTACAATTAGAAATTTTTTTTATAAAAAAAATTGTTAGATAAGGTTATACGAGTCTCAGGTCATCTCGAGGCTTCATAGTTATTGATATAAATATATATTTAGAGTGACTGAAAGGTTTAAAAATAAGTTTAGTGTGTACTTCCCAATTAAACGTTGTTCATTTATCCCACTCACCTCTGATGCAAATTGACGTGACATTCAAATGCATTGATTTCCTTGAGTACAATTATCGAGGTCGTTGTTGCAAACAGCAAGTTGACCATATCCTTGAGCGGAAGATTAGTGCAAGATACAGCCACGTCTGCAGCTGTGACTTTAAACTATGGACCTTAACTCTTGTATCCATGGTTTTAGATTTAAAGCTTTCGTGACTGCAGGGATTCATCTTCTTGGTTCTTTCGGTAAAGTCACGTAGAAGGAAATAATAAAATAATAAAAATTAAACATGAATATTTTATTATTAATAAATCAATTAAGTACAAGTTGCACTGGTACATGAATTCCAAATGAAAGCTAGGGCAAGGCAGAAAAATAATAACAACAAACCCTCGACCACACCAATACAGACACAGTCCCTTGACCACACTGCATCTTAAATTAAAACCATAACTCTTGTATCCATGAATTTCTATTTAAAGCTTTCGGTAAAGTCACATAGAAGGGAAATAATAAAATAAAAAAAATAAAACATAATATAATATTTATGTTTTATTTTTATTATTTGATGATTTCCCTTCTACGTGACTTTACCGAAAGAACCAAGAAGATGAATCCCTGCAGTCACAAAAGCTTTAAATCAAAATTCATGGATCTTGTATCTATGGTTTTAATTTAAGTTGCAGTGTGGTCAAGGGACTGTGTCTGTATTGGTGTGGTCGAGGGTTTGTTGTTATTATTTTTCTGCCTTGCCCTAGCTTTCATTTGGAATTCATGTACCAGTGCAATTTGTACTTAATTGATTTATTTGTATTTATTTATTTATTCATTAGTGACTTTGTTAACATCTCTCCACCTTACTCTAGTATCCTTTCTTGCATTTGTTTGTTGATGTAACTTGATGATTCACCCCGACTGTACATCTGCGCAAAAAGCGCTTCACAGCTCATCATATTCCACCAGTCACAATAAAAATTCTGGTAATTGGTATGCTGATCATTATTCCAGTTGTAAAAATCCGATTTTAATAATGTAACTTACACGATGCAAGCACACCCATGCGCCTATTTGAATAAGATAGCCTTTCGTGCCTACAACGTTAAATTTTTTTGAGAAAAAAAACCCTTAACTTCTTCTCTGGTTATAAACTTTTTACCGAGGTCCGATACATTATTAAGCAGTGCTGGGATTTGCAGTGGTATGAATGTGCATACCAAATATCAGAATCAGAATATGTATTTATACTGGAAGAATCTGGTGAGCTATTAAGCTCTTTTTCACAGATGTCCTGTAGGATCGGGTAAGAACGTTACAACAACAAACAGGACAAAAACACGATAGCAGTGGAAAGTACAAGAAAGATAAACAAATTACCCAAACACCTACAAATACAACTAAACCATCCCCATCCTACCAGGCAAAGCCCACTGATATTTTCACTTATTTTTAAAAAACGACCCGGCCACAAATAATAGCTCAACCAAGTGGCTTATCATTTGAGCATTTATAGCAACAACATAATCGAAATATTGGTATCTGTTCCACGACCTTGTGAGAGTACCTTTTTGCGAAATAGACTATATCGCCATATTCGTGCATCATGTCACTCTTGAAAATTAGACTGCGCTGGTCTCTTGAGTTCTCACCTGGTTAAACAAAATTAACATCACTAAACATTTACCCTGATGCGGTTACTATTTGATGTCTAGATTCTGTGGATGCAATACGTTTTTTTAGCACATGGGGGTTGAGTAGCTCGGTGAGGAAGGTAGGCAGGTAGAGGGAGAGGTCGTTAGTTTGTTTGAAGTCAGAACATAGGGTAGGTACAGTGAGGGAAAAAAGTATTTGATCCCATGCTGATTTTGTACGTTTGCCCACTGACAAAGAAATGATCAGTTTATAACATTTTTATAACATTTTTGACATGCGTTTTTCTGGATTTTGTTATTGTTATTCTGTCTCTCACTGTTCAAATAAACCTACCATTCAAATTATAGACTGATCATTTCTGTGTCAGTGGGCAAACGTACAAAATCAGCAGGGGATCAAAGACTTTTTCCCCTCACTGTAAATCTGGGTTCGTGAAGTTATTTATCGAGGACCATCGTCTCGTATTCACCACAGGGCATTGCGGCTCTTGAAATATTGAGATTTTTTTTTACCGAATTCGAAAAACAATAATGGCTCTTTGTTTTTTTGGTTGGAGACCCCTGCAGATAACCATTTTCTGTGCTGCCATTTCCTGGCCACCTCACAACCCAGCAGCCAAGATCCTCAAAGATCTATATCATCCCACTTAGCTTCCCAGATCTGAAGATATCAGGCACACCGCTGGTAATGTTTGTCCTACGAGTACCTTGCACTAATTATTTTGCTTCCTGTGCCCGTATCCGGCAGGTCTCTGTCGGCGCTGTCGGCGTACCACAGCGGCGTCATCACGCCCATGAAGATCCGCTCGGAGTCGCAGACCAACCTGCGTCTTTACAGCAGCAGCCCCACGCACAACGAGAAAGAAGTGTCCATCAGCTCCTTCTACTACAAAGAGCGGGTGGGGCTGAGCATTGAAACGAGACAGTGAAGTGGCCCTTAGGGGGTGGTGGCACGTTCGTCACTTATCGCGGAGGTTTTCACGGTTCGAATCCATCGGTCGCCCCAGTTGCTGCTGGTGGGTGATATAAACTTTCTGCTCCACATTGTGGACGTTAAAAATTCCGTGACTTCACACTCGCAGGAGTAGATCGTGGTGTGGGAGAATCACGCTCCTCCGAATTTGGCAACATTTTAAAAATTTAATACACATTGCAACCATGGCACCCCTACTACGAAAACTTTGCACGGGTCTCCGAAAAAGAGTGATGAGACTCAGTAGTGAGGCTTTTCCTGGGTAAATAAGTGTAAAAATAATACGTGTGCTGCGTGATGCTCTTGTTCCTGCAGTGTGGTGGCAAAATCATGATAATTGAAGAAAAACGCAACACATTCATCAATAACACTTAAGTAAAGAAGAAGAATATATAATCGTGGCTCTTCCAGGCAATTGTCTATCTTCAGAGCAGTGTTTATTCTCTGCTATGAAGAAGGGCCATGGTCTGTAACAGTCGTATATTATATATATATATATTTTCATTTTCAGGCATTGTTTTTGAGGGATGTGTTGAGTTTTTGTTGTCTGTGCTTTTGTACAACTGCCAATGCAGCGTAACTTATTCTTAGCCAGTTGGCTCAGTGAAGATCACGCAGTCACATACAGGAGCTGCCCAATTGTGCCATAGAGATGCTCGCAAATGCTAACAGGCTTTACCAAACCTGGCAGCATTGGTCTTGTGAAATGTTTTGCCTATAATTCAACAGGATGGCATGTAGATGAAACGCATAATGCATAAATTATCACATAAATTATGAAAACTTTAATAATTTCCTGATAGAAGTACAGTCATGTATACTCATTAATAGTGAATGAGATTGACACCAATTTCAGTCAAGGTCTTCTGGAGTTAAAAGCTAGAATTACGAGGACCATGAAGCTAAATATCACGCACGGCCAACGTTGCGTCTCCGCAAAGGACAACACTGCTTTGGGTGGGTGCCTTGAAATGGTTCCATGAGAGCGTGTAAAGTACCGGACAGATGGCCAGCTGCAAAAAAAGTTTCTTCGCCGCGCTCGAGTTGAGGCTCTCACCGAGGCTTTGTGTCCGCCCTGTGTTGTGCAGAAAATTCGGCGAACCAAGGTGAAGAAGGAGGGTGGTGACCTGACCAACAGCCGACCCATCAAGGCTGCCGGCAAGGTTATTGTGCAAGACATCTCTTGCCTGCTGCCCATTCACCGGCAGCTGGCCGAGCTCTACACGTGAGCACGCACGCACAAGCAGAGACAATTTCACCTCGTAGACCACCGGGGCAGGTGCTGTTAGTGGGCACCTATTAAGGCCGACACAACGCATGAGGAGGTTTTTTCTGACCAGCCGCCACGTCTAAAGCCGTCTTTGTCTCCCCCAATCGCTGACGTTCATTGCACCGGGTACTCATGTCAGGCTGAGTCGATCTAGGGAGAGGCCCATGACTAGTTCTGATATCTCTTGCCAGTAATATTAGTCATGGGTGAAAATCAAACTTAGGTCACCAGGTTTATTGTGCAATGCGCTAACCACTGCACCACCGTTCCCCTAACGTACACGTGCACTCACGCACGTGAACATTTCCTGCCGTGCGTCTATCGACGGAGTAGAGGCACTTGCGCTGACTAGTGCCGGATGTTGAGTTAGAGGTCATGTTGGCCAGTGCTGTTGGTGTGACCAAATCCGTCACCACTTCCAGGTGGCACGGCTGTTTCAAAGTCGAACAAGGATTGTCACCGCATCGCTCGTTTTCAGATGCGCTTCTGCAGCCGTCTGGAACATGCTTCCTTCTGATATTTGGAAGCCACTGGAGCTATGCACTTTTAAATCTAGATTGAAAAATAATTTCTTTAGACCTGCTTTTTGTGTTGAGTTTGTCCTTCCCCGCACGTCCGATTAGCGGGGTTGGCTGCATACGGTGCGAAATAAGTTTAACAAACATACACACGACACCAGACCTCCAACGTCTTCTCTTATCCCATCATCTGCCATTCATTCCTCCCTCAAGTTGCCACAGAAATGCCCATCTCAGTAACCTGCCTTCCTCTTTTCCTGCACAACATGAGGCAATGAGGAATAACTTGTGATAATGATGGTGGTTTTTCTATTCAGTATATACGACGTGTCAGAATTTAATTACCTGTTATAGACTATTTCATAAGTTTGTTTGACATTTATTTCGGCTGAACTCCTTGTTAGCAAAGTTTCACATCATGACAGAGGGAAAGACCCTGGAAAATGATAGCACAGAAATAATTTAGAAGTCTTGTGTGCTTTGCACGGCATGGGGTGATTACTGCATCTCACTCATTTTTATTTCTAACTTTTAACCCCATCGTAGCTGGGATAGTGCAGAATAAGTCGGAGAGAGAGATACTTTTTTCGATCCGTAATAATAATTAACATTTGTAAGGCACATTTCATCCAAAGATCCTCATGCACCATATTCATTTTAGTGTTAGGGCACTCTGTAGTTTTATGACGAAAATCTTGTAATCGGAGGGAAAACACAATGTCACCTCACCCGAAAACAAATGGATCATTGTATCCACGACGTTAAGTAACTTGATTGTCATCATGGGCTTTTTTTGTATCCAAATTGTTGCACTTGCTGTGTCATGTAGGCTGGAAGTGAATGATGTCCAGGAGATGTGCCAGAAGAATGCTGCAGCGGCCGCCAGCATCGGTCGCAAAGATCTGGTTCAGGTGAGCCCCATCGCATCATGTTTCCGGCAACGGATCGCATCCGCGGTGCCAGCCCGGACCTCCATTGTAACGCAGTGAGAAGTGTACGCACACTTTCAAGTGTACGCACGCTTTCAAGTGTACGCACACTTTCAACCCCAGCACCTTAAACATGCTGGCTCAGCATCCCGTCCTAACCGTCTCCCTCCTCCAACGCACCCAAATCAAGACGGCCAATGCCGTTGTTCTTTGTAACGCATACCTTGTCTCTCCCTCTGCTCCCCAAACCCCCAACCGCTTAGGTATGGTCATTGGCAGCCGCCTCCACGAGTGAGTTTCTGCTGCCAAGTGACAACCCAGACTCCGAGAGCCCCTGGGCGTGCCATCCCTTCGGCCGGCGTTTCATCGACTCCTTGTAGGAATCGCACATTATTTTATTCTTCATCGTTGAAATACATTAATTCTCGCTAATGCGTCGGATTGAGTCGGTTTATGTGAGAGGTCTCAGGAGATCACAGTAAAACGTGAGTTTTTACCGGTGCTCTGAATTTATAATATGTCATGGTTTGGGGGTCAAGTTTCAGTTTAAAAATCAATATGTAATTTTTTTCTTGGTTTTACTGACTCATTAGCATTGTTTCCCATTAGTGCAGTCTTATTTGGCAGTGAAAATATGCCAAGTTTGTTTCCCCAATTCTAATTGTGTTAGCATCATGTCATAAGAATTAAACATTTCCATTTAGAATTTTTGCAGTCAGCACTACATCACCCAGTATCAGAGAACAGCCCAAAGGATGACATGACCACATTAACCACAATACTTGTGGTCAGAATGCAAAAAAAAACACTGATAATACATGCATTGTCTTTGAAACGGATTAGTCCGCACCAGAGACAGGTTTATTTTGAGCCTCGTCTCAAACGGTGTTAGACCCCCCACTTTCTATAACTTTTTGGACTACGGCCAGCCTCTTATAATTTTGTTAACGGACAAATGGACCGACAAACGCTACGCCGGGCTTTCACAATAGCTTAGTATTTGTGTACGTATATGTTATGTTTTTAAGAGAAGTTTTGAAATATATTTTTCCGCCGGGCAACGCTGGGTAATTTCCGCTCATGTCCTATAAAGATTGTTCAAACAAATTTATTTTTTATTCTCAGAGATTAATATAAGTTACATTTTGTGATGTACTTTTTGGGCAGTCTTCGAACTCAGGATCTCATTGATTGATGGCTTGGTGCTGTTCTTTGACCCCTGAACCACCTGGCCGCCTAACGAAAAACCGTTTCAGTTGATGAGATGCTACACGCCAACGTTTAATACATATCTATTTATCCACGCTCACGCAGGCTCACCCACTACAGCCGAATGCATGACGTGCAGACGCTGGCGATGCTGTGCAGCGTGTTCGAGGCCCAGAGCAGGCCACACGAGATCGGGGCAATGTCCGGGGATGCGCGAGGGCTCGGAAAAATACAGGCCGCGTCGGGTTTTCCGACCGTGAGTAGAGACGCACGCCACATCTAACTATTTGTTTTTATTTTACCAGGTAAGGCCCACTGAGCTTTATACTGTAGCTATTTCTCAGAAGCGACCTGACTACAAATGATAGCTCAACGAAGTGGCTTATCATGTGGAAATTTATACCAACCAAATACTCTAAACGCATGTTTCTGGAGGGAAAACCCGGACCACCAGGAGAACATGTAAATTCCAAATATACAGCAGGCGTCCGTGTCGGGATCGAACCCACGACCTCCTACATACCAGGCGAGGGTGATAACATGTCACCACCATGGCGCCCCATTTGTGTTGGTGCATCCCCTTAATTTAAGTGGATAGATAGGCAGCCTGTATTTACGACCGGGTGTCAGAGGGCAGTGCCATAGCACTGCAGTAATATACATTGTTGGACTGTACTACACTCCAGCGTCTATGCTGGCGCACCTTCATCAACCTGAACTGACTGGCATGAAATAACGCCCACGACTCGCACGGCATGGGGAGGCCCTCATCCTGCAGCAAATTAAAAGAAGGTCTGTACATTTACAAGAGAGCTCATTAAGACAACAAGGGGCTAATTGTGTTGGCAAGAAGGCAGTTTTGTGACAACAACGGATTGAAAACAGCCAGATATTTGCTACTTTACATTGATTTGTTTATTTCTTCCTCTGCAAATTAGTGGATTCTGCCAACACTTAAATTGGATTTGAAGTCTTTTTCCTGAACGATGAACGGGTATTCTCCTTGACGTGTAAACAAGGCAGAACGTAGATAATTTTTATTGACTTGCTTTTTTTTCATCTTTTTCCATCGCAAGCAAAATTTCAAATGTAGTTTCTGATCGAGGAGTGAATTACAGCCCGAAAGCAGCTACGCGGTGTGGCAAGAGCGTCATTAACACACGCAGCGGTGGTGTTGTATTGTTCACGTCATTATCCACTCTTTCGCTGGAGCGCAGGCTGGCTACACTTCCTCGGGTTCTGGTTCCAGTACTTCGGACAACGTGTACACGTCCGGAGGTTGGAACATTGGTGAGTTCAAGTGCCGGCATTATTAGGTGCTCGCATGCACGTTATGTACGGTATGTTAAACTTCTTACGCACCGTACGTGGCCAACCGTGCTAATCGGAGGTGCGGGGGGGTGGGAGAAGCACAAGGAGCTCTTGAACAGAAGTCACCACCCCCGATTCAGCCTTCGATTAGTAGTAGCAGCTCTCTCGTCCTCTGCTGCTGCTGCTGTCGTAGTCTGGAACTCTCTTCATTTACTCCGCCCATCATCCGTGCTTTTAACTTTGCTGCCTCTTTTCAAGTTAAGGCGTAATCAACTCGTTTAAAAAAGTTTTTGTTTAAACAACGGTTTTATTAACAACTTAGTTTATCTCACGGTCGAGAAGTACGTCAACGGCGCCTGAGACACGCGGCGCCTGCGTTTTGTGCGAGCTGATTCCACAGTTTACGGACCGCGGGGTTTTTGTCTTACACAAATAAATAAATAATGAGGCGTCCATAAAAAATGTCAATTTTTTAAAGTAGCGAATTAATTTATTAATTGGTGCCGATTTTGATACGGGCATACATTGTCACCGGATCTGAGTACGCGTGCAAAATGTGGAATTGATTGGACAACGGCAAGTGGAAGGAAATTTTGATTACTAATTTGACCCAGACAAACAGAGGAATCAAGTTAAGTAAAATCGTTGAAAACACTTAGTTTTTATCTTTTCTATGACCGATTGCCTCTCTACCTACTGTTTCTGCAGCTTAAAATGAGATCGCATATAGATGCTAAATTAAGCTAAATTGTGTTGTTTTACTATTGTAGGCCAGGCTAACACGTGGGGTAATTGCTCTTGTGCATATATGTACAAGCATACACCTTGCAATAATAATGTCCTTTTATCCAACAAAGCCTAACTGCATATCATGAGACTTTGCTGGAGGGTCATGCATTTGTGATGTTTCTTCATCTATTGCACGTATTTATGCATGTGTGTGCGTAGTCTGTGTGGGAGCACAGACTACGAACTGGTGCTGGGCCTAACCTAGGTCAACGCAGACTCAAATGAATACCTGGTGCCGGGTGTGGTGCTGGCCGCCCACCCCTTCGTGTGCCGTACCGGCCTTCATAGGTGCTACTCGCTAACAGCACTTGTCCCTACAGTTTGTTAAGACTATACGGGTGATCTTTGCCTTTATAGTTTGGCGGGAAGGCGAGGCAGTGCCGTGGCTGGAGTCTCCGGACGATTCCCGCTATGGGGACCACAAGCACGTTGACCCGCGTGAGCGCGAGAGGGAGCAGCACGAGAAGAACAAACGGTGTGGGCTGCCGCAGTGCATTCTGGGGGTTGTTGTTGTTGTGCAGCCGAGCGACTTTTTAAGAGGGGGGGACCATTACGGTGTACGAGGCAAAATCTCGTCATGTCCCTTGCTGGGTCATTGCACAGTGATACAGACTTGGAATAAGCCTCACTATGCTTTTAGGTAGTCTTCAGCATACACAATGTAAGTTGTGGGTAATAAAAAAAAAATTGCGTTTCAGAAAATGCAATAGTTGAACATCGTCATGAGATTTTTAAAAATTATGTAAAGAGTTGTGTTCTCCAACCCTTAGCCAAAAATGTATCTTATCTTCCACAATTCTTTCCAACATCTGGAGATACGTCTTGTCAATTTGGTACCTATGTAAAACCTACTAGAGAAATTACTTCATCACTTGCATATGCATGTGTGTGCTTCTGTGAGTTGGTGTGTGTGCGCCTTTGTCATTGCTAATAGTACTTGCTGCAACAGCCTATATCGCTATATAGAGATATTTGTACGAGTATGGATTGTTCAGTGGTAAAGTGGTTTGCAAAAGACATTACCATCCTATCAACCTGGCTTTGACCCCTTTCCATAAAATCATCCGCGGGACATGTTTACTGAGCATTCCGTGGGCATCTGCTAGGTCGGTTTTTTGTCATTAACATGAACCTAGTTCAGTGTTGAAAGCATTGGCACCAGGTAGACAACCATGGCTGGGTATGGGTACTAGCCACACCGCCTCATCTACTAAAAGTTTCATTTGCACAGCCAATGAAGACTGTATAGGTAATTTAGTTTTACGTTTGTGTGTGTGCACCCATGCATGCAGTCTCCTAGACCCTGGAAACTCACTGCAGTACGATGAGTTTAAGAAGTGCTATGGCGAAATCCTCTATCGCTGGGGGCTCAAGGACAAGAGGGCAGAGGTGCTCAAGTTTGTTTCCTGTCCACCCGACCCTCACAAGGGTGTAGGTAAGTAGCTTTGGGCGACTGGTTTATTATCACCGGTATATTGCTAATACATCACCGGATGGAAATAACACTTAAACTGTTCGACTATGGGCCTCCTCCTCGATTAATGTTTGGTGTTTAATTAAGACGCTCTTACTGTGGAAAAACATTAATACGGAAGGCAAGTGTGTTACATGTCATGTCAATCATGTGATTCAACAAACCTCCCTTACCAAATTCGCATATTTTATCACCTGTTTCATTACATTTTAATTAAGTAGATGAAGGTCAGGCAAGACTCCTTATCTCTCTTGCCAGACATGACCTGAAAAATGGTCATTGCTCACAGTAACTCGTTCAGTTGCAGTACATCGGCTACCTTTGCAAAATGATGTTGCGGGATCACTATGGCGTCTGCTTCACAACTCTATGACATTACCATTCCGCTGTTATTTCTTCGCCGAATAGGTTTTTTATTGCATCAAAGAATCCCATCGCTTTGTTCCCAACAGAGTTCAGCACTTGCTGCTACCAGTGTGGCTGCGAGGCACGCAGCTCGCAGTGCGCCAACTGCAAGGGCTTCTCCTTCCAGTGCGCCGTGTGTCACGTCGCCGTGCGTGGCTCCTCCAACTTCTGCCTCTCGTGTGGCCACGGCGGCCACTCCAGCCACATGCTCGACTGGTTCTTGGGGCACAGCGAATGTCCCTCCGGCTGCGGTTGCCGCTGCCTGCAGCTCAACGCGTTCTGACCTCGGCGTGTTCGTCGGCAATGGAAAAATGCATCCCACCGACAAAAAAAAAAACATCGACGATGTAAATAATGTTTAACCGGCAGCAAAAGATGAATATATTATTACAGCTGTTAAAATATATATATAACAAATAATATCACAGAGTGAAAATACATTGCGGTCAGTGTTATCCAGTGATTTTGAGGCAAGCGTTGGTGGATCGTGTGGAAATGTGAAACTTTTAAACCTGCTGGGCTGTGTAATGGCCAAGAACATGGCAGTAGAGCTAATGGAATTGTTAACTCATCTGTACGGTCCATTGAATGTCATCTCCTCTTATGCATAGGCTTATTCTGACCACACATGCAAACCATTGCTTCAAATTTAATTGGCCCAACATTTTAATTCAGGATGCACTTGAAAAAATGGTGTGACTAAATTACACTTTCCTGAATAAATGACAATATTTGATCATTTTCACTTACAGCTGACATTTTATTCGAATAATGCTCACCCATCTCGACCTTAACACACTCTGGCAACATGAGTCGCCAGTGGAGCAAACCCCTATGATGGACCTATCTTATGCCACTGCTGAGATTAATCGCGTAATAATCTTTAGAAATACTTGGCTATGGGTACCTGGGTCGACCAGGCGTTTAATTCAGAGCCTTTTGATCCAGCGATCAACACTGGCCCATCGTGGGGTTGCGCCACCGTTTGCTAATATGTGTGCATGTGTCTCAGAACTCATTTGTTGGCCATTTAAAATATAAATGCTGCCTGGTACCTTTTGCTGCAGGGTAGTTTATATCTGATGGGATTAATTTTCTGACAATCTGCTTCCCAGTGCAACCATGGATTTAGTGTCCCCTGGTGGAACCGCTCTTACAACCCAGACATTATGGACCATGACCTAGTCCACGTTTTAATCATTATTCAAGTGCCAAGTACAAAGCTTGAGGAAATGTTGCAGACTTTAAGATTTTCCCCCAAGCTCAGAGCAGGGGTTTTAAACCCTGCCAAGGGTACAGGATAGAGTCTGTGCACAATGACCCCAAAATGTGAGTGCACTGATTATTCGGATACCCAGACATCTCCATTTAATTTGCATGGTTTAAAAATAACGGTTGTATTATTCGGCATTAAGCATCGTTGTTTTCTAGCAGTGGGTTATTATCTCTGCTCTGAGTTATGTGGCTTTTCCGGTTACATTTACAGCATGAGCGCACGTACAGATGTCATTCTTTTTCCTTGAACATATGGGCTGGGTGTGGTTTTCAATGCCTGGGCTGAGAAACGTAAGAGTAGCTGTTCTTAATGTTCACCCTCTTGGCGCGCCAGCCACTCTCCTCAAACCTCGGAAAAGTCGGGTGCTCCAACGCTTCACAAATGGGAAAGCTGGACCGTGTTGGACCACAAGATCCGATGTTGTAAACCACTTTTGAAGAGCCATAGTTGTATTATTGAGCATTGAAATGTGTGAATGGGCTGCACAAGGATGTGGTGTTGAACTCGAGATATTTGTCTTCATCCAAGGAGCCCTTTGTTTATTGCAGCAAGGTTTTGTGGTACTCGACATTGACCTGGGACTGGCAATCTGTGCAACCTTAGTCAAAGCCTAAGCCACACTCGTTGTCTGTATAGAACATTGGCAACTTTCGTAATAAACGTCCACAATGCAAGTCAAATAATCCCAATAAGGAAGAGTTGGATACTAGCTTGAGACTATTGCACTGTAGCACATTTTTAACACGATTGAATTCATTTGGTGTGCAATTTTTGCGACCTTAGGCAGAAGCCGAAGCCACCCTCATTAGCGGCTGTGCAACATTAGCATATTTTAATTCATTAACAATTTAAGTAAATCAGAAAGGTGAATTGTTAGATACTGGCTTGAGACTTTTGCACTGTAACATGTGTTTAATGTAAGGCTATCTCATTTTGTGTTCCAATTAACAAGAAATTCCGCCGTCCAAATCAGCAAAACAAGGTTATTTTAGGACGGGTCGGTTAATTGTTAAGTGTTAAATGTCTTGGGACTATGGTGTTAATCCTGGGCAGCAGTTGATGAGAAAATGACAGCGGTGTTGAGCTGAGTTGAATGCCTAACAGTCTCGTCTGTATGCCTCTGGAGACCGTTTGCTTTAAAATTGAAGGTTAAAAATAATATTTAAAAAATTAAGACGAATTTAACACGCAGTCTTTCACAACCGATGTTACTCATGATCACGTTTTTTGGGTTAACATGAATGTTAAATGTGTTGTAAACCTATCGTCCACCAGACGACCGATTAGTAAGTTTTGTCGCATGAACAGAACGTGACAATTAGTTACTTCAGCACACCCATTGTTAGAGAGCAAACCCACAAAATGTACAATTTGAGTACGACGTTTCGCTGATGATTACAACAATTATGGCAAATAGCTGATGATACTGGTTGGAATAAATGGCAAAACGTCATCCTCACATTGTACATGTTGTGGGTTTGCTGTCGAACACACTGGTGTGCTGAAGTCGTTAAGAATTGGCATGTTTTATTCATGCGACAAACCTTGCTAATCGACTTGAGGTGGGTTTACGACACAGTTACACGATTTAACCCAAAAAGCTTTATCATGGAAAGTTAAACTCATGCAAACCCATTGCCAGTGTGACTTGAAGGTCTCATCTTCTTGAGCTATTTGAAAGAGTGAAATAATCACATAATAGATTAGACGTCAGATCGCTCGGAACATTGCTGGTGCATTTAACACTCCTGGTTCGACTTTATTTATGAAGGATATGCGCACAGTATTTGCACGTTGTGTATCTAGTGCAATATATTCCCATAGGAATAACATTCATTTTCAGCAATTTTTTTGGTGGTAAAAAAAACTAAAATGTCAACATACAAATGCTATATTTTTTATTGTCTGGCCATATTTTCAAATGCTTCTGGTCCCTTATGAAATGATGACAATGTGGATCCACTTAGTTGACCAGGCTCTGAAAGCAGTTGGAACAATGGCAAATTTGACAGATGTAGTGCCTTCTTTCAGGGCTGATGAGATTGGGTTTAGCGGGGTATTGCAAAGCCATGCCAAAATATAATTAAAACCGAAAAGCGTTGCATTTTTTCCTGCACATTTCACCCAAATCCATGGGTTCTCTTCACTCTCCAATTTCCCAAATTGCATTTAAAATATAGATATCACATTGCTCGGTTACATAGTCATAGGGTTAGTTGTTCGTTTAACATCTTAATAATTGGTATGCGCATTTCATGAGATCTTTGCCAGTTTAGCGGTGCTATTTTCCTGTTCAGCATGTTCCATGTGTGAGAATTTGTCCACATGCTCACGAGACATGTATTTTAAACCACAAATTATGCCACAAATATCCTTTGTTGCTGATCAAGAGCTGCAAACTGGCCAAATAATTAGTTACTTCATGACAGCCAGACTGGCATTCTGATGTCAATAATATATGTTTAAAATAAGGGAATACTGGAATTACAAGGTAATAATTTGGTAAATAATAACTATACTGTTGTAATATTCGGTATGATTATTGTGCAGTTTATATAAATCGGCTATAACTGTCAGGACAGGACTTGGATGGGACCTCCCAGAATATCTAATAAACTAAAAACTAAACTTTTATTTTACCAGGTAAGGCCCACTGAGCAAAATAGCTCCTTATCAGAAGCAACATGGCCATAATTGATAGCTCAATGAAGTGTAAATTTATAGCAGCCAAATACTCTAAAACGCGTTTCTAAATGTGGAAGGAAAAACCTGTGGACCCAAAAAGAAATCCATGCGACCACGGAGATGAGCGAATGTGCATGATGGTTGAGCGTCCTTCATGGTCGTGTTTCTCAACCCAATTGTTTCAGCCAAAGGCGAGGTGGAGCAAGCCAGGTGAAAAGTGCAGATTGGACTGCGTAGAACGTCAATAAAAAATTGTGTACAGTGGTTTTAGTGTTGCTGACAGAATGATTGTTAAAACATGAAAAATGTAAGTACCCCTGTGGGGACTTCATTACTGTGAAATTAAAATAAATGTTTAAAGAACTGGACGCTTGAACCTTTAACTCTACGCTCAATTCTTGTCAATTCCTTTAGCAATTACACTACAATCCACTTTACAAATAACTGCACTTGCGGCAAATATTTAAATGCAACGCATGCAAAATGACCAGACTTCACATACATGATGTCATTGTTTTAGGACTCTGCATTAATTTCAACTGTCATACAGACTTCAAACATCTCATACATTATTATTCCTTTCCAGAAATATTTTCTGGTGACGTCTGTTAAAATGTAGTGACATCCATTTAGATTAGAAGGCACTTGGGTAGACGCATTTTATTTTCACAGCAGTTAACACACTCCCTCCTGATCTTGATAAATGCACTTTACTCCATGGACTTGCTCCACCAGACTATCCATTACTGAAACATACTCCCTGCTACCACACTTATCTGCCCCTACCAATCCAGGTGAAAACAGTCTCTTGATATTGAGTAATGGATGTGACTGGGACTGCATTAATCTACATCGATATAGTGTGTTTTTCAGAGTATTAAAGTCAGAGACATGGCCAGAGGAAGTATTTGCTAGATTAGTAAATTCGTGGCCCACTTCCACTCCCATCATCAAACAATGGCATTTTACACAACTCAGTTTGGTATATTATTTTATTTTATTATGTTTTATTTTTATTATTTTATTACTTCCCTTCTACGTGACTTTACCGAAAGAACCAAGAAGATGAATCCCTGCAGTCACGAAAGCTTTAAATCGAAATTCAGTTTGGTAAGTGAAATATAAAGGTAGGTTTGGCTTCAGAAAAAAAAAACATTCGTTACGAATGACCCTTTCAACCCGGCACCTCCATTGTTTTCTGAAGCTCGTGAAATGATCCTGAACCACTGAACTTTCACTTGGCCTTAAAGCAGTGATCCCAAAATTACAGTCCTTTAGTACACTTTTCCACATACAGTATACCAACTGCTGACCACATACAATACACTTAAGTTAATGTATGACTGAAAAATATTGTTAAGTGTGTAAATGTATCAATGCTGATGTGACAAATGAGAGTTTGAGAATACCATACTTTAGTCTCAAACCAAACAGTTGACTGTTATTAATAGAAATCGGTTTAGCAATCCTTTAAACAATTGTGCAGAACTAAATAAAGATCCCATAACAGTACATTTGGAAAATAAGGTGTCATGATGTATAGGTCAATTGTCTGACCATGAGTGCTATAATTATTCAGCCAATGCGGTGTCTGGTGCCAAAGGCCAGCCATTCATCAGAATTTTAACGTTGCTTTGGAAATTAATTGACATTGCTACAGGTCCGCCAAATAGTTGTCTCACATCGTTATGTCTCGACCAATCAGCTGGAATGTGACTGCGCCTCCCCTTCCATAAGCGCGTCCCAGAGCTGATTGGTTAGCTCGTATGTGCGCCCTTGCCACTCGAAGTGTGTGGGCGGAACGCTCTCGTCGTCGGACTCGTAGCGGAAGAAGGGGCTCAGCCTCATTGCCAGGTCCGAGGAGACGAGCCCCGCTCCGCCGAATTGCTCCGCTGCTGGGTGGTAGACGCGTCCGCTCGCTCGAGACATGCACAGCTGCTCCGGCTCAAAGGGCACGGTGAGCGCCGACCCAGCGCGGCCAAACGCCAGCTCCTGCCGGCCGCTGGCACCCATGCCCGGCGGCGTCAGCAGCTCCGTGAAGACGACGGGGCGGTCGTCGCAGTGAATGTAGTTGCGTTCGCGGCCGCACAGTGACAGCCAGGGAAACTCGCTCCTGTACCGTGGCGTGTCATTGGCCTGGAGCCGGTGGAAAAAGAACACCAAGAACTTCTTGTCTGTAGGACACAAGGGAGAATAAGGCAATTGGGTAAAACCATATCATTGTTCATTTCAATGTAGTGGTTGGTTGACCTCGAAGAAGTCGTATTATTACTCTTTGGTTATTTCGGTAAAGTTATGTAGGTAGAAAAAATAATAACAGATCACGACGTTTCAATCGCCACACAAGCAATCGTCTTCAGGTGGGAGAGAGAAAAGCCTGCTGAAACAAGTCCTTATATATAGAGCTGAGAGGGGGGGAGGGGGGGTGCCGCATCGGGCAAGAGGGTGGGGGCTAGAGATTGTGCCTCAGCGAGTGGGAAATCCAAAGATGGGAACCGAGATGGGAGGGGAAGGGGGGGGTGTGGTTGATGCACCTCCACGACGACGAAGAACTGAGGAGGTGGTCATTGTATTGTGAGATATTAGCATGTCAATGTGTAGTGACGGTATATCCGCCACTAGGGGGTTAGAGCGCGCAACAGGAGACAGAGAGAGACACACACAGACACAGAGAGAGACACAGAGAGAGAGACACCTAGAGAGACACACCTAGAGAGACACACAAACCGAGAGACACAGAGACACACAACAATCTGCTTGTCTTACAAGAGGCTAATAGGACCAATTGTTTGAATAAATTGGTTTCCTTTTAAAAAAAAATGCAACACATTCCAATCAATTATGTGTATACATTTCATGTACAAGCGCATTAATTGATTTAACAGCTGTCCCTACCTCTTTGATGTCCCTTAATTCATACCGTGAAGGGAAAATGTTACTTGGTTAAGTGTGACATTTGCAACATCCTTATCTGAACAAATTTTGCTTGGGTCTATGATTATTTTTTACACAGATTTGCATAAAAAGCTATCAAGGGCAAGTGTGGAAGGTGAACTCGGATTAAAATAAAGAGGCGAGAGAGCAAGCTGGCATACTTTTGGGAAACTAAATTTGATGGTGAAAAGCAACATTCCAATGTGCAAACAAAGGACAGTTTTCCATGGGTGCATATAACCTGCTAAGATTTCAGAAACACGTCCACTGACAAAATAGAACTGAAAAATATGCAAAGAGCACGCAAAATTATTCCGCAACAGCAACATATTGATCAAAGAACACAAATTAGAGACATTGATTTTAAGTAAATTAAGTAGGTTTGGACAAATTTTGATTTAAAGCTTTCGTGACTGCAGGGATTCATATTCTTGGTTGTTTCGGCAAAGTCACGTAGAAGGGAAATAATAAAATAAGGGAAATAATAAAATAAACCCTAAAACAACACAATGTTTTTTATATTTATTTTATTTTATTATTTCCCTTCTACGTGACTTTACCGAAAGAACCAAGAGTATGGGTTTGGACACTCGAGGTATGCTGGCCAATGGATGAGACTGGTGACAAAACGGCCAAGGAGAACATGCCCGGGATGGTGACCACGACAAAGACGGAGTACTATGCCGTACCTTTAAAGCACGAAGTGAAATTCTTGATTTTGGCATCATCGAGGAAGAGCTGAAGGAATACAAAAAAATGCAATCATCAGTGCATGTAAAAACATATTATTTCTCAAATGATTGAGAAACAGTGCAGCTGTTAGCGTGTTATAATTAACATTGTTTACGCGGTCTGCACATACATTTACATCGAAGAGTATGTGCAGATTTTTCAAGCGTTTTCCATATTCAAAGAAAAGTTGCTCGCGGAAGGGTTTTTTTTAATGGAAATATTGCCTTTCAGTAGGTCAACCAGCAAGGCCAACATGGCTCAAAGCTTAATTCTCTGGAAAGGGACTAATTATTGACATTTCCGTGTCACATGGGTTATCCAGGTGACTTTACCGAAAAAACCATACTAGGTATGTCATGGCAACAACCACCATTCGCCACTAAGTGGTGCCAGGCGATGTGACGTTAAGACCATGTCACGGCAAGACCGACACCACCCAATTCAAGGGCCCATTTTCACCATAAAAATATGAATAAAACATTGATATCCAACAGACTGAATCTGCTGGAGAAGTTTTTTTTTGCTTCTCCCCTAGCACCATTTAAGCAGGCACACAGAACAATTTAGAAATTACAAATCTAACCAGCAGTGTGGCCCACAAAACGTGTTTACTTCTGATTACACCAATGTTCTTCATTGTAAGGCCCATGGGCCACTGGCGGCCCCTGGTGGCCATTAGTGCGGCCCTGACGTGTAGCCCCCGACAATACACATCATGTGAAAACACCCCAATCGTGCTGTCAAACCAGATCTTTTCAAATGGTGTCTTATCAGCAAAAGTGCCCCCCCCCCTTAAAATGAGCGAAGAACGCTGGATTAGATGTGGAAGAAATAATTGTAGGGATTTGAACTACCGAAGCAATATTTTGTATGATCTATCAATTCGGGTGTAATGTTCCATTGATTGTGGTGTTCGTTCTTTCACCTGGCCCAGGTGATCAATGTAGTAGAAGTACTCGCGTATCCCCGGCTCGGGTGACTGTCCTTGCTCGAACAAAACGCGCTTGGCAGACCCCGAGACCGGGGCAACACCCGGTGAGGGCAGCCACAGGCGGCGAGGAAGGGACACACTGCTGGGCCAGCAAGCCACGTTGGAAAATAGACGGCAGGGTGGCGGAGGTGGTGGCAATGAGGCCACCGAAATGCATGGCCACTTGGAGCTCATTGGGCCACGATGGGGCATTCGTATAGCCGAGATTAAAGGTTTTACGTCCCAATCGGTGGCAGGCAAGGGGCTCGATAGCCATGAGGGCATTCCTCCACGACTTGAGCTATGACTAGAGGGCATTGGACCAGCCGAAATTAAGGGCTTTGGGCCACAAATTGCATCTAACGGCCCTAATGAGCGTGAGGATGAAACCGAGGGCAATGGGCCACGTCTGGAGGGCATTCGGTCACGACTAGAGGTCAACGGGTTTACATTAAAGTGCATCTGGGAGCCGAGAGGGCATGTGAATGAACGAAACGTGAGCAGAGTCAAGGCCATGTTGTGGGTTATGGAGACCCGGGCGACCAGCCGACGCGGACAGAGGGCCCACAGCGGCATGCTACGCAACCCACTGTAGCGAAAACTATTTACACGAACGGCTGTCGCAAGTTAAATAATATGATAAAGTCATTAAGTTCGCGTTTTTTTTGTTAAATACATTTTAGCACGTTAACGCATTCGCTTAAACGTGGCTCCGAAAATTCCCTTAACGTTAATGTGTTTTTTTTAATGTATAAATCGAGGCCTTGCCCCGGAATTCGTCAAGCCGCGCTGCGCACACCACCACCACCACCACCGACGACAACTCGGGCGGCGTTAACGCACGAACTTTTAAATATAGAGCAGCGACTCGTTAATTAATAACGTGAAGGCGATAATGAAATAGAACGAGCGTGTGACGACATACACCCTCCCCACGCTGTTAGTTACCCACGGTTCGCAGGGGAGAGTGTGGTAGGTGGTTAGGTGGGTGGGGAAATAACAAAAATAATCCACCACGGCCGGCGCTTCGGGACGACGCGTGGAAGCCTGCGAGAGAGAAGTTACCCCACGGGCAGAAGTTACACAAATACATTTACAAAGATCCTCCTTCGTGGAGCCCCGTAACAACAGGCTGTCGGGGCACATTTGCATGTTCGCGAGCAGCAACCTTGTGATGGCCGGCCGCTGTTGGCACACACGCGTGGATGATGGCCAGCAACCAATCTTAATTACGCTACCGCACCCCCCACATGCACAGAGAGAGACACGGATACATGCAACTACAACAACAACCGCCGCTATTCGCTACAAAGTGGCGGTGACGTCGCTTGTGCCAGGCGATGTGCACGTTAAGGCCACGTGAAGTGTCGAACCCCCGCTGCCAGGTCATGGGACAGACCCAGGTGGTGCCATGGGTCGACTGAGACGACTGGCCGATGCACCACCTGTGCCCTCCTATTGTGTCAACAAAGAACCCACCCCCATATAGCCCGTAGCAGACTGTTGGGGCAAGTGTTGTTAGCGAGCACCTATGAAGGCCGGCACTGTTACACACGAGGGTGGCCACCAGCAGGCCCCACCCCGCCTTTGGTTCAGATAATCGTCACTGGTGGGTTCGTATTCGCAGTGCAGCAGCGCTAAACGCCACACCACCGCTCCCCAAATACCACACAGCCATTGGCCACGGTGGCAATCACCAACCACGGCTACCGTGTGCCAGGCCAGGTGCACTTTGGGGCTATCGCGTGGATTGTCGTAATGCTCGCTCGCTGACGAGGAGGGAGGTCTCGGGAGAGACCCAGCAGTTGCCATGGGAGGTCGTCTGACCGAGATGACCTGCAGAGACTCCTGCAGACTGCACAACGTGCTGGGCCCTCTCCAATATTCGCACCACTTCAAAGTGCCCTCAGAGCAGAACGCGCAACGTGATGGGCCCGGCAGCCACCTCGCAGATGATTGGCCAAGACGTTGCCGCGGTAACGCAAAGCTCGTCGCCGATTGGCTGCGGCCGTTACCGCGGCAACGTAAACTCGGCGAGACTGACGCGGGACTCGACTCGGGCCTTCACCCGGTTCGGCGCGGGAAAACTATACATCTTGTTTATTCTTCTCCCCCCTTTATACGCGATTGTTTTATTGTACATGGTGTCTGTACGTGTTAGTTTTTTTTTACTTTAAGCGGGGGGAGGGGGGAGAGAGAAACAATTTCCTCACGAGTGGTTTGCGAGGGAGCGCGGTCCAATCAGACGTCGCCTTGTAGCCACTTCCGGAAGTTCCCGCCCCTACACGCGCCGCCATCCACCCGCGCTATAGCCCGTCGCTGCGCGCTCTATTAACAAACTACTCGGTATCGTAGCCTTCAGCTAAGTAACGTTCGTTGCGCTCGTCATTATTTACCTCCAGACAGCCTTCGTTGGGATTTTTTCATTGTTCGTTTGATTGGATTTCTGCTCCCCGCGCACCGGCGGAGGCGTTGGACTGGGGCTCCCGCCTGCGGCCTAGCGAAGGCTCCCCGCGGAGTTTCCAGGCAAGGCCGGGAATCCCGGCAGGGCCCGCAGAGGGAGTCGCAATGAGCGCGGCCAAGCCAACCAAGATATCATGGAAACTGCGTGAGTTCCTAACACATTTATACACTAACCCCCCACCCCCACACGTTACCTTAGCCATTGAGATAATTTTTAACAGAAGATGTAACGGGCTAACGTTACGGCCAGTGGCCCTTATTGAGGGTAAGGACGGGGAAGATATAGGAGACAGGTTGACTGACGTTTATTTGGACCGGAAAGTTCGGATGATGTAGATCAGAGATTCACCGACCTGTGTTGTTGAAGCGGAAGATTGGTTTGTCTGCAGTATACTGTAGTTGGAGAAGATATATTGACGACTTTTGGAGCAGTGATGTTGGTTAACTTACCTTTGGAGGAGATGTTGAACCAGAAATATCGGATGACATACACAGCGTAGAGGGACCTACTGACGTATTGCTGAAAGAGAGATATTGTTGACTGACGTTACAATTGGAGAAGAAACTGGATGAAAAGTTGGGCCTGAGAAATTATCGAGCTCATATAGCTTGATCAGATTAATCATCGTTGCAGCGCAAATATCGGATTTACATATTCGGTAGTTGAGGCAGAATTTACGAATTGTGAATTTATTGTAGTTGGAACATTTGTTGAAAATTTGAGCAAAGAGTGATTAAATAGTGGAGCAGGCGGTTTGTCTTGTACAGTCGTAGCAGAACAGCTGTTGACGGACTTAAAGTTGAATGTCAAATTAATCAATCTTTGTCCTCTACTCGGAAGAAGGGTCATTGCCAGAAACATTTTTTTTCACATTTTATGATAGATGTTGTGGTTCTATCCATCTGTTTGCACGCTGCCGCTAATAGAGTCTAGTAGTTTTGTATACACAACTATCTATTTTATTATTATGCAACTCTGTTTTGCACTACGGTGGTGTATTCATATTTAATGTGTACAGTATTTTATTTAGACATCGTTCAGAACAATTGAATTAATTCATATTCTGTCTTTGACCTAAAATGTCTTCTTTGGCCAAACTTAAGTCATGACAATGTCCTAGCCATGTTAACGTAGCTGTAGATGCCATTGTTAGGGCTTTCCAGTCATGAGATTGAATTCAAATCATGACACTGGTTAACTAGGCCCATCATCGAATCATCACACACGTCCCACCCTATTTAGTTACGTGAGTAGTATGGTCATCTGATGCGGTCGTCTTTGTCTCGTAGAGAAACCCTCATTTTCGAAAAGGTGGAGTTTTCAGCAGTAACTCAGGACCCTGAATGGAAATGGGCACTGCCTGCAAATCGCTCGGGCACGTGGAAGCCTTGACCACTTTGAGTCACAATATCAGTGAACGTACGAACATAACCTTTAGCCGCTAATGCTCACATATATACTCGTCAGACAAATTAATGCATTGTTGTTAAACACCACATTAAACAAAACTTGTTTTGACTAAAATGCTGTAACAATTAAGCAGCTTCAAGGCAGGTAGGTTCTCTTAAGCAGTTTAGTAAAATAATGTGGTTGAGCTGTCGGGCTAGTTGATGATACTGCTGCTCTAGTCACTTTTGGTCAATTTCCCTCAGCTTGATAGGAACTATATTGAGATTAAGCCAATAATATCGAATCAACAATGCTTGTTTGTGCCGAGTGCGTAGATATTGTGCTGTTTGCTTTATCTGTTGGCTTCATATCAGTGTTTAATTGCCAACAGGTGTGAGTGCATTGCTCTGTAATAAATTGACAGTTCAGCCTTGTGTATAAGTTCTTCCTAGAATATAATTTATTTAGCGCCTGCCTTTGAAACTGAATGTGTTTGTGACAGTGACACGCCTTCAAACTTTTGTATTTTTTGTGGTTATTGATAAGTTACGATCCACCCTTAGTGTGGCCACTTGAATGGCAAGAACAACATACAGTACAGTACTGTATACTCTAAATCACATCCTGAATTGCGTAAAATGTTCAGTGTGCAAATCGAGCATTATTTTTGTGAGCCATTGAGATGACATTTGTTGGTCAGTAGATGAAATAATATCGCTGTGGTACGTTTTGGCACATTACTGTATTTGAAGTTAATAATTCACAAGTGTTTTATCTATTGGTTATTCGAGCATGTCCTGGTGGCTTTCCCAGCACACATCTAATGATCAGTGTCCTGTTTCGGCTGCTTAATTGACATGTAAATAGAGCATTTCAAAAGGAATTTTCAATGTGCACCGGTAATGTGATATTGTCAAAGAGCAGGCTATGATACACACACTTGCTTTGTGCCGTGTATGACCTTAAACACATCACTTGTGACTGGATCCACTAAATAGTCTGAATAATACTCTTATGAACATGCTAGGTGTTATACATTTGCCTGTCCCCACGAAACTGTTTTTTTGTAAGAGACATGTTGTTAATACATGGGAGGGGACTCGTTACAGTTGTTTAATGTTACGAAACCAATAAAAAAAACTAGTCATGCCAGTTTTTTTTGATGGGAGACTTGATGGCTCGCTTTAAGTGGTCCAACGTTTTTCCACAGAATGAAATATAAAACTTCGCGGTTTCTTGAACAAGAGTACAAAAAACATTCGTCGTTGTGGCTAATTGGGGGTCTGAATATGTTTTCTGATTAGCTTGAAAAATGTATGTTGTTGATTTGTTAACTAAATGTAGAATGACATTGAAACAAAATGAACGAGAGCCCGAACAGAGGAAGTTGATGGCCAGTGTTTCAAGGGCACGTGTACACCGATGCTGACGCACCGATGGACATCAATTGTATGACAAAGGTCGAGGATAGTGTCTTGCACTCTAAGTATTGACGAATACATATCAAATTTCATACGTATGATGAGCATAGCGCTTTACCGTGTAGTTAGTGATGCATGTGGATGGACTGCAAAATACAGAATCCTATCGTGCGCACCTTAATGATCAATAGAGCAGCGTTCCGGTGGTCAGAGTCTTTGTGGTTATGTAGAAATATTTATGTATTTATATTCAGGTTCACTGTTTAGATGTTAAGGTATTTTCACGTGTTTGAGAAGGGCTGCCTTTTTTTCGAGCATTAATCAAAATCGCGTATGTTCACAGTATAGCTAACCGTATCTTAAACAGATAAATATTCACAGCCTGTTGCTGATTGTATTGGATAATGCAATGTAATTGTGTGTGTGTAAATCGTAGAAAGTACCGCCTCTCCATTCATAGGTGGGCTTCAGCCAGTCGAACCATCTCTCTTATAACCAGCCGAGGAGGAGGAGGGTACCATCGTGGTACCTTGGCCAGCGAGCCAGAAGGGAACAGATGGGGGATGATGGTTCAATGCACAGATGACGCTTAGTCGGGCCAATGCAAAGAATATGAAAGTTAATTGGTTTTTTACCCTTCTATCTGGCAACAAAACTGACACCTTTTTACAAGGAGTCATGTTTGCATAGACCACAATATCTGTAGTCATAATGCAAACAAAAAACACAACTCTGATAATGTGCACTGTCCTTGAAGTTGATTGGTCCACACCCTGAGACAGCTTTCCTAAGAGCCTAGTCTCACATGGGTTGGACCAGATGACGCCAAAAGGCGCAGCTAGAAGGGTAAAAAAACAATTATCATATTTTTACTGGCAAATGAGGTTCCAATGGAATATGAAAGTTGGCATTGTTGAGGCCTTCACGTGGATGCCTCGGACAACCGTTGTTGTCCTGCCCCCGCGCCTGCGATGAGCACGTTTGGTTACCTACGTTGCGAAAAAAGTTCAACATATATACAACAGTTACAGTATGAGGAGGTAACAATGTCCCAATGGTGGTGTCTGGGTGTATACTCTGAACAATAATCGTACTGATTATATTGTGATAATACGCAGTAATGACAGATGGTAATGGTGATCATTTTTGCCTGGTGATTATGGTTGGTGAATAATTATGGCCATAATTTGCTCTTCATAGCATACATGGAGAAGGACCATTACCCGAAACGTCGCCTATTGTATCTATTCCATTTCAAGGCAGTGTTATTGATGAATGTGTTTTTGTTATTTATTTGTGCAGTATTACCAAATTATAAATACATTCGTGGTCAGTTTTAAAATGCATACGTTGCCATGCAGTTCTGCTTATTCGGTATACAAATCATCATAGCTCGCTTATAAAAGGGGTTAGTCACTGGGTGGTAATAGGCAAAGATGGTCATTGATATATATCACACTTTATGGGTGTAATGGTGGTGCTGTGACGCAACGCGTAGCTACACAGACCGTAAACAAACCACATACTTCCTGGATACAGAACGACTGTACCTTTGTGTTAAGCGAGCTAAGACGGCGCACTATTGACCACAATCAACACGTCCTGCCTGAAAATCGCACACATTTTGAAAGAAAACAGTTTTTGCCGGTGTGTCACCGTGGCAATGCTTACCACGAACCCCCTGTTGTGCAATGCTTGTTGCGGCATCGATCATTTCAGTCTTAAAAAAGAGTAATCGTTTTGTTTGCCAAGGTAGCCACTTTCGGTGGCACAACTAAGCAGGACTGTAGATTCGGTGAACTTTGTTGGGGCACGTCGGCTGTGCCACGCGTAATTTATCACAGCGTTTCCATGTAGCCACGGGATGCTTAATTGCACATCAACCACATCAGGTTACCGAAATCAATTTGTCATTACATTCATGCTACATATGTATGACATTATGGCTTAATTGCTTAAATAAAGATTAGCATCTGCAGTTAAATACTTTTAATAGGGACAAAATGACTCTAAACTATTGCTTTAATTCATGGATCTGCAATGTTGCTTCAGATAATTGTTTTTAGCATCACAATTTTGTTTGTATTTCAGTCACACACAAAGCTTGTTGTGACTTGTCCGTAACAGTGAGTGGAGGTTAAAATTCAACGCCATTAAGAAAATGGTATTTTCCACAATTTGTCTCATGCCATATGAGTGTATTGCACCTTTGTGATGTAAGAGTGTTTTCCGTGTCTTTCAGTGGTTAAAGATATGCCAGCGTACACTAAAGGTGTATTGTGGGTGACAATTATTACCACATTGATTCTCCACCTTTAGTAACACTTCAGTTATTTTAATTCGTATAAAGAGTTGGTGTTAAAGTGGGTCATCTTACCACTAATTATTTTCACCTCTGAATAATTAATATAAGTTTCATAGTTTACAGCACTTTGTCAATATACTATTGGATGAACGCCTCCCATACATGTTGGTCATGGGCAGGGGTTAGCAACCTGCAGCTTCGGAGCTGCATGCGTCCCTTTATGAACTGCTTTGTAACATTATTTATTAAGAACCATCGTCTAATATTCACATGCATTGCGGTTCTTAAAATATTGAGGTTTTTTGTTGCAAAGTAAAAAAAAATGTCTCTCCTTGATAATAGTGGTGGCCGACCCCTTGTTATGGGGGTTGTTTGATCATGCTTCACCAAGCTGGTCAGCGTGGTTTGGTGAAGGCGGCCCGTGACCCATTCAAATATCATTCACTACTGATGTTAGCCATCGCTAGAAATAGAAGTCAATCATTGTACTACCGTTCGTCTCTTTATTATTGCATTATTAATTGATTCAATTAGTTTACTCTACTACTATGTATTACTTTGGTTTAACACTTAGGCTTTCACAACTGCAACAGGATTTCACCACAACTCTGGGTGTCCGTCTGATGATGCCAGTTGTAATTACTGGCGAAACGTCGTCCTCATATTGTACATGTTGTGGGTTTACTCTTCAATTCACCGGTGTGCTGTACTCGTAACGAATTGACATGCTATGTTTATGTGACAACCTTACTAAATGTCTGTGGTGGGTTTTAACAACACAATTATCCATAATATAGGTTTTTTTTGGGTTAGATCGCGAAAATATAAATGTGTCGTTAAACCCGCCACCACCTGACACAGCCAATTAGTAAGGTTTAGCACAAAACATGCCAATTCATTTATATTTACGCGATCTAACCCAAACACCTCTTATGATGTATTACTTGATTTGCTACCATGACTTCTACCTTGGTCAGGATCAATGGGCGCTCACATAGCTATAAGTACACATTTTGCTTGCTTTATTATTGTTGTGTCAGTATAAGAGGTGTGCTCGTTAATTAGATGTTAAGCTGATATTAAGTGTGACGTCTTCTTCAACGGCGGAGCCCTACCTTATCGGGGCAGAGAGGCTTGATTGCTTTGAAGACCTGAGTTGCTTTCCTGGTTCGAGGAACACATGCCAGTCAGATACTCAGTGAGAGATGAGACAAAATGTGCTCCCTTCACCAACCGGCACTGACCGGCGTAGTGTCAGCATCCCCCCCCCCCAAACTATTGCTGATAATGATGACATGTCAGGTTCTACCTGAGGGATTTGTTGCGCTGTGGGTGAGAGAATGATCTTTGCAAAATGATATATTATCTGATATATTTTCTAGCTACTTTATAAAAGCTGCTTTGCAAGGGTTATGAGTGGTTCAATGAGGGTAGCTAAAAGTGATATCGTGAATTGGAATGGGGGTATGGGGAGGGAGGTTAGTGGGTTCGGGAATTACGGGGTTACCTCGGGATGTAGGTAAGGGTGGGCCAAGGAGAAGAGGTGGGTGTTGGGGAAGGAGCAGAAACTCAGCAGGGAGGAGGGGTGCTTCTCGCTTCATGTGGAGGGGAAGTTTGGGGGGCAAGTAGGGAAAAGGAGTGGAAATGGGATTGTGCTCAAGGAGAGGGGGGGGACGGTTAGTAATAGGAGAGATTAAAAGTGGAGCGGGCGGGAGTGGACATAAAACGAGAGACAATCTTGGTGTAATGCTGCATATTATTGTTACAATTAGAACCTTTTTTCTACTGGACAGCTCATGATGGTACATGTAGATTGTTCCACATTGGCTTTATTGACTTTCTGTAAAATCACTTCATTAAGCTTCATGTATGTTTATAAGGAGGCTTGAATGTGCTTGTTTTATTGAACGTATTTAAACAGCAGTTATATTATGCTAAGCACACACGCACATAAGGATTAGCATTTGTTACTGAATGTTCACATACAAGGTATGTGCATGCAGATGTTTTCTAGTTCACCTTGAGCAGTCTACCTCTGCTCATGTTTACACTTAACAGTTTTTACTTTCTCCTCTTTTAATGTGGCGTGCCTCAATTAGTGCTCTTTTTATGCAAATGATACATCCGGGCCAGGGAGTCAGGTGATGTCAGGGGGAATATTGCTGAGTTAATTTAGCTTGTGTCAATGCAGTTAAGTATAATTAAGTTCGACCTGTGCTTTATTTGCCTTGATTGGCTTTTGCTTATTTTAGTGACCCAAGTCACGCTTGCAAATTATACCATCATAGTCTTGTGACTTTTGATAACAACAATATCAGAACAAGATTAGAGTGCAAAGTATAGAAAAGGTAAACGAATACAACTAAACTCTTCTTTTTTTCTTAGCAGTTAATGCCCAATTAGCTATTCGCTTATTTTTCAGAAGCCACCTGGCCACGATTTGGTACCGTGAATTACGTTCTGCACTGTTCCCAACCAACGCTGTACCGTGATGCATTGCACAGTTCCTATGATCACTGTTTCATTGCTTTCATGGCTTTATTTTGGTGATTTCGAAAAGTTTTTGGTTTGGCCATGTTTGTTTGTTGTAGTACGGAGTAAGGCTGTTGGCCTTAATCTAAGTTGTCTTGTGGTTGTTGTTGTTGTTTGACTTGCATCCCACTGGGATTTTTTCACACAGCGTTGGTGTACAGTGCTTTTTCTGCAATATTTTCCTGTCTTTTCTTGGATTTTCTGTTTGCACTTAGTCACATAGTCACTTTAGGATGTTTTCTTGTTCATGTTTTTGTTTTTTGTTTGTTACGGTTGCACCCGATTCAAGAGCCGAATGGCTCACAGGGCTATACCTAATAAATGAACTTGAACTTGATTCATTTAAAATTTTACCAGAAATTGAGTCGGCGATTTAATGTATATTCTTAAAGCTCACAATGTGTTATATGAGCTGTATGTAAGAATACATAACATTTCTTAGTGTTTATATATTATGGATTCATATGACCCCTATAGCCAATTTTTTTAAATTATTTAACATTTTACCTGGAAAGCCTCACTGTTTGACCAATACCAGTGACATTGTAACCAGTGGCCTGTACATTAACCAAACATGAAACTCATTGTCTTGAATCTAATTATGATCTTAAATCACAACCATTAATCTAATCACCAGGGACAGTGAATCAGTACAGCCTTAGTGTTTGCTATAATATGGTTGTGAATAGCCTTCAAGTTTGATTTGTAATAAGAAAAATATTTAGATAAAGTAGGAAATCCAGTTGGGCATGTATAATTTCTAAACACTTCGTGATTTCAGAGGGCGGTGGTGTTTTTATGCTAAAGGTATAATTACTGTCATAGTCGTATTTTTATTTGGAAGAGGCTGTACCATGGTGACAGCACATGATGGAATGTATTATGCCTTTTGATGACGGCTATGAAGGGTAAACACTCACAGTGGAGTCAATACACTTTGGGCACGTTTCTTTTTACAGTTGTCCTCTTCAGGGCCATGAGGTCAAGCTCTGCCTAAAATTTTGCTCTATCAGTATTGAGACTTTGCCGATTAGGCATCAGTCCCAATAATAGTCAAGGGTGTGACATTGTTCTGCAGAGATGGTTGGATTTGGCTGTAAAACAGATACAAAAAACCTAAATAAACCGAACAGGTCATTCATGTCAACGGATCAATCTTGTTGTCAATAACTTCTGTTGCGGTTAGGTTATGTCTTCGAAGGTCATGTAATTGGAATTTTTTTGGAATCCCAATTAGCCATTACTTTCCCTGAAAGCAGTGTTTTATATATACTGACAGTTGGTAGTTATCAAGGAAACTATTTTTGTACTGCCTGTTTTTGGCAACAAAGGTCACACGTAATATTAATTTTAATGTTTCTTATGAAGTCACCTAGTTCTTTGTACAGTAAACCATTTGACTTGCTGTTGGCCACACAGTTTTAGCTTCACATGAAGAATTAAGATTCCCAACATCGGTGGCAAATTGTATCTGAACTAGTTTTGCACCCACCATTTTCCCTCCATCAAGCCACAGTTACCAGTGTGGTGAAGAAGTCAAACAACTCCCACCATCGACACATCATGGGGAGGCCTTGATCCTGCAGTAGATAAAAAAAATGGCTGTAAATTATGATTCACAACATATAGCGCAGTTGCTATATTCCTCGCTATCGGCACCGCATGATCATTTCCGCACTCTCGCTTTCCCCCAGAGGAGTTTGTGGCGCACGGGAGCGACGTTTCGTGTCTGGCTCTCGGCCGCAACTCTGGCCGCGTCATGACAACGGGCGGTGAGGACCACAAGGTGAACCTGTGGGCCGTCGGCAAGCCCAACTGCATCATGGTACGTGGCCTGCAGACGTTACGATCTTGCTCTGTATTTGTCAGCTGCGTCGGTGTTGTAGCAGCGAACGTGTGTATGTACGTTGGACTTCTTTAGCACCGTACATAGCTGACTGCGCTAATCGGAGGAGTGGGGATGAGCACCAAACTAAACGGACAAAAACACATGCAGAGTATGTTAACATCTGTGATGGGACACGTGTCAAAACCAATACGTTATGCCAATATTTCCCTGCAGTGATATCAGTTCAAATGTGTTTTTTAAGCCACTGCATCAGGCAATGTTTATACCGCGCCTTTTATAGAAATGCCTTCCAATGTGTCATGTAGTGAATAGAGATGAAATTCTGTTATTGTGCATTGCACTAGCAAAAAAGACAAATTACTTTCTGAGCAATGCAGTATAAACATGAGAAAGAGACATAATTATCCAAAGAACGCTGCTAGAAAGTAAATGTATATAGCACAAGGCAGGCGCAGAGATGGTAAAACATAACTATAAACTCTAGTTTCCATTTTAAAATGCAGTCGCAAGTGTTGGCCGATTGTGTCATATGTTTTGCATGGTATTGAATGATCCATGTTGTTAAATTGCTTATGTGCTTAGGTACCAACTTGGTGAACAGATTGAGGTCATATTTTTGTGTCGCTGCCCATGGAATTAATGAAAACAACACGCTTCGTTTTACAGTGTGGTGTTGGTCACCTCGAAGTGGCATGCGCACCTCATCCAGTGCAGTGTCAGTCGTGCACGTTAAATGTGGTGCTGCGTTGCAGTGGTTTTCGTTGCAGTGTGACGTAACGGTTAATAATAAATGGTGGAAGCCTTGTTTTACAAATACCGACGCAACGAGTTCACCATCATGACAGGATTTGCTCCGGTCAAACACGGTTTGTGTGACGATTTCTCTGAATCCAAATTCACAGTGACAGGCTAATCAATGTATGACTGCTGCATCATGGAGGTGTTGCCCACGGGGGTGGTTCTGGCTTGTCAGTTGCCTCGCTCGCTCCAAATGTAACCCGTGACAGATTCGTCAGCGTTTTTACATGCCTTGCATACCCAAATTTGAGTTGTCGCAAGCAAAATTAGATAATAATATTGATTCAAGTGTTCTATGGGTATCAGTAAATATTTCTAATAATTTAAAAGCAAGGCTTCATAATATTATTCTCATGTTTAGGTATGACAGTGCACTTGACACATCATTTATATTTCTGCTGTCCAGTCGATGTGTCATTCCTTTCATTGACAGGGAACTCGCTGCCAAAGGGTACATATATAAAATTATTTCTTCCATATCATTCAGGCTTTCTGTTCATCTTAAGGGGTCAATTCAGTGTCCACACAGTGCAGAGTATGAGTCGGCCCTGGATTATTCAGCATACCAAGTCAGGTGTGGCCAACGTGCACTGCTTGTAAATATGCCATTCGTTCAGTCAATTGTATTGACACTCCCCGATGTCTGCTGGCTAGAAAAGGGGTTGAGTCATTTTGTTCCACATTGTGGATTTTAAATTGAGCGATTATTTTTCTCCATTCCTGCAAATGTCACTTCTGATAAACGTCAAGATGTCGGAGTGGCTCAACGACTGAGCAGGCTAACCACACTTTTAAAGTCTACCCAATTGTTGTTAAGCTGAAGGCCATATTGCAGTGCGAATAAGAATCCATAAAGGAGTTCAACATTTGTACAGTTCAACATTCGTACATACAGACTCTGACTTTTGAATGCAAGGGCTGTGGCAATTACGTTGTGTAATTGTAGTAGCGATGCTGAGGACACAATCCTTGTGTTGATAGCTAGAAATTGTCAAATATAGAATAAATGTCCTGTGTGCATTTTTGTTTCTTTTTTGTGTTCCTGTGTTTTAACATCACATGCTCCCTGTCCCATGTGTTTGCGTGTGTATGAATGTCTTTCTGTTTACCTTTGTAGCGTTTTAACGTATTATTATCAACTTGTGTGTTCTAAAATGTACAAGTGGTTTTTATCGTCCTCTTGTGGTTGTCTAGCGGCATTTGCTCCAACTTGCTTAATGATTAATGGCCATGTGTGCAAGGGAGTGGACGTGTGTGCAGATTAACTGGCAGTGTTTCAACACAAGAGTTTTGTTTTTCCAACATTAAATGTCATACATCAGGAGATGCAAAATCAGAAACCCATTGGTTACCACTGTGACTGCAGCTGTCTTGCTGGAATGTTAAAAGCCTTCCTATGCTTTCTGTTTCCGTCATTTGGAACGTCGGTGCCTGTATTTGCATACGTTTGCCTATGTTTTCAGGTGAATGCATGCATGCATTTAAACCTATTGTTTACATACAGTATATGTGTGTGTTTATGCTCAGTGTGGCCGGTGCAGTGTTTAACATACTATTCTTACTCCTGGTAACCCGGATTCAATTGTTGGCCAAACATGTTACGGATGGAAATTGATATTTAATCCTCTTCTGGGCCTCCTTCCCATATGTCGACTTTGCCCAAAATGTATACCTAGTATGATGCAAAGAACATCAGCACGAAGATGACAAGAGTGTTGAGGCATACATTTTTACCTCACCACCACTGTGTTCCATACCCACCTTAACCACTTGTTTTGACTACATTGAGTATTTTTCTCAGCGTCTTATCTCATTATTTCATGTATTCGTTCGGTTGCCGAACAAATACGTTATAAGGTCGCACTCATTACACACAAAGTGCTTGCCGCACATGAACCACAATACCTTGCCGATCTCAAGGAGCATAAACCGTCACGCAAATTATGGTCATCCTCACAGTGACTTTTGGCTAGCCACCGAACAAAGATGGTCACTGCATCACGCGCTTTCAGATGCGCTTTTGTAGCCGTCTGGAACGCTCTTCCTTGCAATATTAGGAAGCCACTGGAGCTATGCACTCGGTGAGGCCGACACATGAACACGTTGTAAAGAGGCCGCAACTGGTTGCCCCTTCAATTCTGCATCTATGCGCTTTGAAATCATCTAGATTGAAAACTCATTTCTTTAAAACTGCTTTTTGTGTTTAATTTGTTGTCCTTCCCCCGCACCTCCGATTAGCACTTTTGGCTACGTACGGTGCGAAAGAAGTTCAACATACATAAATTCACCCGTACATCTTCCCCACCGAATATGCATTTGCCGCCTGCACGCTGTGTTTCTAACAGAGCCTGTCGGGGCACACGTCCCCAGTAGAGTGCGTGCGGTTTAAGGACACGGAGGAGCTGGTACTCGCCGGGTCGCGGTCGGGCGCTCTCAAAATCTGGGATCTCGAAGCCGCCAAGAGTAAGTGTCCACCTTCCTCGTGCTGCGCCACCAAAATTAATTCGTCGACATCTCTTCTTAGGCGCGCAAATGAAGGTGTCGTCAAATGGACTGGCATTCAGTTTATCTTTCTGTTAGTAGCGGTGTACTTGAAGAAGAAATTTACCGAGCCAAGAAAATATGTAATTGTTTTGACTGAATTTCTCTGTTGTTGCAAGCCATAATATTCTCCAGAAGGCAGCCAGACCAAAATATATACATATTTCTTACAAGTTACTTAACAAAAACAGTCTGTTAATATTTAAATTAATATCTTATTTAATGTATAATCTCAAAACATTTTCTACTTTATAGTTTTATATTTTTTATTCAAGAAAGGCTTGTTGAGTCAGTTTTTTTATTTTTAAAAGGTCCTAACTTTGTAAGAGTTGGGCAGTTATTTCTAGTATTGTTGCATGTGAGCAGAAGCCAGTGTCAGGAGAGTTCATACTTCCAAGGAGCTAGTCTGTCTTATTTTATAGTCTTAGGTAATGACATTTTCACAATATTTAAAAGCAAGGTATAATTGTTCGTAAAATCAGTGGCCATATTTTAAACGTGTAAAACAAAAAGCTGTTTTTGAACTAAATATAGCGTCAAACCAGTGCTGTGACGCTGTGAATCCAAGAAGTAATCAATTTGTGTGCACTGAGCTTTAATGCAGAAAATTCAACTGTCAAGCCAGGCATTCGATCATACATGGCCTCAGCACCTGCCTTAGCCACACGGGGGGGGGGGGGGGGGGGGGGGGACCATCGTGTTTCTAACGCCTCGCTTTGTGCTCCGTGCGTGCCGCGTGGTTGCCCTCCGTAGTTGTGCGGACGTTGACGGGACACAAGTCCAGTGTACGGAGTCTCGACTTTCACCCGTATGGGGAGTACGTCGCCTCTGGCTCACTGGACACCAATGTCAAGGTGTGATGCCTATGTCCGCTTGTGTGAAGCTGAGCGATGGTTTTTTTATAATGTCGATTTGTCGTATGAGCTGCTGTGTGTTACCAGGCTGCTGCAGAGAGTCTTAATCCATAACTCACACAGCCTTCCCAGTATGATACCACCACACTGAGTCCTCAGCCCAATATGTTAAAACAAATCTGATTAATTAATATATCTATTAAGATCAGTGATCTTTTTCGTGATGGAAGTCTGCATAAGCATATTTGTGTAGGATCATATTTATTATCCAGTATGTTGACAGGATATATCATTTTTTAAATAAACCATTGGCCATGAATATTGGTTTGCTTCTCATGAATGACTTGAACATTGAGCAATCTGCTTCACCCATCATTGTGATTGACAACACTAGGCTTCAGAGTTCATATTCCTACTGTTGCTGTCATTTATCCTATTGGTAATGTGTTGCGGCCTCTGGCGGTCACTGCACTTGGAAACGGAATAGCCTGTGTTGGAGTTACAGGCAGTGGTCTTTTTGTCACCAATCTGGCATTCGAGCTGAATTTGAACCGAATATTCTGCCAGTCGCGTATAGCTGTCACGGCAATGAATGTTGCATGACTGGTTTGAAATTGCAACGTTAACAATAAAAAAAATAATGTTTTTCACAGCTCTGGGACATCAGGCGCAAGGGATGCATATTCACCTACAAGGTAAGATTTAACAGTTTAGCTCTAATCTAGATTTGAAGTTTTCGTGACTGCTGGGATCCATACTCTTTGGTTCTTTCGGTAAAGTCACGTAGGTATAAAATAAATTAATTTAATCACGACGTTTTGGGCGCAACACAAGCGTCCGTCATCAGGTGGGACAACCACAGCAAGAAACAATTGCTGAAGTTTAGCTCTCTTTTTTTGTCGAAATGCGGAGCATGTCCTGCCAGTCATCTTTAGCTGACTTTTGTCAGGGTAATGTATCAGTTAAGATGAAACTCTGAAGCTCTCAAAGGGGTGAGCATCATAATGCGTTGGTATATTTACGTGAATAAAAAAAAAACTGCCGTCATGAATAAGAGAAGATTATAATTGATGTGGGCTTAATGTATTTGAGGACTTTTTATGTTTAAAATAATGAATTATATGTAAATACATAACAAACTTTCCACTTTTTGGGTAAATCTTGTGAAAGCTATACCCATTCCATATCTTACTTTCTGATCACTGTAATTTTCCCATTGGTTGGCCTATCTGAAAAGCAACAGTGTTTGACTACACAGAAAAAAGCATTTTTTACATTTTGTACAAGATTCGAGCGGTAACGGTGCACTTCCCACATCAAATCATTATCAAAGTCACAAAAAGCGTGACTTGAAGTCAGGATTTGGGACGGCGTGTGCCAAATCACCTGTGGATGCACTGCATCAGAGAGGAGGTTGGCTTATACGGCTGCCAACTTAGCAGTAGACCATGGACCCACATCAAATAATCAGTGGGGGGTTTCAAATCCTTGCATCACCGCTACACACAATGGGTAACTCCAAAGGAAATGTCCCGCATCCATATTGTGGCCCCAACAGAGGCACTCTGTCCTCTGCCATTGCTACCAGCACAGAGTTTGAAGTTCGTATCGCATGGCTGAGTTTCATTATTATTCTTATGATTATTTTTTTTTTATTAATCCCAAAGGGGTGCACCCTTGGAGAATCATGGTGGACCCTGACATGCAGAAGTGGTAGTGTCAAATGCTCCATCATGGTCATTTAGCTTTTATTATTTAAATATGGTAACATGTTTTTTTTCTCCACCATGTTTTTTTAAAAATTACATTAAGGTCACAGCTGAGATATCACAGTGCTCTTCACATTAGGCTGCAGTTGTGTAAGTGAAATGGGCAGAGTGTGGGTGGGGGGGGGGAGTAAAGGAGCATAAAGAACATTTTGTGAGTTTGAGGCAGTGCACTTAGTTAATGAATTTGAGATTTTAATCCGAGGTTTTCTTGTGCAATATTTCTAGAAAACTGATGCCCGCTCGTCGCTCCGTCGTCCAGAAGGTGGCAGCAGTGTCCTCTGTACGAGCCGAACTGTCTCGTTGACATTGCCTCGTCTCCTCTCTCCCCCCTCCCTGGCCACCATGCCACAGGGCCACACAGACTGTGTCAACTGCTTGCGGTTTAGCCCTGACGGGCGCTGGATCGCATCTGCTGGCGAGGATGGGACAGCCAAGGTACCAGCAGCTCGCACAGTCGCTGGAATCAAGAGTGCTAGTGCCTAAGAGTCTTGCTCCCTCTTTTCGGTTTGAATTCTACTGTTTAAGAATGTCCTGCTTTGGTGCGTAGTGTAAGTAGGATGCGTGCAGTTATTTGTGTATTTTATGGAAGTGGGTGGGCTGCTACAAACCTGGCGACATGGTCACAGCTCATGTTATTGTCAACTCAGCCTCAAATCGGTTGCTTGTGCCATGTGTAAACATCATCACTGGGGAGATAAATGTGGTCAAGTGTGGTGCTCGCCATACCACCCCCCCCCCTTGTGTGCCATTCAGGCTTGGTGATTCCATCAGAACTTTGCCCAAAGTCTGTGAAAGGCTATATGAGGATCAATTTTTTTATGTTCAGAAATGATGGCTTGATTATTGGCATACTACTCAATGGCCCACACGACCTAGTTTCGATATGTGGCCACACCACAATTGGTCTTCCTAGTCAGGAAAGGGTACCTGGTATAATGAGGCAACATCATTACTGGCGAGACGACAGATGGTGGTACCATTGCTTCACATCGTGTGCTCGACTGGACTTCAAAATCCGTGTCCTCAATAGAGCATTATGATAAATGTATTATGCAATGACCTACACTGTTCATATTCACATTATTACTTGGGTTAATGTGATGTTTAAATTGTGCCAATTTCTGAATGCAATATTGTCATGTATTATATACATAATGAATTATTACTTAATCCTGAGCAGTACTAATTATAGGTGGCCCAATAGGCCAAGGTCAGTGCCATACATTTGTGACTTTCTCTACAGATGAACGTCGCTTACCTGAACACGACTGCGATATACGCAGTAGGATTCATAACATTTCCTTTTAAGTTTTAATTAGTCTAGGTAATTTTAATGATTGAAATTCGACTGGTAAAAACTGGTGGATGGTTAAATTGTATTTATGGCTGCCGCACGCATTAGCCATGCCGTCAGGTGGATTTTAAAATGAAGGGGAAAAAATTAAATACATTCCTCACAAATTGCAACTGTAAAATATATATTTAATACACAGTCCTAGACACTTCATTATTGCGAAGGTCACACATTTTTTTGCAACGAAATTGTTTTTTCAATTGTCCACCCAAGTGCGCATTGAGCAGTTTACCTCCCATTTCAGTCCCACGTGTATTTACTGCACCCCCCCCCCCCCTCATTCTTCTATTGTGGAGGTATGATCCCAACCATGAATAGTTAATGTGTCACGAGGGCACATCTGCATTTGTGCTATAAATGTTGCAAGCTTTGAAAAGCAACTCGGAGCGAGGAAAGCGTGCGTGTATGAAAATTTAATGATGCTGGGTCTCCTCGGATCTGAATTTCCATACTGTACGTGAAAATGACCCTTGTGGAAAGGAGACGTAACATAAAGCATAACACTCGGCAGCACACGGCAGTATTTATGGATTTTTTTAAAAATCGTTATGTAAGGGTGTTTTTATTTCACCCAAATAATGGGTTTATTGGAAGTGATAGATATGCTTGGGAAGGATTCATTTTTCGCCCTTTTTGCTCTCCCAGCGTTTACAGTAATAGTTCTCTGGGGCATCGTGATTTAATAATAATGATGGCTATTTTGAATCTTCAGCAGCCTCGCTGAATCACAAGACTTTCAGGAGGTTACTGCATTGGGATGTTTGGTTAATACCAGGAATGAGTGTTTGGCTTGTGGGAGGAAAAGAGTGTAACAAGATAAAACCGATGCCGTTAACACATGGCAACGTTGGAGGTTACCCATACAAGTCCTAACCAGGCTCGACACTGCTTAGCTTCTGAGGTCCTATGATCAGCTGCTTTTAATACGAGTTGGTGTTATATTCAAAATTAATTCGTTTACATATTCTACAGAGTATACTGTTGCCCTAGACGGTCCTTGAAAATGTACAAGCATAATGATTTGTTTTTCTTTATTGCTGCAACCTGATGTAGGGAGTTCCCATGCAATCAGGACCAGCCATATCTAGTAATGCACTGCTCCATCATCATCATCGGAGCAACTGGTAATTGTAAACCTAAGCAAGATAGCCATTTATTTAAAGTGGGGGGGGGGGGGTTGACAAAATAACATGTGCAAGTATAACATTTCACAACTGGATTTTTTCGTGTGTGCTATCATTGATGATTATTCTGACACCATACAACACACCACATTTGACAACCTGGTTTCACTTCATATGGACTCAAACCCAAAGACCTTGGTGGTGCTGGATCACATACTGGAACGTGGGCAGTTTAATTAGTATTATCCTCACGAGCCATTCGGTCACCTCCATTTGGTGCACAGTATTGATTGGTATGCTGAATGAATGATTGAACATGTCTAGGTGTGTGTCTGTGTGTGCATGTGTGGCGAGTGGTAGTGTCATGCACCGCGCTACGAACCCGGGAACCCGAGTTCAATTCCCGCTCATGGCCAACACCAGTGACGATTATCTGAACCACTCCTGGGCATCCCCTAGGTCGACTCAGCCTCAAATGAGTACCTGGTGTGGTGTGTAAACATCACCACTAGGGAGATGAAGGCGGTCGGGCGTGGTGCTGGCCACCCACCCCCTCGTGTACTGTTGCGGCCTTGATAGGTGCTCGCTAATAGCACTTGTCCCTACAGTCTGTTAAGGCTATATGGGGGATCTTTATCTTTATGTGTGGCGAGTGGTAGTGTCATGCACTGCGCTACGAACCCGGGAACCCGAGTTCAATTCCCGCTCATGGCCAACACAGGTGACGCATATCTGAATCGTTCCTGGGTCTCCCCTGGGTCGACTCGGCCTCAAATGAGTACCTGGTGCGGGAGTGAGACAATCGCCACTGGGGAGACAAAGGCGGCCAGGCGTGGTGCTGACCACTCACCTCCTTCGTGTGCCGTGCTATAAGGGAGATTTTTGTGTTTGGTGTTACAGCTTTGGGACCTGACTGCTGGCAAGCTGCTGTACGAGTTTACAGATCACATGGCTGCTGTCAGCTCACTGGAGTTCCACCCCAACGAGTTCTTGCTTGTCACGGGCAGTGCCGACAGGTGGGGCTTTTACCGCACGCAGAGCTGCTCTGCTCGGCAACTCTTCCCTCGTTTATAGTTTTTTTTTCTCTCCTAATATTTGGCAGTGTATCGTCGTAACGGAACGTTTATGAACGTGAAAAAATGCGCAACTTTTAGTGATGCTGATTCAATAGGACGTGTGAATGGTGGAGTACTGGGGCTATTGGCAAAAGCGGAGTTTCATTTTGTAAATTTGCTGTCCACATTTATCTTCATGTAATAGCCCAAAGACAATATAGCATTAGCCTTTGAGCTCAGTTATTTTTTGCAATTTTTTATAAATAAATAATTTGCTATCAATGTGATGGATAGAAATGCTATCGGCCATTGTTTATACGTAAAACATTTTATTGCTACCGTCTGTTGCTGTTGTATCATTCAATCGTTTGAAAATGTTTACGTGCTGTGTTTAGTCTGTGTACAGTATTATCTATTGTGTAAAATAATTTGTTGAATTTGCTGGAGAATAAAGCGGCTGAATTTGTTTGTGTTCGTCAGGACGGTGCGGTTCTGGGACCTTGAAAAATTTCAATTGGTTAGCGCCTCAGAAGGGGAAGCTTGCGGTGTCAGGTACCCGCACCATTAACATCCACCCGTACCATACAGGCACACACTAACGCTGTCAGAAAGTAACACCCAACCCATCCATACAGTAAGCATCAACGCAGGGGACACTGGCACAAAGTATGCCCACACCTCGGCCACCCCTACCCTGGGATCACCTGGAATGAGGAATACGACTTTGCTCTATTTTTGTGCATGCACATTGCACTTTGAAATGTGAGCTAACACCCGCTCTCCAGTCGGTGAAATTCCCTATCAACTAGAAATGTCACGGGCAAAAAAAAAAAATGCCATGACTAGCTATTCCCCTTGCACAGCCATTACAGGGAACGCACAACAGTGTATGATCTCAATAATAATAACTTAGATTTATAAGGTGCCCTTAAATAATGGGTCTCAGAGGGCTATGCATATAAAGGAAGGGCAATAAGCGAGAAGTAACCGGGGAGAGAAAGACTAAAGAGACGAGAGAGATCACTAGAGAGAGAGGAGGCCTTGTTAATACAGCTGGTGGGATCTTCAGCCGGGAATTGGTCTCCATCGACGGCGAGTTCCTGACCTCCCAAATGCGAGGGAATTCCAGAGTCTGGGTATCGTGCAGACAAAAACCCGGTGGTCACCCCAGGTTCGAAGCCTGGAGCCCAGTTACGCTGAGTAGGGTGCAATCGGTTGATCTTAGAGATCTGAGTGGCGAGAAGCCCATTTAAAGCCTCGAACACAAGTAGGAGAATCTTAAACTCCAATGCAGGTTTGAACTGGAAGATAATTTTAAGTGGGGGCATAATTTTGCATCGCAGTTTAATCTTAACTACAAGCCTAAACTGGTTAAAAGTTATTATTCCTAATAAGGGTAGATGATTGCATATGTATTCTGTTGTATATTTACTGATGGCTAAAAGCAGTGGATAAACACACCCATCAGCATCCGTCAGGTCCCAGCTGTACCACAATCTGTCTCACTTACATTCACCAATCGTACCACCCTGTATGCACAGTGGTCATGTGTTGTGTCTTCTGTCCTTTTGCTGCCATTCTATCGATAGTCATCAAACAACTATAATCCTTTTCGTTATGTGTCCTGTCAAATCCCACTTACATGTTTTAATGGTCACATTGCATTCTTGCCATGGTGTTTCAAAATGTCGCACTTTCATAGGGGCCTGTGAAAATGAGTGTTGTTAAACGATCTTTGGCTACATAAACGGGTGGTTCCCTGTGTCTCCGTGTGTGCGCTCCGATCACCTTTTCGGCCTAGGTGCGTGCTCTTTAACCCGGACGGCTCGTGCCTATTCAGCGGCTCCCAAGACATGATGCGCGTCATGGGATGGGAGCCCTTCCGCTGCTTCGACTCGCTGCACGTGGGCTGGGGCAAGCTGGCTGACCTTTCCATCCTCTCCAACCAGCTGGTGCGAGCTTCTAACCAGTTCCTGCCTCGATGCCCGATTGTACACGTGCCTGTCTTTACATATTAATACCTTTATATGTGTGTGCCGAATGAAATGTCTGCCATCATGCCTACCTCTTGACAGATGTTCTATTGTATCATTGTTCATTATCATGGATATCGTCGCCACTGTTTTTTGCAGCTGTCTCTCCCCGCTTTCATATTTTTGTTTGTTTCTCTCCTCGAGCATGCCTCCCTTTCGCTGCCAATTTCTCGAAAAATGTTCTAATATGTTAGCGGGACCCCCCCCCCCAATGCATTCCTGTTCCCGCTGCGTGCAGATCGGCGCCTCGTTTCAAAAATCGACGGTGTCCGTGTACATCGTGGACCTGGCGCAGGTGAACAAAAGTGGCCTGGGCCTGCTCGCGGCGGACAGGCCAGCTGCCCCTCTCTCGCCCAACACCACGCCGTCGAGAGCAAACTACGTGCGCCCGCACACCAGCAGCTCCAAGCAGGCCAAGTATGTGGCCAGCGAGCAGGCAGCACTCAGACCTGTCTCCTCAATGACGTGTGCAACGTCTGCCGTTAGAGCCGTCTCATAGTAGTTTTGGCCCATGGGATTCCCTGACAGTTCAATGCAGGTCGCTTTTAGCCCTGACACGTTGAGACGTCATAATATTTCATTCGCAAATCTCCGATGAGGCAATGCACGTGTATCACACATTCAGAAACAATGTTCTGGAAATCAAAATTAAACCAAGTGGTTTGTTTAATGCTTGAAACAGGTTTGAAAGATGATGGCATGGTTTAATGTATGGTGGAGATAAAGTATGGATGCCTGATGTGAGTAGTGCCAAGTCCATGTACGTAGATTTTTAAACTGTTCATTAAACCATACAAATTAAGTTTTATACTTCGGTATTTCACGGTTGATACATATTTGTGTGTTTGCGTTAGGTTGTGTAATCTGATGATGCTGGATGTAATATCCAGAGAAATGTTGTTACTCATTTAGATGTTGTGAGATTACTCTCCCAACATCACCGGTGTACTGAAGCAGTAATAAATCTGGCACGTTTGTTCACGTGACACCTTTATTACTTACAATTTGTGTGAAAGAAGTTCCTTTCACGGTTTTGCACCACAGTAAACTTGGGAGGTTTGAGCGTGACATTCAAGTGACATGAAGGATGGATTCTTATGTTCATGAATTCTTGCGTTCTTTTATGTGAAATATATATAGAGCAAGCTTCTGTACGGCGGTAGATAATGTTTAATCACTTGCATGCTTTTGAATGAGCTTGCGGTTGCACTGCAAGTGCTCAACAAAAATTCTATGCATATTGTTGTCTACTTTGCATTTGCATTTCACTGCTCACAATAAATAAACACATTCCCTTATTCCCAGGATTCACAGAAATACTATAATAAATATTACGGAATTATAAATATTACAAAATGCAAACACGCAAGTGTGCTGGCTTTTTTTAATTACCACAGTATAAAATAATTCATCCATGGGCATTTATTCGTTTTCTCTTTGGGACACACTACAATCAAATATGGATATGGGTAATGAAGTGATGCACCAAAAGATTAGGTTTTTTTTAGCGTGCATGTCTGTGTGTAAGTTAGGGGCATTTCACTACGAATCTGATGGCCTTGAGTTTCATTCCCGCTCACGACCAGTAACAGTGGCGAATATTTGAACTGGTCCTGGACCTCCCCTAGGTCGACTCAGCCTTAAATGAGTACCTGGTGTGGTATGTAAACATCACAAATGTGGAATCAAACGTGGCCGGGCGTGGAGTTGGTCACCCACCCGCTCGTGTGCCATGCCGCCCATATAGGTGCTCCACAACAGCACAGCCTACAGCAGACGAAGAATCTGCGTCGGGCTATGTGGGGAATGTGTGTCTTTGTGCGTATGTGTGCGTGTAAACAATGTGCAGCGAGATGAAAAGAGAACCAGAGCAGGAGGCGCGAGGAGCAAACGGGGATGAAGAGGAAGAGGAATCTTCATCAGCAGAAATTACCAACCCTGACGAGTACAAGAAGATCTTCCAGCCCAGCCCAATGTTAGGTCAGTAGCGGTATGACCCACTGGCCCTTTGGGAGTTATACACCTTCAGCAAAAGTGGGGCCCGCGCACACTCTTAGACCGTATAGATAAAGGAAGGGAAAGTTTTGTTTGTTTTCTGCTAGCTTGCTTGCTCGTTAATTTAATGACTGTTCGGAGGCTGGATTTCTTCACGTAATTTGTTAACGAGGAGAAAGGGCAATTCAATGGAGTGTGCCGGTGACCAGTGTGAATAATCGGTGGCAGTGGAAATTGTGAAGTAGAACACCGTTCTTTGTTCTGGTTGGGGATAATTTTTGTTTTGAATACTTTTTGGCACTAAGAGAGAGTGGAGTTGAAATCGGTGCCTGTTCAGACTTGTTTGTGTATAAATATGGGCTTAAGCAAACGATAAAAGCTACTAATGTGGTGTCATTGTGTACATATATTGATAATAATTTATTGAGGGAGTGTCGGATATCTTCATTAAATTGTATAATAGTGACAAGATCTTTGTGCGATCGAGTTCAGTCATAAAATGTTAAGAACATGACATTTTCATCAGGAAAAAAACCGTTAAAAGTAAAGTGTTTCATAATAATGATGTGTGAAACGATCTTGCGAGAAAATTAAAAGCCTAATGACCATATTTTTCAGACCGAACACCTCCCAAAAAAGCCGAACCCTTTCCTGCCCCTCCAGAGGAAGGTACTATAACAGTCCCATTTTGTGGACATACATTAGTTCACATGATGCTTTACCCAGTTTGGATGGGCTCACTAATAGTTAATCTGCATTCCACTTGAAGGTGCTGTGTACGTGTATGCTTGCAGTAACCCGCTGTCATGTTTCGGTCAGCAAAGATCGATGCTTGCGTTTAAGATATAATCTTAACTCTCTATTTTTTCGGTTGATTGTTTAATCACATTGGCTGTGGTGGGTGTGTTGCGTCCACTTGCAGATGGACTTCTCGGGAAGAACGTTCTAGCTGTTGTTCATAATGACCGACCACTGACCAAAGCCAAGAGACAGGTACTTGTCACACGGGGCAACCCTTGCTGAAGTAGATTTTCTAATTTTGTAACTAACCGTTATCAACCGCCGAATGGTATAATTGGCTGTTGCAAGACAGCTTGAATAGAACGTGAGCATGTGTACGTGTCTAGATAGTTAATGGTTTCACTTCTGTCATGCTCATACACATTTGGTATTGCTCTGGAGTCGTCATTGAACATTGTTATTGATATTCCTTGATGTTGTTACGAAAGGTCCGTATGACTTTCAATTCTAACTTATACCATTGTGCCAACAACTGCTGCTTGTTCCAGCTGTTACAGCCATATGTTAATCAGTTTCATGGTGATAATGTCTAATTGCAAAAGTTACAATAGTGGCATCTTCCAAGATCGTTTCTTATTTTAGGCTTCAACCATCTGCCAACTTAATGTTTCAATAAACATGCAGTCTGTTCCTGTATGTTTCAATTGTGCCTTGGAATTTCCTTGAACAACCTTGGCAGCAAGCATTGCATCACCCTGTGCCAAAGAACTACCCAAGAAGATAACATCACAGAACTACTTTGCAGTAAATTCAATAAGTGGGAAGAAAGCGTAATTCAAAATAATATAAATAAATATATAGGCTTCTTATAATCGATTGGCAGTTCTTGCCACTTGCCCTATTATAGATGTGTTTATTGCATGCCAATAAAATAAAACATATTTTGTGTTTTTTTAATGTGTAGCCAGGCATAGCAAGTCTATGAAATCATGAACCCCACTTCACTTAAAAACCTAGTTTAACCACTGGCAGTTACCCAAATTCATACCCAGCATCTCAGCGGTGCCAGATTAAGGTTCTGACAGGGTGTTAGCCCCATTATCTTCATTTTGTTTTATGCCAGAAAGCTTCACTGGGTCTCCATACTTAATTTTTCGCATGGCCCTTCTTAGAATGTGTGGCCGTTCCTTTTAGAGTAAAATTGTATTATTATGCAATGATTAATTATAATCTTGATATTTCTATATCACCATCAACGGAATAAAATAGGCGTATGACAAAATGTAAACGTATTAAATTGTACATCATCATGATACGCATTTCCCCAACGGACTGGCGTACACAAAATACCTAAGCGCTTAATATGTGTGACTGATCAGGTTATATCTTAGTGACATCGCATCAGACGTGCATTAATTTACTTGTCATGTGGCAGCTGAGGTAAAGTGAAACTCTTCGGGGGGAAAAAACACACGTGTCTCTCACCTGAGATTTTATAGTGCTTGGGCGGATGTGTGGATGTGATACTCGGGCTCATGCCCAGCTCATCTGTGACCTTGGTTCATTTTGTGGCTCCTTCCGAGAACAGACAGCTTGCTTTGCAGGATCGGTGTCACGTGTGTGTGCGTAGTTACCATTTTGGAGGCTTTTTCTTTGTGTTTAGTTTGTCAGTATAGGAACAGACTATTGCGTGCCTATGTCGAGGCAAAAATCTGCCTGGAAAACTGTGCACAATTGCTAAGTTTTCTATGCAATACAGGATGTCCTTTGGAAATTAGCTGTATGTATTTAATTCTAGATTTGAAGCTTTCGTGACTGCAAAGATTCATATTCTTAGGTTTTTTCGGTTAAGTCACGTAGGTAAAACATCAAAATAAAAATAAAATAAAAAATCATGACGTTTCGGAGGCAACACAAGTCTCCGTCATCAGGTGGGACCGTCACAGCCGAATTAGCTGCATCAAGTGCAGCTAAATCTTGATGCAGCTAATTCGGCTGTGACGGTCCCACCTGATGACGGAGACTTGTGTTGCCTCCGAAACGTCGTGATTTTTTATTTAATTTTTATTTTGATGTTTTACTTACGTGACTTAACCGAAAAAACCTAAGAATAGCTGTATGTAGCTCGTGAATCTATGTTTGTATATGTGGAAAAGGCAATTTCACATTATAGCTCGTGCATTTTAGCCTTGAACTTAATTTTATTTCAAATATTATTCTAAATTATTCATAAAAAAAATAAACTTTAACATTTTTTACTGAAATTACCACAATGGTATGGCATTTGCTTGTGCTTTGGCTCATTGTCTCGGGCAAATGACATTTAACTATATCATCTGTCTGGTGAGCTAAGCGAGATCGCAGTGTGCTTAAGATAAGGCTTGTTATTCAGCCTCGGGTACACCGTATTATTTTTTGTGGGCCAGCAGCTCAAAATCATTGACAGACCACCGGCAATTTATCAAAGCCGCCCACGAAGCCATTGGTTCTTGATTGCCGGAGACATCTTTATAAATGGGAAAATGCTGGAGCACTTGTTTAGGACTGAGCGCGAGGTTGTGAATGTCAATTATGGCTCCATTTTCATGCAGGAAAAAAACTAGCACGTATCCAGGTCACGTGCTGTCAAGTCTGCCACGATCACGTCAGTGCAATACGTGGCTTCATGCTCCACTTGAATCCCTTTATAGTTTGTATTTGGATCTGGTCTGCTTTGATTTCTATACCGGTTTGACTTCATCTCCATGACTACACCCCTATGACCTGTCATAAAAATGAGATCCAGGGCATGAGGTCGTATGCTGAGAAATGTATTTGTACAGCCCATTGCAAGTGATTAATTGTCAGCGGTGTGTGACGATTGGACTCGGCAATCACACTTTAACTCATAAGCAATCTGGCACCTGTTAAGAGCATTTGTTTAGACCATATTTGCTAGAATATTGTGGTTGTCAGCAAACAGTCCAGAGACTATTTAAGTTAGATATTTTAAAGCAAGTGATTCATTTTGCTACTGAATACTAATGACCATAAATTATTTGTTTTCTGTTGCACTTACAAAATATTAGCACACACACGTTATTAGACTCTCAAAAAGTCCACACTGATTTTGTATTACATTCAAAGAAGGGATGAAATGTAATCAAATATGTTAATTATTTATGGCCTTTTTACAAGCACAAATTGAATGTTCATAAAAAATGATTTTAATAATTAAACACACATTTACTGGTGTATGTGGAAGCACAATAATATACTCTTTGGTTCTTTCGGTAAAGTCACGTAGAAAGAAAATAAATTAAATAATAGAATATCACGTTTCGATTGCTGCGGTCACGAAAGCTTCAAATCACAATAATATATTTTCATAAAGTCTGGCCATTAGTGAACTAAAATTAGCGTGAAAATCGTGAATTATTCAAACAAATCTTTCAAATGTAGTGTCTGAATTTAAAGCCAAGCCCAGCTCACTGTAATTGTGGGGGAACTTAAAATTTAAAGATCATTCATTCAATGGCACTCAGTCAGAAATGTTGAAAATAAGAGTAATATGCTTCCTTCACTATGCACTTACACTTATTTAATATTCTAAGGTAAAATAACAATGCAATTAATAACGCGCACAGTATTTCACTTCAGTGACCGTGACTCTGAGACGCGGAGCCAAGCTCAGTGTCATTTGAAAGCCAGGCGAAATAGGGGTGCCTTTATGTGTCTCTTGAAAGGAGATGTAGGTTGATTGCTGCTAATTTGCAGTAGGATGCCGTTCCATGGAGGGGGCTTCCATGGAGAAACAATGCCGGGCAGTGACATTCCTGTTCCTTGGTATACAGAGGAGGCTGTGAGTCATGCTGCTGTGAAGAGTTCTCCAATGAGCTGTAGTGCAGGGGGACCGGAGAGCGAAGAAAGATAGTGTGGACAACCGAAAGTATAGGCGCATTGGCACAGGCAGCAGGCGATCTTGTAGCTGACCATGCTGGCAATGGGAAGCCAGTGGAGGGAGTTGCAGATGACAGGCACCATGCGTGATGGTTTTGCAACCTTCGGAATTGAGATAATTTCATGAGGATCAGACGGAGTCAAAATAGTCGTGGCGGGACCCGACTATGTTGCTTGTGAGGACATTTGCCAGTTCAGTGGTGATTAGTGGACGTAAGTGACTAAGGCCCTGAATTGCTGGTTGCAAGGTCTGGATGATGTGGTTGGTGTGGCTGTCGAAGGATAATTGTGGAGTCAAGAGTGACGCCGAGGAATTTGATGTCGCCGGAGAAATGGATGGTGGAGCCAGCGATTAATATGCTAGAAGGGAGCGTGGATGTGGTGAGTCGCGACCTGGCGCCGAGCAGGATGGAATCTCTCCTCGAAGCATTCGAGGAGAGATTCTGGGCTTAGAACCACAGTTGTAAAGTGGCAGCGCACTCAAGAGCCTCTCTAGTGCAGAGGCATTGGTGGAATCAACAGCGGTGAAGAGTAGGCCGTCATGCGCATAGGAATGCTGTTTGACATCAAAGCCCCTAATGCGGTGGCATATAGGAAATGTCTAGGCCACGAACAGCTGGGGCTGAGGAGAGAAGCTTGAGGGACTCCGCATGAGAGCTTGAGTTCCACCGATGAAGACACTCCCCCACTCTGGCTGAATAATTGCTGCCTGAAAGCCAGGACGTTATCCATTGTCAGGCTGGGCCACTGATACCAAAGTGAGATTCCAGGAGGCCAATGAGGAAAAGGTGGTTAATGGTGTCGAACTAATAATAATTTGTTGTGCGACTGCTTCGGAGCTGATTAGCCAAATTGCATTGAGATGGAATCGTTTGTTTAGAGTGACACATACAAAGCTAATGTCAACTTAACCTTTCAAAGTCCTTTAAATAATTTGAAACCATTGAGAAAACTTGCATCATACTTGTCAGATTTGGGGGAAATATATAGTTGAAACAAGAGAATTTGAAACCAGGTCAATATTTTTGGGAAACGCCATACAATGAAGTAACTTAAAGCAATAAATGTAATAATTTTAAATAGACGTTTTATCATAAGCAACCAACAGGTGCGGTGCATTTTGTAATAAGCACAAATAGCATCTAATATGTTTTAGACCATTTAAATTCCAAGGGTTTGGTTAAATGCATATCAACCTCCAAATAGGGCATTTGTACCTGCCCATCAGTGATGCATTTAGTCCGGGTTAGTGTCACTCACCCCTCATAGTAAACAGTGCTGTGACGACGCACTGCAATATAAATTTCTGTATTTGAGACGATAAAAGTCACAACAATTTGGTTTATTTTTGTAGATTAGCACAAGATGATAATAAAAATGTGTTTTTAGGCTTACTTCTTATTCTGTATTCTAAAATTTGTATCCATATATGTAATGTTACGGACAATAATAGGAGTGTTTATAATCCACCGTCACTGTTTGGGCCGGTGAAATGGCACAGCTCGTCAAATATTTAATATCTCTATTACAAGCCCATTTATAAGGCATCTCTATATTCAGATTGTTGCCATTACATTGGCTGGTGTGAGTCGCAGAGCCAGGCACCATGTATTTTTTAAAGTTCTACATTCCGTAATTGCCAAGAACCACCCCACACGTTGCCAAATGTTTTAACTGAAATTGAATAAACCATTTTCTTTTGCGCGTGGTATAAATCAACGCGGCGAATGTGAAAATCATGCCTCTTCATTTAAATGGAAATGCGTTTTGACTGCTACGACACATTTTTTGTGAAACCGCTTTGTAATATTAGACAAAATTGATTATCAGAGGCAGTTTGACAATTTATTGTAAACATTATTGGCACTAGACAATATACCAGTATTGTGATTCATGTTTACGTTATAATTTTTTAGTAAATTAAGTTTCAATTACAAATTCGTAGTGATCACACTGCTCAGTGGATAAAGGATGACAATCCATTCCTTAGTTAATCAAGCGTGCTCTTTCATGCTAATTCCACTGTGCAATTGAAAATATGGTTTTAATTAAGTCTAATACAAGTGAAAGAAGACTGGCCCTTTTCTTTTGTCCACAAGGAAGGGCTTTATTTCACGGCACGGGTCCACTCCTTCTTTCTCGCTGTCTCCCGCAACACCCTGAACGCCTCCTCCCGCTCCTTCTTTTAACCTCTTCCTGGCTCCGCCCTTTGTCGCACTCCGTCTCCACCAATCATCATCCTCTCTTACCCTCACCTGGCCTAACCGTACCACCTGATGCTCACCCAACCCTCCAGCTCTTTTCCCTTTGGAATGTTCCGGCCAATCCTCTTTCTGCCCGTGCTCTAACCAATCTGAGCGTAGAGTGTTTGCTCCAGCCTTCTTGAGTACTCTGACCCAGGGATCGTGTGTGGTAATCGCTACACAAGTGTTAGATTGGTCAAACAGGATTAAAGAGTGTTCGCATTAAAGAGGGGCAAAAGTACATGAAATCCTCGCTGACCCAAGTGTTTCCTGAGGCAGAACATGTTTATCAGGGGGAGGGCCCCAACAGTTGACTGAGAATTATAGATTTTAAGTTTTCGTGACTGCAAGGATCCATACTCTTTAGTTTTTTCGGTAAAGTCACGTTGATAAAAAAAAAATCGGACCTGGATCTTGTGTTTGTTTAGAATTTTGGAAATCTTTTTGGTAACGCCTGCTATTTGCTGGAGCAGTCTACACCTGATGACGGCTGCTTGTGTTGCTTCCGAAACGTCGTGATTTAATTTATTTGTTTTCATTTTAAATTATTTGATATTTTTTACCTACGTGACTTTACCGGAAAAAAACAAAGAGTATAGTTGACTGACAGTGTGGAAGTTTCATGTAAAACTCTACTTTAATTGGCAAAGAGAGATTTTGAAATCCATTTAGAAAGAGGAAAATTAAAATAAATCGAGTTTATAAAAATTGTGCAGCTTGGAATAATGAATTATTTAAGTAGTTGGTAATATATTCAATAATCGGTTATTATACCATGTCTCATATTTAGTGTTAAGCTTCAGTTCACATACGACTGCTATCCTACTATAATAAGTTAATATATTTAGGTGAGTATATTCATATGTTAATAATTGGATCTATAAAATAGAATTAATAATACATTCATTTGTAATGATTCATATCTAGTTTAAATCTGATTGGTTAATCCTGTAAGGGCATGACATCTATTTAAGAAACTTGAATTTTTATTTTGGCCGCCTGAACCTTGTCCTGATAATTATTGACGTCGTTTCAAACAAAACACCTTGTCTCATTTGGCTGTGAGAATTTGCAATCATTATCGACTGGGCTGAGACTTTTAAAATGTACTACACTTGAAAACCCGTTTTCATCACAGTTGGCTTGCCCAGTTTCAGGCCAGGATCTCAGCAGCGCTAGCTCAGTGTTCTGACCTCCGAGCCGCCGTTCCACTCGGAGTCGTCGCCGGTTTTAACGTTAAAAACGTCTACACAGGTCCCATCGGTGGTGGTCAGCGAGGATCCGGCAACCAATCAGACGGAGGCAGCTGTGGTACCTGGAGGCAGGAAGGCCCCTTTGGGTTTACGGGCGGCCGACTTCTTACCCGTAAGTTGTTGTTTGTGTCTTTTGCATGTCAAAAGCATAGGATTTAGGCGTCGTTTCATCCAATTCGTGAGGCACTCTGGGTGTTATGAGATTAAACTTCATTATTATAATAATGTTCGCTGTTTTGTCATCAAGTCATTCCACTTCGATGATTGTAAATGGAGCTTATACTCTTAGGTTTTTTCGGTAAAGTCACGTAGGTAAAAATAAAAATAAAGGATAAATATAATAGGAATAATAATAGAAATAAAATAATAAATCACGACGTTTCGGAGGCAACACAAGTCTCCGTCATCAGGTGAGACCGTCACAGCTAAATTTACTGTATCAAAGTTAGCTGTGACGGTCCCACCTGATGACGGAGACTTGTGTTGCTTCCGAAACGTCGTGATCAATTATCTTATTATTTAATTATTTTTTGCCTACGTGACTTTACCGAAAAACCTAAGAGTATGAATCCTTGCAGTCACGAAAGCTTCAAATCTAGAATAAATGGAGCTTATTTCATTTCAGTAGTCTTTAGGTAAATTGTGGAGAACCCAATGCCACAATGACTTAGTTTTGAAGAGAGACCTCTAAGTCATTAAAATAAATACAAAGATAATTTATATATTTCAGTGCATGCACAATAAATAAATGAATCGGATGTTAACGCACTTTATAATGTAATCAAACTTACCACATCTGCTTTTAAGGAATAAAATAGCATTTTAATATCTTTTTGCTTGCTTATTTGGTGTGTTTTGAATCGACACCATTAATAAAGACCACATTTATTTCACATAATGTAAAATTAACTGGAATCACAACTTGTATGGACATTTTTGCATCTTAATTTAATTCTAAATCTTTCTTTGGTTGGCTGTATAGATTGTATAGTAGTTATCACACTCAGCACTGAGAATGTATGGTAGTGCAGACTAGGTTCCTAAGGCTGCTTGGTAGTGTTGCAGGAAATATTACCAAATTGCAATTGGCAATCTGTAGTAGGCGTTAATGACTTGTGGTGCAGCATTTTCAAAAGGAGATTATTGTGCACCATTATCAGACGAAAATGTTGGTTCCTCTTGTTAAATTACAAAAAAATGTCTGCATAATTCCCCTGACCTGCCTCACAAATGATGAATGTAATTTTGCTTGCATCTTCTTCTATAAAAGTACATTGAATTGGATGTGTAATTTTTAATTTAAATGCTTTAATTGCCAAGTGTTGGGATATTGAGGAGTGATCTCATCCCAAATTAGGTTGAAGATAATTAAATACACCCCCACGGTGAAGTAATGCTTTAAAAAAATAGGTCACAATATAACATTCAGCAGTGGCCTTAACTAAACTTTCATACAAAAATTCCGATTAATACTTTTGAGAAGAAAATGAAAAACGTAATGCCTCGTGGATTTGAGTTTGCATCGCATGTAGGATAAAATTTGACGTGTGTTTTTCCAACACCCAAGTAAGCATCATCTTGTGCGTGCATATCTGCTTCGGTGCGCACACTCATATGGGTGCATGTTGGCATGGCTGGTCACAGAACCCCGAGCGGGAGATGACCGAGGAGGAAGTCCTGTCGCAGGTACGCAAGGGATACGAGACCCTCTGCACTCTCTTGACTGATCGGCACAAGAAGCTCAAGATTGTACTTGCGCTATGGACCAGCTGTGAGATAAAGGTAACCGAGCGGCTTTCTAATTCCTTAACATCTTGGCACCATGGTGGCAATATGTTAACTACCTCGCCTGGTATGCAGGAGGGCATGGGTTCGATCTCGACCCTAGTGCCTCTATACTTGGAGTTTGCATGTTCTCCCTGTGGTCGTGTGGATTTTTCTCCGGATCCTCTGGTTTTTCATTTAGAAACATGCATTTAGAAAATTTTAGCTGCTATAAATTTCCACATGGTAAGCTACTTATTTAAGCTGTTTTTGGTGGCCAGGTTGCTTCTGAAAAAAGCTGTATAGCTCAGTGGGCCTTACCTGGTTAAATAAAAATAGTTTAGTTTAGGTTTAGACAGCTTTGAGATGTAAGCATGGCACTCCAAACATCTGTACATTTTTGGTGACGTGAATGGAGTCACTCTGGCGTTTAGCACCAGCTATTGTCACAAGAGTGGAAGTGTGCGTCTTGAGACTCTCTGATACCAGAGTAGGGATGGCATGGAAGCGGGCCCAAGCGGACATGGTTCTGGTGACGGTCAGAGAGAGGGCAAGTGAGGACGTGACAGTCTGGGTGAACCCGAGAGGGCACGTGACCGGGACAGGGTAGTGAGGGGGCCCAAAGGGTGGCTTGAGGAACACGTGGTGCTCTGTCGAGAACCTTCTGGTGAGATCCAGAAGTGGACGTGGCCGAATGCGGAGCGAGGCCACGCTTGGGAGCATGAAAGGGAGGTCCTGAGAGCAATCGCGACTGTCTTCTGGAATCAACCCACCGTGCTACGTCTCTTTGGTCTTGGCTCTTCGGGCTGTCGTTACGCTCGGCTTCGTGGGTCAGGCAGTGCGTTACAGACTGACCCGGTTATGTAGTTACCCGTTGTGGTCCGAGTTACTCGTGATAGTCACCACCTATGTCGTTATCCCGTATGTTTATGCAGTTACCCTGTTGGGGTGTTATAATCAACGTGTTGCCTCTCAGTTCAAGTGTGTGCCTCCGTTACTGACATTAGATATAGACTGAAAGCCCATGATATTCTGTGTTTCAAGTGTGAGTAAATGCGACCCAATATGACCTCTATTTTTCTTCATTTCTGTTTCATATGTGTATGAATAGATGTTAGTCGTTACAACAAAGCACCTGTATTGACACATACAGGGTAGTGGCGCACTAGCACTACAAGAGGTAAGGGTTGCATTTCCAGGACATTATAGATCTTGCAGCATTCAACAAAAGTCACACAATAAAATAAGTAAAATATGGATCGATTTCAATCAAAGGCATGGACGTAATGCGATCCAATGTGAGGCTGCTCATGAATGTGGTAACTGATGAGTTACGCTTAAGAAGAATTAGCTATTGCCAATCTACTTATCAATGTTTGTGGTGCCTGCATATTTGTGCGGCAATTTTGGTCAAGTATGTTCTCATTTTATTTCCCTTTATGTTCTATAAGAAGCAGTTTTAGGACATGATAAGCTGATTGTAGCTATAAGAAAAATCCCACTGATCTACAGTATATGTATATTTCCCTAATTATGTTATAGTTAAAATATAATAAGGTCAACCACATTTCTGTTACTGCCATCTCTTCTTTGCCACAAATACAAGCTTTAAACGGGCTCGTTCTTCACATGGAGATAGAAACCAAGTTGGGTGTGGAGATGTTAACCTCAAACAAGTGTGCTTCAAGTTTGAATGCAGATGATCCCTTGACATTGATGGCAATGTGAATGTAAGATTTGCGGTGGGATAAAAAAAATGACGACTGGTACTCCAGTTGAGATTATTCTCGTATTTGAATGTGTACTAAAATATAATGATCTGAGCTGGAAGAAATACCTTTTTGCAACAACAAAATTGCCACTGTATGGATCATGTTCTTTACTATACCGATTATTTTAGTTTACACACATTTTATTTACGGAATTTTTGTTTTCAGCGCAAATTTGTAGCCATGCAGAAAGCGTGACAATCTCAATGCTGTCGTGCACCAATGATGCTGGCCGCCCTCCACTAAATGATGTGCGGCGATGAAGCTCGGTATGTACAACATTTGTTGTGCGTGATTTTTCTTTCCGCTTGCACAGACGGCCATCGATGCTGCCATCTCCATGAACGACGCTGCCGTCATTAATGACGTCCTCGGCATCATGAACTCAAAGCCGTGAGTGTTAAATCGGAATGAGCGGGAATCAATGGGAGCTCACTCGTCGCTCTGCACGGTCTTATCCGTCGAATTAAAAACTGACGAAACGGCTTCTATTCAAGCTGTGATATGTAACCTTATCTGTAACAATAGGTCAACTTACATAGGGGCAGTGATATTTAAATCTGACTTTTTAGATTGCAACAGCCATTTTAACAGAACTGCATGATCAGTGTAACATTTATACAGGTCGTAATAATTTTTGGTATCACAAGTGTTTTTGAAATACCTCGTCAGTAAGTTAATATTTATTGAATAAATAAATAAAATGTGTTAGCAAGTATCATGTTACAATTCCCCCACCCCCAATTTTGATTCGTAGATTGTTTCTTCGTCAATGCCGCCATTCACGGGATTCTTATTTACATCTTTAATATAGCAGTTCTCACCACAGGCCACGACGATCTTGTGCAGAGGGGAAGGCTTTGAGATTGCCCCTTAGGGACCACCCCTGACTTAGATCACCCTCTACCCATGACACCTCGCTTATCTGTACTGGTGCGGTTAAAATGCATTTCATAAATAACTCAAATTTGTCAGCAAGTATCTTGTTACGAATCGGCCCACCCCAAATTATGATTCATAAAATTATTGAACTTCTCATGGTCCCAATTAGATTCAATTAGATTTTCTTGACATTGTGGTCAATGTAGTGGCTTCTTGTGCACTTTGACAACATTGATCCGTACACGCTCGCATTGTGCACTTGAGAATCGATCTTCATGAATTGGGATGCATTGTTACACCTCCAATTAATACTCAATGTTTTTTACTTGCATTCCAAATGCGGCACTTGCAATATGTAATGTCATAATGTGCTGAATCAGGGGTGCACTATATTACACTTGCCAAGCTCTACGAGTTTTACATCAATTGATGAAAAATCCTTTATAAAACTCAGAGCAGCATGCACTGGAAAACTATTTCACAGCACTTCTACCTCAAATGCCCGCAAGTGGCCTTTTTATCTATTGTACATTTTAGGGGGTGCATTTTCTCATGGCACAGTCGAACATATATTTTTTCATGTTAAGAAAGTTGAATTAGCCATGTAAAGCACAGAACAAAATTTTATGTCGTGGGTTTTTGTGCATTCATTGGAGACCGTGTTGAGATCGTCAACTCCTTACACTTGAACCCAGTTCTATAATGGGCCACTGCCCAGATTCGAACCCAGGATCTTGGCAGTGCAGGTTCAGTACTCTGACCCCTGAGTCTTAAAAAAGATTAAGCATACCTCGTAATTAATGTCTTTGATTTTTACTGTAGAATTTACACGCATCTCGCATCCATTGTTTGCACACTGAAGTGTGGGTGTGTAATGCGTTTGGATGATATTGGTCGCAAAAGCCTTCGTGTTAAACCAAGAAAATGGTTCTTTTGCTTTGTGATGCTAAGGCACAGCTTACTGATTTAAGCATAAACCATTCAATAGTCTATATAACGATTTCGGGCACTTCTTTGGCTGCGTTAATACATTGATTAAAAATGTGTTAAGAGTGTTGTGCTTCGTAAATAATTTGCCAGACCGCATCAGATATTGGACAAATAGCTTGTCATCGGGCTGCAGAGCTATGTGGTGAGCAGCAGACGGCACTGCAGCAAACGCTATTGTTCTAATCTTTAACGCTTATGCATCTGTGCTCCCCTTCTTCACCAACCCACAATGGGCTGCGTGGTAAAGCGTGGTTAGATAACCCTCGACACCAACACGGAGTCGTGCAGCCCTCGTCCAGAATTCAGTTGCCAAGCAACTATAAGTTCACCGGGACCTACACATGAAAAATATTCCTTGTCTCTCACTATTCACACTTATTCACAAATCCCATCTCAAGTACTATCATAGCTTCTTCCTAATCATACAAAATATATCGGCGTGAAAGTGTAATACTTTTGCGTCGTTAGTTTTTACATAAGGTTTGTTTTTGTTATGTTTACCAGAATTCTTTACGTGTGGCATTTCACAAAGCATCACCTGTGCACTCATCTTCTTGTAGCAAGCGATTGCTTGAGAGAGGGGCGTACGCACAACTCTACTCGTTACTGTGCAGACAGTGAGTGCCTGTTGCGTTTGGGCTGCATCAGTGCAACAAACAGGGCACCTTGACACATTCACAGCAGCTCAATTTCTTTGCAGCTGGCCACTTGTTTGTATTTATATATTGTCCATAGAGTCACTGCCGTCACCATTAGTAATTGCAGTTGGCTGTAGGCTTGCTGACAACTTCTATATATAATTATGCGATCATTTATTATATTCAAAAATGATATGGGGAATAAAAAATGTTGGAGATGTGACGTAAACATATGTTGCTGTATAACTACCTACTTGGCTTTTTAAAATTATTTTTTATTTTAAGATGGTATTTTTGTGGGTGTACATTCATTTAAAGTACTGTAGTTATTCGGTTGAATGATCGGCAAATAGAATGTCAAATTCTGCGATGGCGATCGAAAGACCAAAAAGCTCAGTCCACGATTACTCAATGTTCTTTCCAAAGCTCGATAATGGGGAGGGGCTTGAAATTACACAGCTCATTCAATATTACACAAGCACGCGTATTTTTATTTGCATAAATGTACATCTTTCTGGTTTTGTGACATAAGAGATATAACATGAGCCATCATCTTGCACCATTATCCGATAATGTTTGTCATTTTCTCTGTCATTCTGAGGGAGCAATAGCAAACGGTCTCGTGCTATCATACAAACACGTTATCGGAGCGGCCACTGTTAAAGGAGCCCTGTTATTAGACACACAGTGACTGTAAGCTTTCTTAAATTGTCATCGAGTATAGACATAACCGCAATAAATGTTGACATTTTCAGTAGGAGCACAATGCTGCAAGCCTCAGTGCTGTGATGATTACTCTGAAACGACTGCTGTTGGCGCAGATTGCATTGTAAAGATGCCGTGCGACAATGTACCATTACATCTAATCTGCCGAACACATGTTTTGTAACGCACAGCTGCTCGTTTCCAAAAGGAAATCGTAAGTGGCTTTTTTGTTTACATTGCACCAAAAGTCATTAGACCCGTGGTGTGAGATATTTTTTTCTGTCCGTTTTATTGGAACAATAAAGCGCACACTGGTGCGGTGGCATCAACAGTGTAACAGCAAACAACAACTGCGCTGCATTCCTGGTGAACCTGGCTTCCAGTTGCTGGCTACGATGCACACACTTATTAAGTTAACTGGGTGTAAAATGTATTTCTGTGTACAGTGGTGGTGGTGGTGAAGTATGGTTAAACAGCCCCCCCATGACTGACATTCCGTATCAAGTCTTCATCCAGCAAGGGATCTACAAAGAGCTGTACATTTTTATTATTCCAGTAATGTGGTCACCGTACACATTAGGGAACAAAATCAACCCCAAATATTGATGGCCATACCCCCCCTACCCCCTTGTGCTGGGCCAGCTTCAAGAGGTGCTTTCTCATCACTCTTATTCTGATAGTTTGTAAAGAGATACGTGTACTTTTTTGGGAGTTGGTATTTGTTTAAAATGGGTATGCTTGTTGCATATAAATGTGTGTGTGTGTGTGTTCCTTTCCATGTGCTTGTGTGGCAGCTCCCTTTGGAGGCTGGACCTATGCCCAGCACTCATCCCTCAGATAGAAAAGCTCCTGCATAGCAAATATGAGAGGTGAGTGTGTGAGTGGTGGCAGGGGTACTTGCTTTGACAACCTTGGCTTGAAATTGCAATATATTTGCATAGCTTACAAGTGGTGAGGTACAAGATGACAGGTTAACCCACAAAGCCCCCGATGATTTTAAAATCTAAGCTGTAGCACTGATTACTGTGGCCTATTGTAAAGTCATCTTCCATAACATTACTTGTAAATAAAGCATCAAAATCTGTTATTTCTAACGAGCTGAACCCAGATAAAAAAAAAATGTACTTGTGTTTTTACCTCTCGTAGAACCTCCACTCTCTACTCCCTCCATCTCTCCACTCTCGCCATCTCTCCACTCTCTCCTGACTTGTCACTTGCATCTCAGACAGTCCCAGTCCCATCTGCCAGGCCTCAAGCCTCACTCTCCCTTCTCCCTATCCACTCAACTCGGGCTCTTATTCTGTGTCCTAAGTCGTTCCATATCAACAAAGCTGCACCTGTTTCTGTAGTTGTATAATGGTGTATTTCACTGTGTATCCACAAGAGGGCTGTATCCAAGACTTGCAGCCAAATGTAAGCTTGGGCATGCACCATATTAATATTATATAATAAGAAGAATTGTAATGGTGACTATTGAAATATATAACTGTAATAATATCATCAATTGTACGAGTCTTTGTTAGAAGTTAAACTCATTTTCTTGGTTCTTTCGGTAAAGTCACGTAGAAGGGAAATAATAAAATAATATAAATATAAAACAATAAAAAATTCTCATGACGTTTTGACTGCAACACAAGCAATCATCAGGTGTGAAATCCACAGCAAGAAAATTTGAAAAAAAGGATTTCACACATGATGATGATTGCTTGTGTTGCAGTCGAAACGTCGTGAAAATGTTTTATTGTTTTATATTTATATTATTTTATTATTTCCCTTCTACGTGACTTTACCGAAAGAACCAAGAATATGGATCCCTGCAGTCACGAAAGCTTTAATTAAAATTTTTATCTCATTTTGTTCCACTCTCAAAGCTCTTCTCCATTGCCCATCCTCTTCCCTTCCCTCGTCCCTCCGCTCCGTCCCATCCCTCCTCTGCCCTTGCGTGACCCCCACATGCCCTCTGTTATGGTCACTCATTCCTTGGCCCTTGTACGCCGCTTGCCATCTAAATAATTTGTTACGGCTTTCGTAAAGTGCCTTGAGCTAAGGCGATGTATAAATATAAAATAAGATTAGTTTGTAATATATTATGGGATTATGATGCAATTATTACACTAGGAACCACACACAAGGTAATTTCATAAGGATGCCTTCGAAGGAGCGTTCACAGACGGTCCCTGTGCGTGCGTGTAGTTACGTTCTCACCGGATGCGTGGCCCTCAAGATCATCCTGCAAAACTTTGCTTCGGTCATCAAGGGCAACCTGACAGTGCCGCCGTCATCCGTGGTGGACATCACACGTGAGGAGAGGTGAGCAGCCATATAGCTGCTGCTGCTGCTGTGGATACTTACTCTTTCACAATCATTAGAGACATGTCCATTTCAGGCCAATTTTTATTTTGGAAAATCTGCGGCTCTTAATTTTTCTGCTCTTTGAAATGATATAACAAAGCCGTTAACATCGTCTGTGCAGCGTATAGCATCCTTTGTTTACGCATTATCGAACGGAGATGGGATTTGAGTGGTTGAACCCTTGTAAGTGTTATAACTACTCGGGTGTTTGAATTGATGAATGCACAGGCCAGTGAATCTGCCTGCTGTATTCTGAGAATTACCTATGGTTAACTATATATATGACTATCATCACGACAGGAATAATAAATGCAGCACGATCTTTGAAGGGGACGTAATAAATGGTGATATTTCAAAGGAGTCGATGCCCAGAATACAATTGTGCCAATCATTGCATCTCAATTCGCGTAGTGCATTTAGAGTTTAATAGAAAGTGATTTGATATGGTCTGCCATGCAGCATGCGATTGGTGATGCAGTAGTGTAAATAATTGATGCTTTTATCATTGACTGGAAATTCTGTTGGCCACGGCTGACATGTTGTGGAAGACCCTGAGCTCTCCCTTGGAACCTGTGCGGATGGTGCATGCAGGGACGAAGGAGTAGTTGTCACAACAAATTGTTGCAAAGTACAAAAGCAGCCAACGATGCTAGGCCATGCGTAAAATGTGAAATGTCTTAATTTGATAACAAAAAATTATCCTGAGAGATTTATGGTTATCCTTTTTTGTTAGCACGTTTTCCTTATGCCACTTCACAACGGTCAAGCTGCTGCATAAGTAATACATGCATGATTGCATATCTTTGACTTCTCATGGTATAATATCTGGTGCTGTTTGTGCAGTATATGTTTCATACATTCAATCGGCACCTTAAATTAGAACCATGTACAGGTTCATGACTGTATAGTGTTTTATTTTAAAAGGGAGACCTTAATACAACTCGGTATGGCATTGCTCAGCTTGGGATTATTGATTTAAGTGAAAAGAACGCTTGGCTCCAATTGTTTTGTTGCTTGGATGTCATTGCAGAATAGTCCCAGTCACCTGTATTCCACCTCTGACGATGCATGTCAAAGCTAAATGCCGTTCTGCTTCATCCCTTGGTCTCGATTACGTTGGCTCCATCTGAAATTAACTCATTTTCAAGCAGGCTCAACAGCAGGAGACGTTAGTGGCCCCTTCACTTTTTTGCCCATGGTATTCATAATGAATGCTGTGTGAAAATGACTTGTTCCAGCAAAGAAACTAGATTTAAAATGGAATGTTTGCGTTTGTTCTTGTACGTGTGCACTACGCAGATATCAAAAGTGCAAGGTGTGCCATCGGCTTCTCATGAACCTGCGACCTCTGTTGGACAGCAGAAAGACTCGATCTGGACGTGTGAGCGGTGCCTTCCGTGAACTCGGAATGCTCATGATCACGTTCGATTGAGCTTTCCTGGCCAGCGCACACAAGTACCCTCCTCCTGGTGGCTCCTCAGCCGGAGGCACATGGAGCCCGGTGGAGCAGTGCACGCGAGCGCTGGAACAAGGCGTGGTCAGGGCTCCCCCCGACGTTCCGCCCGAGAACGGTTTCTCCCAGTGGGCCTGTCCTCGCAGTACGGCTCAACAAGTTGTCATTGATTACGTCAGCTGCTTCATATATTTTTCTTTTGCAGCATGACTGGAATTTACAATCTTCATTTGCAACCGCCATTGCTCTAGGCACACGGAAGACACTTGCGGTATGGAGACGGGACGGTGCTTGATCACTGTGGGTCACAGTCAAGTGGAGGAAGATTGTTTTTTTACAACTCAACTGTGGTGTGATCCAAGTCTAGTTTTATTTTTTTCTTCAAAAATGTGGAATTCACTTCTGAGAAACGGAGTGGTCAGATTTGCAGAGTGCCTCTTGTGGCGCAGAAAACAACATCACGCAAGAAGGAAATGCAGTGCCTCCCTGATGCGTATGGCAGAGGGGGGGGGGCGGCCCGCTTTGCGCCGTAAAGAACATGTGTTGAGACGCTCATTCATTCTGCCGTGAAACCAGAGAGGCTCGGAATAACACAGCCCCTGAACCCAGAAGGAGTTGAAAAAGAACAGTCGTAATATTCGCGAGGATGGTGATGAAGCCACTTGGAATAAACGCAACTCTTGAAACGTTTTTTGTTGCTTGTGAAGCATTTGCATTTATTTTTAATCGGGGACTTGCTCTGCGATTGCACATGCAAAACATGCGGTGGAGTGTACGCATGCTGCTGGTTGCTGTGGCCGAGAGAAACGCCGCATTGTAAGGAGCTGGCTTCAGCTGTGCCTCTCGGGCTGGTTGAGAACCTTGCCTCTTTGAGATGTGTCTTTAGCACGTACAGTGGTCCCTGCAGAAGCCTTTGGATGACCCGTGACCAGTGTGTGATTCTTTTTTTTGTTTATTTGGGAGAAGATCCTGAGAGGGAAGGGTGCTTTGTTGTGCATGTGTCGCTCTGCCCGTGCCTCCATTGCATCGCGTTTAGTCTCGGCGTTGTACAACTGTGATAATGGCACGGTCAACAAAACAGAAAGTGAAAGGTAAAAATCACAATTATTTCCCTTCAGGAAAGTGTGTACGAACGTGTTTGTTGACGTCGATCTTTTTGTATATATAGTGACTTTCTTTTATATTTTGTTGTCAAACAAAAACTATTTCTAAGCACTATAACATTTGGCAGTTAATATGCACTAATACTTGTAAAATACACTTAAGCATATTGTGTAAAGAAAAAAAACTGCCAAATTCCAATATTTGTGACATCTCTGCCCAGCATTGCCGTGTAAAGGGGCATACACGCGTGCTCGTGTAAGCGCACGCATTTACACTTGTACAGTGTACACTGAAGAATCCCACAACAAGCTGGAGTGCATGGATGAACTATGCACAACCTCATTACGCCAGAAGGTAGCCATCGTGTTCCATGTGTTTATGCAGACTCCCAAGAAGTACCTTGGTGTGCCTGATTTCCATCTCAAGAACCCTGTCAGCTTTTGCTTAGCTGCACCAAATGAGTACTGCAGAGAGCAAGGGGCATGCCTTATTAAAAACAAAAAAAATTGCAGGTTGAGTGTGCAGGCATAACAACTGCATCTGAACAACTATAAACAATATTTATTGTTCTTTCGGTAAAGTCACGTCGAAGGTAAATAATAAAATAATACAAATATAAAACAATAAAAATTCTCACGACGTTTCGACTGCAACACAAGCAATCATCATCACGTGTGATGATGATTGCTTGTTGCAAAAAATATTATTTCCCTTCTACGTGACTTTACCGAAAGAACCAAGAATATGAATCCCTGCAGTCACGAAAGCTTTAAATCAAAATTTAACTATAAAAAATGTTTGTGCTTTCGAGTCAACTCTTAAACGTTTTGTTTTCTTTGAAATTAAAAAGTAACACCCTTGCTTCGGTTTTATTGTGATTGGTGCCAGTGTCCATTTTTGGCTAGGGTTATGACACGGTGCAACTCTGTAAAAATGAGACGTCAACTTCGGTGTACACTGCAAGCGAATGGATGAGGTACTTACTTCCCCGTGTGACATTTGTGTTGGGGAAAAATGGGTGGTGTGACATGCATTACTAATGCGGTGAGACACAACAAAATTATAATCTTAGAACATTACCGCTGCACTGGTATATGAAGTTTGTTTGGTATTCTATTTTATAAAGCCACGTTTCCAAAATGTATTGTAAATTTATTACATGCATTTAAATTATACGGATGGTTTTCTGCAATGGCAAATAACATTTGGAATTTTGATTCAGCTCCTTTGAATCTTACGTCTTTTATTAGCGACAAATTAGGTCAAAAAATAATGCCATGCTGAAATACTACAAACTATTGGTGATTGGTTAGTCAATTCAGGGTCAGCTGATGCTGTCAATGAATATTAAATGAATGCTTTCATCTGCACCTTTGTTTCAGTGGGGGGGTTAATGTGAATGTGATATCAAGCATACCTTACGAAATATTCGTTAACATTTCGGTAAAAATACATGTACTGTAGGTTTTGTTGTGCCCTGTAGTGGATGGGCTTATCTGAAATAACCCTAGCTCTGATCACATTCACCGCTGCAATTACTGTCACTGACCGCACCATTTAAAATAGGCCATACGTGTGACTTCATTCAACACGAGTAATGATCACTATGAAAGGACCATTTCTCAAGAACCCCCTAGTAATTCCTGCATGCGATTACAACACGTCCAGTATAAGTGGGAGAAGTAGTTTATATATTCTCCATGTCTGAGAGTGCTAACCATCAGGGGCTTTTCAAAATGTACATATTCATATTGGGTCTTTTTTTGCTTAATATTCTTTTTAGGGCTATTTAAATTTGTATTGGATGGAATGGAATTCAAAATAAAACTAGTTTGTGCTTTTGTTCATGCTGACGTTTGTGTTTCTCATTGTGTGACATTGCAAATGCTGAAGAGTGAGCTAGATTAGTTTATTTGTATATTTTCCCCAGTCTGCGGGGAGTGTCGTATTTGTAAACGCAATATGAGCGCGTGAACTTGTACGTACACTTGTGAGCGCGCATCTTGCACTTTCACTGCCTTCATTTGGATCCTTATGTTATGCAGGCCTGCATATATTTTGCATCAATGAAATTTTTTTGGCACAAAGTCGTAAAACCACAAAATTATACCGTATTTTTCCCACTGTTGCATGGAAAAGACGTGTTTTGTCTTGTGCGAATGGGAATTTATACAAATCCATGTTATCTGTATTTAAAATCAAACGCATTAGGGAATATGTACCTGTATTTCCCACCAGTGATGTATATGTACCATATATGCATATTTATTTACACAGAAGCTTTTCCATTTCCATGTGTAGTGTCAACGATTCAGAGAGAATTTCTAGGAGGCACCGTTTGAACAACTTTCAGGGTCTCGTCCACACACTCCACAGCTGCTTAGCATAGCATGTACACAACGGTAGCCGTCAAACACTGACGGCGCTGACTGAGATAGCCAACTACTATCCTTCGTAGCACAACATCTAGCGGAGACGTTTAGTGACGACGGCGACGAGACGACAGCGACGATGAGACGAGTCCACTCCCAGAACCGGCAGCCCTGAGCCCCCCGCTCTCAGCTCCTTTTATGCTAACAGCACGGCCTGGCTCCGCCCTAACCGCGCCTCCCTTCTAGAACCCGCTAGCAGGTTCCAGGGACCTCCAGATGGGGTTCTCCGTGACCCTTACCCTAGTTCCGCTCTGCCAACACACAAGGTGCTCGCGCTCACCGGCGTGTGTACCGTCTGTCCACCACAGTTGCCACTGCTGTCCACCAGCCAGCGCTATTGCACTACACATGTAATAGAAGACTGGCATTTATCATGGCATTTCCTCTGTCATTTTGGAGGAAGTCACGCGTCATCCGATCTCTTGGCAGTATTGGTGGATCATGCAAGAGATGAGGTCTTTGTGAGATGTACACTGCCTGCAAGAGGCAGTATAGAAAGTCGGTATCTGATGTATCCTTTCGTCTGCGATCTTCCCTCTTGCAGCATGGGATTTCTCCAGGCACTTGAAGTCTCAGCTGCATCTCGAAAGCAATTTTGACCTATGGTCAAAAGCGATACCCCCTCTGGAATGGATTGTTTACCAGTTCACCCCCCTTTTAACGCAACTAACACGTGTGCGCGCAAAGTAGAATAGCTGAGCTAGGGAAAATCGACAAAACGTTGACATCGAGCGCTGCCTGCATTATAATACATTTAATTGCGTAACATTTATGACAACATGCAAACCTGACGTGTAACACGACCGCTGCGTTTAACAGTTAACACAGTAACATGTTAATGGACCTGTGTTAATTTCCGCCGTAGTGACCACGTGCTTTGCACTATTAATATAACAATTTGGATATGTATGGTTATTGTCGAACCTTGGATCGTTCATCCTACAATTCCATAGATTATTGCATGGCAGTATTAATGCTTTCGAGTGAAGTTAATTTCTTGGGAATTGGCGCCAACTTTGTAGGAGTGCAACACCTGAAAGGCTTATATGCACACACACAAAAAATTGGGTCGTGGTAAAACCGCGTGGCGAAAGTTCCACACCCGCTTTTGCTCGGGAAACCGAGTCGACTCGTATGTTAATGACCTCATTGTGACGTCGGCTCTTTTGTCACGTTGCGGATTTGCCTGGGAATTGGGAGAAGAGGAGGAGGGGGCTGCTCTGTGTGCTCGGTTTCTTAGAAGAGTCGCCGGTAGTGAAACTTTTTTTTTAGCCAACAAAGAGTGCGGGCTCAACAAAGGAAGTGGGAGAAATGGGCCTCAAGGCCTTCCTGGGTAATCATGCAGAGTATATGCTCGGAAGCTAATTAGGCGTGAGTACTTGGATGGGCGACCGACCGGGAATACAGCAATTTGGGGCTGCAAGTGGGGGGCCAGGAGATGGCAGTGCTGCAATAGGGTTTTCAACAGCACTGCATCAATTGTGTACGCGTGGATTTTTCTCTGCGCACTTTGGTTTTTTTCCAACGTGCAAAATAATTATTTAAGAAATTGGACAAAAATGTCCAAATTCAGGACTCTCCTGAAGACGAGTCTCGTAATTCAGTGAAGTAAATTGAAGGGCATTATTTTTGTAATGACTGGCAACGTGGAGTGTTTAAGGCAGTGAAGTCCCCCACTCCTAATAATACCACGTCACTAATAATGAAATCCAGGTGTGTTGCCTTTAAAACTGTGATTGCTTGCTGACAAAACAAGGCACGAAATAAAACACCCACATACACTCAACAGAATGAGGCTCGGCTCTTGTCGTATCCAGTAGAATCCATCCATGCACCTCTATATCCTTAACAGTGCTGTTGGCGAGCGCCTATGAAGGCCGGCACGGCACACGATGCGATGGGTGGTCGGCACCACGCCCATACATAACATCACAACCGCCATTCGCCACGAAATGTTGGTGACGTCACCACCACGCTTGTGCCAGGCTATATGCACGTTGAGGCCACGTGAAGTGTCAAACGCCCGCTGGCAGAAGGTCACGGGGCAGACCCCGGTGCCAGGGGTCGACTGACTAAGATGACTGGCTGATGCACCATCTGTGCCCCTGACTGTGCCAACTTGCTGTGCTTTAGCCACCCGGTGCTCCGCTCGTTGTTGTGAGCGTCGCTCCTCCGCCCTCTGTTGTTTTTAGAGGGTGACTGCCTCCACCTGCCCAGTAGCGTCCTTCACGAGCCTCCTCCACAGAGGCCGATCTTGACACCGCTGGTACCAGTCATTGGCAAGTCCGCTCAGTTCCACATCCTCCTGTACCACATAACTCCATCTTTTCTCCACCCTGTGCCGCGCCCGTTTAGCCCCCTCGATCCAGCCGAACAAAAGCTGTTTAGGCATGCAGTGGCTGGGCATGCGGGCTACATGACCCAGCCAACGCAGCCTTGCCTGCCGAACGAGCTCACCGATGGGGCTTTGTCCAAATCTTTCAAGGATTTGTGAGCTCACACAATCCAGCCTGGTTAAACTCAGGATGGATCGTAGGCAGGCCAGCCTAAATGTTTCTAGCCGGCGAAGATGTTCCATTAGGGGGGTCCACGTTTCGCAAGCGTAGAGAAGGGAGGGAATGACTGTGGCCGAAAAGACCTGAAGCTTCGTGCGGAGCGACAGACCAGGCAGCTTCCACACAGCATTACGCAACCGAGGAAAAGATAATGCCGCTCGACTGATTTGGAGTGAGACCTCTGCTGTCAAACCGGAGCCGATCATGAGCACACTGCCCAGGTAGGGGAAACTCTCCACTCTCTCTCTCCACAACTGCCCTATCACCAATTGGGAGTTGTGGGGTGGAGTGTCCGATGGTACAGAATAACCAGGCAGGTGCTTAGTTTTGGTGGGGCTGATTGAATTTATTGCACCTCTGCTGTAGCAGACAAACAGAAAATATGGCACCTGTGCAGGACCGCCCTTTCCTGAAACCTGCATTGGGGCTCAGCAAGCCTCTCCTCAGTGTGCCTGGTAAGGTGATGTTGAATAATACTTGCCAGGACCTTCCCAGGAGTGAGATGCCCCTTTAGTTATTACAGTCTGTGCGGTCCCCCTTCCTAAAGAGGTCCCCCTTTTTAAAGAGGGGGACCACCAGGGCATCGTTCCAATCCTGCAGAACCTGCCCAGTGGTCTAGACTGTTGTTATGATGTCATGTAGAGAAGTCTGTGCACAAACGCCACCCTGCCTCAGCATTTCGCTTGGGAGATCATCTCTGCCCGGTGCCTTTCCTGGTCTCAGACTCTAGATCGCCTTCAGTACTTCCTCAACAGATGGCACCTCAACCAGCCACTCACAGGGGGTGACTTCCTCTTCCAATATTTAAGGCACCGCAGCCTCAGCAGGGTCATCCCCACTTTGTCCCACGATGTTTGCCAGGCTGAGGGATTCCCCTCCCCCAGGACCTCACAGAAATGCTCAGAAATATCTGCAAACCTGTTCCTGGGGGTCGGAGATTGGTTCACCGTTGAGGCAGACTCCATCTCCTCAGCAACCCGCGACCACCACCAAACTTTGCAGCGCCTCACGGCTCTCCGAACCTCCAAGCGAAGGCTGCAGTAGGCCTCCTCATTCTCTGACGTGGGATATTGTAGACGATGAGAGTGGGCCTGTCGCTTTTTCTCAGCCAGCCTGAACACCTCTTCTGTCAGCCAGGGTCTCTGGGGAGGTCTGTACCGTGTACCCAAAGGAGCCATTGCAGCTGCATGAGCCACAGTCCTAAACCTCGCCCATTTCCTCTCGACATCAGGAGGAGTGGGGAACGATGCCAACCCTAGCCACAAGCGATGATGAAATTCTCGCTTGCAACTTTCATCAGCTAGCTGAGACCATGCCACTATGAGTTTGAATGGGGTGTACATCCACCACCGGAGGGGAATAATGGCAGGCGCATCTTACAGATGACAAGTCGATGGTCAGTGGACAGATCAGCTCACGGCGGTACGTCCTGGTGTCAAGGACATGGGCCCGCATCCACTGTTCCGTCACTATGTAGTCCAGCAGATGTTCTTGCTTGGACCTGGCATGCATCCATGATGTGTGGATTCGCCGATGCCGGAACAGCTTGTTTGTAATTACAAGCCCATGGGCTGCACAAAAATCTAGCAGCCTCCTACCGTTGTTATTTAGCTAATCTGGCCCATGCCTTCCAATCACTCCAGGTGTTAGCATCATGACCAACTCGGGCATTGAAGCACCTGTGACAGGAGGTCATAGAAGGCATCCGACTCATCAGCCTTGCCTGCATCCCTCCACGGATGTTCGTCTTCAGTCGGGGCATAAGTAACCACGACCACCACTCCTCGCCTCTGGTTGATGGGAAGGCGAGCCCAAAGTATCCTGGGGATTACAGCTTCCCACACCTCACCGCCACGCTCCCATGCCCCCTTCATTATTTTGTTCAGAAGAAGAGCCACTCCCTGTTGTTTGTCAGTCTCCTGCCCCGAGTAGAGGACTGTCCACCCCTCATGGTGGCAGGAGCCAGAGCCGGTCCACCGGACCTCCTGAATACCACAGAGATCCAGGCGGTACTGATCCAGCTCCCGATAGAGGAGTGGCAGCCTCTCCTCCTTACAAACCCTGGTGCACGTGTGGCATCCATTACATTTCTATCGCTGTTGCATTGTTGGAGGCAGTACAGTGCAAACGCCCGTGGGGCTTTCCTCTGATGTGATGACAGCGGTGTGAGGATACGATGAGAATAGTGGAGAGAGAGAGCAGACACTGGATTCGCATAGAAGTGATGGGTAATTTAATTAATTATCTCAGTTACGCGTTGATGAAAACAGAAACAAGCTACTCGGTGTGTTGACAACAGTTGGCCCTCTACACAAAGTGCTATTTATATGGTCGTCTGCAAGCAAGAACCAAGAAGATGAATCCCTGCAGTCACGAAAGCTTTAAATCGAAATAGTGTCATGGTTCTTTGCTACTTGCATGGGCGTGTGCAAGCCGATGAACGGAAGGTGCATATTGGTTTGTAATCTATCAGCACACGTGCCCTTCGCTCATCAGGCTTGTCTTGAGTGCATAGGTGGGAAAGGGGCATTGCCTTCATCATCGATGCATGTACATTTCTGAGTCACCGAACAGAAAATTGCTAGAGTAATCGGTTACTCAAACATTGGGATAACCGGGGTGTCTACTGGGCCATTATGTTGGAGACGGGTGCACGCTGAAGCCAGTTGGCAAGCCATAAAAATATGCGTCACCCCCAAACACAGCGCATTATACATTCCAGGAATGAGCCCTGGAAATTGATGGGGAATCAAGGGCATTCATTCGGGTTCATCTGTTTTTGAGGGATGATTATTCATGGTGGACGATAGTGTACGGAGAACGAAAGTGCTGCATTACAATTCCGGTATATTTTTTAGAGTAAGAGTAAAAAAAGGAAAACCTGGGAATGTTTTCATTAATTCGAATGTCTGCTTTGTGGCATTTAATTTCCAATAAAACTCGACAAGTTGCCATTGAAAAATAACAGGTGTCATATAATCAAACACAGTATATGTATAGAAAGGTATATCAAATTTAATTATTCAAACTTTTGATTTATTTTTACGAAGAAATGTGCTGATTTGTAGATTTACACGTGATACCAATATTTCATGAAAATTCTTGATATGAAGGAGATTTGTTTTTTAACATTCAATTTATTACATGAACAATGCATTTGCTAAACCAAGACCCCGGTTACTGCTATAGAAATGCAAACACTTGTTCAATTAAGGATCATCATAACGTCAGCTACAATGTCCAATCGCTCTGGACATCAGTTATAGTTCTTGACATCAAGAGTAGAATTCTCGTTTCACTTTTTGTTATGTTTTCATTCCAAAGAAATATAATCATTCTAATGTGAGTTGAAATGCAACCTTCATTGCTTCTTAAAAATCCGAGGTCACGTGAAGATCCACTGGCAGAAGAAGGCTTCATCACCACCACCACCACACCACGTGGGTTGTGGGGACTAGTTGACCATACATTTAAAAAAATAAAATCTATACTATGGGGACCTCATTTGCCAGTAAAAATATGATAATTGGTTTTTTACCCTTCTATCTGGCAACAAAACTGACACCTTTTTGCAAGGAGTCATGTTTGCATAGACCGCAATACCTGCAGTCATAATACAAACAAAAGAACATAACTCTGATAATGTGCACTGTCCTTGAAGTTGATTGGTCCACACCCAAGACAGCTTTCCTTCGAGCCTAGTCTCATATGGGTTGGACCAGATGACGCCAAAAGGCGCACAACTCAAGGACAATGCACCATCAGAGTATGAGAGCTCGGGGCAAGCATCTACACTATGGGGACCTCATTTGCCAGTAAAAATATGATAATTGGTTTTTTACCCTTCTATCTGGCAACAAAACTGACACCTTTTTGCAAGGAGTCATGTTTGCATAGACCGCAATACCTGCAGTCATAATACAAACAAAAGAACATAACTCTAATAATGTGCACTGTCCTTGAAGTTGATTGGTCCACACCCGAGACAGCTTTCCTTCGAGCTTAGTCTCATATGGGTTGGACCAGATGACGCCAAAAGGCGCACAACTCAAGGACAATGCACCACCAGATAGAAGGGTAAAAAACCAATTATCATATTTTTACTGGCAAATGAGGTCCCCATAGTGTAGATGCTTGCCCCGAGCTCTCATACTCTGATGGTGCATTGTCCTTGAGTTGTGCGCCTTTTGGCGTCATCTGGTCCAACCCATATGAGACTAGGCTCGAAGGAAAGCTGTCTCGGGTGTGGACCAATCAACTTCAAGGACAGTGCACATTATCAGAGTTATGTTCTTTTGTTTGTATTATGACTGCAGGTATTGCGGTCTATGCAAACATGACTCCTTGCAAAAAGGTGTCAGTTTTGTTGCCAGATAGAAGGGTAAAAAACCAATTATCATATTTTTACTGGCAAATGAGGTCCCCATAGTGTAGATGCTTGCCCCGAGCTCTCATACTCTGATGGTGCATTGTCCTTGAGTTGTGCGCCTTTTGGCGTCATCTGGTCCAACCCATATGAGACTAGGCTCGAAGGAAAGCTGTCTCGGGTGTGGACCAATCAACTTCAAGGACAGTGCACATTATCAGAGTTATGTTCCTTTGTTTGTATTATGACTGCAGGTATTGCGGTCTATGCAAACATGACTCCTTGCAAAAAGGTGTCAGTTTTGTTGCCAGATAGAAAGGTAAAAAACCAATTATAATAAAATCTATATTGAAAACTAATTTCTCTAGAACTGCTTTTTGTGCTTCATTTGGGTGTCCTTCCCTTGCACCTCCGATTAGAGCGGTTGGATACGTACGCTGCGAAAGAAGTTCAACGTACCGCATGTCCGTAATTCATTGCTCTGGTACGTGCAGGTCGGTGAAGGCACGGGGCACGGATTTTGCTGCAGATTCCCTCTGCTGTCTATCATGTAGCGAAAACTTTTACAGTACATGGTTGAAAAGCGGCGGAGAGATTGCATCAGGCTTTAAAAAAAAATTATATGGATATGCAGAAGAAATTCGGGCAATTGAAAAATCCCGGTTTTAATTGCATTAGAGATCGTAAATAATGTATCCTGCCTTGTGCCATTGCCTGCTTTTAAGCATGTTGCGAAAGCTCATTTAATACTTTATGACCCCTACAGTGTTAACAGCGGTAACAATTTAAAATGCCGATTGTATAAAGTGAGAAAAATACTTCCCTTGCGCAGAGCACGCAAGCGCAAAAAATACGGCCGTGCGATATGAGTGGGTAATCGTTTTTTTATTTTATCGATTTGCAAGTGCATTGTGTACTTGCTCTGATATGGCTACCTAAGTGTTTCTTTACGTGTATATATGGAGTTGAAATTGTATTTTCGTCTGATAAACGTATTTTAAGATGAATAGCCAAAATGCAGGACTTCATTTCTTATAGGGCGCCGCAGTGGCGAAATGTTATCTCCCTCGCCAAGTATACAGGAGGTCGTGGGCTAAATCCCAATCTTGACGCCTGTTTATTTGGAGATTGCGGTGTCTTTCTCCCCGTGGTTGCGTGGATTTCCCCTCCACGCGTTTAGAGTATTTGGCTGCTACAAATTTCCACATGATAAACCACTTCGTTGAGCTATCATTTGTGGCCAGGTCGCTTCTGAAAAAAATTGGCCAGCGGATTTGAAAAGAGAAAAAACACGTGGTAGGATTTCGCGACCAATATTAGCCGTAATAAGAGTATTCTTTTGGGGGGGGGGGGTTAGATCACAATCATATAAATGCGTCTTTAAATATATACGTGACGTTAAAAAAGGAGGCAGGAGTTTTCAAATCCGTTGAGACGAGCGGTGGAACTCGCTGGACGGGGGGGGGGGACAGATACAATGACAGACAAGTAAGCCCTTGGATTTAAAGCTTTCGTGACTTGCAGGGATTCATCTTCTTGGTTCTTTCGGTAAAGTAACATAGAGGGGAAATAATAAAATAATAAAAATAAAACATAATAAAATAATTCTCTTTCCGACAGACCTGTTCTTCACCTGAGGACGGCTGCTTGCGTTGTGGCCGAAACGTCGTGAGAATTATTTTATTATATATATGTTCATTATTTTATTATTTCCCTTCTACGTAACTTTACCGAAAGAACCAATTAGAATGAAGCCCTTGCTCGGCTCTTTGGAGAGCAATCCACAACATTACAATTTGATAACTTTCCAACACAGTTTGTTCACGTGGCAACAACTTGATGAACATAAGTGAAAACCACCCCCCCCCCCCCCCCCCTTGTAGCGCGTTGTGGTGGCCCTCTCACTGACGATGTCTTATCGGCGAAAGTGGCTCCACCCCTGGAAATGAGTGAAGAACACTGAGCTACACAAATAGGATCGCGCCATCTCCAGTTAAACATCACTTTCACCTTTTGTAATTAACATCCTTAACAGCACAAAACGCACAACTCTGAATCAGTGGCAGAGCTGTCGAGTGCACGACGGCTCTGCCACTGACAACGCACAAATAGCGAAAACACCACCCACTCATCATCATCATCGTGCTGCCGTCAAACCCACAATGGTTTCGAATGGTGTGGCGGCAACCTCAACACTGACGATGTCTTGTCGGCGAAAGTGCCCCCCCCCCCCCCTCTAAAAATGAGTGAAGAACACACATGCCATCTGTCACGAAAGTCGATTATTTATCATGTCGGTCGCAGAAGCCTACGTGTTGTGTCCACAGCTGTGCCAATTTGAGTGGAGACGGAGGAGCATAAAACGCACGTATATGCTCGATTCCATCGACATGGGAATATTGAGCAGCGTCGTGTTTCGTGGCGTGTGGGTTGTGGTCACGTGTACCCAAACGTTCCGCTGGAAGGGCACTTTGGAATGAAAGTTGCCGAAGATGTAAACACAGTTGCCGAAGATGTAAACACATTCTCAGAAGTGTTTACATTTTTTTGAAGCACGCTGTATTAGCTATTTAATATAGCTGCCCTTCCTCCGCACCTCCCGATTAGCACGGTTGGCTAGGTACGGTGCGAAATAATTTCAACATGCATACTCATATATTCTTGGTTCTTTCGGTAAAGTCACGTAGAAGGGAAATAATGAAATAATATAAATATAAACAATACAAATTCTCCCGACGTTTCGACTGCAACACAAGCAATCATCAGGTGTGAAATCCACAGCAAGAAAATTTGACGTCGAAACGTCGTGAGAATTTTTATTGTTTTATATTCATATTAATTTATTATTTCCCTTCTACGTGACTTTACCGAAAGAACCAAGAATATGAATCCCTGCAGTCACGAAAGCTTTAAATCAAAATGCATACTCATACTTGTCAACCCCTTATTATCAGTTCCCTACCTTATTACAGACCAAATTTAGACCGTATTGGTCACCCCGTGCCCTTATAAATCTGAACGTTCGTCCTACAAAGTCCCATCACAAGGTAGAAACACTAACAAATAGGCAAAACACATTAGTTGCCCCCTATTGAAACGGCTGTAATGCCGTATGGGCCTGAACTCAATTTCCCTGTACAAGAATACGGGGTAAACATAATGGGTTGACAACTATGGATACTGTACATACAATATAAATTTTAAATTGTTTATTTATTTTCCCTGCATTGTTTTTGATTAGAAAGTGGATGTTTCTGTTCGTAATAATGATTTAAATCTATACATTTCTTGCAATAGGCACCTACCTGGTCATATAAAGGGTAAATGTAATCTTTCAGCAGCACGGGGAGATCCACTTAAAGGTACGCCACTAAAATAACAGAGATATTAGAGAGAACATTTAATTTCAAAGCCTCTACAAGTCTCCCACCCACCAATCTCAATACAACGCATGAGACCGTATTTAAGGATGCATTACTTTCACAATATCCAACAGATATTTAATCATCAGAAGCAGTAGGGTACATTAATCTCCACTTTCTCAGACACTTTTTGCCAGTTGAATTTAATCTCGTGGTGCGGCAGTTAAAGCAATTGTAATGTGAGGATTTTTTTCCGGGTTGCTGATGAATCACACCTCGTTACGATGATTGGCTCTACCGGTCCTGGCCCATAGCCAATGGGGGGAAGTCTAGGGGCGTGGCCCTGACGTAACGGGAAGGTGACATTTGTAAGTAGAGGATTGGTTCTGCTGGCTTTAGCCACAGCCAATGGGGGGACGAGTCAGGGGCGTCTTCCCGGGAACGTACGATGGAGTCTAGAAGATTCCATAGAGGCTAACCAGGATTGGTGGAAAGGTACCACGTGACCCGGGTATTAAAAGGGGTGGAGACGAACAACACGTGGTCAGATCTGGAACGAACGGAGGGTGAGGCCACGCTGGAGCGGGGGTCCAGGCCTGCCACGTGGCCGCGCGTGTCTCTCTCTCTATCCCTCTCACGCTGTCTGTCAGCAGCGTGAAGGAGTAACACAGGAGTGTTGTGAACGAAAGACAAATAAAGACCGGATTCCAGAAGTCGCTTCCACGACCTTTATTGCACAATGATGTAAGTCTATTAAATCCTCCCCCCACGCCTCTGTCCACCGGGCAATGCAGATGGGTTACGACCACAGTGAGTCGATCGGCAGGTCGTGTGTGGTGAGGAGTAATGTGGGTACTCTCACCTCTCCTGAGACGGTCTGGCTAAATTGGAGTTGGCCAAACTACCCTCGAGGTGTTTTTCCTCCAGCAGTGGGTTAAGCAAGAAATTGCTGGGCTTTACCTTTACATGCTGTCAGGTAATGTGAATAAAACGATAAACGTGTTCATGTATGTCGTTTTCTTTGATGTCCCGACTGTATCCATTCAGGTTCGCCTCGAGTAATATAAAAAATTAACCCGTAAAAACTAAGTTTTTCACTATACATCCTTCATATGCGTGGCATCGGTTTTATTTTATTATTCATTTCTGTTTTTCTTGAGTAAGAGTTTCGTTTGAGTGTGTTGACACACATCCAGAATAATTTTCTGTGTTTAGGAAAAATATATGATTGTATTAGTGACATTTTTTTTTCCTAAAAAGTGGAAACTTTTTGAAAAAAATTTTCACGAAAATAAATTGTCACGCACAACGAGTCTGTGTGCAAAATGTCAGCTCGATTGGATCATGGGAAGTGGGTTAAAAAACGACCGAAAGATTTGCACGGTCGTAAGCGCGCAAGCAAGCAAGTGAACTTAATATAAAGGATTTAAAAATAGGTGTGTGAATTTGCATATATACGTTTACCCTTTGATATTCCGTTCTCAAAATATATATTGTCAGCCCTACTTGTAGCTTTAGATTTCCTTGAATGTGAAATGAAAAGCAACAGATCAACACAATTTAGATTTAAAGCTTTCGTGAGACTGCACGGTTTCATATTCTTGGTTCTTTCGGTAAAGTCACGTAGAAGAGAAATAATAAAATAATTATTATAAAACATAATAAATTAAAATCTCACGACGTTTCGGCCACAACACAAGCAGCCGTCCTCAGGTGAAGAAACAGAGCTGTCGGAAATACAGTGCTCCAATGGTTTGGAGCGCTGTTTTATTTTTTCTTATTTTATTTTTTCCCTTCTACGTGACTTTACCGAAAAAACCAAGAAGATGAATCCCTGCAGTCACGAAAGCTTTAAATCGAAAATAAAATGTTCTTTTATTATGTTTATTATTTTATTATTTCCCTTCTACGTGACTTTACAGATCAACACAACATCATAACAAACAAAAAAGTCCACGATCAACAGAGCCTGCAAGAACTACAAAAAGCCATCAACAGACGTTTGTTGAGATACCTCTGTCCTTTTCCATGGTTGGCAAAGCAAATGGTTGCTGGATGGTTGGGGAGGGGGACAGGGGAGCATCTGTGGAGACACGGGGGGAGCGACCGTGAACGAGTGCACGCATTGGGCAGGTCAAAGAGCAGTGGCGGCTCCTGCAAAATCTCTCAGGGGGGGGGGAAATGTCTGGATGATTGATAAGGATAAGGTCCACCCATACAATGGATAAATTAACAGCTTAAGCATGTAAAGGCAACTTCACTTCTTTAATATTAATGAAAAATAAAGTGACTCTTACAATACATCTTGTTTGCTTCTATACTCACTATTAATACAATCCACTCAAGTTTCTTTTATTAAAGATTCCACTAGGTGGCGACAAATTATATTGTTGGATGAAACGTGCTTACGTATAATGATGTAAGCACGTTAGGGCGAGCCCTCCCGGAAGCCATAGAGAATGCATTGCAGCGCCCCCCGGTCGAAAAAAAACATCTTTGAATGTAAGTCTATGGGGCCACTCGGGGCGATTCTCAGCCAAGGTGAAATCGCCCAAAAAGAGGCGGTACTCCACAGAACGTGACATGACGCTGATTGGACTATATCCAGAGGCACAGTGACGGCTAGCGTGACTCTGTGGTTGAATGACATTGGTGGTGCGTCGCCCAATCGCCCTAATGAAGAAACCGCCCCTGTCAAAGAGGTAAATAGACTATGAGACATCTCCTTTACCAGTGGCAAAATATAGTAGTAGGTTTTTACCCTTTCAACTGGTACAAAAACTGACACCTTTATACAAGGCATCATGTTTGCAATAACCACAACACAAGCAGTCAAAAATGCAAACAAAAAGAAACAACTCTGATGGTAATGATATGCACTGTCCTTGAAGTTGATTGGTCCACACCCGAGACAGCTTTTCTTAGAGCCTAGTCTCCATTGGCCTTGTATTAAGGTGTCAGTTTTTGTACCAGTTGAAAGGGTAAAAACCTACTACTATAAGGGGAAATAGAGTTTCATGCAGCCTTGAGGCCTAGCTCCCCCCCCCCCCCCGCCTCAGATTGTGTTCAAATTAAATAACTCAATTGTCAGTGTCGACAATAATTTCTGTCAGCAATTAGAATTGGATTAGGGCTGCAATGAAAATGTACAATGTCATTAATTGAACTACCAGCATCCATTATTAATTGTGTTTGGGGTTTCCAGTTTAAACATTTATGTATTTATTTAGCTGTACATTAAATCCTTTGTCATTTTATTTAATGACGCTATTCGTCGAGTCAGTGTTTGCCGGCAAAAAAACTACTGCTCACAGGATACACATTAATGTTATTGTTTACTTTGAAAATACATGTCCCTTAAAGAGTATGCGAATAACACATAAGATCATATCCAGCCATGTTCTATCTACCGCTACATGAAAGCCTCGCCAAGTCATCACCCTTCGTCTCAGTCATGCGTTGCCACAAACCCTCTGTGATATCGACCGAAATTTTTATTTTCCAATCAGAAATGTGAGCATCCACCTCCACAGCGCGTGGCCGTGTTCACGTTCCACCCTTGACTTTCCCTCACGGATAAATATTCTGCCATCATGGCAACAGAATGAGTTGATGGCATTATTTATTTAAATTCAGGCCGGAATTAATCACTTACTAATGATGCATTCATGCAAGAACGCTTCAGTAAGTCTCTGAGGTTCTTTAATGATAGGGTCCCTTTTTTGGGATATTTGCCAAACTTCTTGTCTTGAGCACTTGATAAAAAAGTGCCGTGCCAGCAGAAGGCGGAGTGCTCATGCCTGTGGGCAAATAACACAACAAACCTGGCACGGACGGAACTAAAGCTTGCTTGGTTTACCGCCTGCCACGAGCACATTACTTGATCTGCCAGTGGGTATCTCAATACAGATCCACCACAGTGAAGAAGCAGAAGACATGCACGAGCAGTTGGAGCACACACGGATTGTGTCAGGTTAATGCGGATGACATTGACTTGATTAAATAGGGGTCTCGTGGCCCATTTATAATTATTTTAACAATGTCCTTCAAAAACGAAAGGCCTGTATAATGGGCGAGGGCGTGCAAAGACCACCGCTAGATCGCCGCTCTTTGGGGCCACGCGATAAAGTCAATGCGAGGCGCACTCTCTTGATGTACAAAAGCACAGCGGGTTGAAAGGTTCAAACACAATTGCGATTCCATCACAGGATGGACAAGTACAAAGGGGACACCGCCAGCGCACGTGCGTGACTCCCCAATAGGCCGCTGTCTTCCTTTTGTGCTTGACGGCACAATGGAGAGAAGTCACGTGCGTTGAGGGGAAGTCCATCATGTTGTCAGAGGCAAGTGTTGTGCACTCGCGTAACTCGCCGTAGCCGTGCAGTGACCTGGGCTCGATTGACCCAGAGATGAAGCCAGAGACTTCTGTGCAACGGCGAGGAGAAAATTTCCGGGCCTTATTTTTTTCAATAATGACCATATATTTATCATGAAAATAACATAGAATTATACCCCTGTCAATTCACTGGAGGGTTGAAGGGCTTCCCATGCCGTCACAGTCGTGGGGGTTGTTTGACCATGCTTCACCATGCTGCTCATTGCGGGTTGATGAAGGATTTGCCCAGGACCGGTTCAGATATCATTCGCCACTGATGTTAGCCGTGGTTGGGAATCGAATTGTGGTCATTGGGTTCGTAGCACAATGTACATACCACTGGATCATCACTCCACCATTATTTATCATCATATCATATTTATTCATATTACAAAATCAGCGCTGTGTGTGGTGACACGTCTAGAATTCAGCACATTGGAGGAAAGGGTTGGTGACTCAAGCAGATATGTGACACTAACTAGCTGAGCAGCTAGGTGGCCAGTGGATGGCAAAACAGCAAGTGGGTTCCTGATCCATCTGTGTGGACATTTTTGAGTGTTATCTCTGGGCTATGGTTGCCTCCCACTTACAACACACTCCTTAGAATAGCACTGGCCAAACAATCCAATGCATAAGCCTCCTGAAACAGAGTTGAGAATCATTGAGGCTTTTCTGGGTAAACAATTTGCATTATTGTTAATTAAGTTCTAGCATATTGGAATTAAAAAGAAAATCCTTTATAATCAGCTGTGAGCCAATGCTACTACCCAAAGAGTGAAATGTGTGAAAATGAGAATATAATTTGCCCATATGGTGCTCTTTCATATTGCTCTTGTAAGATTTTACAGGGTTTATATTTCCTATCTATTTAGCTTAGCGCTGGTGACGCACACCTGTAATCCAGCACTATGGATGGAATGATTGGTGGATCGCACAAAAAATGTGAAACTTCCTTCCCACGTGCATCGAGATGCTGTACCTGGGCTCGATACCTGGGCTCGTGAAGCGAAGGCAGCAGAGTGAGAAAATGTGGACTCCACCTGTTCTGTATGTATGGGAGAGTGTTTCACCCTCGCATGCGTGGACCTTCGGCGGGTCCTCCCACATATAAACACTCATTAATTGGGTGATAACACATTAACATATAGAGAAGCACAGAGCGTAGGCAGGTGTCGGTGCCGGGCTATCGCGTGGCTGTCTTCCTCCTTATCTGTGGTTGCTTGTGTCTCTGAGTGATGCCTTCTCTCTTCGAGAGTAAGTGAATACCGTGCACGTTATGAGTCCACGTAATTAGTATTAATTGTATTCGCTAAACTTGCCTGTGCTCGTTGCAGTTATTATTTGAAAAGGCGAGCTGCAGGTTGTAACAGTCGTGGCACATTTATCAGGAAGAAGCTTGAAAAAATAGTTCATTTTAAATTCCACGGCGCCTAGGCTCTCACCTGCACATTCAGAGATGACTTCACAAAGACGTGTTGATGACACCACTCACCATCAATAGAGGTCTTCTTGGTTCTTTCGGTAAAGTCACGTAGAAGGGAAATAATAAAATAATAAAAATAAAACATAAAATAATTCTCACGACGTTTCGGCCACAACGCAAGCAGCCGTCCTCAGGTGAAGAACAGGTCTGTTGGAAAGACAGCGTCTGAATGGGCACCACCAGGCTTGGCAGCGTATATTTAAGCTGGGTTGGAGGGGGGAAGGGGCTGCTTGCGTTGTGGCCGAAACGTCGTGAGAATTATTTTATCATGTTTTATTTTTATTATTTTATTATTTCCCTTCTACGTGACTTTACCGAAAGAACCAATAAGATGAATCCCTGCAGTCACGAAAGCTTTAAAAATCGAAAAATAAAATCAATAGAGGTGTTTTTTTGTTTTTGGAAAGAAAAATAAAACGACAAATATCACTCCGCATCCTTAGGGTCCACCCGTGCTAAAACCGCTGCATGAGTCACCAAATGCAATTCTGTTAGCAATTCCTGTTTTATTGAACCTGGGGACAGCCAACGAAAGGAAGCTGCGAATGCTTGACGGCGAAGTACTCATTGCTATTGTACGCCAGAGAGCCAAATTGAATGTGATGTGGCAGTAGCTCTACAGCAACGGCGCCTCTGGGTTTGTTTAGGCTCAAACCAGCGTGCCACGCGCCTTACAACATTGGCGGATATAATAATAATCTCCGACGCTCTCCTCCTGATGTGGAGGAGCGAGACGCAGTTCCCCCCCTGCGATAATGCACACGCAGTGCCCGTTTTCACAATAAGCGGCACGAATCGCGCGGACGTCAAAGACACTTTGAAGTTAAGGTTCTTGCACTTGGGGCCAAGTCCCATAGATGTCATGTGCGTTGCTTAGGAACCACCGGCTTGCTGGAATCTGGTTTATGAAGATTCTTGAGTGCCGGAGGGTGTTGGTGCTGGGGTCAGCGCTTGCAGGCTGCATTCGTGGACAGATGGAGCTGTGAGCTCACGGACAGGGCACTGCAATGTGAATTATAAAACACAAAACGCTCACCCCATTTGTCGTGTCTTCACCAGCCACTCTGATCGAGTGACTGATTGATATCTGTGATACTCATTGCGGTGCTCCTCCACCGAGCTCTTTTCAAGCGGTCACTATGGGACACCGTGGCGGTTAACCCAGTAAACATGCAACGTTGGACCGACGTTTTCACAACGTTTCATATTGACTGGAACGTGACCTCTACTGCACTAATGGGTGGGGTGGAGCATACGCGCAGTGGTTAGAGGATTATACTGTTTTACCTGCCCGCCGGAGTGACGAGTGATATCTGAACCGGGTCTGTCCACACTCAACCGATGTTATAATGTGTTACTCTGTTCCGTAGATGTCGATGCAAATGAATGGCAAGTGGTTGGGACGTAATACATCTCACGTTGTAGCTTTTTTTTGCCGAACAGCACTGTTTAGGTCGGGACGCGTGGATACGTAACTTCCCATTGACGCTTTCGTAGAGCAGCTACTTTGTTGAATAAAATGCAAGGGGCCGTCCATAAATGACGTCACGCGATTTTGAACGATTTTTTACCCCCTCCCCTTTCGTCAAACGGCATCGCAAAAAGTCAGACCCTCCCCTCAAATATGACGTCACAAAGCTCTGCCCCTCCCTCCCCCCCAAATAAAACATGCTTCAAATCGCTTTAAAACAAATTCCTGCGGAGGGAGCTGGTAGGAACGTTGGGTTGCTCGGTCAATGGCCAGGGTCAACGGCGGCGTGGTGTATTCCGCTAATATGCCCGACTGTGAGGGCGGGCACAAGCCGGCGTGAGTAGGTTAAACGTTGAGTTTTATAAGGGCACCACGGGGTGACCAGCCCCTCCCCACTCAGCCCCACCCCTCCCCGCCCAGCCCCTCCCCACCCTCCCCACCCAGCCCCACCCTCCCCACCCAGCCCCACCCTCCCCACCCAGCCCCTCCCCACCCTCCACTTCCCAACCAACCCCTCACTGCCCACCCAGCCCCTCCCTGCACGACGGACAGACGGACACAATAATCCCCTGTGGGCTGGTGTAACCAGGAGGTTCCTACCAGTACGATTGTCATTGTAGCGCGTATTTAATGTGGCGCTGCACTCTGATGTTGTAGGAGAAAACATTTATTAAAAAGTCTATTTAATTAAGTAGAACGTGTTGTCTATATTTATTTAAAGTTGCGAATATTGATGTGACGTCACATTTCTCAACCCCCCCCCCCGTCCCGTCACACATCGTTACAAATGTCTGACCCCCCCCCCCCACGTGCGTGACGTCATTTATGGACGGCCCCCCAACCAAAAATTAAATATCTGCAGCGTCACTGCAATGGTGACAGTGTGGGGTCCCCAGCCAGCTGTGATGAGAGAATGGATACTGCTTGTGATGATAATTGACAGTTTTACGGTGACCTATACAGGACACGTGCAACACAATGAGTTTGTATTTCTCCAGCAGCGAGATATTCAGTTGTGTATTCATTTACCAGAGATCGGTATGAGCCAAAACACTTAAACTTTTCACGTCAATACACAATAGATGGTGAGTGATTGACGATGCTGATTATGTTACATTTAATAACTTTATGGTTTATTATTGTTCTCAAATGTCTTTTAAAATGCATTGCAATTTAATAAGCAATTGCCTAGATGTGTTTTGCTAAATGATTACACGTGAAAGGTACATGACATGAATACATAAATACCGATTTAAAGCCCTCTTTTCAATTTGCTGATGAATGTCCTAACCATATCATGTTGGTCATCGTGGTTGTTTAACCATATTTCACCACATCGGTTTATGCAGGTAGGCGAATGAAACCTAATACTGGTTTAGATATTACTCGCTGCTGATATTCGCCTTAATTGTTGGCCATCTTCGTATTTTTTCATAGCCTCTTCATCATTATTGTGTATTCACAACATATGAATTAAAAACAAATATTTTATACATCTATTGTGACGTTAGGAATCTGTTTTAATCGATGCATTGCTACAGCCTCAGTGTTTTTGTTTGGGTTTGTGACTGGTGCAATTTGGTGGATAGAATGAAACTAATGAGTAATGTCATGTTAATTGTAAGAACATGTTATGGATTCTTATCAAAGCACTCATTCTGGATTGAATTGAATAAAAAAGGCCAACATTTTAAAAAATCTCTTTCTAGCTATTTAATTGACGAGTACAAGGTAGCCATTCATCTATGAAAGTGAAAATCACGTACCTCCCATCAGTAGAATGCACATCTCCTCACGGTCCAACCTCGTGTTACCAATCTGCTCAAGTCAAATGCACATCAGATTACAGAAAGATGAGATCTGTAGATACACGTGGTGCAATTTGGTACGACTAACTGCAATTGTAATGTGGACATGAAACGCTTTCAATAACATTTTAATATGCTATACACGATTATATTTTTCTAGTGTATTCTTCTTATACTTATCTAAGGATTGATTGGGGTTATTGAATGTGATTGAACAGAATTGGCCACCATGTGATGAGTCACGCGAAGGCACAACAAGAAATCTGTATTGGTTGGACTCTAGCAATTTAGTCGGTTTTCACTACGAATAATGTTCAACTATTTTCATTCAAGTAGTTCAATTTCACATTTATGTTGACCTTTAAAGAATGATTGCCACTCTAGTGTGCACAAGGTAGGAGCAACCAAGCATCTTCTCTCTGCTCCGGTGTGTTACAAGTCTGTGAATGTTCTCATCGCTAGTACAGCCCCCAATGGGACACCAGTCCCTCTTGCTTTGTTGAAAATAACACCGTCCTCACGCAAACCGCATAAATCATTCATCAACCATAATTTGCCTACATTTTCGCTCGCAACTTATTTTAAAGGTAATGGGCCAAAAAGGTCGATCCACTTTCGTGGCCCCATGGGTCTCCATCACCAGCTCCTGCAGGGGCCTGCTGGCACTAGAGACCTGTTCTTCTCCGTGGCCTCATACTCTTCATCCTATTAAGCACTCTAATGATTTAACTCACGCTTGCGATTACGGGACCGTTCCTGCTGCACCGTTAATACCAATAAAGGAGGCCTGTTATATTTCGATTTAAAGCTTTCGTGACTGCAGGGATTCATGTTCTTGGTTCTTTCGGTAAAGTCACGTAGAAGGGAAATAATAAAATAAGAAAAATAAAACATAATAAAATAATATAATAATAAAATATAATAATGTAATAAAATAATTAAAAATAAAATACTATACAATTATATATTTATATTATATTATTTTATTATGTTTTATTATTATCATTTTATTATTTCCCTTCTACGTGACTTTACCGAAAGAACCAAGAAGATGAGGCCTGTTATTTGAATGCCACTAATGCTTGATTGTGAACAGCGGGCTTCTTGTATGAACGCCATTGAGGTTAATTTATTTGGATGGTTTCTTGGAGGAAAACTATTTCTCTGCTTGCATTTGAATTCTTCTATTTCAAAACGAGTTTATATACAGTAATTCTATTTTTAAATTTGGAGGTGGCAGGGGGAGAGAGCGAGGGGGCACATTCTTCAAATGCTTAAATCAAAATGGGTGAATGAGGCCTGGAAGTTGGCCAATTTCACACAAACGCTGCCTGTGATACGAAGTCTAATTTGACGCGGTGGTGGGTGGTGGCTCTTCTGGTCAGCGCGTCACTTTTCTCACAGTGTAGCAGTGATCTTAATTTGTCCTTAAATATCACGAGCAGACCGACATCAGCTGGTGGGAAACTCCCAAGCAATTCAAAAAGATGTGCTCAACTACCTGAATGCATGTTTGATTGTGGAACGTGATCACCTGATGTGTCTCAAAACATGCCGATGAATGCGCGGAGTGGCAATGTGCACGTTTACCAAATGAAATAACAATCGGCCACTAAAATAAATGTTGAAATATTAAATAAAAAGTTTTTGAATAACACGTCTTTCCCCAATGTTAGTGAATGACGGTGTATGAGGGCTGACTTTTCACATTTTCAGTGATCTTTATGTTATTCATGGACTTTAGTGCACAGTATACACGGTGAATGCAGGGCTCAATTTCAGCTGGGTCTCTGTCCTTTTCCGGGACCCGGACAAATATTTCCCTAACCCTGAACCCCACTTCCATTACGGTGCCGTGTCTCCGAGTCTTCGGTAGAATTCGCCAACAATGCCCCAAACAGAGGAGTACCCTTATAAGACGAGGTTTTCCGTGTCAACGAGAGATGATCGTTTTATATCGGATGAAATTGTGTCTTTGCCGTCATTTCACTCCTGTTGTCAGACACCACTGTATGACCACCATATTCCAGGCCGCAAAATTTCCAAGTTAAGTGTCTTCATCTGTAACAATCGCCGTAAATAACCAAGTGATCAGTTGAGATGCATTTCCTCCCTGCAGAGTTCTTGGATTTCTCATTCATTAATTTTTGTTTGCAGCCCCACCAGCCACAGTGCACACAACCCAAGGTTTTGCAAGCAAATTTTTGCTTTATTGACGAAAGCAGTGTCTCTTAATGTGAACATCCTGTACAGGACAGTACACACACTCATGTCACATCTCTTCCATAAACAATAGTCGCACACACGTACGGAAATACAGTGAGAAAGAGAGAGAGAGAGAGCAATCTGTGATTAGTAAGAGTTCAACAAAGGTAACAATTATATACCAAGCCTATTTTTTTTTCTTCTTCTTCTTCATCGTCATCTTATTCGTATCTTTACAAATAAAACTCGCGGTTAAAAAAAAAGAGTACAAATGAACGAGCAACCATACGTGACCAGTAGTTGATTGATAACTAGAGCTTGCTAAAGATTTCTGTAAACACAAGTCTACACAGATAGGTCGGGATGACTTCCAACACCCCCTCCCCTTTATTCCTAAAAATTAACATGAAGTCTGCCTGCCAAATTTTCCAACAATACGCTAGCGGCTACATGAAGAAGGGCTGAGTGCTTCCGTCGGTGTCCCAGCAACCTACCCCCTCAACGTAATGAAGACCACTGATATATTATTGACGGGAATATACAGCACACCACACAAGAACAATCAAGGAATGGTGCCGCCTATAGTAGTCTATAGTGCTTTTAGTGCAGTACACTGCAATCATTTTTTTTTTCAATTGTATCATCATCATGAATGTTAATATTTGGATATATATTTAAATTGAAAACGCGTTGTGTGTCTTGTGATAGAGCAATGGTAAAACAAACTGTACTTGGCTCAAGGAATGAAATGCTTCAAATAAGAAAAGCGTGTTACATTTTCTGGCGTGGCATTCTTCGTCTGGGGTGAAACTTGAGCACTCAGGATTTTGTTCATTTGTGCTGTTCCAGATTATAAACTGAGCAACGTATACTGTATATATGTTTAAAAAATTCATGTTTTTTATCATATTTTTTTGTTAAATTCACACAAATCCACGTAACACCACATGTTGAGATCCCGATGCAAAAAACACAGTGAATAAGGAAAAGAAAATCAAAATACCTCAGGCTTCCGATAGCGTAAGCGTAATATAAATAAATAATAAATAAATCCGTAAAACACAAAATTCCCCCCAAACACTGGTACAGTACAATGCATTTGTCTAAGTTTAAAAAAATGTATATGCTTTATATGAGTAGCGGGAAAAGGGCTTTGAGAATGGACTATTAGAAGTGCACACAAGGCTCATATGTGGTTCAGTGTACTTAACCCTAACATCTATGCACATCGTTCCATTATCTTGTGAAAACATAAATATAGGGCTTCAAAATAAGCCTCCGTGTTAAATAGGTGAAACTTTTATTTTACGATTTCATCTCAAACTCATTTTGACCGCCCCTCATATATATCATCATTATTACACCTTAGAAAGAAAACCACAACACCTCTTCAGGCAGCCAACGTCATAATATGGCATTCGAGAACAGCAATGTGTGTTTACGACATGTAGCTTGAGTGTTTGTTTGCTGTTATGTCCCACATCGGAGCAATGTCTGGGATGGAGAGAGGCAGACTTATCGTGGCTGGGGGGGCGGGTATTCTTTACTCCTGAAGGATAAGGAACACTTGAAATATAAGGATAGGGGTTTTAAGAAAGCGCCCATTTGCCAAAAATGCTCCCTTGTACAGAATTTGTTTGAAATGTAAGTTGTTTTGTCAGCAGAAGACGAGGACTTTGTGAAAACAAAGTTTTTTAAAGATTCAAATCAAGGAACTTCCTCTGTAAGGGTTGAGTTAAAAAGTGCTTAATTCATCTCACGTGAATGGAACACTCTTAACTTGAGAGCCTCAATCATCATCGCCAAATTATGTCTATACTCTCGACATTGTGTTCGATTTCCTCGGTGTGTCGTGATGGCTTCAACTTATTCTGCAGAATGAAAGACCACCCCTCTTGCTGTTCCGCTTGGCAAATGAAATGGCACTGACAAATGTAATGAGCAACGGCAGCCTGTGGCAATAAATTAAAGGAATAATTGTTAAACTACGTTTGAGTCAAGTAAAAACCATGATCCTGATAGTCTGTCTTAATAATAATACACGAATGTGTGTGTGTTGTCGTTTTAGTACTATGCCTTTTGTTCATGTTTGAGTTTATTTTTGGTTCTCATTTAAATTGGTCTTGTCTGTTTTTTTTGGAACAGTGAAAAATAGGTGGATTGTCGTAACTGTCTCAGTAATTAAACGTAGCCTATGCATGCACACACACACACACCGCTACAGATAAAACGTGTCCATGTTTTTTTTTTACCAGTATAGACCTTTTCCTAAAACAAACAGATTAGAATTAACCGAGCAGCCATTAGCTCATCGACGATCAGAGATAATGTGTGGACATGATTTTAATATACTTGCCCACCCCAGTGATTCATGGCAAATCACGTGGTCAACTGAAACATTTAGAAACCTCCACTTGGCTGTTGTTGCCGCCTTTCTCATAAACGATGCATGGCAGTCGGGGATTATGGCTTCTTGTTTCACTTTCGGTCATTTGAAGTTGTTTTAATTTCAAATGCCTTCATCTTAGACAGCTTTAATCTGGTGTCAGTTTTTGAATCGAGTCTTAATTATTTGACACCATCCGGAAATTAACGTCTGCTAATTCAACCGCATTACTCAACTTTGCCAACGCTCTCAAAGCCGACGTTTAACGTGGGCTGAATCGCACAAATGTGCTGCTCCTATGCATTAAGCTGTCGCTCCTAAGGTCACTGCCACTAGAGATATAACGTACAATCCTATAGTGAACGATCCAAAACGATATAAAATCATTCTCAGCGAAGGAAAAATAAAACGAAAACACCATCGGCCAATGAACCAAACAATATGCAGCAAAGTGGTTATATTTTTCACCATGCGGTTTGGCAGCTTTGCTAAAGCTGCTGCCGGCTTAACCAAGTTTAAAATGATAGTCACGACTGCAGCAGCGACACCGCAGCGCAGGACTTCATACAAAAACGTCGTTTAGATACAATAAAGCACCTGCCTCGTCTACAATTAAAATGAATCGTGTTGAAATAACTCTTCACACCCTCAACAAACAAGCTACGGTACGTCCGTAAGATTACCAATAGTCATGCACTTGACTACTGCCTGGGTTATACCAAATCTAAAATGCCAGCAGTGGCAAATAATAAGAGCGTCCTCAAAAACGCGTGTCGGACTGACAGATCCGACGACATCGCTCCCCCGATCTCTCTTTGTCCGGTTTTGTAAACCCGCTGTTGAACCGATAACTGCTATGCGCATACAGTTGGGTGAAGGGGTGATTCATAATTTGCTTGCCGATGATTACGTCTCTACTTTTGTTTCTCTTCGTTTACATATTCCCGTTCAGCAAACACTTCCGAGCGATATATGCTCACAAGATCACCGTGCTTGAGATACTTTGACCATTTTCGCCCCGGTCGAGTGTACGTCGTTTTCCACGTATAATGTACGTCATGCTCATACTTAGCGCACGGTTTTAAAACGGGATTAGTAGTCTAAGCATTTTAAAAATTAACTATTTATCTTCCTTTTACCCATTTTTGCCATTCACAGTTTTAATTTATTTCATAGTCTGTTGTATTTTCTTGGTGCGTTTTATTGACTATCGCTAGAATTTTTTTTTTATATCTGATCGGATGTTCATTGCCACTGTTGTGGAGTATTTGTAGGTGGAGGAAACTAACGTGGCAAAATGTTACTTGTGGCCCCCAGGAGTCCATGAAAAGAGGGGACGTGGTGATGTGGCCGCAAGCCCTCGTGGTCACTCACGATACCTGCCGCTACGACAACTCCCATCTACATTCGCAAACGTGTCCTGGTGCGAACGAGTTATACGTTAGCTTACTCTTATCTTTTCTCACGTGATTGTGGATTTTTTTTTTAAAGATATCTTGCAGTTGACTGTTTTAATTATGTGAATATATGTTTCACTATATTTAAAAAGTCAGTGTGTCCCTGTGGTGGAAATTCCACATTCCGATAGCAAGGACCTTTATTTATTTTGGATAACCACTATTGAATTCCCGTCGCATGGTGCTCGGCTGTATTATGAAGCGTAAAATAAGTGGCTATACCGCATTGAAACATTGGTGAAATTAAATTGAATTTGTCGAAATGTTTTTTTTAATTACTTAATATTAATTGTTATAAACTTCATGTATGTTTCAGATGTCTAATTCACATTACATTGATGCATCAAACGTACTGATGTGTTACATCCTGTAATAACCAATTTATCTGAAGCAAAAAACACGGTAATTATATTTTAATAGCTGTGACTATATACCCGGGACGCACCTTATCTTGTCGGTTCTGGGAAACGAAGTCTCGAAGAGTCTGGATATCGCTTGGACGCGCTATCCAGACTCTTCACAACAGGCGTCATCGGCTGTGGGCGATACACCGAGTGCAGCGGATGGCCGTGTGGCAAAATTCATCGTTGTATTCCTGGGTCTTTCGGTAAAGTCACGCAGATAGGTTCAAAGAAAATAACAAAAAAAACGACGACGTTTCGATCGCAACACAAGCGATCGTCTTCAGCAAAAGGAAGACGACCGCTTGCTTTGCGATCGAAACGTCGTCGTTTTTTTGTTATTTTCTGTTATTTTCTTTGAACCTATCCACGTGACTTTACCGAAAGACCCAAGAATATGAATTCCTGCAGTCGCGAAAGCTTGAAGTCAAGATTCATCGTTGTACCGCATTCATACGTTGCCACCTCTACGCTCCCCCCACCCCCACCTTCAGCAACCCGCGTTGTCCGAGCGTGTTCCAGGTCCGGTGAGGCGACCCCCACCACCCACGTGGCGCGTGGGGTGAGAACCTCGCACGGCAGTGGATGGACAAAAAAGGGTCGCACGTGTGCATCTTCAAAGTATAACACGTGATTTATAAACAACACATCGGATTTATGAACAATTAGGTTCCATGCATGACATTTAAAAAAAAAACAAGTGGTTTTATCGATGTGGGTTGACAATGCGCAGCATGCATTGATACTGGCTACCGTACAGTCAGCGTAGCCCTAGTGTAAGGAAACAATGACGCTTAATATTTTACGTGATTCGTTAAAGCTCCACATCTGTGGAGCACTGCTAACTGCATGCCCGGTCACCCGAGGATTATTCGAGACGCGTCGGGAGAAGTTTCGTGTTGTGTGCGCGCAGGCTCTGGCGATGGCACTTGATGCCACGCAAGGGACGAGAGGGAAGGGAGAGAGAGCTTTAGGAAGGCACGTTCCATATTCACCGCTCTCTCCCTCTGAAGCAGAACAGGACAACTTGAGAGCAATATTGAGAGCAAGCCTGGTATTAATCCCCAATCAAATTAGAGCACTCGTTGAATTAAACATCGATTCGTAATTTGGAGGGCAAATGACGAGCACCGGGTTGGGGGGAAAGGGGGGAAAGTGATGAATTGATTGCAGTGATTAATCATCGCGTCTCCTGACCTCAGCGTGGGCTGGGGGGGGGGTAGAGCACCACCGTCTGTGACCTTTCGCAGCGCCACAACAATAAATGGTGGCGAGTTCTGCGTTCAGCATCGCATTCCCCCCCTCGTCTTTTTGTTCATGTTTTGTTTGTTTGTTGTGTTTGCACCCGATTCAAGAGCCGAATGGCTCACAGGGCTATACCTAATAAATGAACTTGAACTCGTCTCTTGCGGCAGGATGGTGTTGGGTTTGGCTAAGCTCGTCTGGTACGTTTTATTTCGAGTAAAAATCCAATCAATGGGCTATCGCTCGCTGTCAATGAAACGGCAAGGCAGGTAAAAGCATTGCCGATGTTACTCCCCGTTGGTATGTAAACATATATGTAATGCGGTGGTGGTTATTAGTGGGATGTTTTTATTCACGTGGTTCGTTTCGTGTATTCTTTTATTAACATTGCGCCTCAAACTGCAGACAAAATCCTCTGCGAGCCACAGAGGTTTTATTTACATTCTGATACACTTGTGGCCCAAACATGGTTCTATGGTGGCCGGTGAGTTGCAGACTACCGCAACGATCCTGGCTGCCTTACTTTCGTGAAAACATTAGCATTTCTACACACGGTCTGTGTTATGCTGTCAGTGTCTTAGCATTGATCCGTGCAGAATAGAGACACAGCAGAGGGTACAGCAGCTGTCAATCACGTCGGCATAGGAAATGCCTTCATCTGGATCACTTTCATCTCAAGACCCGTGTGTTTGTGAAAAAATATGAACACCAGAATTTACAGAAATGGAGCTCAAGCAATCCTGGGCTATAGAGGACACGTGGTATGCAAGGAATGTTAGGTTACAGGAGAACTCCCATCTGCGTTAATGTGGTTGACCAATGTTGCCAGAGATCCCTGTTATCTGCGCGTATGCTGTACTTACCTGCGGGAAAAAATCATGGATAATCGCAGATAATAGGAAGAATAGGGCCACCGATAAAGAGAGTTTTCAGAGGCCCCACAGCCGAAAATAATAAAAGTCACGGGTAACAGAGTGACGGCGAAGAAGATTTATTCTGCATTTTATCCAAGATTGATGAAGTTGTATTCACCGATGTGATCTGGCTGTGATGTTTCTATTTATCCGGCAGCACCTTGTGTGAGTATGGAGACCATTTGTTGTTTCATGATTCATAACTGGATGATTTGAATGTGGGATGAAACCAGAGTGCTCGGACATGAACACTCAAAAATGTGCGCACTCGTCAACAGCCCACTGGCTTGGAGGAGCCTTCTGTAAGCCAGTTTATAGCCAAATTCCAGCAACCAAAGGAGCGCCGATCAAAAAAACGAACTCACGAAAGCAAATTGATGTTAACGATGACGCACGCTCTCGGAAGGTGCTCATTAAAGAGTTAATGAGAGAGGGGGGAAGGGGTTAGTTTATATATATTATCTCGCCAACTTTAGATGTCGCTGCCAAAGGGCCACCCTCTGTGCTCAAGCGTGCAGCAACAAAGCAAGGGGGTGGGTTGTGAGCACCGCTGTTATATACCCCGCCCCGCATGCAAACCCAGCCAGTGTGTCAACTACAGGAGCGCCCACTTACACGCATTTTTCAGCTTTTGGCAGCATTACCGGAATACATTTTTTAAAAAAATGCTAGGAATATCAGAAATGCGTACTTATTATTATTATTTTTTTGTTAAATGCCTCATTTGCAAAAACGTAAAGAAACGAATGAACCAAACAAGCAATATTTTTGGAAACCAACCGACATTTTGTTTGTTGAAATCGTTTTGAGGTTTTTGTTGGTAAATCTCAGCATGTTTTGAAGCGTGACTTTGGAAAATAAGTTGTTTTCAGTTTGAGTTATTTTACCGATTTTATTTGGGGCGCAGGCAAATGAAACTGGAACTCAAGAGGTAAAACATTGCAAGATTTAAAATGGCATTAAGAAGTTTTAAAATCGTATTGGATAATAGCTTCATTATAAACCGTAATCCTAACAAGTGTAACTTTTAATTGGCTGCTGCAAACATCTTTAAGGATACTGCCAATGAAATATTTTTTTTATAACTACAGTTTACTTCCACAATTTCACAGTATTTTTTTTGAGAGATAGAGCGGTGCCAGTGGATTCAAATCAAACAAGCTACAACTTCCATTCACAGATCTGAGTAACTTAAAAATAAAACTACAATTTTAAAAAATTGGCCTCCATTAGGTAAGTCCACCAGTGTAGCAAATGATTTAGCGATACAACTGTCGGGACTCTGGCGAATACGACGAAATCGGCTCTGGCTCCCTGATTAATTCTACCAAAACGAAGGGGCGGTACATGGGGGAGGGGGGGTGGGAGCGCGACAGCCTAGTACAGGCCACAGCCACGCAGGTTGTTTGCGATGATGATGTCAGTGACGGCGTCAAAGACGACCTGGATGTTGTTGGTGTCAGTGGCGCATGTCATGTGGCAGTAGATCTCCTTGTTGGGCGAGCGGTTCTTGCTCTCGTACTGGGCCTGGATGTAGGCGGCTGCATCATCGAACGTGTTTGGACCTGTCAATGGACAACAAAGACAAATAAATAGACTTCCCCTCCTACCCCCCCCCCCCCCCCCCTTAATATAAGCACATTTAATTTGTTTAACCGGGTAAGAACGCAAGTTAGACTGATGGCCTTAATCTAAGTTGTCTTATGGTTGTTGTTGTTGTTGTTTGACTTGCATCCCTGGGACTGGGATTTTTGCACACAGCGTTGGTGTACGGTGTTTTTTTCTGCAATATTTTGCTGTCTTTTCTTGGATTTTCTGTTGGCACTTAGTCACATATTCACTTTAAGATGTTTTTTGTTCATGTTGTTGTTTTTTGTTTGTTGCGGTTGCACCCGATTCAAGAGCCAAATGGCTCACAGGGTTATACCTAATAAATGAACTTTAACTTGAACTTGAAGAGCCCCCGATTGTTAAAACAAACTTGCAGCCCTGCAAATTTCTTACTCGTGCCGATGTTGAGTTTCGGCAAAGATACGAAGGGAATGTTTTTCTAAAAATTATAGTGGCCTTTTTCTATTGCGTTCGTGCCGTGTTCAATTTTCAGTAAACATACACTGTTGGTAAAATGTTAGCAATAGCCTGCACGTACACATTTTGTCATGTTAATTTGTTATAAACTGAAAATGTACACACGCTGAGCAAACTAAATAATCGTAGAACACTTCACTTTTTAGCGAATAACAATTGTTTAAAGGATTTTTACGCTAATTTATGCCAATATTATTTGAGGAGAAAGGTTATACAATGTCAGACATCAATGACACTTAACCCTACAGTAAAGGAAGTCACCAAGCGCATATCGAGTGATTTCTTGCTCTCAGAGTCGAATTTAAAATAACGACCCTTGCTTGTACATTTGGCAATAGTAGCCAATAAAAGCATGTCAACAAGTCCCCCTTAAGAAAAGGTGTGAATTAATAATCGGCAAACGATGTTGCCCGTACCTGTGTATTCTGGGAAACAGATGACGAGGGCCGACTTCTTTATTTTCTCTGCAAAGAGGTCCTTCTTGTTAAGAAAGAGGATGATGGAGGTGTCTATGAAGAACTTGTTGTTGCAGATCGAATCGAAGAGCATGAGGGATTCATGCATGCGATTCTGCGCGACCAAGGAAAATGCACACGAGAGAAAGAGCGAGAAAGAAACGGGGAAGGGATATGAAATTGTGCTTGAGCATGTCAAGGCCAGTACACACGGACATAATCAATGCAGGCGCGTTCTGATGGTATTTTACAGACGGCAAAGATCCATTCCTGAATTTGTCCTGAAATAACTGTACACGCGTATGTGTTCTTAAAAAAACATCAAGTCAAGAACTGAGGATATATATTTTAAACCTATGGATCATGATGTCCTTTTAAAGTAACAATGGGTAAATGCACAAAAGTTCGTTTTTACCTCTGCAAAAGTAACAATGAGCAATTGAACAGCATATTTTGTTTTATTCTGCTGGCATCTCAAGGCACTTGTCCTGTGTACAAAACCACACACACACACTGATTGTATGGGCTTGACTTGAAAATGGAATCGAACCACGAGGAGAGATGAAAACACTGAAATACACACAGACGCATTAGAGTGAAAAATAAAGCTAACATCTTTGCACTTTTTGGTCTTCACCCTCCTCCAGACTGTGCGGGGAAAACACCAATCAGAAACGCCACTTGAAATAAGAGAACAAAAACATCTGGTCCGAAGGCAATATACAAGATTGACCACTCCGCCAAGGTGAAGACAATCAGCAGCTGTGGAAGGGCATCTCGCGCGAGCTGTGCATGACCAGGCACGCACTCACGCAGACGTGACGACACACGTGTGCTTTTATTGTTTTGTTTTGTTTAAATTGTTATTTGATCAGTGCACATGACGCAATGTACTATACCATTCACGTTCATGCGACCCTAAAAACACAACCCTTTACGAAGGCATACTTACGAATCGCTACGTGATACCAATGATAATAAAAAAAATCATAGTTTTGCCGTACCCGTGATATTGCCCTGCACCAGCTTGGCCAGTACCCATAAAGCTCATAAAGAATGGTGAGCTCACGGGCAACAGCTGACTGTGATGACGATAACAACAACAACAACCGGCCAAGTGGCTCAGCTGTACAGCAAGTGGCCTGCAGTCAAAAGGTTGCAAGTTCAAATGCTGGTTGGGGGTTGACTCCAGCGATGAAATACAACTTTGTGGGAAATTCAATATAATTCAACAGTTGTCTTACGGATAGACTCGTCCCCACCATAGGAATGTGGAATTTTCACTACTGGCTCCGGGCCGCAACAAACAGGAGATAACCACCGCCTCAATGCTCATTTGATAAACAAGCGCACATATAAACGCAACACTCGCTTAGAAGGCATTTGATTTCATCCTCCTCCCGTCCTGACCCTGCCCTGTCTCTCCACGACTGAGCGTGCCGCGATTGGCAATGGACAGCCACATGAAGAAGGGTCGTTGTTGCATTCCACGGTTCTGGCTTGGAGATGCCATAAAATATTCGCCCATCACCCCTCGCATCGTCGTGGAATGAAGAAGAGGCACAGCACGGAGGCATCACCCCCCGATCGCTACAAAGCACAGGCGGGTTTCAACATGTCGCAGAAACGCAACGAACGGGTGGGTTCCATGTTGTTGTTTTTTTGTCAGTGAATTTTCCGAACGCACATGGCCACTGTGAAGATCATAAGCAAATAAATCCTCAGGACTTGCTTCCACAATTGACTCGCAATCTTCTGTTGAGCGCCAACAGTGACACTGTGACACGTGCACACGGCAATATTAGGCATGTCATCATTCGTCGATTAAAATCACGTAATCATTGCAACCGATACGCACGTGTAGCGAATCAGCTACTTACTATTTTTGCAATCATATGCAAGTGTAACACTTGGGCTAATGTCACGAGACAAATCAGGTCCGCAAGGAACTTACGAGAAAGACAATATAAACGAGACACCAAAGGATTGATTCTTGGATTATTTCACAACCCTGATTCGTAACAATTCTTCAAATTGTGGGGGGTGATCATGGGGGGGGGGGGGGGGGTGAATCATGAGGTGGCTATTTAATACAACTGGCACCACAAATGTCGGCTTGGTTGTTGTGTTCTTTAAAAAAACACGAACTAAACACGAACGCTTACAGCGCACGTAACATGTGTCAAGAGTTAAGCGAGAAACATTATTTCCTTAACAACACATGTAATATGTATACCTTCAAACCTGTCAATTGCTGGGCAGAGTGGGATAAAAAAAATTATGAACATACAACAAATGCAGAGCTGAGAGTTCATTAACAGGTTTGCCGTTCTGAGCAAAACATAAACATCGTTTATTCAAAAGCCAAAGAGAGCACAGTCAACGTGACAGTTTTGACCAAAGCCCCTTTCTGGTCCACAAACACAAATGAGAGCACACCCTGGGTGAGAGCACGGCAGAGGCCACGGCAAAAGATGTTGGCCGCGCACATAGACACATCCGTGCCAAAGAGGGCACATCTACACATCCATGCCGCGAAGAGGGTGCCAAAAATTCCGCCACTGTAATATGCAATTTCCTTTAAACAAAAAATATTTCACGAGTATCACATCAGCAACATGTCTTGTATTAATAATGACGTGTATATGCCTAAGAAACAGGCGAACCCCACGACGGTGAATTTAACGCAATATTTTGTGACTAAAAATGTTCAATTCAACTCGGGCTGCAGCATGATACTGAACTCCAAAAGCCAGCCACAGAAACGCCTCTTCCCTCCACGTGTTGCTTCGGTACCTCTCAATCCAAGCCTGTGTGTGGGGGGGGGGGGGGGGTCCTCGCTCGCCACCATCCCACACCCATCCCTTCAAGAGCCCAGCGCTGCGGGACAACGGCTGTGATGGCCTCTCAGCTCGGCACGGAGAGCCGCCGTCACGGCCCAGCCCCGAACAAAGGTCAAAGTCCGCCCCGCTGCGCAGACAAAGCAATCGGCTCGAGCCAAAGTCCCCAAAACTCACCGCGTTATCCAGCTGGGCCCGGCCAGCGTGCCCGTCGCTAACCTCTTCTATCTGCCACGAGTGTGCCGTGGTTATTCTTCCCATGAGTCCCACTCATTGAATTCCTCCACCCCGGCATGCTGAGGACTCGGTCTACCGGTCTTGAGTGTGTGAACTCATCCCAATCGTACCGTGCTCAACCACCACGCTTGCAGGTCAAAACACTCTTACCGCGTCTTTCCTCGCACCACTCCTCCTCCTCCTCCTTGGAATTGCCTAACATTATCTGCTTTCCCAAGTTCTCATGATTTGTTAAAATCGGGGGGCAAAGTGAATAACTCGTCTGTTACGCCGTCAAGAGTGCTGTTTGTTGCTGGCCGCTTGAATTTTAGGCCCATACTCAGAAACCGTGATATTAACAAAAAGCCGGGTGGTTCTTCAGATCACGTACGCAGAGGTTTGGGAAGGAGATCACGTGAGAAGACGCAGCGAGGCCGACACATGAACACGTTGTAAAGAGGTCGCAACTGGTTGCCCCTATCAACCCTGCATCTGTGCACTTTTAAATCATCTTGGTTGAAAACTCACTTGTTTAGAACTGCTTTTTGTGTTTAGTTTGTTGTCGTCCCCCCCCCCCGCGCAGTTTCGATTAGCAGGATTGGCTACGTACGGTGCGAAAGAAGTTCTACATTCGTACATCTCCACAGCCCAAGTGATCTACTTGTTAAGATTTTTTAAGAGGAAGATATCAAGGCAAAATTTAAAAAAAAATTATGAATGTATCCATACAGCTTGGAAGGATTCAGGAAGGATGAAAAAGCAACAATATTAAATAATTTGACGGTAACACATCTCAATGTGGGCAATATAACGGTGGTACATGAGCTATATACTCACGAATGAATGTCCAATTTCAGTGTCAGGATCCAGATTTTTACTTGTGAACATAAGATTATGATTAGTCACGCTAATTGGAATTTAAACAGCATCTTCATACACGTGCAGAGCAAGATATCTGACATGCATTCCTTATAATCTTGAGACATCAGTCATCCGCTGCGTATATCCTCATCACATTGTAAATAACATACGGAAAATATAGACTTGTTTTTCACAATGCATTAGTATATAAATGATCGTGTGGCTTACAGCCTGGATCAATGCAAGACCGACGAATGTTTGATTATTTGCACGGATGTGCCAGGTACACGGCGCGATCAGCACACCGCAATCGACACGATGTGCATCGACCGCCAATCAAATCAACTCGCACGACAGCTCTCGGCACTGCCCCTCCTCGGTCGTCGTAAATGCGTGCACGCTGTCCACCAAATGACAAACAAGCAATCGAGCACAAAGCGCAATTATGTCACTTCTAATAAAAACGCGAAATTTCGAAGCAGCTTTGACACGACGACGACGATGATGATGATTTCGATTTAAAGCTTTCGTGACTGCAGGGATTCATCTTCAGAGGTTCTTTCGGTAAAGTCGCGTAGAATGGAAATAATAAAATAATAGAAATACAACATAATAAAATAAAGAAACGTCGTGAGAATTATTTTATTATGTTTTATTTTTATAATTGTATTATTTCCATTCTACGTGACTTTACCGAAAGAACCAAGAAGACGATGATGATGATGATGAATGAAAAGCAGCGGGGCGATGCACTCACACTCGTGCCCGTGGCATCTTGGCGGCAGGGGCGGCTGGTGAACTCGGACGTTGTTATCACAGCTGGGCGAAGTTTCACTGAGCTGAGCAACTCTCTTACAAGAACGACCGCTGCCCAAGAGCAGTGGCAGTGGCGGCAGTTACAGGACGCTGCTGTTTCATCGCGTTACATAGAGAGCCGTCTTGGCATCCTCTGGTCTAACACCGTTTTGAGACGAGGCTCAAAAGAAAGCTGTCTCCGGTGTGGACCAATCCGTTTCAAAGACAATGCAAATATTATCAGAGTATGTTTTTTTGTTTGCATTCTGACCACAGGTATTGTGGTTAATGCAGACATGATTCCTTGTAAACTGTTTCAGTTTGGTGTTTTAGCATCTTAACAGTCAATCAGTTTCAAAGACAATGCAAATATTATCAGAGTATGTTTTTTGTTTGCATTCTGACCACAGGTATTGTGGTTAATGCAGACATGATTCCTTGTAAAATGTTTCAGTTTGGTGTTTTAACATCTTAACACCTGTTTTGTTGCCGGAAAAAAGGAGAAAACCTATTGTCAGCTGGAGAGTTACATAAAGCTACATAGGTACATCGCATTACATAGAGCTACATACTGAGTGGTGGTGGGGGGGTGTTGGGCCCCCTTCTGAATTTCTACAGTGAAGTGAAAACATGTTGGTACAATTAGAAAACCATTGGCAATAACGTAATTGGTGTTGCAGCATTTCCTCATGTGCAGAGGGATAAGTAAAATGCATCAGACAAAATCGGATCACATCGTTATTCTGTTTGGTATTACACATTTGCCTTTAACATTGACCTATCATTTCCCCCTCCTCCCCCTAACGTTTTGCAACCCCCACCTCCATCCCTTTTGTACGAGTTCATGTTCCAGAGTTTCCCCCAGTCGGTTTGATATAGTGGCAGATGTCTTGGAAAAGAATATGATGTGGGTTTGTGCGTGATCAGAGCTGTTATTTCACATTGGCATAAGGTGGAAGTGTTTATAGAATCGTGGGTGGTAAGTAATAGATTTTTTTTTTAACTCTGCAGAAAAGTTGTAACACGCAGACTTTACTCAAGTAACGTTTTTGGCTGCGATCCTTCGCATGGAATATTATGCCCCTCCGACTCCTAAGGAAAAGCATATGCACGGCCGATGCAGACAGGAAAGCAACAGAGACCTTGGCAACACTCGCTTTGGGTAGCGCAGCACAAGTTCCGAATTCAGTATTTGCCGGAGGAGCACAGTCGTTTTTCATTTCAGTTTTAAGTGCCTCCCAATAAAAAAAAAACCGGGCAAGTTAAGACAAGCATATACCAGATAGAGAGATGCTTAATAGATGGCCATCGTGCCAGACCTTACAGCAAGGGGCCATAGCTGGCAGCTTAGACTGGATCTATAAAATACGGCTAATGTTAAAAGGGAGGGGGGAAAACACATAAGCAGAACATCCGTCTGAGATTTTTTTTATGAGAAGCAGCTAAGTGACATTGTATGGCTACAGCTGAATCGGGTAACGAACGCAAGGTCATATGTCTCGAGTTACCATACCATAATCGCTTGATTTTAAACGGTAGGCAAAACGCACAGTTAAACTGACATTGTGCAGAACAATAACAAACTCTTTGTAAAGTCAAACAATTGACGTGTTTTTGGGTTTTTTTTAAAGATATTTGACACAGTGATCCACTATTACGTGATTTTTGTTTATCCCTCCAGCAAATTTTTTTTACATTCATGTTTAAAAGTTGTACGGAATTTTATTACGATTTTTCTAAATATTTGGATTTTGCACAACACCCTATGGGGGTTTAATTGGTGTTAATCAGGTACGTCAACACAAATAAAGTACAGTCCCTCACGGTAATAGCTCGACAATTAATGTATTGTACTATCAACAATCTGTCATTTTACTAAATATTGTCCCACAGAACACTGCAGTTTTACTTCACTTCTGTAAGAGGTTGAAAAACAGCCAGAAATTGATTTTCCATTGAAACAAAAAACTAAAATAAAGTTTAATTACAATGAAGAAAGAACCCCCTGAGATGCCGATCAAAACCATCACGTTACCATACACAGCAGGTGTTACCAAAAATATTTCCAAAATCTTAAACAAACACAAGATCCAGGTCTGATTCAATACAGAACACAAAATCCGTGATCTAATCCCATCTGTGAAGGATGTCATTCCTGACATGCAATATCCTGGAGTCTACAAACTGAGTTGCACTTGTGGTGCCTGTTACATTGGGGAAACGAAACGACATGTATCGGACCGTGTTCGCGAACACAAGGCAGATCTGAAACACGGCAGAACCAATATCTCTGCCGTGGCTGACCATTGTTATAACGCTGTGGGCTCGCATGATATCGTTTTTTTCCGAGACCAAGGTCCTCTGCAAACCTTCGGGCTACTATCAAAGGTTTGTTCATGAAGCCATCCAGATATATAAACATAGACATAACTTCAACCGAGAAGATGGATACAAATTGAGCAATCATTGGAAGGATGTTATTAACCAGGTAATGCCTGAACTGCTTTATGGTTGTTGCCTTCATTTCCGCATCTCCTGTTTCCTCAGCCTCCCACTTCCAGCCCCCCGGCATCACGTCTGCTCATCCCCTAACGCTCTCGCAGCGCTCCCCTCCCCCTACCCCATACCCCCTCTCTATCTCTCCCCCCTTCTCTTACCTATATAGCCTCTTGTCACGGCAGCCCTCTCACCCACTTCAGCAATTGTTTCTTGCTGAGGTTGTCCCACCTGATGACGGACGCTTGTGTTGCGCCCAAAACGTGACTTTACCAAAAGAACCAAAGAGTATGGAACCCTGCAATATTTTAAAATTTGAGTCCGATAAGCATTTTCGCAATTACAACCCAAGGATGTTTTACAATTTCTTTCAACTGTCAGCGCAACAGCAAGACTAGAGCTATTCAAGAAGCAGCCTCTTTAACATGAATGATTAAAATGTATGAAATTATTAACGCGCTGTATTATTGGCTTTTACAAGTATGCAGCCCAATAAGTTTCACATTCCTCAGCATACAACGTACAACTAACACATTTAGCACGTAACTGTATGCTCACGAAAAAATAGCACATTGTATGTCAGATCAAAAATGCACATTTAACGTTTTACCTACAGCTGAAACTTACGGTATAAATATTTTATGCAGGTTTAATTAAGCTTTAAAATGAATAAAAATACCCTTAAGTTGTCACAATGTAAAATAAAAGTGCAAATAAAAGATGCTCAATGGTGTGTTTAGACAGAGGTACAAAGATGTGAGGGTCACAGGTTCCTCTTGGTGATATTTTTACACCAATAAAACTTAAAAACTAACCAGCTCAACTCCTATCCTGTACGTCAGAGTATTACATCGCAACGTTGTTAATAATACCAAAATATAGATATATTTTTAAAAATGGGCTGAGATACGAATGATCAGATATACCTGAAAGTGTGATGTTGCAGAAAATGACATTGCTTAGATTGTGTCACGTGCTGCACTTTCCTGCCCCAAAAGGTGCCACGTGTCATCGGCGGCCGTCACTTTTGTGAGCATGAAGACATTATATCATTGCATAATCTAACACGCAGCTTTCACACCCAATATTCTGATTAATTTCTTTTTGGGTTAGGCCATATAATGACCTGACCAATTCACCAAAGAATGATCGGATCATTTACATTATTCGATCATGTAAATGATCTGAATATATGTGAAAAAATAAGCTCTAAAATGGTCCTTAAAAATCCTAACCTGAAAAATCAATATCCAAAACTCATTCGTGATATGCATCCACCGAGCTATTTTCAAGACCAAGCCGAGTACACCCGTGTAGGTAAAATAGCAAGCACCACGCCATAGCCTTAGCAGTGGGAAAAGTGTTCCAAGCCAGAAGCCTGACAACACCCGCTAGCACCGTCCGCTGTTGTCCAGTCTCGACATCAGCACGAGCAGATGTGTTTAGTGCACTATGCTTGAACCTATGAACAGATAAGTACCAGCTGCATGTTTGCTGATCACCAAACTCTCACGGACCGTACACTTGGAATGTCAGCTAATCAAGGCACGGTAATCAAAACTACGAACAAAGTAAAATATAAAACTAAAAAGGATATATTGATTGGCTGGGAGGGAACATGACCTCTGTATCGCAGCCTGAATTCCAAGTGCTGGTTGACTTGATTCTACATAAGAGTCCACACAAACAAATCTGCGATTATGTAACAAAATAGCTGCGAGTTGCACAATATTGCAATATTGCACAGGCACTGCCTGTGACATCAAGGCTGTAAAACAACTACCGTGATCCCAGACACAGCCATCAGAGAAACTTTTGTCATTGATCATCCAGGGTTTGTTAAACAGTTGTTTTTAGCATTGAGAATATCTGCGCATTATTACCAATTGCTGCCTTTTTAAAATGGATGAGTATTATTGATCAAAATTTTTTTCTAATAAAAAAATCACTTTTAAAATATATTAATGAATGACAATGCACCTTTAGTCATGCCATGTTACAAACGTAGAAAAAGTTTCTGAAATAAATTGTTCCAGTTGTCTGTAATAACATCCCATTTATTTTTCCGGCAATGGTAGTTTAAAAAATAGTTTCAAAATACCGTGAAAACAAGACGCCAAATTACGTCACTGTAAACCAATTGAGTGATGTACTAAAACTTCTGCAGATTATGTGACCAGTTTGGGAGAACAAAGCAAACCATTTAAAATACACAATTCTTTGAAAGAAAAATGCCACTTGTGCTGTTTATTCCTGAGATATGTCTGCATTGCTAATTTTGTCACCTGAACTTAGTACAGCATCATGCAGCATGACTGTGGAACTTTACTTTGCAATTAGAATTTGTAAAAAATAGTTTTAAGATTTTTTACGGTGACAATAAGGCATTTTCACGCTACGTCGATAACAATCAATCTTGTGATGTACACGATATGAAAATGATAAAAGCATGACAGGCTTTTCCCTGTAAAACTGTGGCTGAAACTAAATCTTTCAGTGACTTCTTATATCCTTGCATATAAGTTTGGATAGATTAAAAAATAAATCCAAAGACAAAATAGCTTAGGAGAGAGCTAGAAAGAAATTTTAACATGTAATTTTCACAGCAAATTTGCTGAACCAGAAAACTAACCCTAATCCCAGGCCTAAAATGTATACTTACTTGACAAAATATAACTGTCGTCCTTTCTATCACACTCTTTGTTGCACTTGCTTTTGCTCTAAAACCCTACTAAATAATTGGTTAAAAAATATAACAATGACCTAACTAAATACAGCTTCACTCTACGATGTTGAAAATATCCCAAGTTCGGCTTCAGGCTCTAAATTAAAGAAACTGAAAGGTTTATGGGTTTTGCCATTTTTGTTGGGAAGAACTTTTATCGAATTTTTTATTCATATATATATTTTTTTACTCAAACAGGACTTTTAGGATGCAAGACTGCAGCTCAGTGCTATTACATAAAATATGAACGAACAATAATTTAATTCATATTCTTGGCATAGCTACAAAGGGTATTGCAATTTCACTGTGCAACTCTACATTGTGACCAATGTGTAGTGGATGTACATGAATGAATTAAAACAAGTAATAAACCACCTGAATAAAATCTACCAAATTTGGCACAGGCCTTCAATGAGTTTGAAAAGGCTTGGTCATGGGATACATTTGTGCGTGACAAAAGTGTCCACTGCATTTGTATAGCTTATACAAAATCTGATTAACCACACAAAGAGAGGAGAGAGATTGATGGTGAAATTAAATGGTGGGGCTTGTTTTAAACAGAGCTCTCTAAATCATCTGAACAACTTGCTAAGTCAAAAATAACTCGTCAACAATCTCATCAATTGGTCCCTGTCTCCAGAATGACAAAGAGGAGAGGGGGGGGGGTCGATCCAAAAGCAATAGCTACACCATATCCCCATTGGAGCCTTGTAATAAGAACTCCAGCTGAGAGAGGTTTAGATTTGAAGCTTTCGTGACTGCAAGGATTCATATTCTTAGGTTTTTTCGGTAAAGTCACGTAGGTAAAAAATTAAAATTAATAAAAGTAAAATAAAAATGAAATGAAAATCACGACGTTTCGGAGGCAACACAAGCTTCCGTCTTCAGGTGGAACCGTCACAGCACGATAGCTGTCGATAGCTGTATACAGCTATCGTGTTGCCTCCGAAACGTCGTGATTTTTATTTTATTTTTATTTTACTTTTCTTAATTTTTATTTTTTACCTACTTGACTTTACCGAAAAAACCTAAGAATATGAGAGAGGTTTGCGCTGCTCGCAAGCTTAAATTTGCCGGTGGTCGGCTCGCAACTCCATTGAGAATCCAACCCAAGAAAGCTTGACGCATGTGTGCAGCCGACCAAGCAGAAGGAGGCACTAATAACAGAACAGACGACTGCACTGGTGGAGCTATATTAAACTAAAACTAAACGGATTTTATTTTACCAGGTAAGGTCCACTGAGCTATATAGCTGATAATGAGAAGCCACCTGGCCACAAATGATAGCTCCACAAAGTGGCTTGTCATGCGTAAATGTATAGCAACCAAATACTCTAAAGGCATTTTTCTAAATGTGGAGGGAAAAGCCGGAGGACCCAGAGAAATATTCACGTGACCTCGAAAAGAACATGCAAGGTCGAAATACACAGCAGGCGTCAGCGTTGGGATCGAACCCACAACCTCCTGTAAACCAGGCGAGGCAGTTAACATCTTTTCACCGTGGAGCGCATATTACTGAAACGAAGCTGTGTTTATATTGGGGTGACTTGAAAAGACACTCACCAGTACACGAAAGCTGATGATTCATATATGAAATCGTTCAGGAGTAAAATGACAGACCTGGCTGTAATGACAGGGTGACAATGGACGTTGCCGTCCACGCAGATGGCTATTGCGTGCCAACAATAAATGACTTTCAAAGGCTTCCGCGGCCTTCGAAGTTATTGCTTTCTGTGGGATAATGCTAGGTGCAACTCCATGGTACAGCGGAGTATTTTCAAGCGAGGTTCTAATCACAGATTTAAAGTTCACAATGATGTCTGGACGTCAAGGTACAATCCACAATCAAAACCCTGTTAAAAAATTATGAATGCAGCAAACTTGCAAAAAAATTGTCCCAATGAGTGTGTTTGGCAGAGCAGTACTTTCCAGGACACATAAAACATACATTTGAAAGTTAACTTGAGTTTTTACTCCTTTTTTAATTCCTATGACAAACAAAGAAATGTGTGTTGCAAGTCACAATACATACACATTTTAGTTACCAAACAGTATATTGTGTCCTGAGAAATGTGGGGCTCTTGGGAGGGGAAAAATAAATAAAATGATAAAGACACAAATTAATTTTCTGTGAATATCCTAAAATATTTATTACAGAGGCACGAAACAATAAATGAAGCGACGGCACAGTTTTAAGAAGCCAAAGCACGGACATGAACTTGCTTCACAGCTGGCTACTTGTGTCAAAATATTCAGTGTAGTGCGTTTATCTTGGTCTAAAGCTCCATCAGAAACCCTGTATCTAAATGTGCAGATGCCCCCCCCATACATCAGAGATGAGAAATTCTCTCGAGACAAATTCACTAATCAGAGGCATTGTTCACATTTCAAAAGCCCTGCCTAGAGCTTAAGGGGAAAATATATAATAATCATAATATGGAATATATTACACACAACCACCCCATCATTTACGTGGTGTTTCTGCAAACATGTTTCTGAAACATCACATCTTCTTAACCAGGTGGCAGGGAGGGGGTCTGGTGGACACAAATTTGCCCAGATTCGTATTACTTGGCCTGACCTAAACACCGTCTATGAATCGTATCTCTGGCAAACACCACCATGCTTCAGGCCCACTCATTTACTGAAGGCTTTAACAATTAGGGGGGGGGGGGCTGTTTTAGCATGAAGTTATACTCTCGGTTGTTGTGACACGGGGCATTTGTGCATGAAGCTGTTCATCAGTATCCAAGCAGGGGGTGGGAGGAAGGGTGCAAGGATCTCGGCGGTTGATGGCATGATGGTTTTGAGCAGCAGTGTAGGTGAAGAGATGTCATCACTGTGCAAAGGGGAAATGGTTGGATCTGTAGGAATCTTGTGTGTGAATCCAGAAAACTGATATTCAATACATTCTTCACAAAGGCCGAGTAGCCTCTTGTAAGATTTCAAATCAACACTGCAGTCAATGCTTGAACCTATAGGGTTGCACACGTTTGTCAAAATGTATTCTGATACGAGCTGCTATCTTGGGGTATGGATTCTTTGCATGCTGCGCAAAACTGATGGGAACCACAGGAAGACATGAAGGTAGATCTGTTTCCATCTCTACCTCCACATGCCCCCCGCTGCTTTCTTTAAGCCGTTCATAGGGGCACATTTCCAAGACTTGGGAGTCTAAAACAGAGACAGCTACGACGAACTGGTAAGTGCTTAAGCGGGTACCGTCACCTAAATGCACTGAACGGTGCCAAACGTTACGGGGGTAAAATACCTATGGGCGGAATCACAACTCATCGCTGCCGTGTCGCTTTGCATGCACCAGCTAAAACAGCAGTAACCACGGGACGCACCGACGCAGACCCACAGCCTCCGCCGGCTGCCTAACAACGCAATGGCAGCGACGGCACAACAACGACGACGATGATGCACAAGAACAACGGCGGTGATGAAAACAGCAGCGGCTACACGAACAAAAAAAAAACCTAAGATTAAAATAAATCGCGGTAGCAATACCGACGCTGACACAATCTCGACCGGCAACCTGCGCTCCGGATCGCATTGCCGAGCCGGCCAATGGGACGCACGGAAAAATGGCGGCTCTAGTAAAGTCCACAACCGCGCAGGTTGTTTGCAATGATCACGTCGGTGACGGCGTCGAAGACAAACTGGATGTTGTTGGTGTCGGTGGCGCACGTCATGTGGCAGTAGATCTCCTTGTTGCTCGACTTGTTCTTGCTCTCGTACTGCGCCTGGATGTAGGCGGCCGCTTCTACAAACTCGTTAGCTCCTGCGCGGAGCAGAGGCAAAAGGGTTAACCGCAGAAACGCCAATCCGCATCGTCGCACGTGTCGGCGAAATTGGCCTACGATTCATCATCGTCGTGGTCGTTTTCGTCGTCATTGTCTGTAAAATAGCAAGAAATGCTTCCCACTATCATAGACATGTACGGAGAGTTTTGTCAATCGACAGAAGAGTGACCCCGTCCTCCCCTCGCATGCCTTGAAAGTCGTGAGGATTGTCTGGCCATAATCTCCCATGCTGTGTGGTGTGGGTTGGTGTGGGAGGAGGAGGGGGGGAAGTAATAGAACAGCATTGCATTTTTGCTGCACTGCACTCTGCTGCCCACAAAGCCAACTTTTATTTTGCGCACTGCGGTGGCCCATCCGAGCACTATCCAGGCTCAAACCCGCTTAGCGTACGAGGCCTGACGGGATCGGGTGCATTGCTGGGTAATTTGGTCACAGCTTCCATTAGCGTAGGCGAGAGCAAAAATTGTACATTGTGATACGGATTCATGAAGCGTTTCAAGACGTTATGTATTTGGTTTTCGGAGAAAGGAATGCTCATGTGATGGGGGGAAATGCACGACAAGGCCACGATGCTCTGAAGTTAAGCAGAGGGATTGTGTGCAGCGTGTGTTGGAGAAACACACACTGCTTTAGTGTACAATTTACATTGTAGCATGTCAGGAATTGGCTGTTAGGTAGAAGAGAGGAAGAAATTGCGGAGTCTGGATGTAAACAGGAGGAGGGAGTCGGCAGCGCCGATGGCCTGGTAGGATGTCGGTAGCTTCAGACTGAGAGAGCAGAGGAATATAATGAGCGTCCCCTTTTAAAGCAGATTTGACTGATGATGAAAATCAAGTTATGATTGACCACCACCCTCATCGCACGGCAAGAAGCTGGGTTGGCAATGACATGGAAATTATAACGTTTAACAAAAACGCAAGTGATATCCATTAAAGTGTTTTATTCCCAAAGCTATGTAAGGGTATTTAATATTTTTTTTAAATTTATCCTCTAGCTTGAGAGCTTAAGAGCATCATGAAAACAGCACATTGTTTTATTATAATGTGAATAAAAAACAGGCAGCTTAGAGATATGTGGTGGCTTACATATACAATGATTCTGCTGTGAAATTGTACAATAAGATGCGTTTAATCCTTTTTAAACAAGTAAGTTTGTATGTATGTATTCTATGGGTCTTTCGGTAAAGCCACGTAGATGGAAAAATAATAAAAATATCATGACGTTTCGATTGCAACACAAACAATCGTCTTCAGGTGAGAGAGAGAGAGAAAAAGCTGCTGAGACAAGGTCTTAAATAGGCTTGAGATGGGTGCATCAAGGTAGATGGGTGGAGTTAGAGATGGTCCAACTACAGAGGCTGGGGCAGTGGCCTTTGTATTGTGAGAGATTAGCGTGTAGGGCGCCACCAAAGCTGTGGAGGTGGCCATCGTATTGTGTGTAGGCCAAGGGTAAGTGGGCGGGGCTAGAGATGGTATTTGCATGTAAATGTAAGATCAGAGGGCACCCTGAGGCTGTGGAGGTGGCCATTGTATTGTGAGAGATTAGCAGAGGTGTGGACTCGAGTCATGTGGCTTGGACTCGAGTCAGACTCGAGTCATGAATTTGATGACTTCAGACTCGACTTGGACTTGCATAACAATGACTTTGTCCCACCTCTGAGGTGTGGACTCGAGTCATGTGACTTGGACTCGAGTCAGACTCGACTCATGAATTTGATGACTTCAGACTCGACTTGGACTTGCATAACAATGACTTTGTCCCACCTCTGGAGATTAGCATGTCAATGTAAGAGAACCACCCCAACGGTCGATGTGCTAGTGAGACATTCAGCCCGTTGAAAAAAAAAAGACTATTGCTTGTGTTGTGATCGAAACGTCATGATATTTTTAATATTTTTCTATCTACGTGGCTTTACCGAAAGACCCATAGAATATGTATTCCTCGAGTCACGAAAGCTTTAAGTCGAGATTTGATTTTGTATGCTTCAAAGCACAAAAATTACAAATCACAAACATTTTAAACACATTATTCCTCGACTCTTAAAACATTAATGTATTCTTTAGAAATGTAAATTATGAAAATGTGTTATATTTTAAATTAAGAAATCACTCTTGCATTAAATATAAATATCGTAGAAGTAATAATAATATCGCACGTTTGTTCATGGAGATGATTTGTGTTGGACATGCGCAAACAAAACTTATAATTCCTCAACATATATGCACGACAACACAAGGCCAAAACATGCTTTGCGAGCCAATTGGGTAGGTCAGATGGCAAAAGGGAATCAGTAAGCAGATTGTCAATCACAAGCTAAGAGCTGCACCCAGGACTGGCACGGAACACAATCCCATTGACAAGCAAAATATAAAAGTGCCGGTATTTTCCCTTAACCAACCCACAGGGTAAACACGCACAGCCATCTGCAACGCAGCGTTGCAGAACTGTCTTGCATGAGATACGAGGGGGGCCTCTGATAAACTCGCCCATGGCCAGAATGTAACGGCCAAATACAAAATTGCCGTCTTTTAAAGTGCATTAGCGCAACCCTCCAGGTGGGGTTGACATGGAAAGGTTTGCGCCTAACACTCTCACTCTTGCTCCGTAAGCACAGTAATTGGATGGTTTCATTTATGGGGAAAAAAATACTGAAGAAATTAATCCGTTGCTCAACCCCCCGGCATTGCCGTTCTGAAAATGTATCGAGGCCCAGTTGAGGCTTCCCTGGATAGAACTAACAAGCCCAATAATTATTGTTTGCACCCAATAATTTTTTTTACAGACTGATTTTGTTCTTTGCAAATATTCCTCAGATATACGTTCCAAAAAGGGACTTGCTACAGTGGCTTCAAATTGATATCTGAATGATGGAAAGGTGATAGATTTATTTGTAGATTTCATTTCATTGAGTAAGTTAAGGGAGGCCGCTGTAGACGTACCAATATAGTCGGGAAAGCAAATGTTGAGTGGAGAGGTGGAAATCTTGTCCTCAAAGATGTCCTTCTTGTTGAGGAAGAGGATGATGGACGTGTCGGTAAACCATTTGTTGTTACAGATACTGTCAAAGAGTTTGAGAGACTCATGCATTCGGTTCTGCAAGAGACAAAAAAGGCGTTCCCTTTGAGAGGTCTTGGGTCAACTCAAGTCTGGCTCAATCAGCCTCGGGAGCGAGTGGGGTCGGGTAGGGGGAGAAGGGAACAAAACAAAACAACAAAAAAACCCCACGGAACAGGAGGATGGCGTGGTCGAGTGTGCTCACGTTTGATGTGCAAATCCTCACAACGAGGAGGGTTTGATAGCCGAGTTAATTTCTAGCGATAGGAACGTACAGGGTATCCTTCGAGGTGTCATCCATCGTTTAAATAATTATTATGAGCGACTGTTTGAACTTCGTGGTTGAATCTTTGGGGATTACGTGAAAGATAAGGTGTTTGCCAAAATCCAACCAATAATCCTAATTAAACACGAAAGGCTGGAGTGATCTTCAGACGCGCAAGATAGAAGCGTTCGGAACGATCAGAGCCGAGATATTGGTGAATGCCGGCACTCTCGCGAATCTCGATGCGGCGCCAACACCGTGGCAGTTTTTTTCTTCCGTGGCCGTCTGGAACGTTCTTCAGATATTAGGAAGCCGCTGCAGGTTATGCACTTTAAAATCATTGACATTGAAAACTCATTGCATTTTGTGTTTAGTTTGTTGTCTTCCCCCCGCACCTCCGATCAGCACGGTTGGCTATGTATGGTGCGAAAGAAGTTCAACATGCATACAGCTGTGTGGTGGTTTAGTTGGTTATAATGTACGTGATAGAATCTTCACACGACAGTGTGTCCATGGACAGAACTCAAACTGTTGTATAATTGGTATTATTTAAAATTGGATGATACCTTTATTGATACCCTGTACTTAAATCGTTTTTTCTTTTTAGTTCTTTTCGAGAAGTCATATTTTACTGTAATGGAAAGTCACAAGGGTAAAATGAGTTTGTTTAGGCGCATTCATGCAGTATGTATGCATGCGTGTATTCATGAATATATTAGGGGTGGTCAAGATATATAAACATTTAATATTTACAGTATTTGCATTCATTGCTGACATTGAATAAACTGGTGCAATTTTTAACAGCAATGTTCCTATTCTAATTGTAATATTGTAACACGATTTGAAGATAAAGAGCGAAGGATTAGCTTCGTCAGACATATGAGTAAATATAAATTATATTTTTTATCGATCTCAATCCTCTGCTGCATGGAAGGCCCCAAGGCGTGTTGGTCATTAAGGGGGTGTTTTAACCATACTTCACCACACCAGTCAGTGTGGGTTGGTGAGCCCAGGATAGATGCACACATCACTCGCCACCGATGTTAGCCGTGGCCATAAAATAGCACTCATATCTACCGGGATTAATGGCGCATTGCGCTAACCACCGTGCCACCACTCCCCGCTCAATTTCAGCCCATCTTGACCACTCCCTGATATATGCACGCAATTGTATACATACACCTTATTGCAGTTTGTACACATATCATGCTGCAAATGTACACAGGGTGATCCATCATGAGATACAGCACTAATATAATGAGACCTTATAGAGAAAACTATCTTTTATTTTAAAAGCCTCTACATGTCTCCCACCAATCTCAACACATTCATTTAATATTTTAACACCCCCCCACTCCACGCTCCTGTGAGATATGGAGCCGTCGTTGTCAATAAAGTAAGAGGGCCATTAAAAAAAATCAGTGGGGTACCTATAATTGGATCATCCTGTATAATAAAATTCATGTCATCATAATAAAACAGTTCATCTGCGTTTACAATAATACTAAATTTACAAAAATACATGCAAACCCAGGTACGGTAAATGTATGTTCAGGTGGCTAAATGGAGCTTGGCAGAGTGAGGAAAGGAAAGATATCACTTTGAATGTACTAAAGGTGTTATCCTTTATATAGGTCCTGCCAGGCAAAGCACGGTGATAGAACTACGACAATTCACAATACCGCAGCTGCATTAACACGGGGGTGCTAATTCTAGGGTGTTAGTTCCAAGGCCATAGCCATGGAGTCAACATTTGGGGGGGACCAAATCTTCCAGGGGGTCTGGGGTCCCCCCCCCCCCAGAAAAAAAAATCTCAATTTGAAAGAATTTCCTGCCTAAAATATATATGGGATGGACTTTTTATTTATGTTCTTAGGTTTTTTCCGGTAAAGTCACGTAGGTAAAAACATCAAAATTAATAAAAATAAAATAAAATAAAGATCACGACGTTTCGGAGGCAACACAAGTCTCCGTCATCAGGTGGGACCGTCAGACTTGTGTTGCCTCCGAAACGTCGTGATCTTTATTTTATTTTATTTTTATTAATTTTGATGTTTTACCTACGTGACTTTACCGAAAAAACCTAAGAATATGAATCCTTGCAGTCACGAAAGCTTCAAATCTAGAATTTTTATTTATGATTTACAATAATGTCGAATAGTGTATTGTATTACATTGCTCTGTTTTTTTACTTTTCTTGTTTCATAGTATGTAATAACAGAGATTAGGGATTAATAAAGTACAACCATAACCACAATCATATAAACAGAAATCTATTTTATAGCAATATATTGGGGGGGGACATTTTGAGCATATGTTTATATATTATAATTACGGCCTTGGTAAGTTCTAACCACGTCTAATCTCTTCTCCGTTGTCATCACATTCTGACGAACCCTGTTACGAATGTGATATTTGCGTCATTTCCAACATTTTGGTCACTGCACCGCGTCAGTCGTGGTAGTCTTTAAAGCGCACTTCACCACACTGGCCGGTGTGGCCTGGTAAGCAAGCGGGTGAGAGGATCCAGGCTCAGATATCACTCGTCATTGATGTTAGCCGTGGCCGGGAATCAAACTCGGGTCGATGGATTCATAGCGCGGTGCGCTTACCAGTGCATCACTGGTACCCCCCACCAGTTAGATCCACAATGTTATTGTTCTGAAGAACCAGAAGTTTGTTCATGGGGAGCTCCTTCCTTTATTGTGAATGCCGCCAATTTTGTCATCGTGCACCTGCTAGAGTAGTGATCCTCGTTCCCCTGCCAGAGCTCCTTCAGCCATCCACATTGTTATCATATGCATAACCATATATATATATAGTACGTATATATATAATGTAGGAGGAAAGTGTTTTCTTGTGCTGAATTACGGTTAGACGCAGTTTATCCAAAGTTCATTCGCAATGTTCAAACGAGCCACCGTTATTAAAAATTGTAGTTCTTTGCGGACTTGAGTGACGACCACTCAACAAGAAAATCCGCTGTAATTGACGCTTCCCTGTCGGGGGACGGTGACTCGCATCGGGTCTTAGGTTGAGGGCCGCACGGACACTTTGGATAGGACACAACGAACCGTAACAGCAAACGCCTTGCATGCATCCGTAATACCATGTGGAAAGGAATTGCATTCAAACACAGAGGGAAACAGAAAACCAACCAAACAAACGAAAGACAAAACAATGCTCAGATCATCCTCGCTACAAAAGGGGAGTCATGGGACGACCATGCCAGCGCTGACTCGATGCACAACAACACCGGGACCACGAGGTCCAGTGGGCTGTATGAGGCATGTTGAAATGGGTAGGCCGGTCCGCCCATGAGTCATGCTCGATGGGTTTTCCGCAGGGATGCTGGAGGTAAGAGGAGAAGGAAAGCGGGCCGGCAAGGTACATGCAAAATCGCTCGCACGATGCTAACCATGACGCCGGTGTGTTTTGCACCACGTCAAAAAACCAACCGGCTGATGGGTCACGCTTGACTTACGTCCGGTACCTGATTGGTGTCGGGGGTGGGGGGTTACTGCTGCACGCACGTTTAAGTGTCGACTGCCTCGCGCCGTGTCCATGCAATTTAACTCTCCCTCTTCGAGTTAGAATCGGGCTGCTTGTGTGCACCACGTGCCATCTCGTGAGCTTGCGAGATGTTTTTTTTTTCTTTTGGTTGTTTTACCCGCAATGCAACGGTGGCTGGTGTTTTATTAAAATCGTAGCATTCGTTTTCAGAAAGTGAAGCATTCCATTCAAAAACTATATATTACATGTAAATTATGTGCACATATGCATTCAGTGTTTTCACAGTGTATGGAAAGAAGGGTGGCTACACGGATAATGTATGTATATATAGCATCTGTCTGCTGCTTATATGAAAAAGCTGACATTTCAAAAACCAAATTGGTCTAAATATATTGCCGTATCAGGGCACTCGGCATGCCATTGCTGCTATTACCGTACATTTGGCCCAACGTGCATGCACAATTTTGCAAGCATAAAAAAAACTACGTGTTTAGATTAAAAGCCCGGAAATTTCTTCCATATCAGAGATACCAGTGGCCCAAATGTGTGCTGCCTTCATGACTGAACAAAAGCAAAAAACCTGCCAATGAGAAACTGTGGGGTATGTGCCAGGATTTGCATCTCTCTTGCATTTTCAAAGCCTGGTTTTGAGGTTCAAATTATTCACGAATGTGGCACAGCATGTGCCAGATGACGGCATAGTCATTTTCCATATGTTGTCAGTTTCACATCAGTCTATTTCGTTAAGATACCGCACAAGGTGCTGAATTAATATTTGAAAGAGTGAGCCACTGTGTGTGGGTGCCTCCTGTCACAACACACACACGGCTCTCTCTACAAAAGGTACGTTGCTTGGCATCAGGGTCTCCATGCAGAATCAGCCGCATATAACCCAACAAGCATGACCCCGTGGAGACATTGCTATAAACAAATGAACAAATATAGACCCTAATATCCTTGCTTAAGAATATTCACGAAAACAAATACGGTACTGGCTGGTTGTACGTAAGCTACGGCATTGGGGGTACTGCGTAGTTAAATAAGCCCAAAAAAATGCCAATGTCCATATAAAAATGTCATATTCATGGCAATGTGCAGACAAGGTCACAGCAGTCTATGCCACTATTGTCACATAATTGTGATCGATGTAGGAAATTAAACGGAAAGCCTAACTTTGAATGTTCCATTACGCATGCCTCTGTTGGGGTTTTGTGGCGTTGAGTGAACGCTGCCATTCAAGCTACAACCACGCGTGCAGCAATACGAGATTGCCAACCTCTGGCAAAGCAACCTATTGCAGACAACTTACTGGCGAGTCTACAGTTTTGGTGATATCACCTGCAGTGAGTTGCGCAACTCACTGCTACCAGCTTCTTGAACAACACAAGCCCGCCGCTCTCCCTCAAATGTGTTCCCCAGGCCACTGAACAGCTTGCAAGTCGCTCGCCCAATCATAAACAAATCATTAAGTTATCGTTTCAAGTGCGAGGTAGGTAGGCTCACCTACCTACCTCGAGGGAGACAATTTTTTTTCTTTTCTTGGGACGGACGCATAAAAAAAAGTGCCACTGGATGCTTCGGCCACAATTGTGGATGCTGGGATCGCAGCCAATACCAAGTGCATTAAATGTTGACAAAGCTTGAAGTGAAATCGCCGGCAGCCTGCTACGCTACGCATTGCGCGCAGAAGATGCTTGCGATCCTCACCGAAAAACGTTAACAACAACCAACCAAGTCGACGCAAGTTGATTCCGATCCGTGTTTCGCGGCCTGTATTGGTGTCAAGGCCAAAATTGGTCCAACAACGTGAACTCGCCGAGCTGACGGACTGAGTGGATGGGTGGGGTGGGGCAGATCATCCCAGGGTCCCTAAATGTGCTCCAGTGCACCTAACGTTTGCACAAGCAAATAGAAAACACTATACTACATAAGCTATATATATATTTTTTATTTTACATGTGAATATAAAGAACTGAATAAATACATGCTAATTAAATGTTTTATTCTTGCAAAATTAAGCCAGGAAATGTATGTTTTTACAACTTTTGTTGAAGAACTTGTGAGTAATTCAGACCTTCAGCTGCATTGATGCCATTGCAGCTGAACAGCTGTTGTAAAGTGAGGGCTTTTGATCCCAATTTTAGTAATTTGTAATACTTTAAATGTGGCATATTTTTAACCGTGATGCCGGCATGGCCTAACCTTTAGAATGTCATCACGGGGTCTTTAACGGCCGCCGTTAAAGCACGGGCCGGGCTGCGTCACGATCAAACTTGTAACACCAACTTGTTTCCCCGTTACATTCTGTAAAGGTCTCTCGTGCTAATATCCAATCGAATTGGGCGCTGCTGTTGCTGATCGCGTCTGCATCGTCCCAAGACGACAGAAGACCAGTCGCTCTTGGTGTGGCACCACACGCCCATGTCCTGTGAGCAGTAGAGGTCACGTTTAAACGCACACCATGCACTCATCTCGGCTGCGAAAAACTTCAGCGGTCACCGATAAGGGCCACATGCCACGTTTGTTTTGTTATCCTGCCGAGGTTAAGAAATAATAGAGTTTGGATATCTGAGTAGGAGGGCTGCATGTGTGGGGGGTGTTTGGATAATGAGGAAGAGTGAAAGGGGAAGCTCAGAGGAACGGGTTGGTAGTGGTGCCCGTTTTTAGAAATGTCTCTTTAATAATAGTAGGTTTTTACCCTTTTAACTGGTACAAAACTGACACCTTTATTCAAGGCATCATGTTTGCAATGACCACAACACAAGTAGTCAAAAAAGCAAACAAAAAGAAGCAACTCTGATAAGGATGATAATATGCACTGTCCTTATCAGAGTTGCTTCTTTTTGTTTGCTTTTTTGACTACTTGTGTTGTGGTCATTGCAAACATGATGCCTTGAATAAAGGTGTCAGTTTTGTACCAGTTAAAAGGGTAAAAACCTACTATTATATTTTGCCACTGGTAAAAGAGATCTCATAGTGTCTCTTTAATGTTTGGTTTTCACCGAGGAAGATGTAGAGGAAAATGTTTCGCATTGACTAAAGCCGCCCGTCGGTTTCATTCGAGGTAAACTGTGATGCCTCTTTATTGTATTCATGCACGGAAACAGAAAACTAAATCTAACTGAATAACATCATGGGACCTCCTTTGCCGGTACCAAAATATGATAACAAGTTTTTCCCCTTTTTTTCTGGCAACAAAACACGTGTTAAAATGTTAAAACACCAAACTTAAGCCTTTTACAAGGAATCACGTCTGCATGAACCACAATGCTTGTGGTCAGAATGCAAACAAAAACACACACTCTGATAATATATGCATTGTCCTTAAAACTGATTAGTCCACACCAGAGACAGCTTTCTTTTGAGCCTCGTCTCAAACGGTGTTGGACCAGAGGACGCCAAAAGGCGTACAGCATTCTGACCACAAGCATTGTGGTTAATGCAGACATGATTCCTTGTAAAAGGTTTCAGTTTGGTGTTTTAACATCTTAACACCTATTTTGTTGCCAGAAAAAAGGGGAAAAACCTACTAACTGAATAATTTCTGCTCTGGAACGAAAACACCCCCCCCCCCCCCCCCAAAAAAAAGGATTCGGTTACTGGTTTTAACAGCTTACGTACAAAAATAAAACCGGCACTTTCTAGCAGTGGTGTTAAAAGTGTCATTGGCCATGATTCCTTGACCAATTCCACTCTCCTTATGCTGTTCTTGAGGGCAGATTTGCCGTGGTCCCTCCCTCCCTCCTTTATGCTGTTCTTGAGGGCCGATTTGCCGTGGTCCCTCCCTCCCAAGTGGCTCAAGCAGTCGAGCGATCCGCTCGACAGTGGCAACGTTGAGAGTTCAAACCCTGCTTGGGGGTTGACTCGGCCCATCATCACTTTGTAGGGTCAGTTCAAAGTGGCCGGTCCTCTGGATGGATTGTTATAGGAAAAATGTGGAATTTTCATTTAATCTCTTGGCGAAAGCACGAGACGTGTGTTAGTTCAGCCTAAACTTTGACGTGGGTGAAAAAAAGTAGGAATGTGTTTGGTTATCCCGACCTGGCATATTCCAATCTGTTTTCTCAACAACGAAAAAAGCTGCAAAGCTAAATCATTAACTTGATGTGCCGATGAACGAGGAATCATTTCCTTGCTATGGAACAACGAAAGATGACTGGACAGATTTCTGTGGATTCCACACCAACACAACAGTGATCAAATGAAACGAAAGGAAAAAAAAACTCTTCTCCACGTGTAAATTTGCATCAGATCCTGGCAGTGAATGTTGTGAAAAATTTCCTAATGCGTCCAGCAAACACCGCACACGGAGAGAGCTTCCTCGTGTATGCGTTTCATTATTTGCACTCACACCTGCTCGTTAGCGTAGACTTTCATTCGCAAAAGAACGGCATGTGCTTATTATAACTATTTGTTATTATTGTTAAGTTCTGCTCTTGAAACTGAACTCTAACTTCACGTCCATGAAGAAGGTAATTCTTGATTAACTAATTTGTGTTCCTCCGTGATTTGTGGGAAAAGAAAAACCTAATGACATATTGATGAGAAATTTATAACATTCACATCAAAGGTCAAAGTGTCTCCACGCGCCATTAATCATTGTGAGGCACTCATCACCGTTAACAGCTCTAAGACATCTTCTTGGTTCTTTCGGTAAAGTCACGTGCACATGCATATGCAGTACTAATCACATTCCTGCATTTCCCATAAATATGCTAAATTCCTTTTGATATGCAAATTCCTTTGTCAATGCGCCCAGCTTATATATATGCTCCAAGCTCGTGTGCTGTTTCATTCAGACTCTGTCGCCTCGACGGACCTGGTTTTCACCTGAGGACGGCTGCTTGCGTTGTGGCCGAAACGTCGTGAGAATTGTTTTATTATGTTTTATTTTTATTATTTTATTACTTCCCTTCTACGTGACTTTACCGAAAGAACCAAGAAGATGAATCCCTGCAGTCACGAAAGCTCTAAGACAGCTGTGGATAAGCCACAGTCGCTGATTAAAACTTGCATTTAGCATAAGGATATATAGATGCACACATCGTCTTGAGATGCGGTCGCATTTATACACTTTATAAATCTAAATTATATTATAAATGCAAGTTAACATTAACGCTACCTGCATGCTAACGTATAGTGAGTGACCTTCCCGCATGAACAATTATATCTTTTTTGAAATTAACATAAGGGAGGGAGGGGCCTTGTGTGAACTTGTGACCTGTAGTGTACAGTATTTATTTGTGTAGATCGGAGAGGGTTAGGTGCTTGATTTGCCATCGATGGCATTGAGCTGAGAGGACAAAATTACCGGGCAGTGCAGGCGATGTCGTGCACTGGTCTGTCGATGCACTCACCGATACATTATGAAAATACAATAAGATGCCTAGGCACAAGGGATCGATCCGGAGCTGGCGCAGGAATCCACTTTCGTGCCTAACACGGGGGAAGTAAAGTTGAAAAAGCGGATGACGAAAGAAAAATTGCATTGTGGTCAAAAATAATAACGGCGTCGCTAATGGCTCGGTTGATAGCCCTGCATTTGTTACTGTAAAACAATCCACTGCACACGCAGCATAAACACGTGGACATGGCTCCTGCATGTGGTTGTTTATATTCAGCACGACTAGAAGTTTACTTTCATGGTAGACATATGAAATTTCAGAATATAAACAACTGCTACGTAGGTTTTCGCGGGTTGTGCTCTCATAACTCTCCATTGTGTTTTTGGATTGTCCCGATGTATTGGCAAGAAGTCCCCAATAACACTCACTGCGGCCTCAAATCCCATCGGGGAAAAACACAGAATTGTTGCTTATCCTTATTCATGCAACGCCACGATGTCGTTTAATGCTCGATTGTAATGATATCTGAGATGAGGATCAAGCCGATAATTGCCTGAATACAAATAATACATTTATATACACACACAGTGCATTGTTACGTTTTCAGAGTACAAGCAGGTCCTCTGTCACTGTCTAGGATGACCTCCAACGCCGCTCCACTCTCAAGCCTGGGCCTGCTCCCCGCATTGCCCCAATTGGCCCAGCTGTGTGCTACATGCAGTAGCAATGCTCCCAACACATCCACGCATTGCTCCAATTAGCCCGGCTGTGTGCTACATGCGGTAGCAATGCTCCCAACACATCCACGCATTGCCCCAATTGGCCCGGCTGTGTGCTACATGCAGTAGCAATGCTCCCAACACATCCACGCATTGCTCCAATTAGCCCGGCTGTGTGCTACATGCGGTAGCAATGCTCCCAACACATCCACGCATTGCCCCAATTGGCCCGGCTGTGTGCTACATGCAGTAGCAATGCTCCCAACACATCCACGCATTGCTCCAATTAGCCCGGCTGTGTGCTACATGCGGTAGCAATGCTCCCAACACATCCACGCATTGCTCCAATTAGCCCGGCTGTGTGCTACATGCGGTAGCAATGCTCCCAACACATCCACGCATTGCCCCAATTGGCCCGGCTGTGTGCTACATGCGGTAGCAATGCTCCCAACACATCCACGCATTGCTCCAATTAGCCCGGCTGTGTGCTACATGCGGTAGCAATGCTCCCAACACATCCACGCATTGCCCCAATTGGCCCGGCTGTGTGCTACATGCGGTAGCAATGCTCCCAACACATCCACGCATTGCTCCAATTAGCCCGGCTGTGTGCTACATGCGGTAGCAATACTCCCAACACATCCACGTATTGCCCCAATTGGCCCGGCTGTGTGCTACATGCGGTAGCAATGCTCCCAACACATCCACGCATTGCCCCAATTGGCCCGGCTGTGTGCTACATGCGGTAGCAATACTCCCAACACATCCACGCATTGCCCCAATTGGCCCGGCTGTGTGCTACATGCGGTAGCAATACTCCCAACACATCCACGCATTGCCCCAATTGGCCCGGCTGTGTGCTACATGCGGTAGCAATACTCCCAACACATCCACGCATTGCCCCAATTGGCCCGGCTGTGTGCTACATGCGGTAGCAATGCTCCCAACACATCCACGCATTGCCCCAATTGGCCCGGCTGTGTGCTACATGCGGTAGCAATGCTCCCAACACATCCACGCATTGCCCCAATTGGCCCGGCTGTGTGCTACATGCGGTAGCAATACTTCCAACACATCCACGCATTGCTCCAATTGGCCCGGCTGTGTGCTACATGCGGTAGCAATACTTCCAACACACCCGTGGGGTGCGGGGCACGCGGCAGCAGGCAGGAGCAACGAAACAAAAAAACCAAAACTGAACTATTTTTTTTATTTTACTCGGTGTACAGCCTGCTGAGCTGTATAGCTCTTTTTCAGAAGCGACCTGGCCACAAATGATATCACAATTAAGTGGATTCTCACGCGGAAATGTATAGCAGCCAAATACTCCAAACGCACCGTTGATTCTGAATGTGAGGGGGAAAAACTGGAGGACCTGGAGAGAATTCCAAGCGACCACGAGGAGAACATGCAAACTCCGTCAGGGTCGAGGTCGAACCCACGACCTCCTGTACACCAGGCGAGGTAATTAACATCTTCTATGCCGGCGGATTCTACAATGCCGGTTGCATTGAGGGAGGGAGGTGGGAGGGGCGGTGTGACTCAGGCAGGCTTTGAAATGGGATAGGGATAATATACCGGGGTTCATGGGATGTGGGCGAGGAGCAGGGAGAAGTATTTTCATACCTTTCGTTCACCTCGAGCTCTTGTAACCTGTGCACTACTTTAAAAAAACAATGGAATAGTATCGATAATGATTATAATAACGATGCTTTTATACGAAAATCACTGCTTCGCGACCCTGACGCGGAGAACTTTCCGAGCGGGGAGGGAGGAGAAGTGAACCAACATCACAAGAATCAAACTTCACATCGACAGCGACGACATTGCGTCCGCACAACATCACTCGTGGAGCACGGAGCCCCCAGGTTTTCCTCAAGCGCCAACCCTCAACGCACATTGCACGAACGATTGGTTCAGTAGGTTTTTTTTTGGGTGTAACTCAGCATTCCTATCACAACGATTCACCACAAGTGGTAAAAGGAGACCGTTTCATGCTTTAAAATATATGTGCATGGTTTTTTTTTGGTTAAAAAAGAACATTTTTGCATGATTACTTAAGTTATTCAACATTTTTATGCAATTTCGAATAGGTTTCATAGACCTCAACTCAAAAGTACAATCTATGGGACCGCTTGGGAAATATCTTTTATTTAATCTGATATAACTGTAAATACCAATTTTACACCATTTTTAAACAATATTCACGTGCGATGGCTTTCAATTGTCGCAAATCCTGAACAGGTGTTTTTTCTCTCTCCCTGGATCAGATTTGGACATGGTCTGTATTTTTCCGACCGAATCAGTTGCCGTAATACCACATCCATGTTTCCACAATGTCGTCATAAGCGTGGGACCCAGCTAGTACGGTCACAAATGGGTTCCAAGACGCAGTGATTTAAAATCCCACGCACACTTGTTGAGTGAAGAAGGAATACAGAAAATGACGAGACAGGTTAACCGAAAAAGAAACAACGGGGACCGGGAAAACATGAACGTCAGCTGTAAACACACCCTGCTCAAAAAGAGAAAGAAGCAACGATCATTGTAATAGTGTTATCAACACAACGCTGCACATTCAAAGATTGTATCCCGAAGACAAAATTAAAAGCAAGGACGTTTGGAGGCAGAACACCCCACACCAAAGGGAGACAGAGAAGTGAGTCACGAAGGTTGTTCATTCAGCTTTCTTGAATTAAGATTTTATTTGTTGCAGTACACGGACAGGACTGTCAGAAGGACGCAGGCAGTGCAACTGCACCGGAGCTCACGGGCCGGAGGGGCCCATGTGCCGAGCCACGAAGAGAGAAGAATACAGCCACGAGGGGGGCGGGGGGGGGTGCGGGGCTGTGGGGGAGCCCCCCCCTATTGAATTCCTTGCACCAGGGCCCATGCCAACCGTGACACAGTGCTCATTTTTAAAGAAACAACTGCGCTTTCATTTTTACCGGCACCCCCCCCCCCCCACCCCCTTCATACTTAGGTCGTCATCCACGCGAGACACTCTCAGATAAGCCGCAGGAGCGGAGGGGGGGGCGACCCAGGTAATCGTGAAATTGCCGTGCTATCGGCACTCCCCTTCCATTGGTCCCTGCGTTTCGCAAGGCGCGTTAAAGCACACGGAGCGCGCGGTATGGAGGTGATGTCGTTGACGGGGCTTCGCGGAAAAATAAATGCCGCAGGGTTTTGGCGAATGCAGAAAGTGGCACGACAAACGTGAAAGGTTCGCACTCGCACGAAGTGAATCAAATATCTATTTGCCGAAGCGTCGCACAAGGTATTGAGGGCATCGGAAACGAGACCGTGAAGGAACAAGAAGCAAGCGCCAGATAAAGTCTCGCATGAAATAATACCATTCGAAAGCAAAAATATGATCTGTTAGAGGGCATTCAGATGCTCTAAATGAAACACTACTATTTGAAAATTGAGGCTGATAGGCCCACCGGGTGAGCCAGAGCTCCGGAAGGCAGACTTCCCTATCGGCATTGGATAAATAACGCAACCTTAAAAGCCGTCACAATTCTCTTGGGTTGGGCCTCAGAGCGACCAAATTACACACACAGAGCACTACACAGAGCAGGACAAGATCGATATTATAGTTGCTGTTCACAGCAGGTACCCGGGAGTATGTAGTTTACACGATGCCTAATTGCTCAACAGAGCATTCATAATTAATATACGTCCGTATACGGTGTCAGGATGCGTTATCAGCAGGAGAAGTTCTATGTCTCCCTAATTACAATAACAATGCTAAAAATAGTTTACAAGTTCTTTGTCAACCTAATGCTGAACGAAAGCTTTGCAATGTTGCATCAGTCATGTCATGGGGGCTGTTGGGCTATACTTCCCCACCTTGGTAGGGCGTCACAGCCCCCACCCCATTGAGTGAATATTGTACATTATTTAGATTTGCTATACGCATATGTTAATAACTAACTACTATGCACACCACAATATTCGTAACTGGGCAATGGGCTACGGCTGCTTTCTATAACCTTCGGGGTCACACTGTAGGAAGCACATTTATTGCGTCACTAAGGTGGTGGCATATTTGCAAGTGTTTAGCGTGCGAGGTATAAAGCATTTTAGAACTGTGGGTTGACCATGCACAACGAAGAGAACCGGTCAACCTTCGGGCTGGAATATTTAGAGGCCTACATTTAAAACAATGCCTGTGGTAATTTTATAGAAGTAGCATGGACAAACATTCGTAGCAAACTTCAGTCACTAAATCACCGTCATCTGCCAATATGTATTAGATATTTAAACAGCCATATAGACGTCCAGGATATACGCCACTAAAATATTTGTTCTCATCTGCCAGTTGGACGCTCTTTGTAGCTATAAATGCCAAAGAACATCGAGCAATAAGTCCAGACGGATTTAAATGCAGTATTAATGTTAGCCATTTGGCGTTTCGACGGTCGATGAATATTTAATAATAATCCGCGGTTTAACTCGGCGTGTGCGTATTAATCTGTCACGCGCACGTAATCGCCGGAGCTGACCATCGCGTGGCCGCGCAAATCTGCACTCATCCCCGGTGCCGCACAGAAGAGCCGACAGCGGCGATCTGAAAATGGATGACATGCGGCGGCACGGGAGGGCTCGGCCGTGGAAACGAGCCTCCGGATTTCAGGTCAGGGTCACAACTCCTCTCAACCACGATACATCGTCACTACCCCCCCCCCACCCACTCGCGTCAGCGAGGGTGGCGAATACGCAATGGTGAGCAGCGATGTTGGGTGATAAATAGGAGCCTACTGTCTGAATTGAATGTACGATTGAATGGTCTCGCTTTGGGTGAATCGTGAATAATACATGGCTACCTGCCTGTGACCTTTGTAAGTGATTGCAAACTCGCGTGGCTTTCCACTGCGCTTTCCCTTCCTTGCCATGGAAATACCTATGGACATTTGCTGTGTCAATGCCCTTACTGAGCTTATCCCTGAAGCATTTTTCTGGATTTTCAAGGTACGGACAACTTACCGTCTCGATTTTCGCTCATGCCTGACAGATGTATGTTGAACTTTTTTTGCACCGTAGTTAGCCAACTGTGCTAATCGGAAAAGCAGAGAGGCGTTTGGAAATCAATTATTGAAGCGTTTGTCATTTGACCTTTCTTGCCACCCATAAATTGACACATGCCTTGATGCGAGGCGTGCCTCGAATTCTAACCATTGTGATTTAAATTATTGGGAAAAAATTGTCATGGGAAGGATTCAGGAGCTAAATGTGCCCGTGTTTCCGCGTAGGGTTTGGCACGTCGGAAATCGTGCTGAGCAACGTACATTACGACCCGAAAGCCGTGGCCTATGCTGATGCAGGTGTGATCCTACATTGTTGACATTTGCAAAAATTTCTAAAGCAGTTGAAGGTGTATTATTCACATTCATTGTAATGGTCCTGTCAAGCAAGGCCATGTGACCTGCAAAATATAATAATTTCAAACCACCGCCGCCGGTTAATTTACATCAAAATTGTATCTCTCTAAGGAAGAGAATTGCATTATATTTTATGAATGCTGAAACTGCAAAGGACCGGGGTTTTATTTAATTAAAGCTTGTCGTCTCTTTGTTTTTTTGCTTCTCTCAATGTCTTTATCACGTTCTTTGTCATTGCAACTCGATTTCCCCATTAAACGTTCATCTGCAGTGGAAAATTAACGGAAGGCTAAAATGCATTGCAGCAATCGATCTCACCCTACCAGTCGCACACGAGCAAAATATGGCACTGCTAAGTTATAGTTAAAGTGCTGAAATGCAATGCTGATGGTTGTGCAAGCTAAGCACGCTGCCCGCACGCATGTCAACCAGCTGATGGATTTGATGGCGATAATCACACATGGACCATTTAATCATAACCAGTGGAAATTACATAAGGACACATTGCTAACGCACACATCGCTAATGCACAGGGGTGGTAACATTGGACCCCGTGATGCGACTGAAGGATACGACATTCTCAAATTGTCCGCGAATGACATTCAACAAAAGCCATCTAATTCACAGCTGCCTGGCTGTGCTTGTGATGTTGCACTGCGGTAATGAATCTCGCCAACACTTGAGCAATGTTTGACCCTCGCTGGGGATGAACAGCATGCTACGGCTTGCAGGGAGCCGCTGCTCTGTGTGCAAGGTGTTTTCATAATAGACACGACCCTTTACTCAAATCTTCCGGGACATTATGTTGGGATGGGGATTAAGATTTTGACTGTCCAAGCAAAGGACTTGACCACAACAGCAAGTTTTCATGGTCATACCAGGCATTATAAAAGAGGCGAACGCACCGCTGCCTTCAGCCAGTTAAGAAGGGTATATTTAAGAGAGTAAAAAGACAGCATTAGACCAACAGCAGAAGTCTCATTTGTACCAGGCATTTGCTTAGGAAATCACGCATGGGCTTTTACTGCTAAGTGTGGCACATGAGCCACCTTGGCTATGCTGTCTGTTCACGAAACAGCTATGGAGGCGAACGTACGTGTCACAGCGGGAACTTTTATTTTTTTTAACGTGGAACAAATCGGGGCCACTTGCTCAGTCTCCTCAGTCGCCTGCTAAACCCATCTCTGGTCTGTCTCTCACCTCCGTCAGCGTTTGAACAAGGACACCGAGTCCGAGCTCATTTGTGGCGAATAAATCCGTCAAAACTTTGTTTTGCCAACGGCTTCGAAGAGATCTAAAAGATGGCACCGGTTGGCATAACATTTCATAGAATAAATAAAAACCCTGCTGGGGAACTCTTCAAAGATAATCGTGGCACATCTATTGTGTCTTGCATGACACTCGGCCTGGCCAGCCGCACAAAAGATGAAACCGTTGATCTACTTCCAAGTGTTATCACACCCACGATGTAGCTGCTTTCACACAAGTCACCGCCCGAAAATTGCACACTTTCAGACGGGGGCGGTGTGAAAGGACGGTGGCTCGGGTTGGCACCCGCAGCAGGCACAACACACCTCGGTGGTGTTAACACACGCCGCAGCGGTCAGGCGACACGCTGTAGCTTGGCATTGTTCAATTCACCGTGAGTGAGCACCTCCATTGTGCTGCAACGCAGCGCCTCGTTTCGCGCAGATACAAGGCCCCGTAGTGGACACAAGCAGAGGTTAAAAGTGAGCGTATCCAACTGGGCAAGTACACACACACATCGGAGTGTATAGTTTGCGCGCGCGCGCGCACACACACGCCTATCATTTCTTATATTCAGACACTTGTGCAGACACACATCCAGTTATTCATTGACACATGCACAGATCTATAGGGGAACCAGTTTGTGGCCACCTATTGAACAGGTGGCCCCTCTCGAACCTGTATCGAATGCAATAAACACACACACACACACACGGACAAACTTGCATGTGCATAAGAGCAACCCGGTTAGTTGAACAAGAACATACGCTTGTGTGCACCGTGCAATTATTAGTCAGGCAAAAACACAGCCATATGCAAATGTTCACATGTATGATCACACCTGTACACACGCACACGTACACACACTTGTAAACGCGCCGATACGCGTACAGCGGTTATGCATACACTGGTACGTTAGAAGCATCATCATCATCGCCATCACCGTCATAAACACGAGTCGCATCGGTCTTGCAGCCTATTCGTACAATGTGTCTCAAGGCGAGCTCCTGGGGTCAGTACAAATAGGAACCATACGAAGCGGCCATCCTCGACAGAACAATCCAAGCGTATACGCAAAGACAAAGGGAAAAGATCCCTGGTTATATGCACACAGATTGATGTGGGGTGGGGGCGGGGGGGTGGGGCAAGTGCTAGCAGGGATCACCTATTAATGCCAGCACGGAGGACAACCTGGTGGTGCAGCCAGTATTACACCCGGCCGCGTTTGTCTCCCCAGTGCTGATGCTTACATCCCGCCCCAGGTGCCCGTGTGATGATGCACAGCTCACCAGGGGGGGGGGGGGGGCAGTGGCAATGCACACCTGTAATCCAGCACGGCGGAGGTGAGGGTTGGTGGACCGTACACAGATGTTGTGAAACTCCCTTCCCGTGGGCGTTGAGGTGCCATACCCCGGCTCGCCAGGAGAAGGCATCTGTATGGCAAGTGGACTAATATCCATCTGTTTCCATCTGTACGGGGATATAGTGTTGCCCCCTTGCATGTGCAGGTTTTCTGTGGGTGTTCCGGTTTCCTCCCGGTTGCATTATAAACACTTTTAAATTGGCTGAAAACATCTTAAAATTAACACCCAATGCAGGACCCTCCTGAAAGAGATACCTAGGACTCTTATGTATCCCTGGTTAAATGAATAATTATTGATGTTAGGGTAGTTCTGTGAGCACTCGCCGCTGTTGTTAGCAATGGCTGAGAATAGAACCGTGGTCCCCAGGATTGTGGTGCAGTGCACTAACTACTGCTCACACACCATATACATACGCTCACAAAGATCGCCCATGTAGCCTACACAGACCCCTGGGGTGCTGTTAGCAAGCACCTATAAAGGCCGTTACGGCACACAAGGGGGTGGTGTGACCAGCACTAGGCTTGGCTGGTAATAGAACTCGTACATCCCGGTTCGAAGTGCACAGCGCTATCCACCAGAGCACCACTCCCCGTGCACTGGCGTGCACGTGCGCACACGTATGGCAGTGAAATGCGCGCGAGCGAAGGTGAGCGATCGTCGCACGTACCGTGGTCTCGTCCTCGTGCAGCACCTGGTCGTAGCCGCTCAGGGCCACACAGAAGATGATGGCCGTCACGTCCTCAAAGCAGTGGATCCACTTTTTCCTCTCCGAACGCTGTCCCCCCACGTCAAAAAGCCTACAGGGAGGCACACCACCGCCGCCGCCGCCGCCGCCGCCACCGCAATCATCAATAAGGGGAGATGGTAGGGCATCTCGCGGTTCAAATCCGTCGGGCCGCTTATGTGACGCACCCTAATATGTGTATTGCATAAGCTGTACGTTGACCTTTTTTAAAAACATAATGTACATTTGCATTAAAATTGCGGCTAGCCAGAGTTTTCAGATAGCCGGACCAGTGCTCCCGAGATGTTAACTACATCGCCAGGTATACAGGAGGTTGTAGGTTCGATCCCAATCTTGATATCTGTATATTTGGAGTTTGCATGTTCTCCCTGTGGTCACATGGTTTTTTTTACGGGTCCTCTGGTTTTTGCTTCCGCATTTAGAAACATGCGTTTTGAGTATATGGCTGCTATACATTTCCACGTGATAAGCCACTTCATTGAGCTATCACTTGTGGCCAGGGTGCTTCTGAAAAGGAGCTGTAGAGCATATTGGTCCTTACCTGGTAAAATAAAAATAGTTCAATTAAGTCCGCTTAGCTGAGTTTTTACTGGCGTGTCAATCCACAGAGAGGTCATCTGTGCACTGAACCCACTTGTATAGCCAGCTGGCCACCTTGCAGCCCTTACACCAGATAATCCTTGGTGGTCACTCATCCACGTACTGCCCAAAATCAATATTGCTTAGCTTCTGAGATCCGATGAAATCGGGAGCATTCAGGGTGATTTAGTTGTTAAGTTTGAGTATTCTGCGGCTCATTGCGGTGGTGTCACTAACGTTATTAATTCAAGCTGCCTGAACCCTAAGCCAGCTGCCCCTGTGAGCCTGAGCTCAGGGCAGCAAATACGTCACAACTTGGTCTGAAACGGATTTCACTTGCATCCATTTTGTTGAACTCAGACCATCTGGAAGTTATGATAAAAAAAAACCAACATTTTTTGCAAACCATTTTTCTAGTTTTTTTTATGTATAAAAAACGACACAATGAGTATTGGGTAAAATGAGAATCATGTATACACTGTGATTAAACAAGTCAGAGTGTCAAGCAAATTTATCCGCAGAGGGACACATTTTTTTGACCCTGGACAAATGAGTGTGTGATCTGATGATGCGTGACTAAGATTTGAACAGGCGGCCCTGTCTGACAAGCCCGTTGTGCACTCTAACCATCTCTGCCACCGAATAAAATCACTGCAGTGGATAAGTGTCGATGGAGGTGAAGGTATGACAATGGCACTTAGAAATAATGTCACGTTATGTCCCGTTTCCAAGCATTTATGGCACATTATAGAATACCATCTAAGAGTTATGAGTTGCTGAATTTTAAAATCAAGTAACACATCTAGATTTATTATTACCCCTACTTTTCACTTCTCAGACTCGAGATCTTTATACACTGCACATATACAGGCTTTAAATTACAATACATTCATGTGTCTGTACTCTGTGCAATAATACTATCAACTGAAATTCCTTGCACACATCACTGCCGCTGGCAGGGCCTCCACGAGACGGAGTGATTAGAGAGCCCCTCAAGAGGATTTTTTTTCGGCCCATTTTCCCACGCTGGCCAGACGTTTTGGAAGAGGTGTGATTACCCACACTTCATCCCACCACACGTGACCTGCAAATTCATTGCGTTGTACCCATTTATACTGCTCGGGAGACAGAGGCAGAGGGATTTTTGATCCTTGCTTAATTGTTTCAACTGTCAAGCCGGGGGAACAAAGTGGTGGTGACCTCTGGACTGGTCGTCCAATGTGCGAATCGTTACACTATTGCTAAATCTGAAAACAATTAATAAAACAATAATACTATTCAATATTAAGTGAAAAGCTTGGGGCTGTGATAAATCAGTTTATCCAGACGCTGTTTCATGTGTAATGGTTATTAAATTGGAGAGTGGTTATATTATTGCAAAAAAAAAAATCTATCATGCCAAAAAAGAGTGAGATTTTTTTCTTGAATGGGAGGAAACCAAATTGTTAGCATGCACGCACACGTGTGTCGTGCACGACAGACAAGACACGATTTCGCATTAATACACTGCCAGTGCGAACCTATTAATCCGTAGATATGTAAATGCATTCTGAATTTTTTTTTTTTTCACGTTCTTTTTCGTTTATGATCATTTGCAACTCACCATTTAAAAAAACAGATTATCTACTTTTAAATACACACGGGACGTTTTCCGGAGCTCAAAAGCAGTGTGAACTCATCTCCTATCTGCACGATGAGCAGGACAGAACAAATTAACAGAAAGGACCTTCATTTGAACATAAAAACCCAAATAGAGATTTGCTAAACCATGCTTATATTGTGAAACGTAGAGTATAAGCAGGTAGGTCGTTTAGTTTATCACCCATAAACATCTGCAAATTTGACACTGGTCGGGAGAGCACACTCCCACAGAATGCGCATATAAAGTCGATTCGTAAGCCTGATGACATGACGTAGCTTTGATGAGCGACAAATCCTAATGCTAATGGAGACCGATCTAAAACAGGGTCCAAGTGAACCAGGCGTCCTCACGTGAAACGGAGCGCCGCTGTGCACCCGCAAATCGCTCGCGAACGACGCCCGCCCACGGCACGTTCTTGAGCTCCCAACGTTCAATCGCTCAAGCGAGAATCGGGCACATTTTTTAAAGCGAAGAAAACTCACCCCCCTTTAGCCATCCCTGTTTTTGTTCCCCTGTCTCCCACCCCTGTCTCCCTCCCTTTACCCCCCTCTCCCCACCATTTCCCCATCTCCCTCCACCCCGTTATGTTGGTTATCTTACCCGCGGTCCCCACCTGGGGCGGAGAGCCCAAATGTTCCCCCCTTCGTAAAGCCGCACCAATTTCACCAATTTCGAAATTTTCTTCGTGGAGTTCCTGTTCCCCCCCAAACCCCCCCCCCTCCCCACCGTACCGGTGATTTGTACTGGGCTTGTGTTATGTTGAAATAATTTTTCTAAAATAAATTCAATAGAAGACGACTACTCGGTTTGAGTGCTGGTGCTATTCCCATTTAGAAGTGCCCGCCCGATGCGTTTAGAGCGTGCGTGCGCTCACGCCTTGTGACGTCATCTGCGCCGGCCGCGACGATCGATGTGACACGCGCAGCGACAGCTAACAGCGCCCGTTGTTGTCGCCGCTCCCGCGGAAAGGCCGCTAATTTTGAATGAATATAGTCAAGAGATCATGCGTGCCTCTCAGTGGCGGGAGGAGGGGTGGAAATGGCGAATGACTTTGGCTGCGGGGAGATCTGCGCGAGGAGTTTATATATTTCACAATATCTCTTTGTTCTGCGGATATGAACGGAGAGTTGGCATTGTGACCTGCAGCGTTGGGCGATTTTCCCAAAGTTCAGGGTTCACTCGTTCGAATCCCAATTCATTTCTGTGAGAATTTGATGAATGAATGTTGAAAAATTCCATAGCACTGTTCACGAGAACAGGCCAACATGTTCTTCCGGAATGGGATCCACAATACATCTACTACGGTATTTGTGCAATTGAGCGCTCATCGGTGCACGTGCGATCGTGTGTGTGAATTTGTGGGGAGTGGTGCGCAGTGGCTAGTGCGCTGCACTACGAACCCGGTGACACGAGTTGGATTCCCGCTCATGGCCAACGCCAGTGATGATTATCTGAACCGGTCCAGGGCCTCCTCTAGGTTCAATCGGCCTCAAATGAGTACCTGGTGCATTGTGCAAATGTCGCTGATCAGGAGACCCGGGCATGGTGCTGGCCACCCACCCCGTCTTGTGCCGTGCCGAACTTCACTAGTTGCTCGCTAACAGCACTTGCCCCAACAGTCTGTTATGGTCATATGGGGGATCTTTGCCTTTGCGTGTATGTGGATCAGCTGACCGGAAGTGCAGGTTTTTGAAGGTGAAGTGCGTCTCCACGATGCCAGTGGTCTTGACGCGTGTCCGCAGGATGTCTTGCTCTGTGGGCTGGTAGCTCTCCGCCCCGATACGATCCAGGCTGTCTAGGTAGCTGTGGCGAGCACGCGACACACGCACACAGTTACAGGTCAAGCTACGGCCTTGAAAACGCTCGCTCGCAGCGCCAACTGCTGGCGGAAGGACCTCAACTGTAGGGAACTCTAAGAGCTCTAAGAGTGCCTCTCCGTAGGATGTGATGTTCAACTCCTCTTCCACGCTGGACAGATATCTTAGAAGAGGTGGAAGTGCGAACCAGCGACCTCTGGATTAATAACCATGATACCATGGCAGTATTCGCACACACACACACAGTATAAATGGTTAAATCAGAAAATGTAATAATATTACATGCATCATGTAAACAAATCTGTTGAGGTCATTTTTTTGGGATTTGTGGATTTGCAAGAATGAAATAGACCAAGTCGAGTCCCTGCTGTAATCGAGCTTTCGAGCAATCGAGCCATCGAGTGCTGGGGTTGCGCTCATCCTTATTGGTGGAAACATCATATTTCTCCAGCCATGGTCAACCTCTCCCCAGCAACATGGCACTGTTGACTTCCCGCACCTCCGATTAGCGCGGGTCGGCTACGTACGGCGCGGAAGGAGTTCGGCGCGCGTACAGAGCGAAATGCTGGACGGCGCGATACCCCTCTGGCTCCGTACGTTGTGAGCGAGACGCGAACTCACTATTTGGCGGAGTCGTTGAGCTGGTACTCTCGTGCTCGGTTAAAGCACTCCTGCATGCCCGAGTCGTTCCACAGACGCTTCATGGCGCCCAGCAGCTCGGGCGAGTATGGCTCCGTGTCTTCCATGCGGCTCACGACGTCGCACACCATCTTGGCGTCCGCCTGCGCAGGGAAACGACAACAAGAGCGGCGTTCGTGCTGTGAGTTCCTTCGGAGGCTTCTTGCCAGTTCCACTATTTCGGACGCACGTGTCGCACGCTTTGTTATGCACTGCATGTGGAGCTTCTTTCGCACCGTACGTGGGCCAATCGTGCGAATCGGAGGTGGAGGCTGCAACCTACAGAAATGTGAGTGTTCTTGATTGGCACACATATACGATTTGATGCGCGTATCTCATAGTCCAAGAGCGAAACATTAAATACACTTGAAAAGGACAAAGGTGCACATTGTCTGGCTAATAATACCGTGGCTATCTCTGTTGCACAACTTTGCCAATAAACAAAAAACGTCTCCCAACCTGCATTAGCGCAACGCACACGATGGTGTGATCCCAATTAAAGGGCGAACACCTGCGGAGTTAAACAGGCATCTGAGGTGGTAGAGGTGGCAGATGTGGCAGATATACAATTTGGAATCTCCAGTGTTGCGCACAAATGAATTACCGATCAGAGTCACTCAATTGCAAAGAAGGCCCTGTCCCTGGCAATTATTTAGAAGGTCACCAAACTTTGAGAAGACAACTCACAGACCGTGTGAATTCGGCTGAATCACAATTTGATGTAAAAATGCACGCATCTCCTGACAAAATCTATTCTTTTGGCAAGCGGTCCAGCCATTACATAGGACAAGAAAGTGGCACTCATTTCATTGACCCAGAGAGACGATAAAAAAGTCAAATTCCGACCGAGATTTCAAATCCGCAACTATTTGATTGCATTTCTCAAGCACTCATAGCCAGAGCCCCGTCAGGCAGGATGGCGAATGTACGCGTCAAACAGAATCACTGGTCGCACAGCGCACACGCCGCTTACGACCAAGTTAACGACTCTTCCTCTTGCACGCGGCCCTAATGAAGCCACAACCTCAACACTTAAGCATCACCTCTATTCCCACGCTCTTCTCTCAACCCCCTCGCCTCTCCTCACCCCCCCCCCCCCTTCGCAGCTCGGGGGAGAGAAGGGTTTCATGCGCCCGCCCAACTCGCCGGTTAAGTTATCAGGAGTGCAGGCCTTCAGCTAACAAGTCGCCCTCGCCTCGAGGTCAGATTAATCCAACGGCACTGGGCCGCGCGACGCCGGGTCGTGACCCAACTCAGCCTGGAAGCGGCACGGGGAGCGAACAGTCAAATGGGTCAGGACCCGAGTTGGAACAAAATAGGCCAGATGTTTCTGAGTGTGTTTATTTATTTGTAAAAGATTAAGGTTGACGAAATAGCCTCGCAGTTAAGGTAGCCACAGCTTGCCACCGAGGCGGATGATTGCAACGGTGTAGTGTTTCCAGTGGTAATTCTGACTGATAATTATCAGTGATTATAATTATGGCTGATATTCCTACCAATATGAAAATAAAAGAACCCCCCCCACCGTCACATGATTTACAAGAGCGAGTGGTTCTGTTCTGCTGTCATGGCCCCAAATATGGAAAAAACATTGCAACTTGAGCAACAGGTTCAGTATTAAAGTGCACAACAATTAACAGTCGTGAAATTCTGGTATTAAATATCTTTTGGCGCAAAGCAATGATTCACGTGTATGCCGCATAAAATAGTAAAGGCACAGCACTGTAATTGCTTGCTCACAGCACTGCTTTCACACTGATATGGCCAAACATCTTGAAAGAGGTGGGAACTACCCATTAGTTCCATCACACATGACCCGCCAATCAACTAAATGTGGTGTGCCCATTTATACTCTCGGGGCGGACGAAGGTCGGAGGGCATTTTAAAAAACGCTCCACCGCCGTTTCAACTGCCACGCCGGCAGATCGAATCGAACCGGTGACCTCTGGACTTTGCAAGTCCAAGTGCACTATCACTTCATGGTCACCTCCCACCTACTGAGCGTCTTCCGCTTGATTGACGAAGGCATCTTATTGTAATCTGCTTCGGAGGCAATAACCCGACTACTTGCATGCAAACGACAGCGCCTTCCCTCTCCCCGAACCGTACCGCCCCGGCGAGGTCATGCGCAGCCTCCCGTACACCTCTCCCTCCCCCGAACAGCCGTGGCCACTCCATCTCACCGCATTTCCGCACCACTCCCACCCTCCGAAACCCCCATCACCTCTTGACACGCCGCTCTGGCAGGTGGCGAGTAATGAAGATGTAAAACAGCACAAAAGCAATTTCGTGGGGTGGGTGGCTTTATACAGTGGTATTTTCCTGTCGGAGCCAACCAACCGATCAGACCGTAGGCAGGCTAACGACAACACCATGTTGCTTCCACTGTCAAAATTATTTTTCTATTGTTGACTCTCTTTCCTGCTCAGATGTTGCTTTCATAGCCCCTGTCCTGAAACACCGCTCAAAATCCTGGCATCGCCTTGCGATTTGCTCGAGGGTTCAAACACTCCAGGTTTTGTTGCCAATCGCATTCGGGTTCACACTTATTGTTGCATCTGTTGCCTTAACTTTACAAGGATGCCCTCCCTTGCCCTCCACTTTACCAGAGTGATTCCCACATTCAGCCCAAACGCCTAAAGTAAAATATACAACCCAAGGGATGCCCTATACATCCCAGCGCTCCCTGCCAAGGAAAAATACATTCCTTTTGAAACTATGGACCTTGTGTTCAGCCAAAGGGTTTCCTCCTAAACCCAAACACCTCCTCTCCTTGAATTAAAGAGGCTCCCTGCTCAACGAAACCCCTTCGAGATCAGCCCCAAATCCCACCTGCTCAAAGGGTCAATTACGTTACTCAACTCGAGGTGCTCCAAATGTTTGATTTGCACACTTCTCTGCGTAGTTGGCTCCTGACCCCAGCAATAGTCCACTTATTCACTCATCGACCCATACCCATTGCTCCTTGATTGTACCATCTACTGCCAAACGTGCCCAATGCCGTGAGGATACCCGTGCCCTCCAACACACGTCGGGTTTTAACCACCGTGCCTCGCCCGTAAGCCCATGACAGGAGTCGGCGGGTGTCGGGATGCAGCGCTCCCTATTGTCGCGTGAGCTCGCTTTGAGCCCTCTCGTGCCTGTGCGCGCCATTTCAGCGTCACAATCTTCAAAAAAATATATTTCTGGAAAGAGGCCGTATCTGCACACCGCACGTTCGATATTTCAGCGTGACAGCTTAACAGCACTTCTCACCGGCGGTGGCACTCGGTGTCATGAAGATGACTCTGCTACATGAACTGGCGAATGAAAGTGGGAGTGTGAAGTCTGAATTCAGAGGCAGTAGGATTTGAGAGCGATGGGGATGAGAAGGGGTGGTTGGGGTAGTGGCTGATTGCGTAAGTGGCTGGGACAGTGGCTTGGTGGCTGAGATAATGGCTGAGTCAGGGGCTTTGTGGGTTAGTGACCAGGTTAGTTGAATAAGTTAGTGGCCTGGTTAGTGTTTAAGTTGGAAATTGTGTTGGTGCCTAAACTAATGGCAATGTTCGTGGTTAGACTGGTAATTAAGTTAGTGACTGAGTCAGCAGCTTTGCTGGTGAATGGATTCACGATTAAGTGGCTTGGCTCGTGGCTGAGTCAGTGGCTTGGTCAGTGTGTGCCTTCGTGTTCGGCTCAATGTCTTTTTCCCCAGCAGACGGCTAGGAGGTGGATTTGGATTTCACAACGCAGAGCGCCCTGCCTTGGGTCACCACCACCACGGTCACAGTGAGCTGTAAAGTGCCGTTGTGCCGTGCACCAACTTCAGAGAGCATGCGCTGCGGGCACTGAAGGTCATTTTACAGAGCAGGTGGTGACAGTGCCGGTGGGGGGGGGGCTACTGACTGGCACTCTTGCGAGAGATGCAGAGAGGTGTGGATCGGGGTAGCCGAGGACTGTAACAGACGAATGAGAGCTTTAAAAAAAAATTTGACGCTCAAGCAAATTTACGCGGTGAGAGGAGGGGTGCGAGAGGGGGGAGGGGGGAGGGGGGCCGGTTGCTATTTTGGCAAATTAATTAAAAACAATCAACAAAGAGGCACGCGATGGAACGGGGGGGGGGACGTGACGGGAGGGGGGGGGCAAGGTGAGGGAGACGCAACGACGTGAAGAGGATGAAGGAAGACGGAGAGTCTGAGAGAGAGAGGGGGGGGGGGGGCACGAGGAAGGGGAAGCATCGGCAGCGGAACGTGTTGAGGCAGATGTGGCAGACAGACGGACAAATAACAATGGAAAATCGTAGCAGCAACAACAACAACAAAACAAATAAAGAGAGATCAGCAAGATAGAAAATAAGCGGTAAAAAGGAAATGAGGGGAGAAAGAGAAGGGGGAAAGAGAGTGGTTGGGAGGAGGAGGAGGAGGATGATGATGATGAAGGGCAGCGGTGATGGGGGAGGGAGGGAGGGGTGGGACAGCGGAGAGCAAGATAATGGAGGGAGATGGAGAAACAGCTTGCAGACGTAAGCAGTCGTCTAGGCAACCAGCATCTCATTCCGAGCAATGGGCTCGGCTCCCCTGCTCCCCCACGGCACGGACGCTCGACTCGCTAGCGAGCGTGCGTGCGCCCTAAGCGTTAAAGACGACCACATCTCCCGTTAACAACAGGCTGTCGGGGCAAGTTTGCATGTTCGCGAGCAGCAACCTTTGTGATGGCCGGCCACTGTTGGCACACACACACGAGGTGGTGGTTGGATGATGGGCAGCAACCACGAGCTGTTACGCTACCGCAACCCACATGCACAGAGAGAGACACGGATACATGCAATTACAACAACAACCGCCGCTATTCGCTACAAAGTGGCGGTGACGTCGCTTGTGCCAGGCGATGTGCACGTTGAGGCCACGTGAAGTGTCGAACATCCGCTGGCAGGTCATGGGACAGACCCAGGTGGTGCCATGGGTCGACTGACTGAGATGACTGGCTGATGCACCACCTGTTGCCCCCCTTCTGTGCCAACAAAGAAAAGGCAGTATTTGACATGTTTCCTGTCAACATACAGATGGGAGAAGACAATTTGAACACACCCAAATATAACGCGAAGAAATTCATTAGATTTGGGGAGGGGGGAGGAGCACAGCTAAACATAGTTTTTTTTTTTAAACTCACGAGGAATATAAATAAACGAGTGCTTTACGAAACAATGGCTTCATCTCGTTAAGAGAGGGTTAGCAGTCCTCACACGCGCTAATCGGATTAGCGCTGTGATGACATGCCTCTCCGGCGTTACGTGGGAGGGATGTGGCCCTAATTGCGATTCGTCTCTCCAAGGCAACGGCCAAGTGGTCGGTGGGCTCGTGGCTTGGCCAAAAAAACTCAAAACCGCTCGTCTAAAGTGCTCGCCGGAGCTCGGAGAGAGCTCGGAGAGAGCTCGGAGCCCGAACCGTCGGCTAGGAACACATCTTCCCGCGTGCCGACACCCAAAGGGCTCGAAGAGGGCATTGATAAATGATCAATTGACGCACGCAGCTCTTTGAGATGCGAGAGAACGTGTCCAATGCGGGTACGTACACTCGTTATTCCATTCAGGGATTGGTATTATCTACTTCCAGGCTATTTGAGAATATCGTTACATTCCACTTCTAGTGATCGGTATCTAAACTACAGGCCCCCAAAAATATTTGACACGAATGAGAGCTGCAGAATAGGTACGCAGATGATGCGTCTCCATATGTGTCTCTCTACGCTCAAAATTAAAAATATTTTTCAACACAACCCATCAACCCCATGGTCTTCTGGGAGTGCATCATTTCAGCAGCATTGATTCAGTATAAACAGGGTACTTGGTAATTTTATCTAAATGACACGAGACACGGTTAATTGGTCATTTGTATCTACATGACATTACTCCAGTAATTTGTAATTTGAATGTAATTTTGCATTGCACAGACGGATGGTGTTAAATACATTCACGAAATCTCTAGATTAATTGCACGTATGCACAGACACGGTGCTACGTGGAAAGGTGGAAGAACCCCTTGTGCAAAATGCATTGGGTCCTGTCATTGTGGATTGTGGGTAATACATTAAGGTGGATTGTGAGTAATACATTAATAAAGACACGACGTAAAATGGCACAACTCCTTCCAGAGGTCACCGCTTAAACATTAAACGCAAGTTGCTCTAAAACGTGGGTCTCGAGGGAAGCTGATGGTATAAAATACTAAACTTTATACAGGTACGTGCTGAAAGATCTTATCAGGGAATGTACTTAATGCAATCGCCTATTAAAAGCACTGCGCCACAAAAGGGGTCGTGTTTTGTGTTTCCAGTGACGATGACGAGCACTCATTTAGTTGACCTTGGGGTGGGCCATACGATTCAGATACCTGAGCTAAAAAAAATTAACCCGTAAAAACAAAGTTTTTCACTATAAATCCTTTATATGCGTGGCGGCTAGAGTCCTCTCGTTCTCTGGCTTGAGATGGCTGCCACCTATGGGTCAAATGATTGCCTGCCACCATTAAGCAATTGGTAATTAAATATATATATTTTTTCCCTAAAAAGTGTAAAGTTATGGAAAAAAAATTTCACGAAAATAAATTGTCACGCACAACGAGTCTGTGTGCAAAATGTCAGCTCGATTGGATCACGGAAAGTGGGTTAAAAAACGACCGAAAGATTTGCACGGTCGTAAGCGCGCAAGCAAGCAAGCAAGTGAACTTAATATAAAGGATTTAAAAAATACCCCCCCCTCTCCTCCCATAACAATAACAGTCTCATAATCTGGTCCAACCCATGTAAGACTAGGCTCTAAGGAAAGCTGTCTCGGGTGTGGACCAATCAACTTCAAGGACAGTGCACATTATCAGAGTTGTGTTTTTTGTTTGCATTATGACTGCAGGTATTGTGGTCTATGTAAACATGACTCCTTGTAAAAAAAAGGTGTCAGTTTTGTTGCCAGATAGAAGGATAAAAAACCAATTATCATATTTTTACTGGCAAATGAGGTTCCAATGGAATAACAGTCTCATAACAGAGTGACGGGTGTGGAGATAAAAAAAAATATAGATATAATAATTGTTTGCGCGTCAAAATTCCAATGCAGCCTGTTGACGTCTGTGTATTTACCACTGGCGTTGTGCAAAGCGAGGTCTTGAATCTGGGCCCACTCTTAATCGTAAGGGGCAGCGTGTGAAACACTCGACCATTACTTTGCATACGTACGCACCCCGCGAGTGTAACGACGCATCGATTCGTCAGTTAAAATTTATTCTTGCCCTAAAGATATGCGCATCGAATCGTGAGCGTGAAAATCTATTATTTTCAATGCATATGCGTTGCATGCCTGTAACGGCGCTACATTGCACAACAATCATACTGCTATTAAATTAGAAATAATAATGAGCCTAGAATGTCTGTGTGTCCCGCACGTGACGTCACTTCACGTCGAACAGCCCCCCTCATTAATAATCATGAACAGGTGACGTCCTCCACATGGGCCCTCCCCCCCCCATTAATAATAATTAGCGGGTGACGTCACTTCACATGGGAGAGGGGCGAGGCGCCTCCTCCCCCCTCCTCGGCGTCAACTCACAACCCTCACTACAAAGGCAGAACCCTCACGTCACGCGATCTCCGTAACGCTGTGGAGACATAGAAGTAAAAAGGACGTCATGATGAACAAGGGATTATAACCTTAAAATGCAATAAGTCCGTGTCACCGCGGCCTTACAAATTGCACACGAATTGATGCAATGAATAGCACATCGCGGTCTGCTTTTCGCTTGCAAGTTTCAGATTTACTGCAATACACCCGTCCGTGGACGGGCAAAAGGCGAGTTAAAAATAATCTATGCCTGGCTGGCTGCTAGTTGGTTTCCTCCCCCCCCAACAATAACTCTGTTGTTTAGTAGTTTCAGGCCGTTGCCACCGAAACGAGCTGGGTAACTAGCTAAACGAGATTTTCTGTGTAACAAATAAACAATTAATTGAATTCAAACGATGGAAGAAGACGTGTAATATACCGTATGTATGCATGTTCAACTTCTTTCGCACCGTACGTGGCCAACTGTGCAAGTCAGAGGTAGAGACGCCGAGTACGTGGGAGTGATGGACACAGAATACTGACACGGTTTATTTAAACCCGCTCTAACTTTTCAATTTGTGCTCCCATTAATGTAATTATTTTGCCAGAATATTATTTTAAAGACTAGAGAATATGAAGAGCTAAAAACCTTGCAATACATATTATCTTAGAATGTTATTACATAAGCAGATTGCTTTCAGTGCTGCGAGTATAGCACTGTGAGATGAGTGTGAAAATTACAGCTGTCTCATATTTTCCTTTGCACAGCAATTGGTCCTCAACGACTGTTGATGAATTACACTAATTGTTGAATCGAAGTGCGACCACAAATTCATCAAACTATATGGTGGGCGAATAGTTACATGGCTGATACACATGTCAATGATATTCACCCATTTCCTTTTATAGGAATACGAAAGACTCCCCTGTATAGGCAAGTGGTGTTAGCGAGCACCTATGAAGGCTAGCACAGGTCACGAGGGGAAGGGTGGCCCCACACCAACACGCACCGCGCCTTTGTCTCTCCAGTGGCGATGTGTACACACTGCACCAGCTACTCATGTAAGGCTGAGTCGACATAGGAGAGGCCCTTGGACCGGTTCAGGTATTTGTCACCGATGTTGGCTGTGAGCGGGAATTGAACTGGGGTCCCTGAGGTCGTAGCGCAGTGCATAAACAGCACATGCGTGTATGCACTGCACAATATTAAATGTACCTCTAGGATCCACACATGCACACAGACACACACACCTCCCTTCAGCAGGTATATAAGCCAGCATAAAAACATCCCTGCCATTTCAAAATTAGATTATTGTATTGTACTTTTCATTGGAGACACGCTGAAAAGCTGCAAAATTATTACATACGGATCATTGATTTGTACGAAATTGTATTTAATATAATTACTTATGTATCATTACATTTTTTTTTATTCTAATCAATTGTTTTACTTTTATAACAGTGTTGAATGTAGCAAAAAATTCATTGCATGACAGAAGTCAGTTGTGTGTTTGGAGACAGCAAAAAAAAAATCTATTTTAGTTTTATAACGCAATCCATCGTGAAAACGTATGATTCCACATCTTCCATGAACATTCTTCTTCTTTTCTGCAGCGATAACTTTTTAAAGTCATCAACATCCCACTGCTCGGGCGGTGACGCGGCTCAGCGGCAGAGCGCTCGCCACTCTGTGCAGAGGTTCATGGTTCGTATCCAGCGCCTGGTATATTTGGAGTTTGCATGTTCTCCTCGTGGTCGTGTGGATTTTTCTCTGGGTGCTCCGCTTTTTCGCTCCACGTTTAGAAACATGCGTTTAGAGTAGTTGGCTTACATACATTTCCACGTGATAACCCACTTTGTTGAGCGATCATTTGTGGCCAGGTCGCTTCCGAAAAAGAGCTGTATCGCTCAGTAGGCTATACCTCGTAAAATAAAAAATAATTTAGTTGAGTATTCACCATATTCTTCGCGTCTTTCACCATAATAATACTCCGCGCCATCTTCACAGTGGACGCAAAGATAACCTGACGCCATCCTTCAAGGGTTAGGCCATTGTGTGCCGGTATTCAGGTCCAAATTTTGCCAAACTCTAAAACTGCCCACAAATTATTCAACTGGGATAATACGGAGCAATCATCGTTTGCTGCTTGCAGACTAGTAACTCAAGGTCATCCTTGCAAATTAGACTTATCCTGGTCTCTTGGGTTTCTCACACGCCATGTTGATACTGACACCACACACAAACTCATCGCATCCCCGTGGACTATTATGGTCTGTACTCTTTGGTTCTTTCGGTAAAGTCACGTAGGTATAACACAAGCGTCCGTCATCAGGTGGCTCTGCACAAATCAACATAAATATGTTTTAGTCCGTCAGCTTGTTGGCGTTGCAGACCAATGCAGATGATCATTTCTGTGAGCAAATAAACTCTGAAGCGGTTTTGACATTCTTGGTCTCATCAGCAATCAGACTTTTGGTAAACAAATCCTGCTGGATGACCAGATGTTATTGACAAGGGCATGCCACTGAAATACATTTTCCATCAACACAAATGCCACGTTATTATCTTGCTCACAGAAACTGCCACTGCAGAGTGACATACGTTTCTCATGTAGGAAGAGAGTTCACATGAACGGCGACCAATTGAATGTCCACACCCTGTGCAGCATTTGTGCATGGTGTTCCTCTACTTTTCTAACGATGTACAGGTATTATTAATCTCATGTACAATCTAGATTTGAAGTTTTCGTGACTGCAGGGATCCATACTCAATCTCATGTACGTTTACTTATTTACGGGGTACAGTAAAACATCTTCCCATGTTTAGAGCACATTTCACAGATTTCTGTAAGCTCCCACGTATCCGCCTATCCTCAAGTGCCCAGCGAGTTGCATACACGACGTTTTATCGAATACAAGGACAGTATTGCCGCAGTGCCAAAACAGAACCGCGTGCCTTGTAAAGTAAGACTCATTTTAGACTGCACGGCTTGTAGTAACGGTTCAGGAATATTAATGGTGATGCGGACGAACACATTTTTTGCTTACATAGAATGTAAAAACTCATTATTCGCATTTTGCGTTACCCAGCAGTGACCAGAGCTACAGTCATTGTGCACAAAGCCTGGCATCATATTACTCACAAGGGCCAGGGAAGGGACTTAATAAAATGATGCCAAGGCAGCTTTGCTATTGCTGTTCTCCGCAGTGACTAATTTACGGCTACAGTGCATGAACCCGTCCACCTCTGATTTGAAAGAACATTACTTGGTAGAAGATTGTGCTATATTTTATACATACTAATTAATTTAATAAGGACAAAGTCAGTGATGATGGCACAGTAACGGGAGCCTAATTTGTGAAAAATATCCTTTAATAACTCCACATTGCATTTCAAGAAAATCTACTTGTGCCAAAACATCAAGACCATGGCTTTAAAGAAGTGCTGCACGGAGGCTGTTATATTTCATTGGTATATGATGGCGTTTGCATACCTGTCAACCCATACAGTTTACCCCGTATTCTTGTGCAGGGAAATTGAGTTTTCAGGTCCATACGGCGCACAGCCGTTTCAATACGGGCAACAAATAGTTTTCTCTATTTGTTTGTGTTTCTCCCTTGTGATGGGACTTTATAGGATGAACTTTGAGATTTATAAGGGCACGGGTTTGACCAATAAGGTCTGAATTGGTCTGTAATAAGGTAGGGTACTGATAAGGGGTGGACAGGTACGCGTTCTTTTTTTCATTCAACCTGGCCGGCTAGCATTCTGCTTAAAATGCAAGTGGATCGTTGGTCACCGCAGCCTACCCCCCCCCCCCCTCCAGGGTTTGTAAAATAATAAACATTTTGTGAGAAGCCACCAGTGGTTTTCCTCCGAAGAGAATGGCCTCTGCCGTTGGAATGTAGAACTTCCACCACTCGGAGACGAGCGTTGCCCAACGCGCATTTGATTGTGTGATCTCTGCCCACAACTAACGAATGCGATGGCAGGCAGCACACTCGCTGCATAACACCGTCCGTAGATGGCACGACTTTTGACTTGTGTCATGCTGTGAAATAAATATACGAGACGTCCCGAGCATCAGTCTAGGTGGATGCTTTGGTTAGGCCTAGGACAAGGAGTGACAGTCGGACACGATTTGTTCATAAGCAATTTGACAGCAGGCAGGAAAGGGACTGCACCAAAGGCTCCCCAGGTGTGATGCAGATCGCTCCTCAGTCACGGCACTTTGTATTTTCATCAAAATCTAGACGATGGCTCGGTTTGTTAAAAAACAATTTGAGTGAATAAACAAACGATGAAAGCACGAATCCCATAAATCTGTCCACAACTGCCACTGCTGCCAGTGGAACAAAACCGGGACAGATTGTGTGTTTTTATAAAGCTCACCCTTTATTCGCATGCCTCTCCCCATTGGGGGAAAAAAAAAACCCGCTCTGTTGTAATCTTCTCTGACAGATGTCCACTGGCCCCCATCCATCCCCTCTCCTCCATCGCTCGCATTCGTATGCCCCCACTCCCTAATGTTTCTTCGCTCCCTCTACCCTTCCATGTCAATCCCTCCCCACAACCACTGGCCGCCTGCACCCCCCACCATCCACTTTCTCCACAAGGTGTCTCGTTACCAGGGCCACCACGCCAGTCCACAGGGGATCAAGCCAGCAAACGCGTCCTAATCCCAGCCACATGCCCCCCCCCCCCCCGCGCAAACCTCCAGGGCATAGAAGCAACGCTCATTCGATTCCACCCCCCCCCCTCTCTATATATCTCTCATCAGCTCCACGCAGTTGCCCCGCTTTGCACGGCGCTTCAAGCACACAGCCGGCAGACGTGCGCGGTGTTTCCACGCCTGGGACAACAAAGCAGTTTCACGTCGCGTGCACGTTGAACGTCTTTCGCACCGTACGTAACCAACCGTCCTAATCGGAGGTGCGGGTGGAAGGACAGCGCCACATGGGATGGTTTCCTTGAGTGACATCCCTGGGTTTCCTGGGTTATTTACAGGACAAGTGCCGCGAGGGTAGAAAAAGCAACACCGTTATAACAGATGCCCTTTTGAAAAAAAAAAAAATTGACAGCACTTTTTAACTTCTCAATCCACTGGTGGATGAAGGCCTCCACACACCCCGTCATTGAAAGGCGTTTGTGCGACCACGCTTCACCACCATGTGAGACGGAGAAGGCTGGGACGGGGGGGGGCATCCAGGACCGGTGCAGGGGTCACTCGCCACTGATGTCTTTCCGTGGCCACGATTCCCACTCAGGATGCGATGCCTGCAGTAAAGTGCGCTCACCACTGTGTGCAATATACACACAATTGTATTATGTTAAGTCATCTTTCTCCGTGTCGGTCTTTCTGTGTGTGCGTCTGTGTCTCTGTAGGTCGTGTGTGTGTGTGCATATGTCTGCCTGTGGGTGTGTTTGTGTGTGCTTCTGCCTGTCCATTGTCTGCTTGGAGTCCAGCTGAGCTACTTGGGAGTGGCAGTTCAATGGTCTGCTACACCGCAGAGATAATTGTGCTAGCAAATTTGAAAGCAAGTAGATTACTTATTTATGTGAGCGTTTATGGTTATATCTATGTCGATTAATCTGCGTTTATTATTATTATTATAATGCTTGTTTACCCAGGAAAGCCCCATACGTTGCTCTGTGTCATCCCAATTGAGTAATTTGCAGGTATTTTTGTTTCGATTTAAAGCTTTCGTGACTGCAGGGATTCATCTTCTTGGTTCTTTCGGTAAAGTCACGTGACTTTACCGAAAGAATCAAGAAGAGGTATTTTTGTTTCAATATTCGGACGCTTAGCCAATGACGATCACACGTTTTAGCTGTGGGAGGAAACCAGAGGAGCCGGAGAAGACCCACGCAGAACAAGGGGGGAAATAAACTCCACACAGAAAGGTGCACAGAGTCGGGAATCGAATCCAGGCCCTTATTGCTGAGGCAAAAATTGTTTAACCGCAGCGCCACCCTGCTGCCCCAGGTGTAGGCCCAGCAATGTGTTTTATTGCTACATAAAAAAAAATAGGGAGCATGAAAAAATGACGTCATATCGAACAACAAAAACAAAACGTTGACATTTAATGAAACAATTATTTGACAAATAAACAGCACTGAGACTTTGCAATCATGTCAACCACAAATTTTTCTGATTTTTTTCCACCTATTGATAATGCTACATGGAAATAAGCCTCTTAACGCAACGGAGTACACTCTGCAAGGATTAACTCATGCACTAGATTTACAGATTTTTTTAAATGTATGGGTAATGAAAACTAAATGAACAGTTCTCAATCATTATCTATGATGCACTTTGACTTTATTGAAAGGACACTATACAGGCAAGAATAGTGAAGCTAACACGTAGCCTTCAATTAAATAGAATTCAAAGTAATGGGTTTAGGGCATTTTTGTCTGCAGAACAGTTCAGATGATCTGTGGTGAGATACGAATCAGTGCTATAGAACTGAACAATGCTGATCCTAGATCATTAACAGCTACGTATTATCATCTCACTTTGATATCTGGAATGCTGCTAGGCTGACTTGGTGTAGAGATTATCAGCATAAGGTGCTACAATACAAGATAAGCCTATCCATGGATAATTCTATATTATTCTACCCTATATACCTATAATCCTATGAACAGATTTCGAAAAATTCCATGAACAAAATAAGGAGAGATGGATGTGGCATGCAAATATAATTCCCTGACCAGCATTCGAGACAGATCAGGCTGAAATGAAGCACTGTTAACAGGAAACATAACATATGATGATAATGGGCAATTCCACAATAACGTAATTACAGAATGGGACACAGAACCAAATAATCACGAAATGTAACAAACATCATCAGGATGTTATATTTTTCTAGTATTCTCACAGCAGGCTGGTGTGATGCATAACATAATCCCATTCGCTAAACACAAAGCCAATAGTTTTCTGTAAGTAACATTTTGATTCGTAATTGAATGTTGGGTTAGGCCGTGGATATAAGGATCCAGTCAAATTTGTGTCGTTAAAACTCTCCACCACCAGACACAGCCAAACAAATCAAATGGTGAATTGTGCCAGCTTTAGCAACGCGCCAAATATATAATTCACCAGGAGGCTACGTAACAATTCTCACAACTAAAAGAAACGGTAGTTGGTGTGATAACTGTTCTTTGACTCGCCGGTGAGTTGAAACAACAATTATAATTGGTGCGTCAGGTGACATTTTTAAATCCTTTATATTAAGTTCACTTGCTTGCGTGCTTGCGTGCTTGCTTGCTTGCTTACGACCGTGCAAATCTTTCAGTCGTTTTTTAACCCACTTCTCGTGATCCAATCTAGCTGACATTTTGCACACATACTCGTTGTGCGTGACAATTAATTTTCGTGAAATTTTTTTTCCAAAATTTTACACTGTTTAGGGAATTTTTAAAAATATTTATTTACCAATTGCTTAATGGTGGCAGACAATCATCTGACCCATAGGTGGCAGCCATCGAAAAGCCAGAGGACGAGAGGACTCTAGCCGCCACGCATATAAAGGATTTATAGTGAAAAACTTTGTTTTTACGGGTTACATTTTTTATCAGTGTGTCAGTGTAGGGTAGTGGAGTGTTTTAATGACACAAATTTGGCCACGTCATTATGCGACTTAACCCGAAAAAACACAATGAAGAATCACGAAAGAGCTCATTCCATTGCCGCTGCGTCTCAAGTGCTTGCATTATTATTGTAATTCATTTCCTGTGGAAATGCCTGTATATATATGCAATTTGAAGCCCTTTATTTTATCAGGTGCGACTGTATAAATAATGTGTCTTGGTAGGGAGCCTTAGGTAACAGATTGAATTAGACACACACAGACGCATTCACTATATTATTCCCATAATGCCCTCAATGATATCTCTTCATACCCATTGCGCTTGAAGAAAAAAACTGCTAAATATGAATTGACCATGGATTGCTGTACTAAATATTATGAATCCATTTCCTTTTGCGCTTAAATGCAATTTGTATTACTCAACTTGATGTGAATAATTTGTAACAATTTCAAGACAATACTTATGATGTGATAATTATTTCTATGACATAATTTGGATTTTCTGTATGACACTTCACCACGAGGAGAGGACAATTGGTAAAAAGTTCCATAACCGTTCACAAAACAAACAAAAAACGCCGCAATTTGCAATCAAACTAATGGCACCCACCACAATTTCAAAGGAATATTCTCACCAATTATACGGGACTATAATTAGTTGAGGATAAAGAATTTCAATGAAGGAGCTGGGAGTTTCGATGTAAAGCTTTCGTGACTGCAGGGATTCATCTTCTTGGTTCTTTCGGTAAAGTCACGTAGAAGGGAAATAATAAAATAATAAAAATTAAACATAATAAAATTTCGATTTAAAGCTTTCGTGACTGCAGGGATTCATCTTCTTGGTTCTTTCGGTAAAGTCACGTAGAAGGGAAATAATAAAATAATAAAAATAAAACATAATACAATTTCGATTTAAAGCTTTCGTGACTGCAGGGATTCATCTTCTTGGTTCTTTCGGTAAAGTCACGTATAAGGGAAATAATAAAATAATAAAAATTAAACATAATAAAATTTCGATTTAAAGCTTTCGTGACTGCAGGGATTCATCTTCTTGGTTCTTTCGGTAAAGTCACGTAGAAGGGAAATAATAAAAGAATAAAAATTTAACATAATAAAATTTCGATTTAAAGCTTTCGTGACTGCAGGGATTCATCTTCTTGGTTCTTTCGGTAAAGTCACGTAGAAGGGAAATAATAAAAGAATAAAAATTAAACATAATAAAATAATTCTCACGACGTTTCGGCCACAACGCAAGCAGCCGTCCTCGGGCGAAGAACAGGTCTGTCGGAAAGACAGCGTCTGAATGAGTTCATTCAAGAGCTGGGAGTTATGTTGCAAGCTGTGCCGTCTCGAACTGATCAGACACTCTACGTCAGAAAGATAAACCGCACCTGGGACTCTGCGCTTGTAAGTGCAGATGAACGCTGCACTTAACGCATTTAAATTATGTTGATCCTCCCCACAGTCACTCGCACACAAGCAGCATGTCGGATTACAGGACGAGCTGGATTAAAGCACCAATGCATACGGTTATAAAAAAAAATAGTTTTGTCCATGTGATAGTCTTACACCCAGCCACGAGAATGACATTATCCTAAAATAGACTAAGTTTTGACGATTGCTGGCCTTTTGATAGAGGTTATTTTAAAAAATGAATAAATGGTTACAGTTTACAATGACGCAAAACATTCAATGCATACTGTACGTACATTATATATAGATGGCCTCGCCTATACCCGTATATATTTCTTATTTCAAATGTAAAAAGTTGTACTTTGCCAATATTAAACTTGTTATTCATGTTTAAAATAACAGTCCAGTAATTTAATTCACTCGTGACACCTTTGTAAAAACGAGGAGCTAAAAAAAACCCAAAACTTAGCGCAGAAAATGTTTATTTTGCACAATAATCTTGTAAAAGGGGGGAAACATTTTAAAGTGACTTTTTTTTACAAATAATAAACCGAACTAGACATAGCATCCTAGCTTATGATAGGACACCCTTAAAGCTTCCTTGAAGAGCTTTGGATTCGACCTTAAAAGCTGGGAATCCCTAGCACAGGACCGACCTGCCTGGAGAAGAAAAGTACAGGACGGTGCAGTCCTCTGTGAGAGTAGGAGAAGCTCCTGTGCTATCTTGAAGAGGCAGCAGCGCAAATCTACCAAGGAAGGACGTGTGGCTGCACCTCAGAGCTCTACATCCTCCCTGACCTGTCCAGTGTGCCACAGGGAATTCCGGGCTCGGTTTGGCCTCTTCAGCCATCTGCGCACTCATCAAAACCCAACATAATGACAAAAGTGCCATGGTCATCATCAACTTTGATGGACGAACAAGAAGAAGAAGATGATAGGCCAATGTATTTATATATTGAAAATAAAGCGAAGCAAAGGGTAAACGCAGAAACTTGAATTGAGTGGAAAATAGTATTGAAGAATCTTCTTGGTTCTTTCGGTAAAGTCACGTAGAAGGGAAGTAATAAAATAATAAAAATAAAACATAATAAGATAAATCTCACGACGTTTCGGCCACAACGCAAGCAGCCGTCCTCAGGTGAAAACCAGGTCTGTCGGGGAGACAGCGTCTGAATGAAACAGCACACGAGCTTGGAGCATAAATATAAGCTGGGTTGGAAGGGGGGGAAAGGGCGCTTCGACAAAATAATTTGCATATCAAGAGGAATTTAGCATATTTATGGGAAATGCATGAATGTGATTAGTACTACATATTGAAGAATTTGATATTAACAAATGTGAGTTTTTTTTTATTGTAGCATGAGTGTTTCAGGGACACTACATTTTCTAAACGGCCCGTTTGCTCGACACAATGTGAAACGTCACACAAAAAAACCGCTCCACGCTTTGCAGGACGGTGCAGTTACAACTGCCGTCACTTTGTGTGCGCCGGTTAAAAAAATAAATCTTCGCAAATAACCGTCGAAATTCGGGGAATCGAGGGAACAGTCAAGCTCTCCACCACGTTGTATCACATTGTTCAGAACATGTTCTCATGTTGTTCTACTTTTGAAAAAAGCCTTAGAGCATAACAAATATATTTAAAATGAAAATGGTAACGATTCTTTGAAGGTTGAATCAATACCGTTTTCTATAGAAAAAAATAAAAAAAAATTGCCCAGGACATCATTTTGATCTCAACTACAGAAAAATTATTCACTTAGCAGATGCCTCTCACCAGGGGGGGCGGGGGGGGGGGGGCTTGTGCCCTGTGTTGGCATTTCCACGGCTGGTGTTTATTTAAAGTGCCTGATACAGATTTTGCCTCAAGTTTTGAGTGCCAAAATCCTTTTAAAAGAAAAGGGGGGAAAGTACAGTTTAATGGCAGAACAAATTCACCGCAGCAGGAGGGACTTTGAGGGCATATTCACTGGACGGGTATGTCAATTGATGTATTCATAATGCCCCTCTGCTATCGACTGCAGAAAGGCTAGCCGAATTAAATATTTAATATCCTACCTCATTACTCGCTCATATTGTACGGTGTTGCAGCAATAAAGCGGAATTTACTAACATATTGCAGCTCTGTAGAGCAGGGTAATGCATTTGTCCAGTGGTACGTACATTTAAAATTGGTAGCGTATGATGCACATTGATTTACAAAGTTTTGGTATCTTCTGCTCTGTATATGTATGACATGACTATAATACAAATAATAATCTCAACATGGGAGTTTACGTAACACGACCAACAGCATCTGTCGTTCATCTCCAATTTTTAAAACATTAAAATAGCTTTTTGTGGAATTCGTGAAGCTCCGTTTAAGCAGCTTTGCGTGAATTTGGAGAGAAAAAAAAAGGCAGCGATAATATTAATCTGAGTAAAGTGCTCGTTCGGTCTATTGCAACTATCGTTGAAAGACCAGGACAGGATCTGCCCGTGAATTGCTGTCGGGCCCAAAAAGTGTAAACCCCTCACTGAGGGCATGGGAAAGCAGTAATACAGTAATACACGCATAACGCCCCACATCCTGTGCAGCCTGGCCGCTCAGCATCCCATAATGCTCTCACCCAACCGGACGCTGTGGACGTTAACGGGGAGTAGATCAATATTAATCCCACTTGATTATTTTAAAAGCCATAATGCGTCTTTCCACATTTTCGAATTTCTCCAAAAATCCACCTGCTAATCCGGACAGCGTTCTGGCCCTAGACCATGCGTGGCGACGCCATTAGCAGATAAAGGCACGGTCAGGGGCTTTCTACGTCGGGGGAGCGAAACCATCTGCCGTGCAAACCACGGTTGTACTTTTAAAAGCCCTCACCTGGCAACACGACCAGCCCACGTTTTAAATGACGAGCAAAGCAAATGGGTGTCCTATTTAACGAATTTGGTTAAGTCATTTCGATTTAAAGCTTTCGTGACTGCAGGGATTCATCTTCTTGGTTCTTTCGGTAAAGTCACGTAGAAGGGAAGTAATAAAATAATTAAAATAAAACATAATAAAATAATTCTCACGACGTTTCGGCCACATTCTACGTGACTTTACCGAAAGAATCAAGAAGATGGTTAAGCCATGTTTCTTGCGGAAGTGCGGAGTTGGCCTGATAACTTTAATCTAAATTGTCTTATGGTTGTTATTGTTTGACTTGCATCACACTGGGATTTTTGCACACAGCATTGTAATACGGTGTTGTTTTTTTTGGAAGATTTGCTGGTTTATCCAGGATGTTTCTGTTGCGCGTCGTCGCTTTAAGATGTTCTCTGTTCATATTTGGTTTGTTGCGGTTGCACCCGACTCAAGAGTCGCATGGCTCACAGGGCTACACCTAATAAATGAAAACTTGAAACTTGAACGAGCTACCGGACCCATTAGCCGGCACCGTGCGTTGGCCGTCCGTGCACGAATTAATTACGCACATTTAAGAAAAAAATTACGTAAATCCTTTACAAAGTCGACCACCGTATTGTATTCGACAGAGAGGGTGAAATAATTAAACGACTTATTTAAAAAAAATACAATTTCATTAATCGCTCAATAATGCATGGCTTAGTTCCGTATTTGCATTACATGGTAATTAATTCTAGTGCGACTCAGCAGGGCCTTGTAATTTTTTTCGTTTCAAAAATATATACAGCATAAACTTCATACATTTCAACCTCCCCGTTCTTTAATGTCTTCTCTTGTGCACCAGCCTCTCTACAAATCTAGGCTCGGCCTATTGTAATCATGCATCTCATGCAGAGAATGCATGTGGTGACTGGACGTCCATGAATCATATATTATTATTAGTAAACTAATATAAACGGAAATGTTTTGAAAGAAATTCTATTTTATATAAGCATTGTATTCCGTTTAAGCCATACCGCCAATTATTCGAGGAGGGAATGACCAACATTTCAGATGTCCATTCACTCCAGCCAAATTATGAAAATGTTATTCAAGATTATTGAAAGATGTACTTAGTATAATGTGACATTCTGTACATTTTGTACTTGTAATTGATCAATGTTTCTTGATTGTTGTGTTTTTATTGCAAATTGGTGATTTAAAACAGAAAAAAAGGGAAATGTCAAGCTACTGATGAAGAAATTTTATCACGACGCTAAGGTTAGAAAAAAAGGAGGGAGATGTGATCTGTCGCAATGTTGTTTTTCATTGCGCAATCACAGAACTTATGCAACTCTCCAACGTGTTTTTTGGTTGTACCATGTGATATCTTTGCAGGATGTCTGACGTTTCGCTCCATCTAATGGGAGTCTCTCCAGTAACTGAACATTCACTTCTCCAAGACCGACCAGAGCTATGCTGCACACCCGCGAAACCTCCTACAAGCAGAAAACCACGTACGGTATATATGTTCTGCTTGTGCACATGTGTAGTGAGTCCAACCGAGTCACAGACTGTTGTCTTGGGAGCAACACTATTTATTTCAGTAACTCAACACAACACAACCTACACTCGGGTGTTGAATGCCCATCTAGCCACGCTACGGCAGAACTAGACACGGTTCGCTATCCCGGCCCGGACCACAAGCTGGGTCCTGGCTAGAAGCTTCTTTTACCCGACATGGATCTTCTTCACCAGCAACACGAAGAACCCCGAGCCCCTCACGGGGCCCCGTTATATCCGCCTGGGCTGGGGCTGGCTCCACCCCTCGCCCCGCCCACCTTCTAGATCTCTCGAGCTCTTTCCCGAAGGCTCCCGAAAGCTCTTTTATACCACGTGACCGCCCAATGTCCCCTGTCCACCGGTGGCCCCCCTCCAATAACATCTGGTGACGTGTCGGCAGGTCAACCAGCGTATCGTGCCCCAACGTAACCCTGGCTGGCTGATGCTCCCTCTCGCTCCCTCACCGGGAGCCCGCACCGCACACTGCTCGCGGTGCCTCCGCGCTGACCAGCACTCACCCAGGCCCCGCTAGGGCTGGTACTATGCCCAGTAAGCGGGCTACACATAATGCCAACACATTATCCGCCGTGGCCTCGTAAGCCCGGCACCACACAGTGACATTCACAGTCACTACCCATGGCATCCGCAATTATTTTATCACGTTCATAACTATACCATCCCCGTTTATAAACATGAACCTAAATATAAATCAGATGACAGTGTATCGCTAAATTAAGGAGGTTCTACGCATTTAATTTCCTTATGGCAGCCGGTGCTAATGATCCTCAATCAGTGTAAAATAAAATGCAAATACATTTGTAATAGACAAATGGCTTCAATGCCCTGCGCTGTCAGATGCCCTAGGCAACACAGTTGAATGGGGGTTAATGTGATTTTATCTGTGCACAGCAAATAGTATTAGGTATAGCAGCACCATTGCATTCAAAATTCAGATTACTGATGTCACGATTCACTGTTATTGGTTCACGGCAAATCTGCCTAAACAACACCATCCAAACAAATGTGTTTACCTCAATTAATTTTGTACTTTTATGTGGTAATGGTAAAAAGTAATAAAGCCTGATTTTTTTTTCATATTCCGTCAAGTAGTAATGTGTTTTTGCACTGCATCAATAATATGTCTTTTAAATGCATCTCGTTCTGCATTGGTTGTAAAAAAAACACATCGACGTACACAATATTTATCCCACACGCATGCGGATATGTCGACTAAAATCTGTTTCTGGGTATTTGCACGTGAACAAAGTGGCAAACATTCGGTAAAAACAGAAATACGCTCTTCAACAGCATTCGTGTTTTACGAATAATTTTCATTTGACGCAAAAACGTCTGCGTGAAGCGTTTATCAGCCGGAGCGTTACGGAACGTATCGTGTCGCAGCGCACACAAAAAAACACCGCGATACAGCGCATCTTCAGGGGAAAATCTTTAACGCTTCCTGTTTTTGCTAAGTACATGGGGATGGTGCCTGATTGATTGTGATGATTTTCTGGAAGTAATGTAATGCACATGGCAACCTCATCCCGGAGCTCTCCAACCCGCGAGCATTTTCAGCACGCTTACAGCACTTCCATCTTCGCCTCTCCCTACGGGTTTAACAAATGGCTTCTACTCCTCTCCCTCTTTATCCCCTCTCACTCTCACTCAACCACCTCCATCCACGCACCCCCACCCTCCATCCCCCCCATCACCCCTGCCCCTTCCTCCCCTTCTCCACCCGTTTTCTTCTTCACATCCATCTCCCTCTGCCACTGTCTGTTCCCCATTCTTTTGTCTCTCACCTCTCCTGATCCCCAATTCTGAATGTTTCTCTGCGCCTCATCCCTCCCCTCGCCTGTACACCTCCTGCGAGCTCACAGCTCTCATCCCCGGCTTCATCTCTCTCCCTCGTGTCCCTTCGACCTCTCGTCCTTGCATGTCCCCGTGCCTTAAACCCACGTCCTCCGCTTGCTCCTCAGCCACACAACAGCTCCTCATCGAGGCCCATTTGTCTCCAATCCCGGTGCGTCCGATCTTCCTTCCGCCGCTCGCCCTCTCGTGTAATTACCAGCTGCCCTCCGGGGACGGCCGAAAGGTTGGACGGGAGACGCAATTAACGAGGCCCCCCCTTCTGCGCGAGAAGCGCAATGCTCGTCGGCAGCATGCCGTCCTCTCGGCGTGCGCCGGTTCGCGCCGCACGTCCACACGTCCATCAGGAGACAACAGCAGCAGCAGCTGCAGCGGCACCGACAGCAGTGGCAGCGCAATGGTCAAGAGACGCTACTGCACCATAAAGATCGCCTTCATCTCCATTGCCCATTCTCTTATTCTTCCCTGCTCCTGCTTGCCCCTCCTTTCCTTCCCGTCCCTCCCCTGCCATTTCGTGACCCCCAAGCGCCCTCTACCGAGGTCAATCATTCCTCTGCCCTCACACGACTCATGCCATCTAAATCATTCTATTTTGTTTCCATGTTTTTAAAACGATGTTAAGCGCCTTGAATAAGAGGACTCTACAATAGTGAAGCTGTGGCTTGGGACTTGCCGAGCTGATCACAGTCTGATCACAGGCTGATCACAGGCTGATCACAGGCTGATCACAGGCTGATCACAGGCTGATCACAGTCTGATCACAGTCTGATCACAGTCTGATCACAGGCTGATCACAGGCTGATCACAGGCTGATCACAGGCTGATCACAGGCTGATCACAGGCTGATCACAGGCTGATCACAGGCTGATCACAGGCTGATCACAGGCTGATCACAGGCTGATCACAGGCTGATCACAGGCTGATCACAGGCTGCACGGCGCTTTAGTGAATCCATGGCTGGATCAGGGCCTCCCCACGTGATGTGCGGGTCGTCGGGGTTATACGGATCATACGTCAATGCTGGTCAGTGCAGCTCTGTGCATCATGTGCCCAGAGGGATGGTTCATATATCACAAGCCACTCACGTTAGCTGTGGCTGTGAATCCAGCTCAGGTCACCGGGTTCGTAGTGCAGCGCACAAACCACAGTGACACAACTCCAAACTTTAACTTAATTGGCGCTCGTTCACAGCATTTTCTATGACAGACCGGAGCGTTAAATGAACAATGATGGCCTTTATGCGTAGTGAATATATGTGCTTTTACAGTACCATGTGTCATCATCTGTTGTCGTGATAATCTTCCTAGTAGAAATGCAGCTGGAAAGCCAACCTTGGCAGAAAGTGAAACCTGCGATGTTGTAAGCTAATTGTGTGTGCAAGTTTTTTTTTTGTATGATCAAAAACAAGAACACGGGGTATGAATTCATTTAGCCACATGCTTTTCCGTGCTCCTCCGTGCTCCTTGGAAAATTCGAAGCGTTTTATTGTGGGAGTGTGAAAGTGAGCTTATGTATGTTCAAAAGAGTCGAGATAAATATATTCTATTTAATAGACTATATAAAAAAAAAGTATGTTCTTTTCAGCAAAAAAAATGCTTTTCCTGCCAATTCAATTCAAAATGTGCTATCGATTTAATGTCATGCGATGAAAATTTTCCATTTAAGAACTCTCAGAAAAGCGTTGGACCATCACCGCAGGTTAGGGAGCAGCCTGTGGAAGACGGCATCACAGAACTACTGCTTAAGTCCCTTCAACTGCTTCTTATCCACATCAGTTTGTATACTAGTTAGTAAACACCTCCCTTGGCTGCCCTGCGAAAGAGGTACTGAATTGTTGCACGTCGGTCGAAATATTGATCCTCAGAGCTAGAAATTGGCTAGCAGGGTGACAAATAATATCATATCGACTCGTGATCAAGATGAGAGCATTGAGTTAATTTAAGGGTGGGTTTAATCAAGGGCAGACACTCATTCAAACCCTGGACATCAGCAACGCTGGCTCAGGGCTCATTAATTCCCTGAGCTACCCAGCACGCTCAGTCGGACGTTGCATCGCAGAATATTAATGGAAGGAATAACTACCAGAACAGAATCAAAATAAATCAACGCGCATGGACACAAATGTGAATGCGCAAATGTATGAACATGACATTGTTAGTTTACAATTGTCTTTACACGCGGGATGGTAATCAACGTCTGCCGGCTGATTTCATTCTGAGATTTACCTCTTAAGGTCATGACAAATAAGGCACCATTTTATTGAACACTTCAGAATAAGATATCCTTCCATCTAATACTATTTAAAAAAAACAATTTAATATTTTTATTTTTATTTTACCAGGTAAGCCCCGCTCAGCTATATAGCTCTTTTTCAGAAGCGACCTGGCCACAAATGATAGCTGAAGGATGTGGCTTATCATGTGGAAATGTACAGCAGCTAAGTACTCTAAACACATGCTTCTAAATGTGAATGGAAAAACCAAAGGACACGACCACGTGGAGAACATGCAAACTCCAAATATCCAGCATTGTCAAGGTCGGGATCGAATCCACGACATTCTGTATACCATCTTCTTGGTTCTTTCGGTAAAGTCACGTAGAATGTAAATAATAAAATAATACAAATAAAACAATAAAATAATTCTCACGACGTTTCCATTCAGACGCTATCTTTCCGACAGACCTGTTCTTCACCTGTGGACGGCTGCTTGCGTTGTGGCCGAAACGTCGTGAGAATTATTTTATTATGTTTTATTTGTATTATTTTATTATTTCCATTCTACGTGACTTTGCCGAAAGAACCAAGAAGATGAATCCCTGCAGTCACGAAAGCTTTAAATCGAAATTCTGTATACCAGGCGAGGAAGTTAACATCTCGCCACTGTGGTCAGATGTTAACTTAATAATTCACACTACTAACGACCGCTATGACCTTGATGGATAATTTTCCCCTCAGAAATCTGAGCGCACGAGCAATCTATCGCCATCAGCTTCCGAATCATCCCAACAACTCGTGGCCATTGAGAGACTTTCACTCCAACCTCGGTAATTTACGAGGGGACTAACCTTGAGTACCGTAAAATTTTCGCAGTCACTCGTAATCCAAGCGCGGTCTCCGCTGTGAGGCTGCACTGTTGAGCAATGTCTTCTCTCAGGCTTTCACCACACGCTACCGCGGGCATCTTCAATTCCTTTTGCTTCAAGAGGCCTACAGTAGTGCAAGGCAAAAGCTAGAGCGAAAAAATTAACCTGTAAAAACAAAGTTTTTCACTATAAATCCTTTATATGTGTGGCATCTGTTTTATTTTATTATTCATTTCTGTTTTTCTTGAGTAAGAGTTTCATTTTTATCACATTGGTATTTTAAATTAAATATGAAAATGTTTTTTTCCTAAAAAGTGGGAAATGTTGGAGAAAAAAAATTCACGAAAATAAATTGTCACGCACAACGAGTCTGTGTGCAAAATGTCAGCTCGATTGGATCACGGGAAGTGGGTTAAAAAACGACCGAAAGATTTGCACGGTCGTAAGCGCGCAAGCAAGCAAGTGAACTTAATATAAAGGATTTAAAAAGTGCTCAGCATCGCCGACAAAGCTTTGATTGCTGCGGGCATAGTAGCTGAGTCAAGCACACATTAGCACATTAGGGACCTGCTCACAGTTTCAAGCGACCTCATCTGTTCCCCATAGCTGCTTTTTCGCAAGAATGTGGTCGACCAATATCACGGCAATGTGGCATCTTGGAGGGTGGGGTTTGGTGGGTCATGCAGAAAATGTATTTTGTGTCAGAATCCCAGATGTAAGGAAATGTAAGCGCGGGGTGGGGGTGGGTGCAGTTCAGCAAGTTGGTTTCTGACAGCCTACCGATATTGCGATTTGTAATGTTTTAGGGTGCCACGGTGGCTCAGAGATGTTAACTACTTTGCCTGATATACAGGAGGTCGCGGCTTTGATCCAGACCCTGACATCTGTATATATGGAGTCTGCATGTCTTTCTCCCCGTGGTCATGTGTATTTTCTCCGGGTCCTTCGGGTTTTCCCTCCACATTGAGAAACATGTGTTTAAGAGTATTTGGCTGCAATAAATTTCCACATAATAAGCCACCTCTTTGCGCTATCATTTGTGGCCAGGTCGTTTTTGAAAAAAAGCTTTTCAGCTCAGTGGGCCTTAACTGGTAAAAAAACAAATTCCTGCGGAGGGAGCTGGTAGGAACGTTGGGTTGCTCGGTCAATGGCCAGGGTCAACGGCGGCGTGGTGTATTCCGCAAATATGGCCAACTGTGAGGGCGGGCACAAGCCGGCGTGAATAGGTTAAACATTGAGTTTTATAAGGGCACCACGGGGTGACCAGCCTCTCCCCACCCAGCCCCACCCCTCCCACTCTCCACCCAGACCCACCCTCCCCACCCAGCCCCTCCCCACCCTCCCCTCCCCACCCAGCCCCTCCCCACCCTCCCCACCCAGCCCCTCCCCACCCTCCCCTCTCCACCCAGCCCCACCCCTCCCATTTTTGGATGCACGACGGACGGGCACAATAATCCCTTGTGGGCTGGTGGAACCAGGTGGTTCCTACCAGTAAAAATGTTTAGTTTAGATTGTCCTAAACAAAACTTCAATTATTTTGTTTAAACATTGGCGAAACATCCCAAGCAGGAACCTCTTGAGAGATTCCATACTCATTGAGATATTTTTTAGACAAGTAATTGTAGAAAGCAATAGATTCTTGAATCTATCTGTGTGGAGCTTAAATTGGTATCCTGTTAAATGTGTGGCTTTTCTCTTGATACGCCAGTTTCTTTCGACATGGCAAGCACTCAATAATGGATTTAGCCAAGCATCCTCATGCAAAGCTGCCGAAAGAGAGTGTTGAGGTTCAGTAAGGACTTTCTGTGTAATTAAAGAACATTACTTGATTATTGTTATTCACTGTGTGGATCCAGGAGCTAAAATGCACAAAAGGAAAATCACGACAGCATGCATTCATGAGTGAGTAGGCGTTTTAAATTGGAACTAAAAGTAAAATGTTCCCTGCCCAATGCATGATAATTGCACAACACAATATTAAAAACTAACCATCTCACTCGTGAAAAATTGAAAGAGACGAAAATGTATATGAACAAATACAGCCACTGTTTTCACCATTCAGACAAAAGACACCGTATATACACGCACATTACGTTCTGTTCACCATTACAGATGCACGGTCGCTGCACTTAGTAAGTACAACATTAATTAATTAAATTCAGGCCAGCCCTCCATTCAATTGAACTCGTTAGCCGAAGGCAAATGTGCTTATTCTCACCGTTAGATGCGGTTCTTATCTCAAAACTGTCACAGAACTGACTGTACGCACAGTGACACGGTTGCATTACTTTTCATTCCGATTATGAATTTTCAGCCGTGACAAATTATCCCAGAATATTTTTTTTTACATAATGTAACATTTTCAATTTGAAGTTTGGCATGTCTTTAATTTGTAATTTTTAACTCGGGCAAACTTTTACGAAAGCAAGGAAACAACTCGACAGTTTGCTGCATATTTAAAAAAAATGAGAATTTCTGAACAAAAAAATACGTTTGATCTTTCCGCCTACTCGGATGGCGAGATTTGGACCTCGCAGCTTCGTGATCAGCGGTGTCAGCCTGGAACTCACCTCCCTACTCACTCACTCCTCACCAACCCACTCACCTACTCAGCAGTCCATCAGCTTGGACCTCACCTATCCACTCACTCGCCTACCCACTCACTCGCCTCCTCACCAATCCACTCACCTACTCAGCTGTCCGTCAGTCTGGAACTCACCTATCCACTCACTCGCCTTTTCACCAAGCCACTCACGTAATCCGCGGCCCATCGATCTGGAACTCACTGCTGCCGTACGATGTTCGAGACTTCACAGACATTTAACCAGTTCAGTAGAAATAACAGAACTGGTTAATAGAGCTTACACTGTACAACTACTGTGCACTCGTGATAACCTAGGTATTAAGAGTTTTGCATTTCTAAATGTACTTAATGGCTGAAGATGGGTCTCCGGATTGCTGCCGCAGGATTCCAGGTGTCAGGTGCCCATTAAGCGTTAAGAGGTGCTGGACTGCTGCGGCAGAACTCGTGTTTCGTGGCGGCGCGTTAGCGCTGCATGACAGCGTCGTCATCTTCACCGTCGCCCCTGCGGGCACACCGTTGCCACGGAAATGCTCGTGGGAGAAGCGCACGAGAGGGCTTGGCGGACAGGCGACGGAGGAATGGAGGAGAGTGAAGCACAGAATAAGGACAGAAGCAGCGACGGTTTTTGGCAGCTGGGACTGTGTGACAGAGCGGGGGGGTCAAGAAAAAGGGGCTGCCAGCTTCTTGCGATTAAATAATGTACACAGCGGTGTTCTCTACCAAACGGCGGATTTTGTGGATGCTAGACTACGGTGTGTCAGATTGCATGTTCCACTCGTTGGAGGATGCCCTCATGTCCGTAAAAAAATGTTTATTGACAGGAATATGATGATAATCAGCCACGACAAATACACTGCTGCATGAAGGCCTCCCTAAACCATTTCCACATCTCATGTCCCGATGATGTACCATATTCTCCTCGGTATAAAACGCTCCCGTATGCAAGGCACCCTCCACACATTTTGGGGTCATTTTGAAATTAAATATTTTTTTCCAGAAAAAAATACGACGTCTTAGTTAAGAAAGAAAAAAAATGCTTAAAAATTACAACGTTACGAAATGAACACAGTGGATGTTCGGGATACGGTGCGTCTCATAATCCTGATAATACAGTGATGGTCGCAATGACCGTGGCTTGTTCGTGTTCCCTACCTTGGTTGAGACTCCACCGTTCGTCTCAACCCGCAATCCCATGAGCACGAGAGCAACATGTCCTCCTGCCCAAGCCCAGTTTGCTTATCTTGACAATCCAAAAACGACGCGTATAACCAGCACACAACCTCAAATGCGCGTGCTCCTCTGTCCGCCTCTCATTGTAATAACAAGCGTGTACCTTTCCGTGCGATGAAAATGCACGAGTACAGAAAGATCAAGCTCACCTAAAGGAGTTTCAACAGCCGGAATGACCCCTCGATAGAAGGATATCCAAAACAACCCGTCAGCACCAGTGCAGCAACACAAAGACTGAAGGGCAAGAAAACATATTTGTACTGCCAGTGTGATCATTCAACCGTGCTCATTAGTTGATGTTAATAAAACGATGGATCTCTGTGTAGACACTGGGGGGGTCATGTTACACCGGGTCTCTTGTATGAGCAGACAGGCCCTAGTTATGAGTGATTTACAGTGCACCGACAGCAATATATCATCCATAAGAGGTCTTTTTGGGTTAGATCGCATAAATATGAATGTGTCGTTAAACCCGCCACCACCCGACACAGCCAATTAGTAAGGTTTGTCACTTAAACAAAATATGCCATCTTCTTGGTTCTTTCGGTAAAGTCACGTAGAAGGGAAATAATAAAATGTTTTATTATTTTATTATTTCCCTTCTACGTGACTTTACCGAAAGAACCAGGAAGATGAATCCCTGCAGTCATGAAAGCTTTAAATCGAAAAATATGCCAATTCATTAGTAGTACAACACATCGGTGTGTTTGAGAGTAACCCCACAACATTTACAATTTTTAAACTAAACTTCTTTGTAAATGTATTCTTTTATGTACCAAATAATATTTTTTTATAAATTGCATTCTTGAATTTTATAACCATTCAAATGTTGGTATTTTCACCAAACTCTTTGATTTGCTGTACAAATGAAGAAAACCATCGTTATAATTGACTGCTTAGAATTTAATATACACATATAATGCGCTACAGTTCTAAGCCATTATTGTGGGCAGTAGAAATTAAAAACAGCCCATTGGCAGCAAGCAAGAAAAGCTGGAAATGTTTCGTGACCAATGAGAAGTAAACAGTTTGAAATGTCCAGATAATTCCTCGAAATTAAGTGGATTTTTGTCCAGACCAATAAATGTTTACAATAATCTTTGAGCCATTTGGGAGACTATGGTCTACTGCGCAAGGAAGATGCTCAGAGTTATTTTGCTTTGTTTTCCAGGAATGATTGAAGTTGAAGGGTATCACAGAATTTCAATGGTCATGTCGAGCATATGGCCCTCTATAATAAGCAGTCATTGTGTTGCTAGAAGATCTAATCTTATTTTTAATGTGGATACTTCTCGGTTTTATTGCATATATTTCAATTCATAATTATTGCAGAACACTGCATCACACAATGCTACAGAACATCTCACAAATTATATATATAAAATAACTACTTCTGAGATATTTTCAAGTCACGTCTTTTCCACATTAGGGACACGACACTTTCCAACATGTACTGTCATAGAGTGCTGTGGAGAACATGACCTTTTTATGACCTTTCTTACACGTGGGCATAAATTAGAGTTGAAGATGTATGTATGTTGAACTCCTTTTGCACCGTACGTAGCCAATTGTGCCCATCGGAGGTATGGGAAAGCCGTACAAAATGGATGCATAGTTTTCGGGAGTAGGTAGAAAGCCCATACAGGTGCTGTGTGTCCGCACCTAATGATCGTGTTGTCTACCACGGATCCATCTGTGTGTCCCACAGCCTCTACCTCCACAGCACCAGGTTAGTCATAAATTACCACTGTCACCATGGGTGGAGTTTGGTGGGGGGAATGGGGGGCTATGCCCACCCCAAACTGGACACCTTTATTAATTTATTTTCAGAAGTAAATAATCATTATTCATTATATGTACCCTCAATTCCTGATCTGAGGGACAAAGTGAACACCTGCCCCCCCCCCGGCCCCCTCAAATATAGAAGTCAAACTCCGCCTATGACTGCCACACTCAGTCATTTTTCTTATATATCTTTTATAATGGGTGCCAAACAGCCGTTAATTGAATTGGACAACCATCCCAATGCAAGAACTTGCCATACGTAGTGTTATTGTGAATGAGCCACTCTGAAGTCCATGTATTAGTGTTGGGCTGGGGGTGTGACGGTCCTCATAAATTTAGTATTGAAAACATCCGTTGACTAGCGGCCAATGGAATCCCCAATGGGATTCGTTGGAATTGGAATTGCCAATTTGGGTAGGCCGAACTCCTGCAAATGCGACAGCTTTTGCAAAAGTGATAGAATGCCAAGCATTACAGTGGCGTGCAAAGCAGCTTCTGGAAATCTGCCACGAGGAGTGGTATATAGCACATCACCTCTGCATTGTGTCTAGGGAAAGTACAGAATTACCCCACACTAATCCGGAATTTTCTTCCTTATGGTTTGATAATCATGATTCTCGCTGGGAATTAGACCTTCATTCATTGCTAATTGGCAGCCCCCCTCCTTGGCAGCCCCCTGTGCTGTTCTGACCCCGTGGCCCCGACTGAACACCTGTGAAGAAAGAGCTTTAAAGCTCATTGTATTCTTCCAGTTCAAATAAATATTCTGATTCTGAGTGCCTGAGAAGTTCATAATCAACATTTTTGGGTTAGATCGCGTTATTTATAAATGTGTCGTAACCCTCCACCACCCGACACGGCCAATCAGTAAAAAAGTGTCACGTTGACAAAAGACAAATAGTTCACTGCTTTAGCCCACCGGTGTGTTGAAGCGTGAAACCACAACATTTACAATTTTTGAGTACGACGTTTCGCTGGTAATTGCATCCAGCATCATCGGGCAATTCGCCAGAATGGTGAGGCTCTGCTCTGTCTCCCGTTCTTATATAGAGCAGCAGCAGGGTGACGTCATCATTAACTCATCAGGTGCAAAGATTTGAGGGGGGGGGTATTGTAATTATATACTAGAGGTGTCTGGGTGGCTCTCTGAGCCCCTGATGTCCACGTAAGATGCACTTCCCCCTTTGAAAGGTGGGGAGTTGATCGGCAGCGTTTCTACGTTTCATGGCGAGGGTTGTGAGTGAACTAGTGGGTGGTTTCATGAGTAGCCTGGTGAATATCTGAAATGCTGCCAGCGGACAACTGAGTCGATACCATGTGATCATGTATTCAAGTCTGAGTAACCCATGGAGGTTTGGGGTCGGTTCTCAAGTGTGGAGACTCAATGGTTTCAACCAATCACCCAATATTATTTACACAATGAGCAGGTAAGCCCGTCATTGCGAACATCACAATATTTCTAAGGTGTTGTCTCCAACACAGTGAGTATTGATTTTACACAACAACAACACCAACCGCCACTCGCCACTAAGTGGCGGTGACGTCAACCACGGCGCTTGTGCCAGGCTATATGCACGTTAAGCCCAGGTGAAGTATCGAACGATGCACCACCTGTGCCCCCTACTGTGCGAACTTGCTAGTGTTTTAGCTGCTCGGCGCTCCGCTCGTTGTTGTGAGCGTCGCTCCTTTGCCCTCCGTTGTTGCTGGAAGGCGACGACATCCAACTGCCCAGTAGCGTCCTTCACGAGCCTCCTCCACAGAGGCCGATCTTCACACCGCTGGTACCAGTCATCGGCAAGTCCATTCAGCTCCACATCCTCCTGTACCACATCACTCCATCTCTTTTCTAGCCCGTGCCACGCCCGTTTAGCCCCCTCTATCCAGCTGAACAAAAGCTGTTTAGGCATGCGGTGGCTGGGAATGTGCGCTACATGACCCAGCCAGCATGGGTGACGCATGTACATACACACACACTCTATAATACTTCCCACATTAGGTAGATGTCTCTTATCAACGAGCTGAGACATTGAGACTGCAAGTGTCTTTTTCAAGGCAGAACAATTAAGATGTAACACCGAACGCTCACCCGACCCTCACCCGACACTCACCAAATGCTCACCAGACGCTCACTCACTTGCCAAATAGGCACTTGTCAAGGCACTTGCTCATATTAAGGCTAATGGCACGTCTAGGGGTGTTGTAAGACTGACTCGTGAAGGATGTCACGCAAGAGTCTTTGTTATTACTCCCAAGTTGTCCACCAATGAGACATGATGCTGTTTGTCAAACATATATTTGCGATGTTTTTTTCTCCCATTGTGTATCTAAATGCCACCTGCGCATTACAATTGTGCACGAAAAGAGAAAAGAAAATGGTTCACACCTTAAATAAGCACCAACAATGATTTGTTATATGTCATGTTTTTGAGATAATATGGTGATGAATTGAGTACACGTGCACTATTTCAACCTCCTCGTCATCGCAGCGACCATTTTGTTTGTCAATTTATCTGAGCACGCGTCCATACCAATTACATTTATCGGATGCGAAACCACGGGAGTGTATATTGTAAACAAAAAAGGCAATTCCAAACAAACCATGTATATACATCATTACAGGACTTCACTGTTTCATTCCCTATATAACTGGGTAAACATTCAGACAATAAACAATGCTGATGATTCTGGAGAAAAATAACACAAACAGACAAGCCTAAGGACTCATTCAAGACTGCTAAATTGCAAACACTTCCCATCAAATTGGTCGTCTGCCTATTACGGACTACTTTTTTTCAGCAGGTGAGAATTTTGTCTTGTTTGTATGCATTGTACACACAGCTGCAAGCATAATTCTCATCATAGATGTGCACAAAATGTAATTTTCAATCGGTAAACAAGAGCGTGCCAAATATCTTCCCATAAGTAAACTAAACGTAGCAGCTCGAGGTGCAAGACATCTTTGAGCAGCGTGGAGTGATTCAAATGCTTACTTACACAATGGAGCAAGTCATCTGCCCAAGTAAGCCAAGGCCTGTACACCCTGGCCAAACTGGATCTGGTGGCCGAGGCACTAAACAATTCACACGGAATCTTGTTTTGAAGTGTTTCGTGACTGCAGGAATCCACACTGCTGGATTATTTTTAACCGCTTGCGTTGCGATCGAAACATCGTGATATGTTATTTTCATTTTAGTTTTATTTTTCTACCAACGTGACTTTACCGAAAGAACCAAAGAGTATGAATTCACACTGAAGATTCATCCACACGATTTTATGACACGTGAAAAAACTCTGCACGGTGCATTACTACACGCTCAATACTGGTGCTCTCAAGGTCAGGCAGACACTTCCAAAGAGTACACCTATTGTTAATGATGAAAGTGCATGCGCTCATTGATTTTTGTTTGTTTAGGTGAGTTATTATGACTGACAGCCTTCTCTCATTGCCATGCCTCATAAAGCTTATGCCAGTACTATGTGTGTGTGCACATTAATTACACGATAATTACATTCCACTCAAACCATCTGGCCAAGGCGGTGGCGTAGACATATCGCTGATAATAGCAATATAAAATATTACGGAAAATTGCTACTGGGTCGTTGAAATAAGACACACTTGTGATTTTATGATCAGTGGAATTGTATGCATTACACAGTTTTTTTAAGAGCGAAAATGTAACAAAAACCATCAATCGGATGATGATAACAGCAAATAGACACATCTGTTAACCATGTAGGTTTTCAACATCGAGGTAAGTTCGTCATGAGTTTTAAATTCAGAAAAAATAATTTGTTTTAAAATTATTACTCTAAAAAAAAACTCCAAAAATAATGCCATTTCATTGAAATGGACAAAAAAACGCTTCGCAAGACCGAAAATTTCCATGAGTTCACAACCTCCATTTATTAAACGGCCAAAACCGTGGACATGTAAATTGGGCCTAGAGGATGCGGTGGTGGAGATAATTTGGTGACATGTGGCTTGCGAGCACGCCCAGGAACAGAGTGGTTTTACAGCTACTGACCTCGTTTTGCTCGCATGGCAACTGATGTCGGTGTTTCAGATATAACATGTCTGCTCCAGCACTAAGAGCTGTGTTTGCTCTCCATCCCAAGCCATTTTATTTTTCCAAACTCCAGTGTCAGGACCCAGGATTCTAAGCATGCTGTTTATCTTCATGTTTTATATTTTTGGTCACCTAACTGGTCCAAATTTCCCAAATTACTAAATTACACATACATTAATCAATTGAGATTATACATCGTAATCATTGCCCCTCGTGGCAAACTAATGCCCCAAGTCACTTTTTGCAAAAGAAACTCATCCTGGTCTCTTTGAGTTCTCACGTGGTGAAACAAACTTGAAACTCGAAACTTGGTATTTGTAAGGTGGAGTGCGAGATCGCAATTCAACAGTGGAGTCTGAAATATATCTCTGAAGAGTCTTTGAGTGCCACGCATTTGTATGCAAAGTCGGCTTCCTCTGGGTAGTCTCATTTATATCCACACGCCAAACATGCACTCATGCAATTGGCACCCTCCCCCGCCTCCGCCTCCCCCCAATGCAGAACCCCTTCTGTAAACCCGTCTTGAGACCCGGTGAGAATTTCTTGGGTATATGAAAGGCGTTTTACTGCTGCATTCAAAATGAAACTGCTCCAAACTACTTCAAGGGCATCATGGCTCAATGCCTGCCTCCATCCCAGTCCACGTGAGAGGCGCGGGGATGTGGATTGAAGGCAATTGAGCAAGTTGGTTTGCCGAGTTGGGTTTTCCTCTAGGCCGGTCCAGTTTAATCTCACAATGTAAAAAAAAGCACGTGCGGAGATTGGGGTTGTTTGGCTGAGTGCGTTTGCTGTTTATATTACGCGGGGTGTGTACGGTGAAGCAGGTGCAGCGGCCAATGCTGTGGGGTAAGAGAGTTCGTACCGGTGTGTGTGGGTTGATGTGAGATGAAGTGAAATGAGGTACGTGACAAGGGAGATGTTTCTGTTTGCTGTGCAGCGTGCAGGAGGGACAGGATGAAGAGCTGAGCTCCCCTTTTGGGTTGTGCAAGTACACAAAGGCAATATCCATTTTGTGATCATTCAGCTCGGTTACATAGTCAATGTGTATGTCAAAGTCACACAGTCAGCAAAAGTGGCTCAAGGCAGTGGGGATTGATAGCTGTAAGACCAATGCATGAGGGGTCTCCAAGGAACCACAGAAACGGTGTCAAATTTTCAGAAGGCGTCATTCTATGTATTTGCCTCGACCTATCTCTCCCTTTGCATCACACTCTACTCCCCTCCACACACTCTCCCACCTCTCCCCCCTCATCTCACTCCACTTCCTTCCATGGACTCTCTTACTTCTCCCCTATCATCTCACTCTACTCCCCTCCACACACTCTCCCACCTCTCCCCCCTCATCTCACTCCACTTCCTTCCATGGACTCTCTTACTTCTCCCCTATCATCACACTCTACTTCCCACCACACACTCTCCTACATACAGTAACCGCTGAGATCTCACTCTACTCCCATCCACGCAGTTTCCTACACTCCCAGCTCATCTCACTTTACTCGGCTCTCCCCTCCACACAAATCTCCCACTCCAGCGACCAAAGGCTTTCTGTCGAAGTCAACCTTTTGGCTCGGTGAGAGGTCACTCATTCTCCTCTACTGCCCTCATCGTCTGAACTTCCCAACCCCTTAAATCTGCGCTGTTGATTCCCTGCCACTATTCAAAGTCGTGAATAAATGCCTTACAATTGTTTTCCTCTGCCCACGAGTGGTTCCATTGCAATGCTATACGAACTCAATTGTGTTGTATTTTACTCTCCTCTCCTGTGCGGACAAAGGGGTTACACTACTCCAGCATGGTATGATGGGCTACCTTCATGCGAAAGTTGCTGCCTTTCAATTCAAATGCTAAACCGAGGGTCCTGCTACCCAAATCATGCACACTATCTTGGCGTCCTTTACAAAGGGCCGTGGGCATTAACCCTGCTCCCAGTAAAATATAGCTAGAGTTCAACAACAACAACGACATTGTCTGCTAGCCAGGCTAAATCTCCACTATATGACCAATTCATAATGAATTAAAAAAGACGCGATTTGTTTTCTCCTGTGCGCTGTGCACCCTTGTCACGTTTCATCTAAATGAATGCACACAAAGACAAAGATCCCCCCGTGTCGCCCTTAACATACTGTTGGGGCAAGTGCTGTTAGCGAGCACCTATGAAGGTCGGCACGGCACACGAGGGGGTGGGTGGCCAGCACCACGCCCAGCCGCCTTTGTCTCCCTAGTGGCGATGCTTTTTTTCGCACCGCACCAGGTACACATTTGAGGCTGAGTTGACCTAGGGGAGGCCCAAGACGGTTCAGATAATCGTCACTGATATTGGCCGTGAGCGAGAATCGGGTCTCCAAGTTCGTAGCGCATGGCCCTAACCGCTACACTACCGCTACACTACCACACACGGGAATCCGTGCATTCATCCGTACAGGTACGAGGAAGATATGATCAACTAATTGGCTGCTTCTCAAAGCACGTTTTCAGAGAACACAAACAATAACAGCTCTCCAATCGTGAACAGTAGCCCCTCCTCCTGTGCCCTTCAACAAAACATGCACATTTTCTAGCTAATGCAAGAAGGGAGAATGCGTTACCTCACATGCTTCCATCACATCCTCCAATGCCCCTCGATCGCATTCACGGCAGCACCCCTCCGTCACCCCAATTCTCGCATGAATAAATACATGAATAAATGCGCAGACCAAGCCCCGGTCATACCTTGCACACTGCTTCGCCAGTGACGCTGAGCCTGTGTGTTCACGAATGTGAGCAAGCGCTGCCACAGGTGAGACTGACAGTGTCTGGCCAACAACAGCAGCAGCAGCAGCAGGGTTAAAAAATATATATTTATCCGGTATTAAGCCTCTGACCCGAGCCATAGAATCCAATTAGCACGTCGTCATAAATCCCAGGAGCAACGGCCCTCAAATTAAACTGTGCAAATAGGGTGCCTATTTCACACACAGGCATTGGCACACACTGTATTAACTCGCCGCTTATATATGCTGAATATACACAAACACATCTCGTAAATTCTTTAGTTAGTTTTTATTTGGTGTTTTTTTTTTGCCCCTTCCAAACCCACCCCACAAACGATATTCAAATCGTACGTTGAGCTTCGGATCACGTGATGGACAAATAATGCACACTCGCTGTAAGCGTCGCAGCACGTGATTGTCACCCTTGATACCATCCGTAAAACCGAGTTCACTTCAGCGGGCCTCTCCTTTGCACCCGCGAGGGACGAAGCATCAACACGCCCTGCAAAACGAGTGTACGCGGAGCACGTCGGTCAATATTAGCGTTGAATCCTCCGCCCCGCCCCATAGCCGCCATAGAGGTGGAGTCAGTGGGATTTCACGTGCGTGTTGTTGTCGTTGTGGTCATTGGTGAAAAGGAGCTGACAAAATCAACTTGCCCGCTAGGGTTTAATCACCTCCGATTCCCCCCCCCCACCACCAATTCACGTTTTAAAAAAAGAAAAAAACAAGTTAAGACCTCAGTGGGGTTTTGTCTGGTAGGATGGGGATGGATTAATTTGACTGGACATCTGTGAAAAAGAGCTTTATAGCTCATCCGATTCCTTCAGCACAAATACAGATTGTGTTTCTGATTCAATCCCAGGCCCTCAGCACTGCCATTATGATTCTCGAGACACAGACCTCGCCCCAAGAGCCACTCGGGTCAAGCTCGCGTGCCTGATTTATCCGAATGTTACCAAACATTTATTTTCTCTCATCCTCTTATGCCTCCACGTACATATTAACTGACTTACAATGAGAGGCAATGACCGGGGAGTGCTCTGCATGTTATCTGTCCATTTCAGCCGGCGGTACCGGCCGGACTTGACGCACAATTAGAAATGGCGGGCCAAGTAAACCCCCCTTTATTTTCTTTTGACGGGGCCGTGAATGACCATCTGCCTCCCAAGACCTGATTTGACCTCGCATGCCGAGTGCGTGCGAAACGTGCGAAACGCGTGAGCGAGCGTTTCTGTGCGCGTGCACGCAGGTACTTCGCTCACATTTGTATCCGCGCGCGCGCGTGCCTACATGAGCGCGAGGTTTGCATTTGTTTGTTCAATTATTCGTGGCGCGGCATTTGCATGTGCAGCCTTCTGTTGATGTATTTTGCTCACTGGGTGTGCGTGCGTGTGCGTGCGTGAGTTGTTGCCCCCTTATACCTCTTGCGGGTGTTGTGTTGCGTGCTTGCTCGTGCGTCCGTGTTCCGAAACAGGTGGACTTCTCCACAAATCTGGCTGTCGCCTGATGATGCCAGTTGTAATTACCGGCGAAACGTCGTACTCAAATTGTAAATTGTGTGGCTTGGCTTTCCAACACATCGGTGTGCTGTACGGGTAACGAATTGGCACGTTCTGTTTACATGACAACCCTTACTAGTTGGCTGTGTCGGCTGGTGGCGGGTTTAACGACACATTTATATATTTACGCGATCTAAACCAAAACAGCTGCGTTACCGTGTGTTCATGGTTGGCACGGTGGAGAGCACAGGTGGCGCATCTGTCCGGTCATCTCATTCTAAGTTAAATCGTAACACGTGGGTCTGTCCCGTCATCTCCTGGCAGAAGGCATTTTAACACTTCACGTGCTCTCAGTGTGCACCTTAGACCTGCCACACACACCACGGTAAAGCCACCGTCATTTTAGTGGCAAAGGACGAGTGGTGGCTGTTGTGTGTTTATGTGTATTTTTGCCTGCCCTATTCGTGTGGCTATCGAGTGTGCAGGCCGTGTAACTGCACCGGGTCCCATGGGCTGGAGGAGCCCGTGTCCCCCCAGGCTACAAATCGTGAGGATATTGGAGAGGAGTCCCATTTCATTCCTTTCACCGGGGCTTCAGTGAAGCACACTACGCCACTGGTGTGCCCATGCACAGCGCTGTACGAGTTGCTGCTTCTCCTGCACTCGACTGCCCTGGTGTGCCTGCGTGAGTGTGTGCGTCTGGATTTGAAGCTTTCGTGACTGCAGGGATTCATATTCTTAGGTTTTTTCGGTAAAGTCACGTAGGTAAAACATTTAAATTAATAAAAGTTAAATAAAATAAAAAATAAAAATCACGACGTTTTGGAGGCAACACAAGCTTCCGTCTGATTTTTATTTTTTATTTTTATTTTACTTTTATTAATTGAAATTTTTTACCTACGTGACTTTACCGAAAAAACCTAAGAATATGTGTGCGTCTGGTTGTGTAGTGGGGAGCGCGCTGCTCTATAAACCCTGGCGACGTGAGTTTGTTTCCTGCTCGTGGCCACCACCAGCGGAGATTATCTGAACCGGTTCTGGGCCTCCAGCAGGTCGACTCAGCCTCAATTGAGTACCTGGTGCGGTGTGTAAACATCACCACTGGGGAGACAAAGGCAGCCAGGCGTGGTGCTGGCCACCCACTCCCCTCGTGTGCCGTGCCGGCCTTCATAGGTGCTCGTGAACAGCACTTGCCTGAACAGTCTGTTGAGGCTATATGGGGGATATTTGTCTTTGTAGCGGTGAGCGTGCTGCTCTATAAACCCCGGCGACGTGCATTCGATTCCTGCTCGTGGTCTGACCCCATGCGTAGTAAAAGTTGACTTTGTCTCCACGTTTGTTAAGATGTACTTCGTTATCAAAGGCACTCATTCAAAGCTGAGTAGACTTAGGGGTGGCTGAAAAGCCATACTCCGTACCAGTTCCCACTGACAGCGGACCGTTGTGAATTATTTGAAAGCAAGTTTTTTGTATTGAAAAACGGAACACAAATTCTGAAGCTGGGGTCAAACCCAGTATATATTGGTCTAATAGACAAGCATGCGCTATCTCTGTTGTTTACACAACAGACAGTTATTGTGACAGTTTTTCCAATAACGGTGCACAATGTAATAGTGGGTTAAGTTGCTTTTGATTCACCCAGAGGCAATTGTGATCAATTTCTAAAGCCCATTTATGTCTCTTGATTATAGCACTAAATTCTCGAAATAAAATTCAAGAAAATGTGGTTGACGTTAAAATTACCTAAAATCACCTTGTTCGATGGTAAAATAATCCTGTACAACTGAAGATAAGTGTGAAAAGACCAAACCTACTTTCAACTTTAGATCAATATAGAATAGCTTGGATGTGCATGTATTGTTTTTCAATGTATTGTGTGTCCAATAGAATATATTGAGGATACTTCCAACACGCTGCCCATATTGTGTATGAGATCACAGTGCTGAGACGTCTTTGTATTCCCAGTAAAATTTCAAATGAGCCATCTCACACACCAATACGATAGGTCAGTTCTAACGACCATCTGGTAATTTCATTAGGAAATTGCCAAACCATGGCACACGCAGCTGAGAAATATATGATTCACATCACTGCTGGCAGAACAGCTTCAAATAGAGGGGAGCTCCAGAAAGCCCGCTATTGGTGGTATTTGGCCTACTTCTCCACGCTAGCCACACATCTTGCACGAGGTGGGAGTACCCACACTTTACCCCACCACACGTGACTTGTCAACCAACTAACTGTGGTGTTCCCATTTATACTGCTGGATTGACGGAGGGCGTGGGGGAGATATAATAAACTTGCTTCTTGTTTCCACTGCTTTGCTGGGAGATCAAACCGGTGACCTCTGGTTTGCAAAGTCCAGTGTGCTAACCATTATACCACACAGCATGCATTTCCGTAAAATGGATGTTAAAGAGGCCATGGTATCAATCACAAGAGCAGGGCCCTTGTGCACTGGTGTCATAAATCAAACATTTAATGTGGAAAAATACATTGAAAAATAATGAATTATACAGTCATACACTAGACCCTTCTACAGATAGAGACGCCCAGGTCACCCTGCAGAAAAAGAAAATACAACATTAATGGGTTCTCGCATCGTTTTATTTCAGTCCTGCGGCACATGGCAAAGACTTCTGGGATAATGCTAATATCCCAAATAAACACCTGATAGCCAACCCCACAAAATAACCTACCCCAGAAACAACGGCACAATTCAAAATGTCTCATTGCAGACGTGGTCATCGATAACGTCTCCGGAATATGAGACAGAACTCACCATGCGCGTCTGGACAATACTCACCAATGGGAGGGCCACTTTGAGAACAATGGTCGTTTCTATCGTTTGATATCAGTCATCTTAGACTTACAACGATGTCACTTCTGAAGCCACCCACTCGTTTGTTCACGTGAAATTGGCAATTTCAACGTTTTTAATTAACACCCTCGTCCTTATGTATGAACACTCACGAGCGGAGTCGATCAAACATCCCAATATAGGGCTAAATACCTTGGGGCAAATGTTGGCGCTGGTTCTGGCCGTATTCCCGCCCGTCTGCGATTTCCCCGCACCTCCGAATCTTAACAAAAATATCGTGCATCACAAATGTGTGTAGTTTATGACAGAGAAGACCTGTCTTTCGATAGTTCATAAAATGATAATAAAATGAAACAATAACATCGTAATAACTAATCCATGTTAGCTCTAATTGATCGGACGCAAAAATAAACAAAACACAAAGATCCTCCGTTTAATCTGATTGGTTGAGAGGTAATTATTTTGGATCTGGCAAAATATCCCAATCCAGAACTTATCTGGAAAGAGGTCTTGGGACTGAGAAAGACATTTATGAATAAATAAATAATATATAGTGTGTATTCAGCTCACATGAATGTACACACCCACATTTTCAAATACTTATCCACATTCATTATAACAAGCTGTTGGGATAAGTGGTTCTGGTGAGAACATATTAGGTTATTACAGCGCATGAGGGGGTGGTGTGGTCAGACCAATGCCAAGCCACCTTTGTATCCACAATGCTGATGTTTACACACGACATTATGCACTTATGAAAGTCTGTGTTCACCCAAAGAGAGGCTCGTGAAAGGTTCAAGCAATACTTTCCACTGGTGTCTTAGCTGTGGCCAGGAATCAAAATCGCCGAGTTCACGGCACCTATTGCTAACCTCTACACAAAGACAAAAACAATGAACCCCCGTATAGCCTTAACAGACTGTTGGGGCAAGTGCTGTTAGCGAGCACCTATGAAGGCCGGCATGGCACGCGAGGGGGTGGGTGGCCAACACCACGCTCGGCCGCCTTTGTCTCCCCAGTGGCGATGTTTACACATCACACCAGGTACTCATTTGAGGCCAAGTCGACCTAAGGGAGCCCCAGGACCGGTTCAAATAATCGTTACCGGTGTTGGCTAAGAGCGGGAATCGAACCCGGGTTGCCAGGTTTGTAGTACCGCATGCTAACCTCTACACTACCGCTCCCCCCTCTACACACACACGCAAACGCACACACATAATGGAGACCGATGACAAATAGTCTGCTCCTATGGTCTATCCTTAGAAGACAATGGAAACTGGGCTCTGTGGGTGTTTTTGTGGGGCCATGGAAATATTTATCAAGGGGAGAGCTCAGCTATGATCCCTGGGGTCTGGGGAACTCAGCAGAGAGCGCAGTCCTGGAGAAAGGGCCCACCTTGCCACCTCCCATTACCTTTGAATTATTAATTGGCATGTGCTGGCTGTTTGTATATTTAATTATTGGGTTAACGCTGCAAGACCATTCCGTGCCAGCCGCTGCTGAATTATTTAGCGCGTATTAACGGACGGAGAAATGTTACCACCACCAATTTATAGTGCATTTCTTGTAGCCGAGAAGCAAATTAGAGGCATGTAGCACACCTCTGTTGTACATCGGTATGGCACACCCATTATCTTTTCTCCAGCTGCTATCCTTCACGAAAACGACGGACCAGGATTCCAGCAGCCTGTTGAAAAAAGGGGGCAGTAAATGCATGCATGTGTATAGTGTGCGCAATGATTTACTCCCGCAGCAATCGGAAGGATCCGGGGTTGAGATTTCGTTCAAGAATCAGTTCTCTTGTCCAATAGTTACTGTCTCTCGTTTGTATCGTTTTCCATTTTATTGCGTCTTCTTTATAAAGTTGTAGTCACTAAATTGGTCTAAGTGTTGCATTAGCATTTTAAAAATGGTATCAGTACACGTGTGATATGATGCATTTATCACGGGCCAAAGAATCAATTTTAATCAATGAATTGATGCATCGCTATGTGCCCAATGCACAGCTATCACAGCATGCAAATACTACATTTTGAATGCCTCCTCATGACAGCTGAAACTCCAAGTGGGACACAGTATCAAAACCTGCTCACTTGTGGCGAGGTAAAATGTGGGTTGCCACACCAGCATTGTTTGTACACACCAAGCCCATGTCAGAATTTAAAACCACCTTAACCATTCCAACTAAGCATATTACAACTCTGTATATCGATTCGCGTTATAGTCTCCCCAGAGGCCTAACTACATTTATCAGCTCAGTGGGATACGGCAATCGGTCAGGTGGTGCCCCAATGTTTTATTTGTGCAAGTTGTGAAAGCCAAGCGTTACTCAGTTTCACACGTGGTAGGCTTTCGCGACCAATATTATCCATAGATTTGTTTTTGGGTTAGATCGTGTACATATATAAATGTGTCGTTAAACCCACCAACACCCGAAACAGCCAATAAGTAAGGTTTGTCACGTCAACAGAACATGCCAATTCATTGATAGTACAGCACACCGGTGTGTTGGAGTGTAAATCCACAACATTTACAATTTGAGTACGACGTTTCGCCAGTAATTACAACTAGCATCATCAGGCGACAGACAGATGTGTCAGATTCTAATTGTTGTGGATTTACTCTCCAACACACCGGTGTGCTGTACTAGTAACGAATTGGCATGTTCTGTTTACGTGACAAACCTTATTAACTAGCTCTCATTAAATGAAAATGAAAACGTATAACGAGAATGAAATCATTTTCATAAAAATATAATTTAACCACGTTTTAAATAAGTTGTTCTTTTACACTGTTGTTGAAAACGTATCTCATTGTGGTTGTCAAAGGAGCCCCAATGCTCGTTACGCTGCTGAGTCTCCCGTAAGGTGTCGCACCACGAATAGTTATAATCTAAAGTGCCTTACATCACCGACAGAAGCACATACCGTATATTAAACCATAATCCACAAATTAAGGATGGTCTTCTTGTAGCCTGCGTTATGAAATATTAACAATGTAAAACCTGCTTAATAATTTTAAATGTGTAATGTTTCAACACCAATCTGGGACATGGCCTTTTGATTTCTTACAAGTTTCATTATATTTTCATTATTATAATAAAATGTTCTCGTTGAGCTAATGTGCACCATACGTCTGTGTTTGACAAATGTTTCCAATAACGGTGGCTTTAATGTGGCATTTGTTCAATATCCTTCCCTAACCCTGGCCAGCTTAGGCCTGTGACCGTTTGACAGTGTACTTTTATGTCTGGATAAATTATGGGTTTAATTAAAACAAATATATTACTAATCACTTATATCAGCGATACGCCATTTTACATCATACAATATTCACTACGATTGTTGAAATAAAAAAAAACGCTGGCAGCAAAAGCTTGACCCTTAAGGAGAAATGGCGATCCAATCAAAAATATATTTTCAGGAAGCGTTTCAGAGGTTAGTGTAATTGAGCGATTCTCAGTCCTCAGAACCTCATTCATCAGTCTATAGGGTTCTCGGCCAAGTCAAGGGTTTCCCAAATGTTACGCTGCTGAGAAAGGGTAAAAACCTACTATTATATTTTGCCACTGGTAAAAGAGATCTCATAGTGTAAATGCTTACCCCGAGCTCTCAATACTCTGATATTGCACTGTGTTTGAGTTGTACGCCTTCTGGTGTCATCTGGTCCAACACCAATGGGGACTAGGCTCTAAAGAAAGCCGTCTCGGGTGTGGACCAATCAACTTCAAGGACAGTGCATATTATTATCATGATCAGAGTTGCTTCTTTTTGTTTGCTTTTTTGACTACTTGTGTTGTGGTTATTGCAAACATGATGCCTTGAATAAAGGTGTCAGTTTTGTACCAGTTTAAAAGGGTAAAAACCTACTATTATCGTCAGTCACAGTCGCTCCAAAGTTGGATGAAGATCTCTCTAAGTCACTGGCATCTTTCACGATTCTACGATGCAATAAAGCACCAAACACCTGCACACAAGCTGATTTTATCGCTTCCATCTCCTCCCGCATGTACGTGTCCTTCCGCATGTGCTCCTAAAGTCTAACTTGTTATTTACTCGGCTAGTTTTTTACAATGGTTTTAATAGCTTTTTATGGCGTGCCTGTCGCTGCTTTTCCTCACGCCTCTCTTTGCTTTTTCGTTTTTATAGTTTTTAAAGTCGTTTTGCCTTCCATTTTTTTCTCATATTTTTCCATAAAGGTTTACTCGTACTTTTTTATTTCATTGTTTTAGCAGAAATTAAAATGTTCAGCTGTTATACACAAATACAGGCACTGTTTAGGCATCATGTCCTCGGCCTCGGTGCAGTTGTCCTTAGGGTTGCTCTATAGATGCCTGGCGTAGCATCAATTGATAGCGGGATATGACTTTATTAACACTTCCAATCCTGTAATTCTTTCAGTTCGGTATAATTTCCTAAAAAAGTACCAAATCGGAACGTATAAATCACCAAAATTGTAACAATATATTTTGCGTATCTCATTTGGTGATGGGAAATACTTTTTCAGAGTGCAATGGGGCATTCATTGTATTGGGGTGGAATTGTGATGTAGTGGTTATCGCACTGCGCCATGAACCTGAGTTCGATTCCCGGTCACAGCCGGCATTAGTGGTGATATCTCAACTGGTTCATGGTCCCTCCCCACCAACCCCCCTCCAACCAACCCACACTGACCTCGTGTGGTCAAGTTAAGATCCAATATAGGGCAACAATCTAACGCTGGGTAAGAGAGGCCCAATTGAAATGACTCCAGCGGTGTTTCTGTGCTATCATCTGACATCATGTGCTGCTCTACTGACTGACAAATTAACGCGACTGTTTCTTCACCTTCGCGGCACGGTGACCCCAGCTGGACAATTGGGACATAAAGAACATAACTGCACTCTACATACTACACTTTTGCACGCACACACACACACACAACAACAATCGGCACGACCTGAAAACAAAACATGCGAAGCCAAAACAACAACAAAAAAACCCAAATTCATTGGCGCCATCCACCGCGTAAGAGCGAGCACCATCCAGGTGGCACATTTGACCCTCGAAATTTAATTTGCCGTGCCACCACTCCGTCAGCTGTCTTGTCTCAGCCTTGCGGTGGCGGGGGGGGGGGGTAGATTGGCCTCGGATAATTTGCAGTATTGAACGTCGCTGCCCTTCGCCACCACCGCCCGTGTTTTAGTTCGTTGTCCTTCCCCCGCACCTCCGATTAGCACGTTTGGCTACGTTCGGTGCAAAATAAGTTCAACATACATACGGTACATAGTCTCCACGGATCGCAGTCCCGAACCAACTGGCTATTGCCGGTTCAGATTATCAACCAACCACCAACTGTCTGTCGCCAGATCCCCCGCTGGTTGCGGTGACAGCCGGCGGCGATGCTCGTGTTGCATTGCGAGCGGGCGAGCGGCTGCCGGCGTCGTGCGTGCGGCCGGACATCCCAGCTCCGCATCCCGCTCAGGAGGGACGGCGCTGGACGTTAACGCGAGGACATCTCTCTCGCTCTCTCTCGTGTTGAGTGCCGTATTTTTGTAGCGCGTGTACACATGTGATACGTTGCAACAGGCCATAGTCGCGTTATTCTAGGCGGCATTCATACAAGTCCGATGTGGCGTTTCGTTGCGCTTATTTAACTTTGGACGCGGCAGTTTGTTCATAAAGCAGGCAACGTCAGGGTCGCTGCACGCTTACGCGGTGTTGCTCGGGTTTTTGCAAGCTGCCCATGTGTATGTTAAATGAATAAATGAACGTCTGCAGAATTATATGGTGAATGTTTTTAACAATACCGTACATAAAGGGCAGGGCCGAATGTCACGGATGTACCGTGTTGTTTAATTGCTTATGTACTTCTGTTGTTTCATTATCATTTGTACAAGTTTTTTTTTAACGATGGTTCTTCTCGTCAATTTGTAAAGGATCAATCAAATTAAGTTTTATTTTATTATTTTCCCAATTTGCTTTGTTTCTCACATAAGCAAATTTGCTATAACTATTTTGTAAAACTTCCTACTTTACGCTTTGGAGTCAACTTCACTGAATCCACACCAACAATTTAGTACCTCTGTCACTGCCACCATTGAATGGCGTGCCCCTGAACACGTTTTCTTTATACTTGCAAAGAAACGCATGTGTTAGTAATAGGTTTTTACCCTTTTAACTGGTACAAAAACTGACACTTTTATACAAGGCATCATGTTTGCAATAACCTCAACACAAGAAGTCAAAATGCAAACAAAAAGAAACAACTCTGATGATGATAATGAGATGCACTGTCCTTGAAGTTGATTGGTCCACACCCGAGACAGCTTTCTTTAGAGCCTAGTCTCCATTGGTGTTGAGGTTATTGCAAACATGATGCCTTGTATAAAGGTGTCAGATTTTGTACCAGTTAAAAGGGTAAAAACCTATTACTACATTTTGCCACTGGTAAAGGAGATCTCATAGTGTAAACGCATGTGTCTCACGAAGTTGTCCCTCACAACAGAGGCGTGCGTGTGTTTTGACGAGCGCCGACCTGATCCAATGCACATCGGTGCATTCAAAACGCCACTTCATGCACATTAATCAAACATCCCAACAGACGGCCGTTTCAAGTGCTTGCTTTATGTTCATACGCTGATGTCACGATGCACTTGAATGCTCTCGTGTCCATAAATGCCCCGCAGTCAGGCTGGCTATAAGCATTGTAGCGACGTGAAGCCTGCTTATCACCACCCATGTTGGTCGTAACCTGGGTTCCACACACGCCACCCATGGCTGAAGACTGCCACAGCAACCTTGAAGAGCCGCGGATTGCGGAAACTCTCCGTGAATTAGAGATGGGCGATGCGTGCGGGTGACAGGTAAAGGTGCAGCCCTGCAATTGCTCGTGCATGCCCCTGCCGATGGAATGGCGTTTACTCGAGGGAATGCTGGAGGGTATTTTGGCCCTACTTTTTTCCCCACGTTGACCAGGTGTCTTTTAAGTGGTGGCAGTACCCACATTTTCACTGTGCCCCATTACACACACAAAATGCCGATCAACATAACCGCCGGGCAGACGGAGACGGGGAAATTGAAGGAGTTTGCCGCACTGGGATATTTAAACTGGTGACCTCTGGATTGCAAATGGAGCGTGATCACCATGAGATCATGGCAGCAGCTGATTCCTGTAGGAATCATAATTGGGCGCTTTGGTTCCTAAAGAATCTCACGAAATCACAATGGAGACAGGTCCCATTATCACAATCCAAGGGCTGAGATTCAATTCAACAATTTAAAAAAATGCTAAATTTGACCGTTATGTTCGTAATGTGTTTCCTTTCCCCCCATGTTTATATACTGACGGTTTGTTGTCTCCAATTATTTCTTAACGCGCCATGAGCACAACATTTGCATGAATGGGGAAATAATCAAATCATACGCACGTGAATGACGCAGGTATTGTGAGCGCAAGAACTGATCGTGATTGATAATATAATGATATGCTTTGCTCCATGCCTACCGTTTGCCATGCTCGTAAAAAAAAGATCTCGGCATTCCAGTTTGCTATTATCCAGCAGCAAAATTACAATAATATAGGTCTGGACAGCCAATAAACCAATGGGTTATTTCAAATATATATAAATATGGAGACCGCATAGAGTTCCACTTATACATGCTTTGAGCAAGGTATCTTTAGACTGAGGCACAGACAAACCAAGCGTGAGATACCCACTGAGTCAACACAGCAGACATCTCTGCCTCTGAGTCACGCGCTCACCACTGCGTCATAGCATTTCAAGATTGCGAGGCTCAATATTATCTATAATCAAGCACATTGCTGCAGGGTCAAAGGGGTTTTTAGTCATGCAAAGTCACCGGGCGTGAACCTCTATTTTTGTTTTGCCAAGAGATTAATTATCCAGACTCAAGTGTGTATTTTCTGCCAAAATGAACCTCTGCATAAAACCAATGGAAGGGAGCATCTGTATAAAGCGAATGTATTTCGAGCAGCCTTTTTTTATATAAACTCAGATGCTGTCTATTGTAAATCAGAAATCTCTTGCTCCTTACCAACCATGTGAACTCCAAGGTCCTACCAGTACCGAAACCCGCCATTCGCCACTAAAGGACGATGGTGACACCACGACGCACGTGCCAGGCCAGGTGCACTTTGAGGCCACGTGAAATGTCGAAGTCTCGCTGACAGGAGGTCACAGGACAGACCCAGGTGCCACGGGTTGACTGACTGAAATGACCGGCAGATGTACAAGACCATACCTACTCTTGAATCTAGGCAACTACCTACAACGACCAAGAGCACAAATTGTCTGAAAAGCAAATACAATCGATGCACTTTACATCCAGGTGGAGTGCTCTGTATGCTTTTATATAATTAACAATAATATATTTTCACCCCTGCATTGAAGAAAAACATTGCGGTGCATCTTGTACTTGGGTAGGCGTGTGCGCACGTGGCCAGATTTCCGTTGCGCTTATTGACACCGGGTACACATTTGGGTAGCGTCGCCTTCTAATCCGTAGACAGAATACGGTTGAGTATACGGAATTACATGGAGCCTGCCGGACGTTAACCTCCGGGACGATGCAGCTTGTGGGTGTGAAACGACTCCAGCGAGGCACGGTCTAGTCGCAGCTGCTGAATGAAGAAGAAGAAGCGTGAAATTAACATCTTGGTGGGAGGAGGAGGGGAGGGGGACCTGGGCGTGACACGTGGCCGAATGTTTCGTCCGGCTGGGCGATCAGCCGACGATGGCCGAGCGCGGGAACCGCTGTCTCGCTCGCTCTCTCGCTCTCTCTCATCACGACGATCTGTTCTCTCGTCGCCGCCGCCGCGTGCGCGGCCATTTTAATGAACTCGTTTTCCAAAGCGAGATGGGGGGCAGGGGGGGGGGACGTTTGAGGTGATTCGACGTGGCTCGTTGTTAAGGCGCAAATTGGACAATCTCGTGAAATTGTCTGCGGGCACGGCTTCTCTTTGAAGCGGACGTCACGATTTTGCGCTCTCGCTCTCTCTCTCGGGTTAAAACCACCGAGACGGACGAGCAAAACGAGCGCGGTGCTAAGTTGTCAAGAGTTAATTTCCTGCATCTCCACGCAAACGTGTGAGTTTACGTGAGGCCACCATATTTATTTTTCCACTCAATTTCATTGTTTCCTACCTCTAGCACTCATGATAACATTTTAGTAAAGCAGTTTATATTTCACTGTGGTTATTATAATAACCCACCAATGGACAACACTGCAAGGCTGCTACGAAAAAGCAAAGGAAATTCCAACAATCGTTCATTGAAATTCCTGCTGAATAAATAACCAAATTCGAAGAGTTGCGATTTTCCCCGTGATTTTTTCTCGATATTTTTTTTTCACGCAACTACTGTATACATATATTGCACGTATATTTCTACAAAATATTATTTTTTTGTAATCCTGTCCCGTGGACGAGGAGTTTTTTTTTATGTTCAGGTAACCCCAACGAGCTTTTATCAGCAAGCGACTGCCGCTAAACCTGTTGAACGCGGCGTTGAGCGAGCGAGAAGAAGCGGTGAATAGGGGCGAAGCTGCTGTCCCATTGAAGGGCGGCACATCAGATGCACTACTTTGGTTTATATAAAAACACCTGAATCTGGGGAGGCACTAATAGCCATTAGGGCACGTGATGCACGGCGTTTAAAATTAGCTGTAAACAAAGGGAAGAGTGACCCTGAATATAAAGCGGCCGTGCGGTTTTGTTTCGCGTTGAACGGGTGAAAAAAAAGACACGAGTAATTTCCCCCCCCCACCCCCGCTACTAAAAGAACCAGATGCATCTCCGCTGGTTCTCGTGACAATATTAAATAGCCACGCGGTAATTACTTACAGTGAGGCGCCGCCGAATGTTTTAATTAAAGCTGGCGATTCTCCAAACCAATTAAAATACTTGGGGCATTGATTCATAGCATGTTGTTACCGAAATAAATAATGAAACGGGTTTCTTTTTTTAATTCCCCACTGGTTCACGCTCTAGTACCTTGTGAGAGGCTGAGATGGATAATGACTCCGTGATTTTGTGACAAGAGATGATAGAGCCACTATTTTGCGTTTCAAGAAGCCCGTTAATTGTTTCGTGATCGTAAGCGCAAGACCAGATTGAAGAACAAAATGCACGTTGACAACATTTGCATGCGACCTCATTTGCCATTTGTCACGTATGGATAATAATGTTTTTACGTCACGTTGTTAATAGAGAAATCGCCCGCACCTTCAATTAGCGCGGTTGGCTACGTACGGTGCGAAATAATTTCAACGTACATCCATACATACCGTAATAGGTAACGGCAGAATGGTGGCACAGGGGCTAAAGTTTATGCGCTATAAACCAGCGACTTGAATCACATTCCTGGCCATTGTTAACGTCAGTGGCAACTGATACCTGCATTGGTCCTGTGCCACTCGACCGCCCATCCACCACACCCTTCAGCAACCTGCACTGACCAGCATGGTGAAGTACTGGTCGCGAAAGCCTACGTGTTAAAATGGTAAAGTATGGTTAAACAATCCCATAACACCAATGACTGACATAAGCACCACTTTTGTTGGGAATTCAACAGCGGTTGTCCTATGGAGACACTCAGCCCTGGCATATGAATGAGGAATTTCCACCACAGACTCAGGGTTGTAAACAGGTGATGAGCACCACCTACATTCTCATTTGAGCAGAAAAATCACTTGGGGTTGACTTTTTGACCGTTTAAAGTTGTCTCTAATGTGTACAGCAGGTTTCCCTCCACCTTAAAGCCTACGACAAATAAAACTACAACGGCGCTGGAAGATGAATTCTATCATCGTTTTTTTATTATTCTAAATCCATTGCAATTGGAAGCCTTCGCCCCATCATGTGAGCCGATAACTAACGGTGAATGCTCCTGTGCGTAGCTTCACACTGGTGTGCCACGAGCCACGGACGGAGTAGTAGGAGCGTCGACTCGTCAATGACAAGAAGCGCAAACCGACCGCGGGCACTCACCCTCCGCTCCTTGTCCCCGTACTCGATGCCGAGGGTGTCCATGGCTCGAACGATGGCGGCCAGCGACTGGATGGTGTTGCTGTACACCACGGGCTTGTACTGCTTCACGTCCTCTCCCGAAAAGCCATCCTCGTGAATGATCCTACAGGAGGGAGGGGGAGGGGGGGGAGAGATCGGAGACCAGGGTAGGACAGATGATCAGACAAAAGCTTGAGACGGTCACTTTTCAGCTCCAGGTGGACTAAATACGGCGTCACAGGAGCACTTAGACGGCTCTGCTGAGGTCTGGGTTTAATCTGGATATCAGCCATCCATGTGATGGCTACAACAGTATCCGTTTAATTACGACGCAACGTCGACAAGTCAGAAGCTGCAAGTGCCCCCATGGGTGGGGCAACTGCAGATACCTCGGAATGTGAACGCTCGGGTGTACGAGGAACACTTTTGCCTCACATAATAAAAAAACGTTATATTGTGCTTCATATCGTAATGGAGTGCACGACATTAGGTACATTTTCAATGGACAGACTCGATCCGTTTAGCACGGTTGGCTACGTACGGTGCGAAAGAAGTTCAACATACTGCACGTAGATACATCCTGCCATAGGAACGTGGAATTTCCACCGCTGCCTACGGAGAGCCGACATGAGTGAGCACCACTTCTCGCTCGCTTGAGCTTTGTGACATTTTGGACCGACCGACTGCGAATGTGAGCACTGCTCATGCAGTGTTCTAATAATCCAGCCAAGCGGTGGCACAGCAGTTAGAGCACAAGGCCTGCAAATTGGAAGGTTGGGAGTCTGAATTCCCTTCAGGAGTGGAGGTAACTCATCCCTCGGGGTACAATAAGCCAAAGGGGTTCTTCCACTTATGGACAAAGGGAATCTTCCATAGCAAAGTGGAATTTCCACCACCGGCTTCGAGCTTAAATGAAAGGAGACGAGGGTGTGCTTGTTCCAAGCTCATTTGAGCAAGAAGCGACGCTGGGCGAGCGCTACCACGTGGGCGTGTGTCGGGCGCACGCCGGTTCGCACTCCGGGGACCGCAGCCAAAGGGGCGGTGGACCGGGTCAACAGAGTGAGGCTTGGGCAGCGACAGCCTCGGGGAACAGCAGCGCCGCTAGCGCGAGATTAAACACGCCGGTAAAAAAATAAAATTAAAGTAAAATAAAATAAAAATAAAATAAAAATCACGACGTTTCAGAGGCAACACAAGCTTCCGTCTTCACAGCTGTGACGGTTCCACCTGAAGACGGAAGCTTGTGTTGCCTCCGAAACGTCGTGATTTTTATTTTATTTTACTTTTATTAATTTTAATTTTTTTACCTACGTGACTTTACCGAAAAAACCTAAGAATATGAATCCTTGTAGTCACGAAAGCTTCAAATCTATAATTAAACACGCCGCAGGACACCGTCGGCAAGGGCAGCTGACGCCGTGCAAGCTTCTCATTTTATATCACCGAGGTTTGGATTTTTGTATATATTTTTTTTAGTTTACGTTTTTTCCCATTTTTTGCCATCACCATCTTTTGAAGGCGCCCCCTTCCCTGAGCAAAACCTGCGTAAATGGGGACACAAGGTAGGAGTAACAAAAAAATAAGCAAATCAATAAATCCATAGAATGCCTCACAGAAACGCTGTGCTTTGGCTTTGCGCACAATGAGTCTCTCTTGTGGTTGCTCTGTTGTGCGGCCATCCCGCTGCGATAAAACAAACTCTAGGGGACCTCATTACCTGCGGCAGTGCAAAGCGCAGAGCCAGAGGCTTCTTCGTCAGCAGTGCCAGCTTTCGAGTGTGCATGTGGTGCAACTGCACTGGGAACCACAGGCCAGAAGGGGACCAGGCACATCCCCCCCCTACCCCCACCCCGATTGTTGTGATGTTTAATGTTGTGATGTTTTTGTCTTTTCTTGCTGCCAACTTCACGTGCTACAGAATCTCCTTTCCTTCGTAAAAACAGCTGGGAAGCTGGCTAAACGGGGCCATCCGTGTAACAAATAAACTCAAACTCAGCTTAAATGTAATTCCTTGCACCAGGGATCATAACAAGCACACTCACCACCTGGGACTTGCCAAATCAATCGATTGAAGCAGTAGGCTGCGGAGTTTTAAACCCTTTAAAAATACCGCGAACAAATATTTTCAAAGCGAAAATTGTCAAAGATTTATTTTTGAACCCAACGTTCATATGTCGGTATTATTTGCTCTAAACATCAGTATGTGGTAAACCAGGATTAAACATTGGGGCAGCCGATACCACCGAAAGTGACCCTTGAATTAGTAGGGTTGATGAGTGTGGCTCCATTTTGAAAACCCCTCTTGAATTTCCATACGGGAGTCCCCTGGGTGGCGTGGGGGAAACACTCACTCCCCCTCGTTGTACGGACGTGGTTTATTCCCTTCCGAATAACCCCACAGGCCCATAAGCACCGGTGCGGGCAGCGCGAGGTGGTGCGAGCATCGATTACCGAGACACCTTTATACTTAGGGGGGACTCCTGTGCGAGGAAAGGGCTGCTCATTAGGAGGGGACACAGCAACACGAGGCAGGTGTCGTGCGCTTAATTCAACAGGTTTCGGCAACATTTCATCGATTCAGCGCTGTTCCTTGTTTAACGAGGCGAGAGCCAACTGAAAGTTGTTAACGTTTGTTTTGAAGAACGCCTGAAAAGCCACGGTTACATAGAGAAAGTTACCATCATCATAATTCTATAGTTTCTTTTTGACATGCTCATTACTGAGGGTTGATATCCATGCTAGACGCTTTCCATCTTTCGTGATCTTCAGCGTCTCTCACGGAGAGTCCCATTCGACGATCTCACGCTGTCCCACTGACCCATCCGTGTCGTTCCCTCTTCCCCTTTTCCTTCTCCCATTTTCCCCTCGCCGAATCATCTCGGTCATTTCTCCAGACGCGCGACCCTCCGAGGTAGTCTCCTGCGCGCGTCACCTTCCTTCTCATCGGTGATTCCTGCTTGTAGCCATTCTCTCGCAAACGCATCCGCACTCTTCGTATTTTAACACCGGTGTACTCTTCCCATCCCTTTTGCAACACCACATCTCAAATGCATGAAGCCTACATTAGTTTAGCTGCACTCAACAATTCATGTCCATTTAAAGTTTGTGATTTGACGTGCTGCGCGCACACTCTTGCAAAATCATGTCACGTGGGAGGGGGGGGGGGGGCAGGGGAATTCAACGACCACTCTGCAGCGGACAATTTTGCACAGAAGCTGTTGTCAGCGGTGGCGAAGGGTGCTAGTTTGTGACGCTCCCCTGCCTCTCACACGGAGCGGGCGAGGCCGCAGGTGTGATTTTTTTCCAGCTATTGTGGAAGACTCGGCTGAGCTCGTTCCATTGCATTATAACCTGAAGCATAAAGCCACTAGACCTTAAGTAGCACAATTTGTTAATGCTTTATCATGCAAGTGCATATTTAAAAAGATTAATTTAATTCAGTTTTTTTCTATGTTATCAGAATAAATAATTGAGACTCCCATTGCTCATTTGTCTAATTATTCTAATACTTTCATTTTAAAGCGTAGTATTCAATAAGCTGCTGGCCATGGGAATAGACTGAATAATTGCCACATTTATACTCTTCATACAACTTTCGGAAGCAAATTTAAGATTTTAATTCCTGTGAAGGGAGGTCATGCTGTTCAAGAGACAACTCATTTTGATAAACCATTAAAATTCGTGCTGATCAATGCCCTTTCATCTGAATCAAGTTGTCTAATGCTAAGGAAATATAAAAAAATATATAAATTCCCGTAAATCACGATTAACCAATATTCCGCAGCGAAGGTGGCTCACTTGTGCGAGGCTTTCAAAAACTCAATGCCGTTGGTATAATAGTACCCTTTGTGTGAAGAACTAACACAATCCACCACCCCGTTAAGACACAAAGACAAGGGGATTTCAACCTCCAAAGTCAGCAAATGGCCATTAATTCACCGTGTGAATAGAGTGTCAACGTACACACACAGTCACTTTTTGGTTGTGGTCACCAAGCACATCACTGCACTTAGTTACTGAGGGACGGCCTGTGGCGCAAACTCAGTATTTAAGTATGTTTAGATCACGTTCTTAAAACACGATTGCCTTCCCTTCTGTGGGTGTGCCGTCGGTACCACAACAATTTGAAAAACCATCAACTCCTTCAAGGAATGAAGGAAGAAGAGCCAACAGATTTGACCGTTACATATTTTTGCTACGAATAACAATGACCATCACAATCATCGTCAGCCATGATCAATCCACTGCTGGATGAAGGCCGCTCCAAGCTGTCACCATCTATCGTGGTGTTGCAATGCAACAATCCATCTAACACCTGCACACGGGGCTGATTTCACCGCTCCATCTCCGCGATGGAGCGGTGAAATCTTGGGTGTGTGTCCTCCTTTGGCTGTCTTGGCCACCCAGCCATCATCCCTTCTCGTGTCCGGCCCAAGCCCACTCTTATCAAGTCAATCTGATATCTCTCTCCTTGTGTATGTTCTAAGTGGGGAGCAGTAGTGCAGTTGTTAGCGCGTTGTGCTACGAACCTGGCTGACCCGGGTTCAATTCCCGTTCACCAGTGTCGATTATCTGACCTCGTCGTGGGCCTCCCCAAGGTAGACTCAGCCTAAAATGAGTACCTAGTGTGATGTGTAAACATCATCACTGGGGAGACAAAGGCTGCAGGGCGTGGTGTTGGCCACCCACCCCTCGTGTGCCGTGGCTGTTCAGGCTATACGGGGGATCTTTGTCTTTGTGTGCTATGTTCCACGTGTTCTTCTCTCTGTCTCTCAATGTAACCCCACACATGCACACAATATGACCATTGTGTCAGTCAGCAAGACAGCATCCCAGAGGTTGTAAGACACACGGAATGATGAGGCATCAAGTGAGATTCACGAACATGACATTTTTTTTTACTTCTCTGACACAATTAAATTTAGCTGCAACGCACAATCTAACGTTTTGTCGATTTTTTCTATAAAAAAATATGGCAAGAGTTTAGGAGGCATATACCTGATGCATCCACTAAGATTAGTATTGATACTTATCCTAATAGGACGCGCGTGAAATTGTGCGTGTAATCCATTATTTATCTATGTTTGGTTTATGCAGTCAAATGTTAATGATCCAATTAGGGTAATGGGTTGAACAAAGCTGTACAAACGAAACAGGAAAACAAATGAACAATACAATTTCTATGGTAAACACGAGACGAAAGAGAATTGATTCCACAACCGAATCGTGATATCAAAATTGCGAAAGAACGCTCTAAATCGTCGGGAGCCGTCGCCATCAGCCCCGAACGATTCACGACTGCCACGGTAATATCCGCGTGTCGCTCACAGTGACGTCACAGGCCAACCGGCCAATCGGAGTGCATTTGGGGCCATTATAGGGGTCTTTCCCGGTTGCATCGCCTCTCCACCCCCACCAAATGGTTACCACATCAGACGCTGCGTGTGTGAGTGGTGGTGGGAGGGGGGGGAGAAGCCCCTTTTTAAATCCTTTATATTAAGTTCGCTTGCTTGCTTGCGTGCTTGCTTGCTTGCTTACGACCGTGCAAATCTTTCGGTCGTTTTTTAACCCACTTCCCGTGATCCAATCGAGCTGACATTTTGCACACAGACTCGTTGTGCGAGACAATTAATTTTCGTGAAAAAAACTTTCCAAAATTTTACACTGTTTAGGGAAATTTTTTTAAATATTTAATTACCAATTGCTTAATCCTGGCAGACAATCATCTGACCCATAGGTGGCAGCCATCTCAAGCCAGAGGACGAGAGGACTCTAGCAGCCACGCATATAAAGGATTTAGAGTGAAAAACTTTGTTTTTACGGGTTAATTTTTAGCACAGTATTCACAGCATAAAGTACGTGCGCGCATTTTCAAACGCAGTGCGCACAACGTTTCATTGTCGCCCCGCTCGGTGGCTCTTCGTGCACGTCCGCGTGCGGACAAGCCCCGCGGGATTTGAAATATTTCCACGACGTCAATAAATCCAGATCGCGCCGCGCCCCCAATTAATTGTTTTGTACGAGACGGTCCTGCCTCTCCCACGCCGAGCCGAGGCCCGCACCGGCCGACGCAGCTGACCACTTCCCGACACCATTGCCTCCCCGTCCAAACAAAAATAACACGGCTGGGATCTTGGACAAAGAGAGAAGGAGGTGGGAGGAGCGTGAATGCCCCCCCCCCCTCCCATCCCCGCTAGAACACAAGGGCCCGTGTTGTGCAGTCGCAACGGGCGACTTCGGGGTGCAAGAATGAGCGGCGTCTGGGGAAGAGTCGTCGCTACGAACAGTGGCCGATCAGATGAAGGGAGTGGTGGGGGGGGGGGCACATATCTCGTGAGGTGGGGGGGTCTCGGCCGATACACAGAGGTGACCATTGGTGAAGCTCCCCCACAATCTGCTGTCATTGTTGTGCCAACCGAGAGCCACGCGCGTGTTCATTGTTGAGCGGTGTTGCGGTTTGACAACGCGCAGCGACGTTTAATTGCGTCGTCTTGAGCTGTGTATTATTACGCAATTGACTAAGGGGTCGTCCATAAATGACGTCACGCACCTAGGGGGAGGGGGGGGGGTCAGACATTTGTGAGGATGGGTTTGAGAAATGTCACGTCACATCAAAATGCGCAACTTTAAATAAATATAGACAACACGTTCTACTTAATTAAATAGACTTTTTAATAAATGTTTTCTCCTACAACATCAGAGTGCAGCGCCACATTAAATACGCTCAATAATGGCAATAGTTTAAAACGATTTGAAGCATGTTTTATTTGGGGGGGGCAGAGCTTTGTGACGTCATATTTGAGGGGGGCGGTCTGACTTTTTGTGACGTCGTGAAACGAAGGGGGGTGGGGGGGTCAAAAATCGTCCAAAATCGCGTGACGGCCCCTAAAACAAAAATGTGGTGGACATTTAATGTCCCCGGAAAGAGTTAACAAAATTTCCAAGGGACGGCTGGCGACCTCGACAAAATGATCCTGGGAAAACCAGGACGGGTGGCAAAATGCAAAGCATTTTATCAATCGGTAACCGAGAGAAGTTGGAATCGTTGCAAAGACTTAGTTGGTAGTGGGGCCATTATCCACTACCAAAGAGGCAGTACTGATTATAATGGTGGCCTCTGCGATGCTTGCTGTGGTACTGATGGGCCTCTGCGATCAGCACCACTTATATATGGAACGTGTCTTTCTTTCCGTCGCTGCCGGACAAGGGGCCGTCCATAAATGACATCACGCGATTTTGGACGATTTTTTACCCCCCCCCTCAAATATGACGCCACAAAGCTCTGCCCCTCCCCCCCAAACCATATTTCCATTTTGAAAATAAAACATGCTTCAACTCGCTTTAAACTATCGTCATCATAGTGCGTATTTAATGTGGCGCTGCACTCTGATGTTGTAGGAGAAAACATTTGTTAAAAAGTCTATTTAATTAAGTAGAACGTGTTGTCTATATTTATTCAAAGTTGCGCATTTTGATGTGACGTCACATTTCTCAAACCGCCACCCCCCCTCGTCACATATCGTCACAAATGTCTGACCCCCCCCCTCCAGGTGTGTGACGTCATTTATGGACGGCCCCCAAGACATCGTACCGGGGGCTCTGAAGTGTCACGCGCACACGCGTGCGTACGGGGAGCGGTGGTGTAGCGGTCAGCGGCACTGCGCTTTCAACCCCGGCTACCCGAATTCGATTCCCGCTCACGGCCAACACCGGTGACGATTATCTGAACAGGTCCTGGGGGCCTCCCTTAGGTCGACTCAGCCTCAGATGTTCACCTGGTGCGGTGTGTAAACATCGCCAATGGGGGAGACAAAGGCGGGCGGGCCTTTCCGCTGGATAAATTAACAGCTTAAGCATGTAAAGGCAACTTCACTTCTTTAATATTAATTAAAAATAAAGTGACTCTTACAATACATCTTGTTTGCTTCTATACTCACTATTAATACAATCCACTCAAGTTTCTTTTATTAAAGATTCCACTAGGTGGCGACAAATTATATTGTTGGATGAAACGTGCTTACGTATGATGACGTAAGCACGTTAGTGCGAGCCCTCCCGGAAGCCATAGAGAATGCATTGCAGCGCCCCCCGTTTGAAAAAAAAACATCTTTGAATGTAAGTCTATGGGGCCACTCGGGGCGATACTCAGCCGTAGTGAAATCGCCCAAAAAGAGGCGGTACTCCACAGAACGTGACATGACGCTGATTGGACTATATCCAGAGGCACAGTGACGGCTAGCGTGATTCTGTGGTTAAATGACATTGGTGGTGCGTCGCCCAATCGCCCTAATGAAGAAACCGCCCCTGGGTTACAGGCTGCACGGGGAGGTGACGACCACCCCCTCGGCACTGGCAAGGCAACCCACGAGTCGCAAGCGATCAGCAGTCGCTCGTTATGAAAACATCGACAACAAAATCTCTCACCAAAAACTGGCATCACCCCCCCACTGCCCGCTCAGTGACATTACAATGTAAGGTTGCACAGTAGAAGCTGTATATATGCACACGTTCTAGAATAAGCGACACGTAAAACAAATAGATATTTACCAGGCAAAGTCCCACTGAGATGTTTACCTCTTTTTGTTTAAAGGCGACCTGGCCACACTTCGAACATAGCTCATCGAAGTGGCTTTTCACACGTGGCAATGTATCGTCGCCAAACAATCTAAACGTGCGTTTCTAAATGTGGAGGGGAAGACCGGGCAGACCCCGAGATCAATCAAGGCGATTGCCACGGGGGGAGGAGAAGGGTGGTTGGTTATAGAACACGCGGACTTCCAAATATACAACAGGCACACAACAGGCAGACAACAACAGGCGTCGTCCGGGTCGGGATCGAATCCACGACGTGCTGAGTACCAGCCGAGGGAGACAAAATACTGTAATAGCTTTACTACCCGGCTTCGCCCGGGACTTGGATTCACCACGCCCGGCCGCCTTTGTCTCCCCAGTGGCGATATTTACACACCGCACTAGCTACTCATTTCAGGCGGAGTCCACCTAGGGGAGGCCTAAGACCGGTTCAGATAATTGTCACTGGCGTTGGCCGTGAACGGGAATCGAACTCGGGTCGCTGGGTTCGTAGCGCATCGCGCTTACTGCTACACTACAGCACACGAGCGTCTACTTCCATATGGCTGAAGCAGCTGCACAGCAACAACTTCAATGTCACATTGAGGTGGTCCAAACCGCGTCAGGAGCAGCGGAGTGTATCCGCTGTGTTATGGGTTTTCATTGCGAGATACTCGCACTTTTGCCGGGGAGAAGTCCATCTACGTTCAGTCGGAGGATCCTTGTCCCGGGGCCTATCAGGCGCGTTGTTGTTTGGCCCTGAAGAGGGCTGCTGAATTGGCGTAGTGTTGTTGCTGCTCTGGAGACTGGGAGATCGACGATCGATGTTGGGTCGCCGCGTTGATGCCATTCGTCGTGATGTCTCATTTAACAGAGTGGGCCGCGCGAGGGCTTCCATCTTCCACTCCAGTGAGCACGCGAGCTGATTGCATTGCTCTTCTTGGTTCTTTCGGTAAAGTCACGTAGAATGGAAATAATAAAATAATATAATAAAACATTATAAAATAATTATTATTTCCATTCTACGTGACTTTACCGAAAAAAAAATCGAAATTTACCGAAAGAACCAAGAAGATGAATCCCTGCAGTCGGGAAAGCTTTAAAATGCTTGCATTGCTCTATGTCCACAGTGGACGGCCTCTCAGGCACATGGCCTCCCTTGGCTGCCACTCTATCGTTAGTCTCGACCACCAGTCATCATCCCCTCTAGCAATGTGCCGTGCCCCAGGCCACTTAATTCCCTTAATGGTCAACATGGTGTCTCTAACATGTGCATGATCTCCAATCCACGTGTCCCTCCGTCCGTCCCTCAGTGTAATTCCAAGAATGCACAGTGTATGACATTGCGTCAATCAGCAAGGTTTAATTCTTCGAGGGCGCATGACACGTGGAATGATGGAGCTCAAAGAGAGATTGCGAACGCCACTCAATTCACATGATTCATTCTCTAAGCGGGATTTGGATTATGACACTGGCACGTGTCAGCCTTCTCTTGAGAATGATGCTACAGAGTCTTAAGTGCCCACTTTGAGCTGGTGGAGCAATTCATGATAACGCCTCGTGTACAATGTATAGGTAACAGAAGAGAGGAAATAGAATTGATGACCAGGTAATAACAGACTGGCTGGTGAGAAAATTTCGAGTCGGCCTATTGTTATTGAGGCCACTGCAGGGGACTAACGCTCACAATAATATTGTGCACAAGATTAAAGTAATACCTTGGATACAATAATACGTAATAATGTCATCTTATTTATTCAGCAAAGCCTCAATGAATCTCAATACTCTTTTTCAAGAGACTCCTGCACTGCGATCGGAAACTTTTGGTATTCTGCATGCGATAGGAAATTAAAGCACACGGCGAAAACCCATGCATGCACTCCAAAGTCTACATAGATGGATCCACAAATGTATGTGGCCAACAGAGCACTGGATTACAGGCATGTGTCACCATAACAGCGCTTTTTTAAAATTCAGAAAATAGCCTTGCAAGGAAAGTTGATAAACACTTTAAAAACACACTTTTCAAATTCATCACTCTAACTGGGCACAGTGGCTCACACCTCTGTGTCACTCGCTGGAGGTACGGGTTGGTAAAATCACGCAGGATTGTAAAATGAACAACCTGCTGAGCCGTGAGATGACCAAGAAATGGGTTTACAGAAAACTAGTTAATGAACCTTTCAGTTTTTTGTCGTCATCCGCACGGGTTGTCTCCAAGCCCTCCCCATGATCAACACTCCTTCCAATGGACGGTCTCGAAAAAAAGTCTTGAGAATCGGTGAGGATTTCCTCATTAAAAATAAATAGTATGGCATTTATGTATTAATAATATATACAAGACAATTATATTATAATACGAGTAGTATTGCCAGACATGTATTGAAATGTAAGTTTATAAAAAAAAAATGTATATGTTGTAATTTAAATAAAAATGGACAAACTGAAATTCTTACTTATACACTGCTGGAAAATGTGCTGTTAGTGACCGTCTAATAAGGCTGGCACAACATAAGACAAAGACCCCCCGTATAGCCTTAACAGAATGTTGAGGCAAGTGCTGTTAGCGAGCACCTATGAAGGCCGGCATGGCATACGAGGGGGTGGGCGGCCAGCATCACGCCCGGCCGCCTTTATCTACCTAGTGGCGATGTTTACACATCGCACCGAGCTACTTATTTGAGGCTGAGTCGAACTAGCGGAGGCTCCAGGACTGGTTCAGATAATCGTCACTGCTATTGGTCGTAAGCAGGGAATGGAACTCGGGACGCCGGGTTCGTTGCGCCACGCGCTAACTGCTACACTACCGCTCCCCGCACAACATAAGAGTGGGTGGTGTGACCAACAGCACATGTGACCACCTTTGTCTCCCCAGTGTTTTTGCTTACACCAGCACCAGGTTTTCCTTTAAGGCTGGGTCGCCCTAGGGGAGTCCTATAGTAAGGCTCAGACACAACCTCACAGTGATGTTAGCCATGGTCGGGAATTAATCTCAAGTGACGAGGTTTTAGCAGCGTAGTGTGTTCAGCAAAAAGGTTAAATAGCAACGCACGTTAGGGTACACACATACATATAGAGATGTCGAGAAAGTAGAGGTGCCTTGTTTAAACTTTTACAACCGTGGGTCTTGCTGCCAAATGGCACGCTTTGAAAATGTTAGTGTAACAATTAACCATTGAAGTCATCTGACATTTTTTACATAAAGGGGTCAAAATATGCAGGGGTGAAACGTTGCACACAGGCTTCTGCATTTTATAATGGGCATGGTGGCGAGGCGATAGGCTAATTCACGGTGGGGAAACACGAGATCTGGTTTAGTGCTTTTTTTTTTACACCTGGGAGGTCTTAGAGGGAACGCCAACATGCCGAAACGATTACTGTTATTTCACTAAAGTAGAAAAAAGGAGCAGAAAGATATCGATGTCAGATCTTAAGCACCACGGTAAATGCAACATGCATCGAACAGAACAATATGATGCCAAATTTCGATTTAAAGCTTTCGTGACTGCAGGGATTCATCTTCTTGGTTCTTTCGGTAAAGTCACGTACAAGGAAAATAATAAAATAATAAAATGAAACGTCGTGAGAATTATTTTATTATGTTTATTTTATTTTATTATTTTCCTTCTACGTGACTTTACCGAAAGAACCAAGAAGATAAATATGATGCCAAACAAACTAAAAAGTAAAACCAACAGAATTGCCCCAATTTTGAAAGGGCTCAGTTTTTCTTTAAGCGCCACAATTTACCGACGGTAAGTTATAATGCTACAACGGCATGCAATAACATTCACAATTAAAATTATTTGAAACACAACGGACTAAATATATTTGCTTCAACGAGGATTCGCGGCGAACACAATTGCTGCTTCAATGAGTCGCACGTCGGCAGAAGATTGAGTAATAACAACAACAACAGCAGCAGCAGCAGCAATGACGAAAATTGGCCCTGATTACACGGATGTTGCCACTTATTTACTCAGGAAAGCTTCAGAGTTTCATGACGTATCAAGGAGGACAATGCGTTGGGAAATATGGCCGATTCAATAAATGCGCTAACCGCTCCACCACCGCTCCCTTCCTTCACGGTTGGGACCAGCGTACATCCATAACAATGGCCGCTGTTCCCTTACAACCACGTGGTGCAACCCCAGCATCCGGTGCTCATCTTACTGACCCTGGAGCAATGATGGGCACAAATTTCACAATAGCCAGAAATAAAACGATCAATATTTAAATGTAACGTGTGGGCAAGCGTGGGTATAGTTGCGATTTAGGGATAAAGGCTGAGCTGCTTCAACGAGAGATCAGATGACTGCATCTGGCAGAAGACCATTGCATCCCTGCTGGGGTTAACAGTGAATTCGTGCTGCAGGTTCACAGCGCCAGTTGTTGTGTGACACAGCATGCAGAGGGCACACAACCACCGTGACAGCAGAGTGAGTGCACATTCATTGCAGTTGTTTGTTGTTGTATATATTTATTTACACGACCTGGCTGCCGCCCAGAGGAAGATACATTCAATGGGGTGCATGTGCCTGTTTGGTCCCCATGGGGCTCGTGAAGCCATTTGCCCAGGCAGCAGTGATTCGGAAGAGAATGGTTCGTCCTGGTTTCAGGCACATGCACACAAAGATTCCCCATTTATTCGTGCACCTATTGAGGACAACGATGATGTGGTCAACACCGTGCCACCGATGTCTCCCCAGGGCTGATGTTCGCACCCTGCAACTTGTGTTCATTCTCGGCTGATAAGATGTTGGTGGAGGCCCAATCCAGGTTAAGATTCGAGTAAGGCTACCGTGCATCGCCCTTCGGTCAGCTGGTTTCAGATAGGCTCTCTGCGTGTCTCAAAGCAGTTGAAAATGTATTTTTTTTTTTATCAGGATTTTGTCGCGGGTTTAAACGTTTCCTGGCCTCATGCTCAACTCATGATGCAGGTAAGGGTGGGGTTACCTGAGTAGTGGGTGGGGTTACCTGAGTAGTGGGTGGGGCTACCTGAGTAGTGGGTGGGGTTACCTGAGTAGTGGGTGGGGTTCCCTGAGTAGTGGGTGGGGCTACCTGAGTAGTGGGTGGGGTTACCTGAGTAGTGGGTGGGGTTACCTGAGTAGTGGGTGGAGCTACCTGAGTAGTGGGTGGGGCTACCTGAGTAGTGGGTGGGGCTACCTGAGTAGTGGGTGGAGCTACCTGAGTAGTGGGTGGGGCTACCTGAGTAGTGGGTGGAGCTACCTGAGTAGTGGGTGGGGCTACCTGAGTAGTGGGTGGGGTTACCTGAGTAGTGGGTGGGGTTACCTGAGTAGTGGGTGGAGCTACCTGAGTAGTGGGTGGGGCTACCTGAGTAGTGGGTGGAGCTACCTGAGTAGTGGGTGGAGCTACCTGAGTAGTGGGTGGGGCTACCTGAGTAGTGGGTGGGGCTACCTGAGTAGTGGGTGGGGCTACCTGAGTAGTGGGTGGGGCTACCTGAGTAGTGGGTGGGGCTACCTGAGTAGTGGGTGGGGTTACCTGAGTAGTGGGTGGGGTTACCTGAGTAGTGGGTGGAGCTACCTGAGTAGTGGGTGGGGCTACCTGAGTAGTGGGTGGAGCTACCTGAGTAGTGGGTGGAGCTACCTGAGTAGTGGGTGGGGCTACCTGAGTAGTGGGTGGGGCTACCTGAGTAGTGGGTGGAGCTACCTGAGTAGTGGGTGGGGCTACCTGAGTAGTGGGTAGGGTTGGCAGTGGAGTCAGCAGAGCCTATGAGCGGTGGGTGGGAATAGTGGTTGAGTGCGTGTGGCTATGTAAAAGAAGCAGGAGAGAACTTACCACTGCAATCTCCTACACACATACACAAACCTAAATACATTAACATGTCTGCCAAATGATGGGTACATTCTTTGAAGGCTATTCAGAAAATTAGAGTCTGGCTGAGCAGCTGTGTATGCAGCTGTGATCGCTATGCTCACTTTTCCTTGGCCCATTCCTTTGGTCCATAATTCATCGCATCCCGACAACGCTGGAATCAAAACAGGGCAGCCCACACATCACTGAGCCACAGGCCGCCATGTCTGTTCAGACTCGAAGCAGTCTAGAGAGGAATTTGACGTTTATAAGACCCTAATGATGTAAGCATGAGCGCACACTCGTCTTGCAATCCAGCGGTTGGCGATTCAATCTCGTGGCAGCAGCAGTCGAAACAACGGTGCGAGATGTTTCAATCCCTCGACCCTGCCAACACTGAGCAGTATGAATGGGTACAACCATGGTGAGTCGATCGGCAGGTCGTGTGTGGTGGGGTAAAACGTGGGTACTCCTACTTTTGATCAGCATGGAACAGTAGGTGCAGTACCCTCTCTCTATAAGAGACTCTCTAAAACTCCCTCCAGGCAGAGCTAAGAAAATTAAGGAATGGAAAATCATTGGGGAGGGCTTTGCCCAAGTTACGGGAAGTTGCAGGCTGACAACAAAAATAAACGCCGAATGAAGCCTCACACCAGAGCCAGATACCCATCGTAGGAGCAAGAGTTGAACTGAGGCCAGTGCGATGTTGTGGAAGGGAGGGGGGGACTTTTCTACTTTCCACGTGGTACAAATATCGAGTAACAAGTGGAACACAGAAACATAATTTCAAATATTTTCTTGTTTTGATCTATGAAAACCAAATCGTGTATATGGTAAATAGGTGGGTATATTTCAGCGGAGACAAAAATACGTTGTAAATTTCGATTTAAAGCTTTCGTGACTGCAGGGATTCATATTATTGGTTCTTTCGGTAAAATCACGTAGAAGGGAAATAATAAAATAATAATTATCCTTATTTTATTATTTCCCTTCTACAAGACTTTATCAAAAGAACCAAGAATATGTTCTAAATTATTGAAATGCTTGACCTCTCCTGGGTAATGGGCTCGTTGTGAAAGTCCATAGTTTGTATTGCACGACGTAAAATAAAGTCCAGTTTAAATATCGAATATGGGGAAGAATATGTTGTTTATAAAATCACACTGGCACAGGAACCACCAAGAGCTGAAGACAACCCCAATGCTCGATAATTGGTTCTTTACCCTTCTATCTGGCAACAAAACTGACACCTTTTTGCAAGGAGTCATGTTTGCATAGACCGCAATACCTGCAGTCATAATACAAACAAAAGAACATAACTCTGTATTATGACTGCAGGTATTGCAGTCTATGCAAACATGACTCCTTGCAAAAAGGTGTCAGTTTTGTTGCCAGATAGAAGGGTAAAGAACCAATTATCATATTTTTACTGGCAAATGAGGTCCCCATAGTGTTGAACCCCAATGCTCGTTTGAGAATGGGGGTCTTTAACTCGACTTGCATATTAATGCACTCATAATATATGGGATGGTTCAAAAGTGATCGTAACAAAAATAGTAAGAAAAGATTTAGTACATTTGGTTTTCGCGCCTTCCTTATAGCGCAAGGCTATTACAAAGGTGCCTTGTTTCAAATGCAAGTCTAGTGTGCCTGTAGCGGGAAAGGGAGAGGCAGCAATGTTACGATGCAGTTTTACCAAGTTAAGTATTTTTGTTTACTTCACAAGATGTAACAATATTGCACCGTGATACAAACAACAACCGCCACTAAGTGTCGGTGATGTCACCACGGCGCTTGTACCAGGCTGTGTGCACTTTAAGGCCACGTGCAGTGTCGAATGCCCGCTGACAGGAGGTCACGGGACAGACCCAGGTGGTGCCATGGGTCGACTGACTGAGATGACTGGCCGAAGCATCACCTGCGCCCGCCTACTGTGCCAACATGCTGTGTTGCCGACGCAACAACAACAACAACCGCCATTCGCCACTAAGTGGCGGTGACGTCACCACGACGCTTGTGCCAGGCCAAGTGCACCTTGAGGCCACGTGACGCGCACACACACACACACATGGCCTGCTCCTCTTCCACGGCATCTCTCACGACCCACCGTAAGAAGCCGACGACGATGCGCGTTAACGTCACGGTTCAGCGACAGCGTTATAAACGGGTGGACAGCCGCCGGGCACAAAGTGCGACGACAACAACAACAACAACAAAACCTCCGTTGCAAACAAATGACCGAACACGCGCTACCCCTCCAGGCTGCTCTGGCCAACGTTGACTGTGCCCAGTGGAAAAAAATTAACCCGTAGAAACAAAGTTTTTCACTCGAAATCCTTTATATGCGTGGCGGCTAGAGTCCTCTCGTCCTCTGGCTTGAGATGGCTGCCACCTATGGGTCAGATGATTGTCTGCCAGTATTAAGCAATTGGTAATAACATATTTAAATATTTTTCCCTAAAAAGTGTTAAATTTTTGAAAAAATGTTTTCACGCAAATTAATTGCCACGCACAACGAGTCTGTGTGGAAAATGTCAGCTCGATTGGATCACGGGAAGTGGGTTAAAAAACGACCGAAAGATTTGCACGGTCGTAAGCAAGCAAGCAAGCACGCAAGCACGCAAGCAAGCAAGCAAGCGAACTTAATATAAAAGATTTAAAAAAGGCAACGCACGAGCAGAGAGCCCTGCAAGGTATCTACGTATTATTCTCGAACAAAGGAATTTCTTTCCAATCCCCCCCACCCCCACCACCATCAACTCTACTTTGCAAAGTCTCTTTCAATCTGACCTCGCCTTCGGTGAGAGGGAGGGGAGGGGGGTGGTGCAAGCCGGGAAGCATTGTGCGCTTGCAAGCCACCCCACCACCCCCAGGCCCCCATCTCTCACAAATGGATTTCACAGCAAGCACCTTCTCGAGGCTGCAGCTGCACGTGCATAAAAGGGTGCCGTGGCGAAAGGGGGGGGGGGTGGTCCCGGGGGAGGGGGGCTGACAATAGCTAACAGAGGAGCACATTGACGGAGGAGAGGGCGTTTATTTAAATAAATATTCCCACGGTTTCTGTAGGATGCGGTCACGTTTGGGCAATTGTGCTATGGGAAAGCCGGCATATGCCTCGCAGGCTCAAGCTATGGACAAAGCAAAAAGGCCGAACACCTATTTGCTGTACTGTGTCCTACCGATGTCTTATTGCCCTGATGGTAGATGCCTCGGGCATTTGATCATTTTATTTTTCATTGTTGGTATTTTTAGAGCTACGCATCCGCCTACAACGACCTGTTTTATGCATGGTGGTAACCATATCCAGGCTCGAACCTGCTGACCTTCTGAGATCTGACAAGGACGGATGCATTCTAGGTGAGCACGTCATAGGCTAAGGAGGGTCTATGCTGTCAGCGCCATGCTTCTTGTCTTTATCAACCTGCATTGACCAGCATGGTGAAGTATGCTCAAAACACATTCCCGCGGAGGGAGCTGGTAGGAACGTTGGGTTGCTCGGTCAATGGCCAGGGTCAACGGCGGCGTGGTGTATTCCGCAAATATGCCCGACTGTGAGGGTGGGCACAAGCCGGCGTGAGTAGGTTAAACGTTGAGTTTTATAAGGGCACCACGGGGTGACCAGCCCCTCCCCACCCAGCCCCTCCCCACCCTCCCCTCTCCACCCAGCCCCACCCCTCCCATTTTTGTATGCACGACGGACGGACACAACAATCTCCTGTGGGCTGGTGTAACCAGGAGGTTCCTACCAGTAAAACTCTATTGTTGTACTGCACTCTGCTCCCACGTCGATGCTCCCAACATTCACCAATCCTGCTGCGACTTCCGTGGTGAAGGTTTGCTCAATTAACCTTCATGGCCCTCACGAAATGCGTGGGGAGGCCCTCATCCAGCAGTGGATTTCCAAAGGGCTTTTCGTGTACCGTACAATTCTTTGACCTCTGGGCTTTTGGGTCACCTCACCAGCGCGTGCCCAGTGATCCATTCCGATGGTGAATGTTCCAGCAGCAGGCTGTCTGCTCGTCTCGAACAGACGGTTCACTTTAGGCATTGCCCGTAAGTGCTATCGAGTGACAGTGGGCATTTGACTCGTTTAACCCGGAGAAGCACAAATCAGCGGCGTGCTCACTCACCACTCTGCTCCGTAAAAATAAATGTGACCCGCCAATGTGATGCGATGAAACAACATGCATGCACAATGTCTGGCTAGACCTGAGATCTAATACAAATATAATTGTGTAAGCCCAAAAGAATTAAAAATGACAATGTAAGTTTCGGTGTAATTTAGCAGCTAATTATTTCTGGAATAGGACCTGGTCGTTACATTACGTGATCACCTGCGGTGTTAATGATGCATCGATTCATATGGAATTATGCTTGTGAGAATCAATAATGTTTTATTCATCTCACATTTGATTAGCTTATGTGACCCCTGCAGCCGCTTAGAGGCACTACAATGTTAACCAAAATAACGAAGGGGGGAGAATTAATGACCATAACTTCTATTCAAAATGTTTTACTCAAATGAATGATTGTAAAAAAAAATGCTTTTATAAAACTGACCGGTAATGTCACGCATCACAGTTCAATGCAGCATGTACTGAATATTCTTGGGTCATTTCGGTTGAAAGAAAATATTTTCTTTGAACCTATCTATGTGACTTTACCGAAAGATCCAAGACTATGAATTCCTGCAGTCACAAAAGCTTTTTAATTCATCACATACTGAATGTTGCGACTAATCCTGATGGCCAACTCATGACTCGCATTCAATATAAATACAAAGGGTGATATATTTAACATTTCTTTGAAATCCACCAAAAGCCGGATATTTTCATGCACGTTACCATTTTGCTAACCAATCTACAAAAAAGTCTAGCATTATTATCGGTGGCGATGTTCTCTTTTAATAGTGATGTACTCATTTGTGTGCAACTTCTACCAAATGAAAGCTAAAGGTAACCCAAATAGCAGCTGACGAGAACAGACAGCTTTGTTGTTAATTGCTAACACTTAAGATGCCTCATTAATACGGAGGCTGGATGCATGGCTGTAATGAATGATTAGAGATATATCTAGATGTTGAAGAGTCTCTCACTTAAATATATTCTCTCTGAGCACATTTGCACACATTAACACGCATATTCATAATAAAGGTTTTTGGGTTAGATCGCGTAAGTATAAATGTGTCGCAACCCTCCACCACCAGACACGGCCAATCAGTAAGAATTGTGTCACGTTAACAAAACACCAATTAGTTACTTTTTCAGCCCGCAGGTGTGTTTGAAGAGTGAATCCACAACATTTAGAATTAGAGTACGACGTTTTGCTGGAAATTACATCCAGCATCTGCAGGAAATTTGCCAGAATAGTGAAGCCATCCACCTGCTTCTGGTCTTAAATAGTACAGGACGACTTGTCGCGAAAGCCAATGTGTTAAATTAGCACGCATAGTTAGACACACGTAAATTTAAAATGTTTTTTCTACATACATCGTCTAAAATAAATGTGATTTTTTTTTTTACAAAGTCATATGTCTTATCAATAAAAGACTACCTAATCGTGTATGTGAATTCTAAAAAGAAAGAGAGAGCATTCGTCGATTGGCAAAGTGCACGCGTTGAGGTATAGTGTGGAGAGTTGGCCAAATTCCCTCCAGAGTGGATATCTAGAGCTCCCTCTCGTGGAGACCCTATCACCTGCAGTGGCATGAGTGAGCACTGAGTATCTTTAACACACTGCCCATTGAGATCAGATCCGCTGAGTTAATTTCCACCTTCAAATCTCACTTAAAAACTCATCTGTTCAATAGGGTCTTACCATCTGGCTTGAATTCCCTCATATACACTACCCACTTTGTATATTACGTCCCTGCTCTTATATTTTATACATATGCCATTGTTTTTATAACGTAATATTTTTTGTATGTTTCATATTGAATGCTTTTGACTGTGCAGTGCTTTAAGTGTGGGAAAAGCGCTATATGAATATTTTTTCTTGGATCATGGTCCACACTCAGGTCCATGTTCCAAAAGTATAATCCAAACGGGCTTCTCACCATATTATACAGATGATAGATGATTACTGATGGGTCGTCACTCCAGCTACAAAGTCTTAAAACAATATTGCATTTACAACGTGGGTACATTTTATGGGTGGTTAGACCAGCTGGAACAAAATGTTTGGTCACGAAAACAATTTTCATTTCCATTTACTGCTGTTTCAAATCATATTTTGTTCAACCAGGTGAGCACTCAAGAGACGAGGATAGATTATCATTGGCAAGAGTGACCTGGGTCACAAAAATGGCAAAAAGACAAACAAGTACATTAAATTCCAAGCAAAAAACAAAACAGAACAAGAAACAACTGCAGTGCCAGAAATGAAAAAAAATATTGCACAAACATACATCAATAAAAAAAAGGATTCCCCCGAAGCATACGTGGGTCCGGGTATATTATGCTTAACAATTATTGTTGTTTAAATTCAGTACAAGAAAAAAAATCTTACTTTTTGGACGAATAGCATCAATGCGTGGATACGTTTAAGAGAACAACAATTTGTTTTTTCGTGGTTACACTTGAAATTAATATGCATTCACTAACGTTATATTTTAAAAACACATGGTTTGTCTGAAGGAGAATGCAGGGCACAGTGCCGTTAATGTCTCTGTTTGCCTTTCATTAATTGACTCTCTCAGCCTGAAGACATTTTCATTGCAACTTGAGAACCATAAGGCGAAAATCACATTCGCAACAATGCGGCTAAGTAAGCGTTATGATTTAATTGCTGTAACAACACGCACCGGCTCTTATACATTGTGGCTTTAAATTAGTTTCCCAATTCATCATTCCTGCACAGATCCCAACATTATGCACAGGTGGTCTTAATTACTCCCTTAGAATGCTGAGTGCCAATTTATTTTTCAAGCCCAGAATAATCTCTGTATATTACGGCACAAATAATACGAATATTTGTATAGTCCACAAAATGTTCATATATTTTACCAACGAGATCATATGTTCCCTGCCCTTACAATGAAAAAAAAAGCCTCATCACAGGTGCGTACTTTAATCCACGAAAGAAATAAATAAGTATAACCCGTAAAAACAAAGTTTTTCACTCTAAATCCTTTATATGCGTGGCGGCTAGAGTCCTCTCGTCCTCTGGCTTGAGATGGCTGCCACCTATGGGTCCGATGATTGTCTGCCAGTATTAAACAATTGGTAATTAAATATTTAATTTGTTTTCCCTAAACAGTGTAAAATTTTGGAATTTTTTTTTTCACGAACATTAATTGTCTCGCACAACGAGTCTGTGTGCAAAATGTCAGCTCGATTGGATCACGGGAAGTGGGTTAAAAAACGACCGAAAGGTTTGCACGGTCGAAAGCAAGCAAGCAAGCACGCAAGCACGCAAGCAAGCAAGCGAACTTAATATAAAGGATTCAAAAACAGATTTCTGCAGAAGGGCATCACCGAGAGGAGGCGTCGTGGCTTTGAGGGTGAACACAAAGCGAAACACAACAACCCGTCCAGAGCATTGACACAGCAGATTCACGGTAGAATACATGCTTAGATACACCGTTTGTGGTTAGGCATATAAAGGATTAAAATATTCATGAAATAAAATCGTTGTTTCCATCATATCTGCCGGGTACTAGTCTATTTTCCGAGTTTATTATTCTTTTGCTCTTAATTCTAGATTTGAAGCTTTCGTGACTGCAAGGATTCATATTCTTAGGTTTTTTCGGTAAAGTCACGTAGGTAAAAAATTAAAATTAATAAAAGTAAAATAAATAAAAAATCACGACGTTTCGGAGGCAACACAAGCTTCCGTCTTCAGGTGGAACCGTCACAGCACGATAGCTGTATCTCTTTTCCATTTCTAAATCCTTTATATTAAGTTCACTTACTTGCTTTCTTAGGACCGTGCAAATCTTTCGGTCGTTTTTTAACCCACTTCCCGTTATCCAATCGAGCTGACATTTACCACACAGACTCGTTGTGCGTGACAATTAATGTTCGTGAAAATTTTTTTTCGAAATTTTACACTTTTTAGGACAAAAATATTATATTTAATTACCAATTGCTTAATGCTGCCATGCAATCATCTGACCCATAGGTGGCAGCCATCTCAAGCCAGAGGACGAGAGGACTCTAGCCGCCACGCATATTAAGGATTTATAGTGAAAAACTTTGTTTTTACGGGTTATACTTGTTTCTTTTTCCTTTCTTTCCCCCTGCATCCCCAGCTTTCCCAGCCTCTGACTTCCAGCCCCGCCCACTTCCCCCTCGCGCTCACCCAGCCTCTCTCTCCCCCCTGGCTCCTCCCCCTTTCTTACCTATATAACCTCTTGCCACGGCATCTCTCTCGTCCACTTCAGAAATTGTTCTTGCTGTGGTTGTCACACCTGATGAAGATTGCTTGTGTTGCAATCGAAACTTCGTGATCTGTTTCACTTTAATTTCGAACGACGTGACTTTACCGAAAGAACCAAAGAGTATAAAAATTAACCCGTAAAAACAAAGTTTTTCACTATAAATCCTTTATATGCGTGGCATCGGAGCGGCTAGCGTCCTCTCGTCCTCTGGCTTGAGATGGCTGCCACCTCTGGGTCAGATGATTGTGTGCCAGCATTAACCAATTGGTAAATAAATATAAAAAAATAATTTCACGAAAATTCATTGTCACGCACAACGAGTCTGTGTGCAAAATGTCAGCTCGATTGGATCACGGGAAGTGGGTTAAAAAACGACCGAAAGATTTGAACGGTCCTAAGCAAACAAGCAAGCAAGCGAACTTAATATAAAGGATTTAAAAATCGTTACATTTATCACAAACTGTGCTCGTGGAAAAAAATGTCTCATTCCCCCCCCCCTTCTCATTTGTATTGTTTCCCCCCTCCCCCTTTGTCTCCGTTACACCATTTTGTGTACGTCTCGCGTCACCAACCGTCACAGGCTGCAAAAGCGGCCCACGTTTCACGCGTGTACGAGGGGCTTTCCTGCTGCCTCTCGAGGCAGACGACCAAGTGCAACAGCGCTATCACACCACCGCTCGGGTGTTGGGCTGTTCTCCTGGAAAGCAGAGGCACTCGGGGGGGAAATGAGGCTCAAGATAGGCTGCGTTGGAGTTAAGGTATCAATCCCTCTGGCGCTCCACCCGCAGCCCTCGCTTCCATTCACGAAATGCGTCCGATCTGTGACAAACCCCCTGACTTTGACGATTTCACCAGTTGCCCTATCTGGGCTGCCGTTGTCCTATTGTCCCACCGTGCCCTTATCGGTTTCAGGCGGGGGGGGGGGGCTCCCACGAGGTGCCTCGTCACGATCCTTTTTTAATCTCTAAATAAATCAACGCTACCAACCTCGCTCTATCTGCCATCGTGGTGACACTCTCAGAACGTGTCTAGCAGATTAGATAAGGATGGCTTGGCTTGCACAAGTCAAACTTGACTCCTTATAATACATTTTAGACTTATCCAATTATTGCCCAATGCAGTCTCTTAACTCTATAGTCATTTTATTTTTTTACCCAACGGAGTGGCACTAATTGTTCACAACATTTCAAGAATAGCGTTCTGCATTTTTGATCATTGCAGGCATGGCACCTGGTTTCCACACAGCTTCCGCCTCAGCTTAATAAGTAATGAGTCCAAGGTTGCCTGTGACTTTTGGCTCTTTTGATAAGATCTTTTCATTACTACCTCAACAATAATCGCTCCGATACCTTCTGCTATTATAAAGTAGTAGCTACTCTTTGGTCTAATGTTCCCACTTGATGCGTTGAAAATAATTCCTACTTCATATAAAACCACCGATTCCCAATTGAGATGCCACTATGCTGTCTGGGATGTCACAAAAAAGTCAGTACATATATTGTCCATCCCAGGGCAATCTTTCGTAAGCAGAAAACATATTATGCTTGCAATCCTGACTAAACTGTCAATATTTTTGGGTAAACAACATGCGTCTTACGTCAATCATTGTCAAAAGGAAAGCGTTATCTTGTGAATGCATCCAGATGGCTCTGCGAAATGAGACAGACCCATTGTAACAAATGCAGTGCACAGGGTATTCCATTTAAAAGCAAGAAAATGACCATACCTCACAATTACAATGTGCCTTCAGGTCTCTAAACTGTAGTTGGGGCAGAGGACTTTATGTGCCAAATACAAAAACGCCTCAATGTCATGGAAAAACTCAGCATTATAGTTGATGGGGTCTTTTTATCCCATTGCACGTCTCCTGAAAGGGGATGTAACATTACACTTCCTTCAGACATAAAAAAAAATCAGAGTGGGATAATACATGTCAAGAACTGTAATTTGGAGACCATCTAATATATATTGCTCTATGGCTTTAAGCAATTTCAGTGGCCTCTGTGTTTATTTTTGACATAATGGGATGGTCCTGCTCGGAGCTTTTGACGCGAATGGAGACGTAGAGGTCACGGCAACTATCCTCCGGTGTGTGCGTCGCGGGTCTGCAGGGTGTATGTAAAATCCGCGACAAAGAGGGCCGGGAGAAATCGTAGTCGCGCCCCCAAGAAAATAATCGAAATATAACTAGCCCTCGTGTAGGTTTTTGTTGTTGGTGTTGATGTAGCTGCTCCTGCTACTCTCCACGACTTCTCTGGTGTGCGTTCAGGTTGTGCCGGCATGCATACTGAACATTCAGTTGCCTGAAAAAAAACGAATTTCAAGCACGCCGGAGTGAAAATGGTGGACACTGTGCCGAACAACATGCGGGAACAAATCGGGAAAACACGTCAGAGATAAACGTGTGGAGCATTTCAGGCATCATCAACGTAACAAAACATCGCACGGCTTAAGAGCCCACTCTTGGGCCCTGCACTCTGATACGTGTTTTTAATATTACGTGGGCAAATTACATTTATAAATAGTTGTTGCTGCTGCTGCGGAATACTTGTTTACAGAACTTGAACTTTACACTTAGACACCCCAACAAGACTTGCATGTAAGTAAACCTTCCAAAACGAGCTGTAGTCTGCTCACTGGAATTGTCATACCTAAAATAAGTTTAATATTATTGTTCAATGACCCTCCAGACAGGCTAACTGTACGTTGTGCACTGATTTAGTGCCATGTATGCACTTGTTTTATTTTGGGGAAAAAAACGCTGCAAAAGGAGTACTGTGTGTGCCTGGATATTGTAATGAAATTACGGCACATTTTGCTCTACGATAAAAAAAATTCCAGTAAAGTTTTCAACAGGGCACACGTTTGAGATTTACATTTATTAAACAACAAAATTCCATTCCTAATTGATCTCAATACACATGTGTGCTCACTTCGCAAATTGAACATGAACCCATGGCGCAGTGAAAGAATGACACAAACACAATACAATCTGGATTCATAGAGAAATTTGGATTTTCACACATAAATCTCTCAACTTAGACCAGATTTTCAAGATTATGGAGTTTTGCAGAACATTTGCTTCAAAGCATCTACTGGCGATTGCATTCAGATTAAACAGAAAACCCCTCCAAAATTAACAAATTTTAAATCTCAGTGCCACATACTGGGGTGAAGGAGGTTTGGGGTGCCGTGGTGGCAAGCTGTTAACGACCTCTCCAAGTATACAGGAGGTCGTGCGTTCGATCCCAACCCTGATGCCTGTGGTCGCGTGGATTTTTCTCTGGGTCCTCCGGGTTTAATCCTTCACATTTAGAAACATGCGTTTAGAGTAGTTGGCTGCTATCAATGTCCACATGATAAGCCACTTCGTTGAGCTATCATTTGTGTCCAGGTCTCTTCTGAAGAAGAGCTGCATAGATCAGTGGGCCTTGCCTGGTAAAATTAAAAAGCTTCGTTTATACAAAGTTTAGTTTACGTTTCATTCCCAGCTACGGCCTAACATCAGTGATATATGAACCAGTCATGGGCCTCCTCCTTCACAAACCCACAGTGACCAAGAAGGTAACGTTTGGTGAAGCAACCCCCATGCCTGACACGGCGTTGGGAAGCCATCATCCAGCAGTGGATTGAAAATAGGCTGCAAATTATTTTATTTTTACTACGTACTTCGGATGTGCACTTTCAAGTGAGTGAAAGACGCATACTGACCCAGAGACATGGCATAAATACTTAATGCAATTAACACGTATTTTTTGTTATTCGTTTATTCATTTTGTGTGGCACAGCTCCAAAAGTACCGACGAGTGAGCACAGAGTTTATTCCACGGAACCCACTCTCGCCAAACCCTAGGCATCTATCCAAGAGCCCCTCTCGCTACGAACCACATCGCCATCTCTGACCATTCGCCAGGGACTTTATCTCGAGAGCACCGTATCTCCCAGCGAGCCAATATCCTGGCCCCATGCAGCCTTGCAGTGAAGCTGGCAGAGCGCAACACAGGCTACAATAAAAACATTCCCCCATTATGAACGTTAACGCAATAATGCAACAATCGATATTGAAACAAGATGTGAAAGCAGACCCGTGCCACGTATTTGTGCCTTGCAAGTCCCCTACAGCGAGGGTATGAATAATGTTAAGCTGTCGGCATTTTAAGCATTAAAACCTGAATCCTTTACTCAAGTCATTCTGGCTCATACCCTTGCCACGGATTAAGTGCTACGTGGCGGGTACTTCGTCGCTTACAGAGCACGTTAGTTTTCACCACTGGATTTGGGTATATACCTTAAATGCTATGCATTGCACGTCTTGAAAATGGACTGTTATGTGTTTGGCTCATGGTTGCATGGATTAGCTTCAGTAATCTCAATGAACATATTCATCATCACCATCACTCTCTTCCCATGCTGTCACCATTCCTCGTCGTGCCTGTGATGCTTCAAACGCCATTTCACTCCTCGACATGAACTGGTCCATTTTGAAGATCTAGTAATGTATGGCATTTAAGGAAAATACCCAAATATTTGGACACATATGTAGGATGGACAACAGTGGGAAATTTTTGATTGTGTTGAAAAATGGAATGAACTGGACAAAGAGGAAGAGCGGGAAGAGAATGGCTTGATGACGGCACAAGAGAGATTGGTGCCAGAAATATGTGGCACTACGTTGAGCATATTGGCACAAGACAGAGGAAAAGTGGAAACAAATAAGGAAATGTGCAGTGGACACCTATGGGATCGTTATGATAATGATGGATGATGATGGAGGATCATGGAGGATGGAGGATGATGGAGGAGGATGGAGGATGATGGAGGATGATGATGATGATTGATGATGGATGATGATGGAGGATCGTGGAGGATGGAGGATGATGATGGATGATGAAGATCACATGGACTGATCGCATCACCCCGTCTCATCCTCTTGGGTGCATTCCTCTCCTCTCACTCCGTTTCCATCACCAAGTCACGAAGTTTTACTTCACAGCTGTAATTCCTCCCAGCAACGTTTTTTGCCCAAGCCCAATCACTTGTATTAAAAGTCAATAGGATGTCTCAGATTCTCATAATTGCCTTGATCCGTGCGTTCCTCTTCCTCCATCAAGTTGTATTTCCAAACAATGCATGTCTGTCTCTGCTTCGTTGCACACTTTTTAGAATTTTGGTGTAACTTTGTAGCCTTGCTTTTGCAATCGCTCACCATGTGTCGTGTGAATACGTTTTTGCAACCTATGGTATATTGCTTAAAATTAACAGTTCAAATGAGTGCTAATTTTCACTATGTTTGACAAGGTAGTCTTCACTTGTCACCATTATCAGCCATGCTCTTTTCATCGCTGGATGAAGACTGCGACTTTGATAGAAAGTCGAGCAGCGGTGGATATGCACGTGGCCTCTAATCGAGCACAGATGAGGCGAAGGTTGGTGGATCACACAAATGTAGCGAAATTATCTTCCCAAGTTGAACAGCAAATGTGGAGTCCACCGGTTCCATGTGTATGGGATAGAGTGTTGCTTCCTCGCATGCGTGCATTTTCTCCGAACGCTCCGGTTTGCTCCCATTTTAAACACTCATTAATTGCCAGATTACACCTCCATATGTTGAGGATGGCAGAGCTTGGGAAATTTGTTGGTGCCGGCTCACTGCCTGGCTGCCTTTCCTGCTTGTCTGTGGTTGCTCGTGCCTCCGAGCCGCTCTGTCTGTATGAAAGTGAGCAATTACTGGGCGGTGCGTGTCAAGTTGAAGTTTCTGTAGTAATTAAGATGATCACTATCATTACAGCCTCAAAATAAGACGATGCACAGTCTCTCACTGAATATATTTATTGAACTGCTCCATTTAATTGTGCAGTCAAAAGTCTGTTCAACTACTCCAACTATAAACTATTTTTTTTATTTTACCAGGTAAGCGACCTTTTTCAGAAACCACAAATAAAAGCTCAATTAAGTGGTTTATCACGTGGACATTTATAGCAACCAAATATTCTCAACGCACGTTGCTTCTAAATGTGGAGGAAAAAACCAGAAGACCTGGGGAAAAATCAACACGACCACGGGGAGAACATGCAAACTCCAAATATACAGGCATCAGGGTCGGGATTAAACCCACGACCTCCTGTATACCAGGCAAATTATTGACAATGTTTCCTTTTTGTTGTATTGCGTTGTTGTATTGTATCGTTCGTTGTATTGTTCGGTATTTGTTAACTGGTCTCGGGCAATCAAACTAATTTGTACTTAACAATCAAACGGGCTGAGCCAGTGAGCAGCTTTAAGAACAGCAATGGTGAATATCCGACGCGTTGCCGGCGAATGATCGAAGAGAGCAGTGGCCTCACTACGTGGCCCACGGTTTGAGATTGGTGACCACAGCCGTATTGCTCGGACATTCCTAATTTGGTGGCAGTCGTCCAGAACTCAAACCTGTGCAATTTATACTTTAAAATTAATAAAAGTAAAATAAAATAAAAAATCACGACGTTTCGGAGGCAACACAAGCTTCCGTCTTCAGGTGGAACCGTCACAGCCACGACAGCTGTATCAAGTAAATGAGAGATTACAAGAGCTACCACTCCGTATATATATAATGGTTGAAGAGGGGAAGGGCCAAGTACGGCACACTTTTTATTAATATGGTAAGGTGAGGCTTAATGTTTTACCTACGTGACTTTACCGAAAAAAACCTAAGAATATGAATCCTTGCAGTCACGAAAGCTTCAAATCTAGAATTTATACTTTGCTTGTACGTTGCTGCTTCAGTAAGTGCATCGGGAACCTGGGCCCTCCCCCACCCACCCAGCCCTGCCGATGCTCCCCAGCTTTTAACGGATGTACGGCCCCACGCAATTTAACCGTCGTGAAGGATGCCGCACGTCATTGCGAGGTCAGACATGTCAAACCACCAGTGATGAACACTGCAATTTTAATCTACAAGCTGCTCTTTTCCGTCTATTTTTATGCCGGTTTTTTTGTGAGGACGATGTTCATTTATGCTATTTTACAATTTATTTATGGAATTGAAATAAAATGATTACTGAGAAAATGGCATAAACTGTGTAATCGTATCCGTGTTTTTGCTCCTTTTTTATCCATGAGTGCAAGCAGGAAGCTATATCAACAAGCAATTAAAAAAACATAATTTTTACATTGAAAAAATATACATCCGCCTTAAAAAAAATCATATCGTCACTTGCCAATTGTAATTTGAACTATTTTAATAGATCGATGTGGCGGAGGTTGTGCACATTAGAATGGTGATGAAGATCTACAATATGAATAAATATAAAATGTTGACACTCTTAATCATGAACATTGGTGCTCTGGATATATCACACATCATTATCGCTTGTATCAGCTTGTTCGAGTCCAAAGGCTCTGTTCCTAATTACTGCAAGAGCACAAGCTTGTCATTCGACACAAATTTTACCAACGTCCGCAAAAAAAAGTAATTGTGGTTAGATCATTTCCCCGTGGACGTTCAACGAATATAATTGGGTTGTAATCCTCACTGTGCCAAGTTTCTTGTGAAGCTGATATTCAAAAGAGAAAAAAAACAATCCAACAACCTTCATTACCTTCAAACACCTACTTCTCCGTGAAGGTCTCATTTATCGTGGCATTGGTGGCTTGCTTGTGTTAGGACATTGGTCAATCTTACTCAGTCAGAGCCCATTGAGATATTGTCTCAGCCTGAGTAATACAAATGATACATAAAAAAATGTAAAATCATCTTCTGTCTTTCCGACAGACGCTGTTCTTCACCTGAGGACGGCTGCTTGCGTTGTGGCCGAAACGTCGTGAGAATTGTATTTTTTTATGTTTTATTTTTATTATTTTATTATTTCCCTTCTACGTGACTTTACCGAAAGAACCAAGAATATGAATCCCTGCAGTCACGAAAGCTTTAAATTAAAATTTAATGTAAAAGCAGTAAGCAGCTATGAACATTTGAGGAATGTAAATTTTTTTAACATGTGTTTTGTGCACAAACTATTCGGGACTGTCGCTTAAAAAATAAACATCCAGCAAAATACACGAGCTGTTGTCGCAAAGGTAAAGCATCTGTGAGAGGGGTCCAGCAATGTTGATTGACAGTGCTCTGTGGGACCAGATGCGATAGGTCAACGCCATCTGTCATGGCTTCGATATTTACAAATTGGACGTTACGCCCATCGACACAATGCAGCAATGCTGTTCACTTACACACAGTATTCACGACTGAAATTGAATAATGCAAAAAACACACCGGGACGTAATTTTTGTTTTCAAAGATTGTCATAAATAATACATTTGACTGCGACTCGACAAGTTATTACAATGAAGCTTCATGACATAATTCAAACTGATAATTGTTTTTTTACCCTTCTATCTGGCAACAAAACTGACACCTTTTTACAAGGAGTCATGTTTGCATAGACCGCAATACCTGCAGTCATAATACAAACAAAAGAACATAACTCTGATAATGTGCACTGTCCTTGAAGTTGATTGGTCCACACCCGAGACAGCTTTCCTTAGAGCCTAGTCTCACATGGGTTGGACCAGATGACACCAAAAGGCGCACAACTCAAAGACAATGCACCAATTATCATATTTTTCTGGCAAATGAGGTTCCCATAGTGTAGATGCTTGCCCCGAGCTCTCATACTCTGATGGTGCATAGTGTATCATTCAAACTGTTAACAAAAGCGAGTGGGCTTGGGGAGGACACGTTTACGCCTCAAATGGACAATGGATGACTATCACTACTATAATGAGCCAAGAATGTCTGTTTGTGTGTAACGCGCGTGACGTCACTCCACATGCCGCACCCCCCCCCCCCGTCATTAATATTCATGAGCAGGTGGATTTTTACACTCACACCAAGGAGAAGGTCGAGCTGAAAGACATTTTTTTTCGCAAATTCGCTTTAAGTTTGACGTTTCTTTATTGAAAGTGAATCTAATAAATAATTATACTCAGCAACAAAGTGGATTTAGTGTCTTTATTTATTTCTTCAGCACTTGATACAAAAGGTAAGTCTAATTGATGCTTCTACATTATGGTAAAATAGACATTTCTCGGTGATTTTCCAGATATTGTATCGAATTCCAATTCATCTCAACCCCAGTGTCAGAGTAGTGAATTTGAACAAATTGAAGGTCAGTTATATACAGTGCTACGGTGAACTGCAGTGAAGTGTTTTATGACTTCGTTTTGTGCCAGATTCACTGCCATTAATACAGTGCTACAGTGAAATACAATGAAGTGTTTGATGACATACTTTCGTGCAAGATTCACTGCCATTAAATGTACACAAGAAACAATTTTACTCTGCTTAATGTTTCCTTCCTAGGACGTGACATCTAGCTAGTCAAGAATAGTGGCTCAGCAGAGCCAAAGTATAGAACGTGTTCAAGAGGATGTCCACTGTGGAGATGGAGTAATAAAGTGAGCTTGCGTGCAGGTGCACGAGGTGGATCGCTAAATCACGTGGCAATGGCACGGGGGAAGCCTTAATCAAGCAGTAGATTGATAATGGCTGATGATGATGATGATGGCAAAGCCTTAATTGTACATGCATGTATGAAGAGACGGTTGATTTAAATAATATTCGAATTTTAACATTGCCTAGGTGTCTCAATGAATACATGCCAAGTGAACAACAGGGACTGACATCACATCTGTCCCTCTATTTAGGAACGAAACAGGAGGATTTCTCCACAGGTCTGACTGTCGCCTGATGATTGCTCGTTGCAATTACTTGCAAAACGTCGTACTCAATTTGTAAATGTGGTTGATTTACTCTCCAACACACCGGTGTGGTGTACTTGTAACGAATTGGCACGTTCTGTTCACGTGACTAACCTTACTAATTGGCTGTGTCGGTTGGTGGTGGGTTTAACGACACATTTATATTAACGCGATCTAACCCAAAACACCTCTACTAGGGACTGTTACATTTATTTCCGGAGGAACTTGTCATTTGGCACCCTTCTCTGCCGAGTGTTGCTCTAATCAAAGCGTTGCGAGGTTTAAAATTAAACGTGTCTCTTCAGAGATATTTTTTCTCTTCTAACTCTCTGCTGACCACCAGACGGTGTTGTCGTTCATGCCAGGAACAAAAATCCCAACACGTTTCAGTGGACGATTCAAGCAGCCGAAAAAACACAATAAATACAACACGTACAAATATATATATATTTTAAAAATAGTTGCAAGCGATTGGATTTAATCCGAAGCACACAGCGGAAGGGAGTTTGTGCAGATTTGTGATACATATCTGAAGGTGTTTTATGCCACAAGCAGATAAATATTGCAAACGTTGCCTCTGCTTGACCACCTTTGACTTCCGATCTTTACCATCCACCCTCAGGGGATTACAATGTCCTTCAAATGAAGGGCCACAGCAAAGGGTTTGCCGTGAACATGCATTACGAAGCGGATAGTTGATCTTAGTTAATGTTTAAGTAAAGCTATTAAACAGTCATGTAATTGCTGTGATGTCAAGCTTGTTATCTGAAACGTTTAGCATTCTGGGTGAATTTTAGGGTTGGCATGGTAATACTAGGCCTTGTAGAGATTCACTCTCCTCGCGATTCGATGAAATGTCACGGTTCAACAATTTCCATTTTACCTGGGAAAATGTAGCAGCCTCCAGCAGCAGCAGCAGTAGGGAGGGGGGGATCTCATGAACCCATTTCATACATTGTGTACAAACCAAGAAACTCCATTCTCACAGGTGTGATTCGACACGTCATTCGCAAGGGCACGAATGGATTATCACGACGGCTCATTACACCAATTTGGTAACTATTCTCGCGTATGATGGCAATCTGTGCATGAGCTAAATACAAATGTCTAGTTCTGATAGCTAGGAGGGGATTTCTCCGTTGAAGGCGCAGTAGCCTACAGTGTTTTTAATCTACGGTCCACATTTTGGGTTGCATGGCCACAGCCGCACTCCTGCGGCTTATCTTTAATTTTTTATACATGAAGGAGACGCACGCATCGGTCTGCGGATGTTCTGATGCGGTTGATCGTTCCACCACCGGCTGGTGTCTCTGAGGAGGAATGTGAGAGCCAGCAGGTGCGATGATATTTGGATCTCGAATGGAGGTGTTTATTCTGGAGATCCGAGTTATTCCACTCTGTTCTTGGTTCTTTCGGTAAAGTCACGTAGAAGGGAAGTAATAAAATAATAAAAATAAAACATAATAAAATAATTCTCACGACGTTTCGGCCACAACGCAAGCAGCCGTCCTCAGGTGAAAACCAGGTCTGTCAGGGAGACAGCGTCTGAATGAAACAGCACACGAGCTTGGAGCATATATATAAGCTGGGTTGTGGCCGAAACGTCGTGAGAATTATTTTATTATGTTTTATTTTTTATTATTTTATTACTTCCCTTCTACGTGACTTTACCGAAAGAACCAAGAAGATGAATCCCTGCAGTCACGAAAGCTTTAAATCGAAATTTAAATTTATTCCACTCTGTTCGTCAATGCAAAATTGACATGCGCCTAAAGACCTAAAGAAAACTACCACCGCTGAACAAAATTGCAATAACTTTTCTTTGAATCCACGTTCATCCAGAATCAGGGAAGAGCGGTATGAATCTGGCAACTCGAGTTTAATTACCTGGCCACGATTAACGTTAAATGGAGAGCGTTATCCAAATCAGTCCTCAGGCCCCCTCCCCCCTTCACCAACCTGTACTGACCAGCGAGGTCAAGTAAGGTCAAACCAACACTTTAACAGACACGGTAAAGGGGAGGGAGGGCTTCATCCTGCAGTGGGTTGGCAAAGGACTGTACATTAATCTGGTCGTGTCACCCAAAAACCCCAACATAGAACTGATATCCGTAGGCGCACCATTGTCCTTGCCATGCGATTGAATAATTATCAAAAGATCACTCAAGAGCAGAATGTACAAAAAAACCCTTATAAGAGTTTTTCCCCCCTCTATCGTATTAAACGAAACTTGGACGTAAAAATAGATTCAATGGTTACAAGGTCTGTGCCATCAGCCGAGGCTGTGTGGCGGTCCGTGTCGGCTCGCCGGATTCCTCAAATTGGCAACATTCGCTGGGAGTACAGTGACAATTGTAAAGAGGAAGACAAATGCCCTTCATGAGGGTACCACGTCACTCCCACACAACCACCACCCCCACCCCACCACCCCCACCCACCCCACCCCACCACTCCCACCCCAGCCACCCCATCACTCCCACACTAACCACCCCACTACTGCCACCCCACCACCCCCACCCACCCCACCCCACCACTCCCACCCCAGCCACCCCATCACTCCCACACTAACCACCCCCACCCACCCCACCCCACCCCAACCCACCACTCCCACCCCACCACCCCCACCCCACCACCCCCACTCCACCACCCCCACCCCACCACCCCCACCCAATCCACCCCACCACTCCCACCCACCCCCACCCCACCACCCCCACGCCACCACTCCCACCCAACCCCACCACCCCCACCACAGCCACCCCATCACTCCCACACTCCCCACCCCACTACTGCCACCCCACCACCCCCACCCACCCCACCCCACCACCCCCACCCCACCACCCCCACCCCACCACCCCCACTCCACCACCCCCACCCCACCACTCTCACCCCACCACAGCCACCCACCCCACCACCCCCACCCAATCCACCCCATCACTCCCACCCACCCCACCCCACCACTCCCACCCCACCACCCCCTGCCCACCACCCCCACTCCACCACCCCCACCCCACCACTCCCACCCCACCACAGCCACCCACCCCACCACCCCCACCCAATCCACCCCATCACTCCCACACACCCCACCCCAGCCACCCACCCCACTCCACCACCCCTACCCACCCACCACTCCCACCCCACCCCACCACTCCCTCCCCACCACCCCCACCCACCCCACCACTCCCACCCACGCCACCCCACCACTCCAACCCCACCACTCCCACCCACCCCACCCCACCACTGCCACCCACCCCATCCCACCCACTCCACCCCACCGCGCCACCCCACCACGCCACCACTCCCACCCCACCACCCCACCACCCCCACCCCACCACCCCACCACTCCCACCACTCCCACCCCACCACTCCCTCCCCACCACCCCCACCACCCCACCACCCCCAACCACCCCACCTGACCACCCCACCCCACCACTCCCAGCCACCAGCCAGCTGGACAGCTTTGGCTACATTGTCATGCGTTGGCTGATGCAGATAATAAATAAGAAATACCAATCACGGTACACAGTGTGTTCACTTTAAAAGAAACAAATACAACGAATAATGGAATATAACGCGGTTGTTTTATATGCAATATAACGTATCATATATATACCATTGCACGTACCTACCGATGTTCATTACCATTATTTACATTCTGTGTCTCCAACAGCGGTTTAGTTTGTCAAAAAAAATACAGCCCATCGCCAGCGCCACATCTGTGTCATTCATAGGGGTTGTTTAACCATACTTCACCAAACTCTTTGGCTTTTTCGGTAAAGTCACGTAGGTATAAAATCAAATAAATCACGACGTTCCACTGCTGAATTATATTTTTTTCCGCCTGAAAACGACCGCTTGTGTTGCGATCGAAACGTCGTGATTTATTTTATTTTATTTCTACCCACGTGACTTTACCGAAAGAACCAAAGAGCATGGATTCCTGCAGTCACGAAAGCTTCAAATCAAGATTGACACTTCACCAACCAAGGCAGTGCAGAGCGTTGAGGGGATAACCCAGGACCACTTTAGATAGCAATGGCTCCTGATGATGTTAGTCATGGCAGGCTGTCAAACGCAGGCGTGCCGGGTTCAGCACAAATCATTGCATAGCGCAATCGACCTTTACGGGCCGTGCGGTGGCTGTAGTTCACACGCGCTCGCGAATTTTGCGCACATTTGGGGCTGTCCATAAATGACGTCACACACCTAGGGGGGCGCGGGGGGGGTCAGACATTTGTGACGATGTGTGACGAGGGGGAGGGGCGGGTTTGAGAAATGTGACGTCACATAAAAATGCGCAACTTTAAATAAATATAGACAACACGTTCTACTGAATTAAATAGGCGTTTTAATAAAATTTTTTATCCTATAACATCAGAGTGCAGCGCCACATTAAATAAGCACTACAGCGACAATAGTTTAAAGCGATTTGAAGCATGTTTTTTTTTTGGGGGGGGGGGGGTACAGAGCTTTGTGACGTCATATTTGAGAGAGGGAGGGGGTCTAACTTTTTGTGACACCGTGTGACGAGGGGGGGGGTCAAAAATCGTCCAAAATCGGGTGACGTCACTTACGGACGGCCCCTTTGACAAACTATTTCAAAATGTCGATTTAAAGCTTTCGTGACTGCAGGGATTCATCTTCTTGGTTCTTTCGGTAAAGTCAAGTAGAATGGAAATAATAAAATAATAAAAATACAACATAATAAAATAATTCTCTCTGAGAATTATATTATTTTAAAATAATAAAAATACGTGACTTTACCGAAAGAACCAAGAAGATATTTCAAAATGGTGCCGATATTGGCAACGGCCACGTGACCCCCCCGGTTGGCCCACTGCGTGCGTCGTGTCGGACGTGACGACGATTTGACGCTTCAATTCCCTTGCACAGCCGCGCACGGGTTCTTTGGCGCTGATCTTCACGGCGCATCATAACGTTAAGCGAGCTTTTAAACAAAACTTACAACAAAAACAACCCACGTATGACGTCCCTTCGTGTAACAATTGCTGCTCGTTTAAAGTGCGCGTCTCCAGTAAAATTAGATCAATATCTGTTCTTGTTGCTGCAATTGTAGTCGATGTTCATCCACAGCAGAGTGCAGGTTTCAGTGAAAAAAAAAATCAATGCACAGGCAAATCAGCCGTTCTACGTGGTGAGGAGGAATATTTTTAAGGCAATCGGATTAATCAGATAGTCTTAACACACGAACCATGAGCAACACAAGCACTGCATTATCCCATTAAACCAATTATTGTGCGTTGGAAGTAGAGCACAAACACAGTTAACACAAAGCAACCCATCAACGGCTGCTTCGTCAATAACATTCCCCTTAAAAGGTAACATTTCACGTGCTATAAAGAAGGGCACCTTGACAAAACATCCACCTCTTGTACATTTGTTGCTATGTTAATGACGAATGCGTTGATTTTTTTTTGGTTTTCATTATCCGCAACGCTTATCCACGACACTTTGATTTCTCGTAACGTTCCACACGCCAGAGGTGACGTCTGCCGCGAGAGATGGAGCGCTGAAATCGGCTTGCGGCAAGCGGCAGCCGGACAGACGGATTGTTGTGTCGTGAGAACCGAGGGTTGATGAAGACCTTTGGGGGCCGAATATCTAGCAGTGAATAGAACTTGACGATGGAGAGCTGCCACTTGAAAAGCTGGACCTTATAATACGGGGTTGTCTGATAATTGGTTTTTTACCCTTCTATCTGGCAAAAAAACTGACACCTTTTTTTACAAGGAGTCATGTTTGCATAGAGCACAATATCTGCAGTCATAATGCAAAATAAAACATAACTCTGATAATGTATGCACTGCCCTTGAAGTTGATTGGTCCACACCCGAGACAGCTTTCCTTAGAGCCTAGTCTCACATGGGTTGGACCAGATGACGCCGAAAGGCGCACAACTCAAAGACAATGCACCATCAGAGTATGAGAGCTCGGGGTAAGTATTTTACTGGCAAATGAGGTTCCAATGGTGTAAACGGGGTTGTCTGTTATAAAAAATATGGATAGGGCTGATTGAACAGGGGAGAGCGTGTTGACACTAATTACAAATCGTACGTGTGTGTTATAGTTGAGCTCTAGCAGGAGCTGACTTAAACATAAAAAAAACTATTCCTTGTAATTTTCATATTTAGGGCGTGTTCCATGACTGATGCCAAACAGGTATTCGCTGCCCACGTTGTTGTTGGTGGTGGTGGTGTAAACGGTGTCCTTTGATAACTAACTACAAAACATTAGGGAGTGGTAGTGATGATGAGCGAGGCACTTGCAAATAAAAGTAGAACTCCGCTCTGTTTCTCCTCGTGCACATTACAATAATTTATCCCATCAGCCTATTTGGTTTCCCAGGCTTTTATTATCCAGCGGCATTTCATGAAGCAAGCCAAATGTTGGGTTCAACCTCCTGGGACTAAATCAGCAGCGTCAGGCTTGTTTAACACGTGATTAAATGATGGAGTGCTTTTGCAAGCAACATCTGGCATGCTGGCAGCATTTGTTTAGCAAGCCTGAAACTGCTGATGAGACCCAGAATGTCACAATTGGTCCAGACATTGCTTCATTAAACAAATGCGGCTGAATAATGATGGTTTTAAAAGCCAAACGGTTGACGGATGACTTCTCTATGTTTGTTGTTTATTAATACGTGTAAATACAAACCCAAGTCATTATTTCGTGCACGTTTTACCATTAATGCTTTGCAAAAATGCATTCTGAGCTTCGATGCAAACCGACTCAGTAGCCAGCATGAGAATCACTCGGCTTCTCTGCTGCCCAGCTCCTGGTTCCACCAGCCCACAGGGGATTATTGTGTCCGTCCGTCTGTCGTGCATCCAAAAATGGGAAGAGTGGGGCTGGGTGGAGAGGGGAGGGTGGGGAAGGGCTGGGTGGGGAGGTAGGGCTGGGTGGGGAGGGGAGGGTGGGGAGGGGCTGGGTGGGGAGGATGGGGCTGGGTGGGGAGGGGAGGGTGGGGAGGGGCTGGATGGGGAGGGTGGGAAGGGGCTGGGTGGGGAGGGTGGAGCTGGGTGGGGGGTGGGAGGGGTGGGGCTGGGTGGGGAGAGGCTGGTCACCCCGTGGTGCCCTTATAAAACTCAACGTTTAACCTACTCACGCCGGCTTGTGCCCGCCCTCACAGTTGGGCATATTTGCGGAATACACCACGCCGCCGTTGACCCTGGCCATTGACCAAGCAACCCAACGTTCCTACCAGCTCCCTCCGCAGGAATGTGTTGTTCCCTTAAAACTGAAATAAGAGTGCTGTATAGATTCCAATATATACATATGCATGTATAGATGCGAAAGAAGTTCGACAAACGTACGTATGCATTGAGGTCACGTTCCATATTCATACGGTGCATGCACAAGCACAACAGGGATAGGGTGACCTGCATGCTTAGCTGGGTAATAAGAAATAAAAGTGAATAATACAGTGAGCACCAAGTCTTGCCCAGCTGCCGATCGGTCTCGTTTAATCTTTGATCACTCAGTGCGGTCACAGCTTGGCGCTGCGCTGATTGCACGTGCCACGAGTGTCATTATTGAAAGTGAATACATTAATGTGGCCCAGCGATATTAACCACGCTGATTGCCCCTACACACACAGATATATATCCTGTGCCACTTAAAGAAGCAAAATGGAAACGGCTGTGGAGAGAGCACTTAGATATATCCAACATTTGGGCTCAATGTTTTTATTTGTGTGTCATTCATTCCCACGAATTTTTATTATTATTATCGTGCTATGGGGCACAGATGATTACACCACTAATAGATTCAACCCAGTAGCTACACAAATGTCCTTAAACAAATGCATTTTGCAGGAATGTACCAGTTTAAAATTATATACGGTAAATCGGTTTTGTAAAACCATCGGCGTTTGGTTTTCGCAAAAAAAAAACCGTGATCATGAATCCATAACTTAGATTGGCCATTTTCTTATTTTAGAGTACATACTATAATTAATCAACGATAATTAATTAATTGAATCAACGTATGCGGAAGTGGTGGTGTACTGGTTAGTGCACTGTGCTGTGAAACCATCGATCCAAAGGTCAAATCCTGGCTAGCGATAACATCGGCAGAAGGGAATACCTGAACCGGTCCTGGATTTCTCTCCTCACTAACCTGCATAAACCAGTGAGGTGAAGTGTGGTCAACCAACCCGCGCATGATCAAAATGTCACGGAGAGGTCTTTATCTAGCTGCAGCTTGAATAAGGGCATCTAAAATAACAATGGCACCACTAAAACAATCAATGTCTATCAGAGTAAATTCATCTTGATTTGAAGCTTTCGTGACTGCAGTAGTCCAAACTCTTTAGTTCTTTCGGTAAAGTCACGTAGGTATAAAATAAAATAAATCACGACGTTTCGGGCGCAACACAAGCGTCCATCATCAAGTGGGTAAGCATGGTCTGCTGCTGATGCAAACTGTTTTAAAAGGTTTTAAATGGGCGTAGCTCAAGGGTTATAAAGAAGTGGCCAGGGCTAGTGATGTTAATGTGAGAAATTAGCATGTAACGGTAAGTTGGGAGAGCGGCCTCCTCGACGAGGGCACGGAAGTGGCTATGTTAACGTGAGGGATTAGTAAATTCATATTTATTCACGTTCAGGTTCCAACATATTTATCCGTGCCTGCCTACCTTCCTGTAAATGTCCCATGCAACTGTGTGGCCAAGGACAATGTGATCATTTACAATAGAGCAGAGTGGAACATTTCCCGTGTCACATCCACAAAGACGAATGGAACTACTTAACATTGTGTGATAGACTGCAAGTTACTTGCCTCGACTATTACCTCTATCGTGTTTCCTCACACATCCTGGCAACGCGACACGGCTCCATTAAGGCGAGGAGATGTCACAGGCAAACGCCGGCCCACGTGCGTGTGCGTCCCAAATGAATCGCTGGGTCAGTGAGCACCTCCGACAAGGGAAGGAGTCACGGTTACGGACACGCTCATCGGCGCGATGCGATGCTTGCTGCCTCGGTGTAATGGTTTGCACAACGGACTTGTTTCACTATGAGACCTCCTTTACCAGTGGCAAAATATAGTGATAGGTTTCGATTTAAAGCTTTCGTGACTGCAGGGATTCATCTTCTTGGTTCTTTCGGTAAAGTCACGTAGAAGGGAAATAATAAAATAATAAAAATAAAACATAATAAAATAATTATCACGACGTTTCGGCCACAACGCAACCAGCCGTCCTCACCTGTCCTCACCTGAGGACGGCTGCTTGCGTTGTGGCCGAAACGTCGTGAGAATTATTTTATTATGTTTTATTTTTATTATTTTATTACTTCCCTTCTACGTGACTTTACCGAAAGAACCAAGAAGATATAGTAATAGGTTTTTACCCTTTCAACTGGTACAAAAAATCATCATCAGAGTTTCTTTTTGTTTGCATTTTGACTGCTTGTGTTGTGGTTATTGCAAACATGATGCCTTGTATAAAGGTGTCAGTTTTTTTACCAGTTGAAAGGGTAAAAACCTATTACTGGACTTGTTTCAGTTTATTTATTAGGTATAGCCCTGCGAGCCATGCGGCTATTGAATCGGGTGCAACCGCAACAAACAAAAACATGAACAAGAAACATCTTAAAGTGACTACGCGCAACAGAAAAATCCGGGAAAAAACAGCAAAGTCATCCAGAGGCCACGAATTAGATATCCCAGCGTGGCAGTCGAAACAATTGTCAAGTTTAGTCATTTTTAAATCCTTTATATTAAGTTCACTTGCTTGCTTGCTTGCGCACTTACGACCGTGCAAATTTTTCGGTCGTTTTTTAACCCACTTCCCGTGATCCAATCGAGCTGACATTTTGCACACAGACTCGTTGTCCGTGACAATTAATTTTCGTGAAATTTTTTTTCCATAACTTTACACTTTTTAGGATTTTTTAAAAATATTTAATTACCAATTGCTTAATGGTGGCAGGCAATCATCTGACCCATAAGTGGCAGCCATCTCAAGCCAGAGGACGAGAGGACTCTAGCCGCCACGCATATAAAGGATTTATAGTGAAAAACTTTGTTTTTACGGGTTAATTTTTTTACTTCCCTGCCACTGCCCAACCAGCAGTTTGAATGGTAATGCCACGGTCTATCAGCACGTTGTATGTGGTGGCGTAAGGTGTGGGTGAAAGAGTACACTGGATAACCTCTGGCAGGGGCTCCCGAGAGCTCATTCAGCAGTGGAGTGAGCAAGTCATTACAGGGCTACAGCTTTCTCCACGGTATATTGGCAGTGACATAACAGCAAAGCATGACTTGCATGTAGATGTCGACATCTCGATTACTAACACCATTACGTCAATGTTTATTTTTATCAAACACATTTGCATTTGGAATAATGAATGCATGAATCCATATATATTTTTCTTTGAATCTTTTTTGTTAATTAAAAAATATTTGCTACCGGCTGCGCAACGTTGATATGCTGCACTATAAACTGGTAAAGGATAAATGCCCATGATCATCATGTCATCATTTACTAATATACATTCATTCTCAAACCAGCTACAAGCGAAGATAATCACAGGAAGTTGGGTGAGTCATGATAAGGCTGATTTTATGGACAACATCCTACACATAGAAATCCAGCAGGTAGATTGAGCTTCGAGATATTTTATGGATTAAGGGCAACCAATGCCACTGGTTTCCCACTGTGCACTGCCCCCGGCAGCAACCACCAGGGCCGGCACCAGGGTGGCCCTGGGTGGGCCCGGCACCACCAAATGTCCCATTGGCCCACCCAAGTTCACTCTGCTGCATGGCGTATCACTCTCACGGTGGCCCCTCACATGACAGCTCTACCACCCTCCTCCCAACCCGGGTGGCGTGATGGCGAGATGTCATCTTCCTCATCTGGAATGCAGTGGGTTGTGGGTTCGATCCCCATCCCAAATCCGACCCTGATGCCTGTATATTTGGAGTTCGCGTGACCTCTCTCCCCGTGCCTCGTTTGTATTCGTCCCTTTTTGCGTCTCCTTTGCACTTTGTGTGTTATTTGCTCCATTAGCATTAATGCAACACGTTGGCACGGCATTTGTGTGAATCATAAATATCCGATTCTCGCCACTAAAACATTTGATGCATTTATCGTGGGCAGGATTATTTACTGTAATCAATGCATCTGAACATCTGGACTTGAGAGAAATCCACAATGTGCCTCCTGGGGGTCAACCCCCAACGCGGCATCACGTTTGAGTCTGTAAAACATTGCTGGAATATGATTAATTCTCTACCCTGCCGTGGCTGAGGAGACACAATAAGACAACGAAGGTCTTTTTTAAATCCTTTATATTTAGTTCGCTTGCTTGCTTGCTTATGACCGTGCAAATCTTTCGCTCGTTTTTTAACCCACTTCCCGTGATCCAATCGAGCTGACATTTTCCACACAGACTCGTTGTGCGAGACAATTAATGTTCGTGGAAATTTTTTTCCAAAATTTTACACTGTTTAGGGAAAACAAATTAAATATTTAATTACCAATTGCTTAATACTGGCAGACAATCATCTGACCCATAGATTGCAGCCATCTCAAGCCAGAGGACGAGATGACTCTAGCCGCCACGCATATAAAGGATTTAGAGTGAAAAACTTTGTTTTTACGGGTTTACTTGTTTTGAATTATTAAATATGGTTAAATGTAAACTATCACTGTAATATCAATGAGAATTTTAGTGTGAAAATTGCATCAATGTAACAGTTATTATTATTCGCTATTAATGTAAAAATATGAGACGAAATGAATTTGTTCTTCTGCACTCCACCCGACTTCACGAACCCGCATTGACCAGCATTGGTGAAGTATGGTAGAAAAAAAACATCTCCCATGATCCACAATGTAAAGTAAAGTTATTTCACCACGTGAGGCCCACTGAGCTACATAGTTCTTTGGAGAATGGACCTGGCCACAACTGATAATTGAATTAAGTGGCTTATCACGTGGAATAGTATGGCAGCCAAATACTCTAAAATCAGTGGATCTTCTTAACCTGGGGTGCACCCTGCACCCCCTGGGGGAGTGATATGCCCTGTCTATGGGTGTGAGATGCCCTCTCTGGGGGTGAGAGATGCCCTGTCTGTGGGTGTGAGATGCCCTCTCTGGGGGTGTGAGATGCCCTGTCTGGGGGTGTGAGATGCCCTCTCTGGGGGTGAGAGATGCCCTGTCTGTGGGTGTGAGATGCCCTCTCTGTGGGTGTGAGATGCCCTCTCTGGGGGTGTGAGATGCCCTCTCTGGGGGTGTGAGATGCCCTCTGGGTGGGTGTGAGATGCCCTCTCTGGGGGTGTGAGATGTCCTGTCTGTGGGTGTGAGATGCCCTCTCTGGGTGTGTGAGATGCCCTCTCTGGGGGTGTGAGATGCCCTGTCTGGGGGTGTGAGATGTCCTGTTTGGGGGTGTGAGATGCCCTGTCTGGGGGTGTGAGATGTCCTGTCTGGGGGTGTGAGATGCCCTCTCTGGGGATGTGAGATGCCCTCTCTGGGGATGTGAGATGCCCTCTCTGTGGGTGTGAGATGCCCTCTCTGGGGGTGAGAGATGTCCTCTCTGGGGGTGTGAGATGTCCTCTCTAGGGGTGAGAGATGTCCTCTCTGGGGGTGAGAGATGCCCTCTCTGGGGGTGAGAGATGTCCTCTCTGGGGGTGTGAGATGTCCTCTCTGGGGGTGAGAGATGTCCTCTCTGGGGGTGAGAGATGCCCTCTCTGGGGGTGAGAGATGTCCTCTCTGGGGGTGAGAGATGTCCTCTCTGGGGGTGTGAGATGTCCTCTCTGGGTGTGTGAGATGCCCTCTCTGGGGGTGAGAGATGTCCTCTCTGGGGGTGAGAGATGTCCTCTCTGGGGGTGAGAGATGTCCTCTCTGGGGGTGAGAGATGTCCTCTCTGGGGGTGTGAGATGTCCTCTCTGGGTGTGTGAGATGCCCTCTCTGGGGGTGAGAGATGTCCTCTCTGGGGGTGAGAGATGTCCTCTCTGGGGGTGAGAGATGTCCTCTCTGGGGGTGAGAGATGCCCTCTCTGGGGGTGAGAGATGTCCTCTCTGGGGGTGAGAGATGTCCTCTCTGGGGGTGTGAGATGTCCTCTCTGGGTGTGTGAGATGCCCTCTCTGGGGGTGAGAGATGTCCTCTCTGGGGGTGAGAGATGCCCTCTCTGTGGGTGTGAGATGCCTTGTCTGTGGGTGTGAGATGCCCTGTCTGTGGGTGTGAGATGCCCTGTTTGTGGGTGCAAGATGCCCTGTCTGTGGGTGTGAGATGCCCTGTTTGTGGGTGCGAGATGCCCTGTCTGGGGGTGTGAGATGCCCTGTCTGGGGGTGTGAGATGCCCTCTCTGGGTGTGTGAGATGCCCTTTCTGGGGGTGTGAGATGCCCTGTCTGGGGGTGTGAGATGCCCTGTCTGGGGGTGTGAGATGCCCTGTCTGGGGATGTGAGATGCCCTCTCTGGGGGTGAGAGATGCCCTCTCTGGGGGTGTGAGATGCCCTGTCTGGGGATGTGAGATGCCCTCTCTGGGGGTGTGAGATGCCCTGTCTGGGGGTGTGAGATGCCCTCTCTGGGGGTGTGAGATGCCCTGTCTGGGGATGTGAGATGCCCTCTCTGGGGGTGTGAGATGCCCTGTCTGGGGATGTGAGATGCCCTCTCTGGGGGTGTGAGATGCCCTGTCTGGGGGTGAGAGATGCCCTCTCTGGGGGTGTGAGATGCCCTGTCTGGGGGTGTGAGATGCCCTCTCTGGGGGTGAGAGATGCCCTGTCTGGGGATGTGAGATGCCCTCTCTGGGGGTGAGAGATGCCCTGTCTGGGGGTGTGAGATGCCCTCTCTGGGGGTGTGAGATGCCCTCTCTGGGGGTGTGAGATGCCCTGTCTGGGGATGTGAGATGCCCTCTCTGGGGGTGTGAGATGCCCTTTCTGGGGGTGTGAGATGCCCTCTCTGGGGGTGTGAGATGCCCTGTCTGGGGGTGTGAGATGCCCTCTCTGGGGGTGTGAGATGCCCTCTCTGGGGGTGTGAGATGCCCTGTCTGGGGGTGCGAGATGCCCTGTCTGGGGGTGCGAGATGCCCTGTCTGGGGGTGTGAGATGCCCTGTCTGGGGGTGTGAGATGCCCTCTCTGGGGGTGTGAGATGCCCTGTCTGGGGGTGTGAGATGCCCTGTCTGGGGGTGTGAGATGCCCTCTCTGGGGGTGCGAGATGCCCTGTCTGGGGGTGCGAGATGCCCTGTCTGGGGGTGTGAGATGCCCTCTCTGGGGGTGTGAGATGCCCTGTCTGGGGGTGTGAGATGCCCTGTCTGGGGGTGCGAGATGCCCTGTCTGGGGGTGTGAGATGCCCTGTCTGTGGGTGTGAGATGCCCTCTCTGGGGGTGCGAGATGCCCTGTCTGGGGGTGAGAGATGCCCTGCCTGTGTGTGCGAGATGCCCTGTCTGTGGGTGAGAGATGCCCTCTCTGGAGGTGTGAGATCCCCTGTCTGTGGGTGCGAGTTGCTCTGTCTGGGGGTGTGAGATGCCCTGTCTGGGGGTGCGAGACATGGCCAGATTTTTTTTTATAGAAAGCACGGGCACATAAGTACAACTATTTAGTTTCATCAAACCTATGTATTTATTAACATAAACAATTACGATTGAGAACCAAAGGGGTGCGCAAGGCTGCAGTAAAGGTTAAGAACCACTGCTTTAAACGCACGTTTCTAAATGTGGAGGGAGAAACTGGAGGACACGGAGAAAAAATCCATGCGACCACGGGGAGAACATGCACACTCCAAATATACGGGCATTGTCAGGGTCAGGAATGAACCCGCGACTTCCCGTATACGAGGCGAGGTAGTTAACTCGACAGCGTTGCACCCAAGGTGCAGGGAGGAGGCCTTCATAGATCAAAAAAAATGGGCTGCAATACACATCTCATACACACACATGTGCAATGCCGGGCAGTGGCAAACCTGTTGCAATGCTGTGGATATTCCAGCACGAACATGCCTACAAGGGTACAGGGTTGAATGGTGGCTATGGTTAACATTCACTCGAGTGTCAATTTACACACCTGACTGCTCCAAGGGTTCAAAAGTACGTGTTGAAACACCTCTTCTCATTACAAGCTTTACTGCACAACAGTTGCGCCCGCACATGGGTCTGGCTATTCACTCAGTCCACATATATTCATTCATTCCTTCGTATCATTTTCAGTTGTGTTTCCACCCACCTCGAGAAACGGCGCAGCGTTTGACCTCTTTTTTTCCCCCGCCATTTGTTTTGATTTTATTTTATTTCACCTCGCTAAAAATAAGTAACCTGCGTAATCTCTTGCGACGGAACATCTCGTGCGAAAGGGTGTTGTCCAGGGTGTCATGTGACACACGTACACACACGTACACACACGTAGCATTTTGTTGATTATGCTGACCACTGATGGAACATTCTGAAAGCATTACGTCTTGCACACAGGGACAAGTGAGCGCGAATATGGGCGGTGAGCATAAAGATCTGAGGTGGCCGAGCAATACATTTTCCACGTTCTATCGATTTGAATGCCTCGCCACGGACATCTGTTTGAAATGAATGAAATCGCCACAAATTGGCGTTGTAATAATGCAGTGCAGGCAGATGTTCGACACGTGCTTGCTCCTGACACGTGCCCGGGACAAAGGAAGGACAGAGAGGGGGGGCTGGACCGCGAGTCCACGACCCGTGTTTATTGTATTAACAAGCCACGTCTGTGTCTGCGTGTCACAGTGTGCATAGACCACGATGGGTTGCACAGCAGTTCAATAAAACACACCATGATGGAGACGAAAGTCTCTTGCCAGTCTGAGAAATATCTCCCCAAAGTGAACTTTGATTTATGGGGGCCAGTGTTTACCTTCTGGGACATTACCCTTTGACATGAGAGATCGGTTATTTAGTGTTGCCACCTGCTCCTTTATAAATATACATATTGCGTGCAGTGCATCTCATTTAAAATGTTAATATTACTGCAACAAGTAGAAACTAAATCCAGTATTTTTAATATAATTTTGCATTGCTTGAATAGAGAGACACATAGACACGCAAGGCGGAGTCGCCCTGGTGGAGTGGTGTGAACAAGGCATTTCAGATCTGCACCTTGCACCGTTTTACTTTTGCACACACGATAGAATGTTCCATTATAATTACACATTGCAGGAGCAAGTTGCATTAGCGAACACCTTTTAAGCCCCGTACTGCACCCAAAGAATTGCTTGTGATCACCTTTGTCCTCACAGCACCTGATGTTAACATTGGATACTAATGTTAATATCGGGTACTCATTTACGGATAGGTCAACATCGGGGAGATCCAGGATAGATCCAGATACCATACGCTGTCAATCTCATGCATGACCAGAAACTAAACCGAGGTGGTCAGGAGCATAACGCTCTACGTGAACCAATTGTGTCACCCCTCTCCCTACACAAAGACAAAGATTCCCTCCTATAGGTTTCACAGACTATTAGTGAGCACACATGAAGTCGGCACATCGTATGAAGCGGTGGTGTGGCCAGAACCATGCCTATGCTAATGTTTACACACCTGCTCAAGGTGCTATTTTAGGGCTGAATCAACCTCGACGAAGGCCTGCACTTTGAGATATCATTTGATATCATTGAGTTTAAGCCGTGTCAAAGAATCAATCTCAGTGCGCCGGGTTCGTCGCACGGTGCGCAAACATCTATGACACCAGTTACCACACGCACGCACGCGCACACACACACACATCACCGTGTTCGGTGTCCTGTTGCAAGAAATTGAAGACTAATCACCATGAGCTGGTTTGTTACACGGGGAGGGAGTAAAAGCTTCATAACTTTTATGTGAGCAATATTTCAAGAGCAGGGCTCAGCCGACCACACACACAGGACAGTGGAGTCGTTGAGGCCTTTTCCGTCAATAACGTTTTAAGAGTTCCTGTCGTTTCGAGTTTCTCAGCTTTCATTGGAAAAATGTATCGGTGAGCAGCACCGACTTCACAAATGTGCCAAACATACGGCAGTGTGAGTTTCAATGGTAACCTTGTAGTAGCAAGTCCAATGTCTCATTCCGGATATTTGAACAGTTGTTTTGCATGCACTGCTAAGCAGACATCAATGAAACGTAAAACAATACATATATATCAATGATTTCTTTCACATCAATTCTCTTTAAGTGATTTCTCGATCAAATGAACAATGGGGCAGTGCTCATCTTCATTCATGGTACACTGAGAAAGTGGTGAAAATTCCATACTCCGATGGTACAGGACAGTGTTAAGAACCACTGTTGACTAGACACAAGTTGTTTTTAATTTTGCTCTACTTAACAGAGACGAAGAGCTTTCTGATAGCGAACTGGTTACTACAACCACTTTTCTACCTGGTCAGTTAAAATAATACAAATATACAAATGTAAGATGTCAGCTATGACATTGTCCTGTTGTTTGCGAATGGAATCACAGGCTCCTTAAAAGTCAATTTTCATCACGCTGTGCACTCTGGCAATGCCATTTAGCAAACAGCAGAGTTTGACAGCATCAAAACAACACAAACGTTACCGGTGGTGAGGCAGTGTAATGCACAACAGTACTTAGATATCCACAATGTACACGTGAACTGCGTTATATATATAACGTATTACGTGCTTACAATTGATCAGGTACCACAGGGGCAGGGACACATACCTTATATTTGTGTCAAATATTAACTGGAGGTCCTTCTCCCAACCCACGACAGGAATGTGGGAATGTAGAGGACCGGTAAAGGAGGCGAGGGCTGCCTACTGGTCAATTGAATGAAAATTGCGTGAATATAAAAACACTCGATACAATATATATGTATTTATAGGACTGCAGAGCTTGGACAGTTGTTGGCTCAGGCTCACCACGTGGTCGACTTGCTACTTGTCTGCGGGTCCTCGCCCCCTCTTGAGTCGTTCTCTCTCGGCAAGGGCGAGCGAATACTGTCCACATAAAGATTCTGATTCTGTGAGCATTACAAGTGTAATCTATGTATTATTATTATTATTCAGTGCGCTGCTGTATGAGGAGACTTCAGACGATAAAGGTGAAAGCTACGGTGGGCTGATGTGATGCCTTTAACGCCGATGCTCTCAAACGACATTCAAGCTGAAACGAGTTTGTCGGGGACTAATAATGCGCTATGCACCTCTCTAAAGAAAACCAATACGTTGAATCCTTCAACAGAAAATATCAAATGTTATTGAATTAGTTGAAGGAGAAGCTGTTGTTATAAAGACGCTCGCACCCGACTGCTTTCCCTGTGTTTTCCTTCATGCAAGGCTTAAGAACCACTGGGGTATGGGCGAGACAGGGAGCTGTCCATTTCAGAACCCCCCGCAACGCCCTTTCATTTGCGCTGCATTGGCATGAATAGTTAGCTAATCAACAATAACGCACGCACGTACACTGCATGTAACACAAGTAAAAAAAAATATTTCCTGGTTAGCATTACCGACTGTCAAGACAAGTGCTGCTAGCGAGCTCTTTGTGAAAGTCAGCGAGGTATGTGAAGGGGTGGGCGGGTTGGTCAGCGTCATCATGCCAGGTGCTCATGTTGTACTTCAGCTGATACTAATTGCTATCAATGTACATGGGCAGTGATCGAACCCTGGACGTTGTCACGGTATAGGCTATCTCTCAAGTCTCCCTTGCAAGACATTTCAGTGGGGTTTTGCCTGTTTAATAAGTCGTGGGAAACATAATATATCATCCATGTAGACGACATTACGTTTTTAAAATTTAAATGTTACGAAAAATATATTAAAAATCGACACTGCTGCATCATCCATCCCGCATGTCTTGAACCCCTGAGCCTCTGGAATCCTCAGTGGGCTCCATAAACACACACACACTCCGGATGCCATTTGCCATTCATTGCGATTCCTAATGCCCCAAGACGCTACCGAGACTCTGCATTATTAAACAACAACAAAAAGCATCTTAACAAAAGAGAGCTCTCACCACGTAATAGCGCAGTAGGGCGTGGTGAGGTTGCGTTGGGTAATATCTTCGTAAGCTATTTATAGGCGTTCTTCCTTCCCGTTGGTACGGCTAAATAATGTAGACGGTATTTTGCTGGATTGTCATGCCGTAAAGTCGGCCCATACGTGTCCTCACCTAATGCACCGTCCAGTTAACTACCCGTATTCTTGCTTTGTTCATTGTATGAGGGGGGGGGGCAGGGAGTGGAGGATATGCACTGGAAATTTCGTTACCACTGCCAGCGGCTATATTTCTGCAAGGCACGCGTTAATGAAGATGACTGTGCAAACATGAAAGCAGAACGTGTTGGAGCAACGGGGTGGCTCCCGTCTCACTCGCTGGTCCCCACGAGCCAGTGGTAGAAATTCCACATTCCTATGACGGAAGCCAGTATTTCTATATAACGGCGATTGTTGAACTAATTTCTCGCGATGTGGTGGTAGTGAATTTACCCATCCCAACGGGGATTATGGGCTGTGTCGAACTCCGACCGAGATTTTAACTTAACCAAACTGCGCCACCCAGTATGGATGGTATTATCACAGTATTGTGGCACATTAGGTAAATGAGTCGCTATTCATATTCATTTCCGATTGACTACCTAAATATGCATACAGAACAGTCGTCTATAAAATAGCATCAATATATTTGCAATCCATATTCTGAATAAATTACACATTTACGTGTTGCAGTGAGTAGAGTCGTTTTTTTTTTGAGTGACGGTTGCAATAATAACCCCGTTAGGGTGCTCGCTAGCATTTGGTTAGCGAGCCTTACAGTTGAATTGGATTGCATGGTGAATTGTCTTGTGAGACTTGGGTAAACAGTGATAGCACGTATGCAACATGTCGGCGAATATTGCACAGAGGCCGCCGCCCCCCCCTCTGCAACCCCAAAGCCCTTCACCTCTTGCACAGGACTGCCTCGTGTGGCAACGACCAGCAGAGCCAGCGGACACGGAACGCGATTTAATGAGAAACGCAGCGTCTTGGAATGCCAGGCACACAGTGCAATCCCTCCACCCAGAGGCATAGCAAGACCCAGACAGAGCCTTTGTCCAGCTCTGTTATTACAGTGAAATGCATGAATTGAGATGTGTCGGCGACGCCAAATCGTATTGCTGGATAACATCTCGAAAGTGTCCTGTGCGGGTGTGCGTATTGTGTGTCCGGGCGTGGCGTTGACCACATTATCCACTCACACACGTGTGTCGCGCCAGGATTCTCAATTGGTTGCTCGCTACAAACGTTTGTCTCATGCGGTCCACGGGGTGATGCAATGGGAGATATTTTGTTTAGCATGGTCTTCTCCATTGATACGTATGCACAGTATGTTCGTCACTGTCTCGGTTCCATGATCCCAGAGATCTGGGTTCGATTCCTGATCACGCGTAACCAACACTAGTATTATTAAAGCGAGTGGGCGGGCCTATTCTAGATCGGTCAGCCTCGCCTGAAACTGGCCTAAAACGATTCTCGCTAACGGCACTCGCCTCAGCAGTCTATAGGCTAAACGGGGTGGATATTTTGGATACATTAAGTGTAAGGGAGACGCGCACGTTTTGATATTTTTACTGCCGTTAGACGCCGTGGGTCATTAAGCCCATTCGGCTTTTACATAAAATATATATTTTGTTGTCCGAGATGCTCGAGGAAAAGGTATACACTGCAGATTACCCACGGAATGGATTAGCTGCCGGGTTTTATTTTTTACGCTCATTTGCGTCCCTTTAAAATGGGTGTCATGGGGGATTTGCGGGCGCGATGACAAGTCCACCGCCACCCAAAGCCGAGCGGTCACCCATGGACTAACACTGGTCTACTCTCACTCGACTCCCCCTCCACACGCCCCCCATCTCTCTCCCCCTCATCTCACCTCACTCCTTCGCGTGCTCTCTCTCTCTGTTCCAGCAACCAAGACCTTCTGTCGGACCAACCAGTGAAACATCATTCCTTCTCTGCGACCTCCGTATTCTGGAACTCGCTCCCTCATATCCGTGTTGTCTACTCCCTGACCCCTGTTCAAGTGCAAAATCAAGGCATTTCTCTTCTCCCTGTACCTACTATCGTGTCGTCTCGTTTTCCGCGATACACAAAACCAAATGTGCTGAGCGCCTTGAGATGCGGTTGCAATGAACACGCTACGCATCCAAATTAGATTACAATTGTCCCTCCGCTCACCGCAATTGGCCATTGCATTTAGAACACAGCTCAACAGGTGAAAGCGCACAGCGTTCAGCGTAATCGCAATCGCCTTTCACTGCTGTCAACGTAGCATACGCGCGTTTTAAACGTGCTGCTTCGACGGGGGTACGTGGCTGTGCGATGCGGTTCATGTTGAATTCAGGGCGGCCTCTCTCTCTCGCCACGAGTCGAAAACAGTCGCCTGCCCGCCAATCGGTTCCGTGCGATGAGCGAGAGACGCGGGCGCTGTCCACACGCACACGGGTGCTGAAACCACGGCATGGCGAACTCGCGTGTGACCGTACACCGCCGCAGCCATTTTGCCAGTCGTGTTACGAAAGGTGTACGTCTATGAAATCGTTCTCTATCATCCACCTTACCACCTCCTCCTTCTTGAACGACCACATTCGCCCGTCCACAAAACCGCCCCAATCTAACAAAGCACCCACAACCACCCACACCCACCCACCCACCCACGCACTCAGCCATCCAACCCCCCACACACACGCGCGCGCGCGCGTCCAACACCCCCCCCCCCCCCACCGTCACCACCCAAATCGAATTATTGAGACTCTCCCCATCGCACCAGCTGTGTAATAACACAATCACTGCTACGTTCGCGTGTTTTGCCGCTTCCCACCAACGTCCATCATGCGCCTGCCGGCCCCGGGAATCCATTCACGCGATCACAAGCCGCTCACTCGTCAAGCACCAGCATTCGATTCCGCAGGCTTTTGTTGCCCTAATACCATTTGTAGATATCGTTAATATGCGATGTATTTATTTATAGAAAGCCGCACTCTCTACGGTTCAATATGAAGCCATTTGCAAGGGGGCTGCTTCATTTGGCTCTCTCGTATCCCACTCCCGCCTTCCTCTGTTCGCTCATTCTCGCCACCCCCTCCCCATCCGTTCCATCTTCCAGCCCAGCGCCCCTCCCTCTGTCGTCTTTCTCCACATCCCTCCCTTTCTTTCGGGCTCCCTCCATCTGGCTCTGCCTTTTTTAGTATTATCATTGTTATTTTAATCGCCAGTATTCGGAATTTCTCGTTCTCGTGCGTGCGCACGTTAGCTTGGCTTGTGCTACGGGCGGATCCGGTTAATATGGCGGAGTAGAGATGCAAAAAACACGCAATTATATATATTTTTTATACAAGGGGCAAGGGGAGGGGTAGATACGGGGGGGACCCACCCATTCCCACCCATTCCCACCTTCCATCTCTGAGACGCACACACGCACACACCCGCATGCACACACACGCAAAACACGATTTGTAACAAAAAAACACACATCCTCTGTGCGGTCGATGCTTACTCACTTCATTTGCTTCACAATGGTGCTTTTTCCAGATTCTCCAGCGCCTGTAAAATAAAAAAATAAAAATTACAAAAATACGTATGAGCAACAAACACCAACGAAAAAAAACACACGGGGGAGGATTTTTTTTTTCGTTTTCTTTCAGCGCATATAGAACGAGGGACAAAAGGCAATTGGGAGAGAAAGAAAGAAATCACTCGCACAAAGAGGGGAAGGGGTAAAGCCGACAGACACCGCATCGTGCATGCAAACGTGTCCAGAATGCTGCGCCCGCAGTTTACAAAATCGTGCACGCGACTTCGCGGCGAACGCACCATCGAGCTGATCGGTCACGTCTGAATGTCGGTGCAATGAGTGGCTGTTGATGGTTGATAGTTTGATGGTGGTATTGATGATGGTAAGTGATGGTGGTTGGTTGGTGATGCCAGCTGGCGCCGAGTGCCATTCTCACCGAGCAGAAGCAGCTTGACATCTTTGGCGGCGCTGATGCCATCCTCTTTGATCATTTTCTCGAGATGCTTACTGCGCTCGATGGCGGCCCTCTCCTCTGCGCTCAAAGTACATCCCATGCTGGCGGACGGCGCTGCCCGATGCTGCTGATGCTGCTGTTGTATTCGCGATTCGCTATAAATCCTCTCGTTCCGACGTTCCGCTCCGACGAATGCGAAAAATCTTCGCCGCCAGATCTCGAGCCGACGTCTCGACGCGAAAAAAAAAGCGAGCGCACGACACGGCCGATTTTTTTTTTGCAAATAAATTCTTAAATCATGAAAAGATATCTTATTTTTCCCCCCTCCCTTTGCCTCTCTCGCAACACGCACTCTTCTCCTTTGTATATTGCCCCTTCTCTCTCTCTCCGTATCCAAATCCGTCGGTGCTATATGTGGGTTTTTTTCGTCTTAATTAAATAATATTTGAAAGATTAAGTATATACAAAAAAAAGGAAAGATGTAAAACGCGAGCGGGTGAGAGTAGGGATCCCAGGCAAGGCTGGCGGGGGAGGGGGTTGAGAGAGGCAGGCAGGGCCCGCTAGCGTTGCAGGCAGCCGACAGAAGACGGGCAGAATGGAGAGACGCCACCTCCTCTCCCTGTGAAATGGCGAAGCCGTGACGTCAGGCAGTGAGAGGCTCCCTCCCCACACCCCTCCCTCGTTCCCCCTCCATCCTCGCTCCCCTCCATCTCATCGGCGCGTGCGCGGCCGTGCTCCCCTCTCTCTCTCTTGCACCCTCCCCACCCCATTCCTCCCTCTCTCCAGCACCACCCAGTTCTGCACGGAGTGTAATCATTATTGTACGCATACAGTGGGACATCTTTATATATACATACAAATACGGGCACAGATACGGATGTACGTTGTAAGCCCTGCCTCTGCCATGGGCGTGTGCAGCCCGAAACGTGTGGCTGATGCGGTGTGTAAAGTATCAGTGATGGGGGAAGACAAAGGCGATCGGGCGTGATGCTGCCCGCGCCAACCGCTAGTGAGCCGTGCCGATCTTCATTGGTGCTCGCTAACAGCCTGACAAGTCTTCACAGGGGCGAGGGGGAAGGGATCTACGTCTGTGTGTGTATATGCAAATACCGGTGTCAATTATTTATCCAAGCAAAGCGTCATTGAGTCTCAAGGTTTTGTTTTGGGGGGGGGGGGAGAAAGGCCCCCCGCATTGTGATGTTTGAACAATTGCTTTTTTTGAATGGGGGTTGTAGGGGACACGGCTGGGAAACACAACAGAGTATACCGAGGGGAATTTGTTGAATGCAGATCGGGATTGAGAGGCAAGCGAGAAGACGGTGGATTTCTTTGGGACATCGTATTGATCATGAAAAGCAATGAATCAGTGTTTCTCAATTTATCTTTCAACCAGGTGAATATTAACCAGTTCAGAAATATGTATTCCGAAAAAAAGAGGTTCGATCCTAAACTGGAAGAAAAAAAAGGTAAAGATTCATGGAGAGATGCTTGATGGGAATTACACCGAAAGACAGAGGATCACGTGAATCAGAGAGCTAATACAAAAGAGAGACACGATATCGACCGTACAAAAAAGTGTGCTTGGGTAGGACACATGGCTACAGAGGGTGACAGTCGATGGACAACATTGGTGACATTGGTGACAGGCAAAGCAGAGAACGTGCCCCAGAGTATGGCAACCAACGTGACTGAGCAATAAGATCGGCTCGTGTGCAGGAGCGAGATGGATGTTGACATTGCAGGCCTCCCTCCCCGTGTTGTCATCAATAGGCCTTTATCTAACAGTAGATAACACATGGCTGACGATATAACGGTATATATGTGCGTGTGATATTTTCAATGGGATGTTTACACACACACACATACACGTATACATGTATTCACACTGTACTCAAAGTGCACACGTCCTCATCAAATATCTGTAACTAAGCAGAAGTTGAGTGGATAGTTCTTGGATGAGTGTCCGCGATGCATAACGAGTCTACATTGTGGGCAACGGGGGCTTATAAGTTCCCCATTTTCGTTAGCCTAGACTGACTGGCGTGGTGAAATATGATTTAAAAAAACAACTCTCACGACCCACGTGGCGTGGGAAGGCTCTCAGAGGCCGTTACATATCCATATTATCTCACTGCTACATTCCGGTGTATAACTCATAGATGTGCATATGCAGTACGTGGCACTACATGTAGTGGAGCTCAATGATATTGGCAGCCCTGAACCAGTGGTGGGCATTCTATAATAAAAAGAAAATGTTTTACCATGTAAGGCCCACTGAGCTGTGTAGCTCTTTTTCAGAAGGCACCTGGCCACAAATGAGAGCTCAACAAATGTTGCTCATCGTGAGGAAATGCGTAGCAGCCAATAACTCTGAATGCGTGTTTCTAGACGTGGAGGGAAAACCCGGAGGACCCGGAGAAAAATCCACGCGATCACGGGAAGAACATGGAAACTCCAAATATACAGCAGGCGTCAGGGACGGAAAAAAACCCACAACCTCCTGTATACCAGGCGAGGGAGTTAACATCGCACCACCGCGCCATAGCAATGGCAGCATATCCATAACACATCACACATAACACATAACAGCGGTATTATAATAGCGGAAAGGAGTGCTGGAGCCCATATTAAAATTAAATCTTGCACTTTCAGCAAGATGCTCTTGAATATTTAATGCAATTACAAATGCAATATTCTAAATTGGCAGATGCCTCATACATTTTAAATGGTACTGTATGTGTGCCTACTAAGCAGGCTAATGACATGATCCAACCGATTCACAAGAGCGAGTGCGCTGTGACGGGATGCGTCGCTCGAAAGGACGATGATGTCCAATGGTGACTAATAACGGAATGACAGCCCAGGAATGGAAGGGTCCGAGAGAGAGCACGCCCACCTCAGGAGATTCAGCCATGAAATCATTTCACACGGAGGTGCTGGGTGGATTGTTACATCACAGGCTCGCGAGAGGTGGCGGTGGACGTGGGGACGTGTTCATCCAGCAATGGATTGATCATGGTTGATGATGATGACGTGTTCGAGTGCAATGATTAGCATGCATTATCCTATTTGTATGCGGTCTATGGAGCAATTGAGATACATGTATATTGAACATATGGGCACAGTTCACTTATGTTTCCATCTGCTCAAAGCCACGACCGTCTACAACTAGCGACGAACACACGACCGCTCGCTCGTTGACTACGGTCTGCATTTTGACAATGTATTCATGCAATGTCAGTGTAGATGTTCAATTCTTGTAAATGTTTATTATCATTTATAAATAACTTACTTTGTTTCAGTTGATGGTGCATAATTAGCCGCGGTTGTTAGATATTACAATCACGTTGGGATCTGAGCCAAGAAAGCATTAGCTAATGCAAAGGGTGTCATGTTTACACGCGGTGAGAATGCGAGGTCGCTCGAGAAAAAGGAATGAAGCAACACACACACACGCACCTGAAGGGCAGATTGCATTTGTATTACACAGCCATGTCTCTCCGGAGACTACGAAAAGGTGTGGACAAGTGTCCGTAAAATGTGACATTCTCAATAGTTGATCGCGGCATCCTTTTAACCGTCTTGTCAGTGGTCCGGCCAGGTGTCACCTTTGTGAAAGTTTCACAGCTCGCAGATTGAACGCACGCACGCACGCGCGTTGAACTTTCTTTCGCACCGGACGTCACCAACCGCGCTAATCCCAAGGTGTGGGGGGATAGACAAAACTAAACACAAAAAGCAATTCTAAATACATTCCGTGGTTAATTCGGTAAAGTCACGTAGATAAGAAAAAATAAAAGGTAATAAAATAACAACTACGACGTTTCGATCACAACACAAGCGACGTGACTTTACCGAAAGAGCCAACGACTATGAATTCCTGCAGCCGCGAAAGTTTGAAGTCAAAATTAGTTTTCAATTTCGATTTAAAAGTGCATGGCTCGAGTGGCTTCCTAATGTCGGAAGGGAGAGCGTTCCAGACGGACGCAGAAGCGCATCTGAAAGCGCCACGCGATGCGGTGACCGTCTTTGGCCAATGCCCGGAGTTCCCGGGATCGTTTATGCTTCTGGACGAGATCATTTACGTCAATCGCTTCGCGTGCAATGGGGTTTGCCATCGATTGATGTAAAATGTTGAGAGCAGGCGGAAGAGATAACTAAAGCAGTTAATAAAAATAGGGGGTGAAAAAACACACTGCTGACCGTCGATGCTGTTGTGAAAGCAAAACGTGGAAATGGGGCAGCACACATCACGATGACACGTGGCTGACGTAGAGATGAGAGACCGAGAAAAGGGGGAAGGGAGACACAAAAAACACAGAGGAGAGACGGGGGGAAGAGATGGCAACACAACAGAGTCTTGGGGGGCCACGGCTGGATAGGATCAGCTGCGGAAAGGAGGGAATGGAAATGATTGGGGGGGGGGGCGTTTCCCTAGCCGCGAGAAGTTACATGCCTACACAATAATAAAAAGCAATCTTTAAAAAAAACAGAAAAGTCAAAAAACATTCGCATGCAATTATCAGCACAATCAGCAAGATATCACTTTCAGGAGCTAATGTAGCACACATTCACTGCTGTTAGGGTACGTTTAGATAAGGTTGTGAATAGAACCTCCCAATGAGGGTTAATTGGTATCTAACCTAATTATAGATTAAGTTCAAGGGAGCAGCACCCAGTGAGGGCAACTTAATCCATGGTCAGGGGGGAATGCGATTCATTGACGAATCAGGGCACTTCATGGCACGTAGCGTCTTTTTTTTTCTTCAAAGTGGCGCTATTTTAAAATACTTATTGCGATATAAACGATAACATGCATCATACTGTACTGGATGTGAACACTAATCATTAAATATTAATTCATATATATTTTGTCTCGGGAATAATTCAATCACTATGGCCCATCGATCCTGTTAATCAGACACCGGATGAAGCACATGTGTAGTGAGCAAAAAGGTAATATTGCTGTAAACGTACCCCCCCCCCCCCCCATCCAAATGGTACATTCTACAACTTATTACACTGTATATGTGTTGTGCAATCAATGCTGACTATTTCATGTGTGAGCAGAGGTGAAGGGCGAGTTCATTTTTTTCTGGAGGGGAGGGGGGGTTCTTTATTGGATCATTTTGGAGAGCCGCCTTTTGTTTCTTTTTTGCCCATTCGCTGTATACGTCCCTGCAGGCTCCCACCTTCTTAATCTGCCACTACGAGTGAGTGACTAATAACGCACAGCACGAGCGCTGTGCACTGTGTTCTTTGCGTCGGTGTGTGTGTGGGGGTTGGGGGGGCTCTTTGAATGCCTTAGAATTCATTGTAAAATGCCTAAGGCTCGAAGAGCCACACACTAAGGTGAACAAAGCGGACAAAACGTGGCACACATCGATGTGGTGTCATCCACTTCTGGCGAGGGCAAGGCAGCGACGCTATTGAAGACAAACTGTGTTTCTGCTGCTTCCACGGGGAATGGGATCGTGAGCATCACTGCCAGCAATCGTGCAGAGCCACTGGTGGCAAATCCACATCATGGCTTATTGCGGTGGACCGTGGGCAAACACCTTTCGTTCGGACGACCGCATATCCAACTTGCTGGGAAGAGAGGTGCAGGCGAATGTGGCAATGGTGGGATATATGAACAGACATGGAGGGTTACATCTGTGCATAATACTGGTAGGAACCTCCTGGTTACACCAGCCCACAGGGGATTATTGTGTCCGTCGTGGTGCAGGGAGGGGAGGGTGGGGAAGGGCTGGGTGGGGATGGTGGGTGGGGGGTGGGAGGGGTGGGGCTAGGTGGGGAGGGGCTGGTCACCCCGTGGTGCCCTTATAAAACTCAACGTTTAACCTACTTACGCCAGCTTGTGCCCGCCTTCATAGTCGGGCATATTTGCGGAATACACCACGCCGCCGTTGACCCTGGTCATTGACCGAGCAACCCGACGTTCCTACCAGCTCCCTCCGCAGGAATGTGTTTGCTGCGTCGCGTTGTGGGTGGCCCCTTGTCCAGGGCAGATATGTGACGGTCGGATATGCGATATTGTAATGGGCTCATCTTATTCAGCGCAGAGCGATGGAATTGAAACGGACAAGTGTTAATTTCATACATACGCACAACATTGCTAAAATTGAAAATGCATAATTTCCCGATATATTTTATTTCCAATAATGTTACCACTGCAGTGACGCAATGGTTAGCACGCTACACTATGAACCCAGTGACCTGAGTTTGATTCCTGACCATGGCTAACATCCGTGGCGAGTGATACCTGAACGGGGCTTGCTCCCTCCCCATCTTTAACAACTCGCACTAACCAGCGTGGTGAATTATGGTCAAATAACCCCTTTGATTGGCATGGTGTGGGAAGACCTTCAGTAATGAATTGACAAAGGATTGTGAATTATTATAATTGTCACACATTATCCATTGCGTATGTGAAATGCTACATTATGTTCAGAAATAAGGACCGGAGCTTTATATATTTCAATATTTCACATGGTGAATCCACTTGTGATGGAACAAGTCATTTTCAAGAGTGCCTGTTGACTCATGGCAAACACGTAACGACACGTGAACAACATTTTACATTCACCACTTACACAGTAAGCGTGTAACAAAAAATCATGCCCAGTCAAAAAAAAAACGCGTAAGAAAATAAATAAAACTCCTAAATAATTCAGCGGATAATGCGGAATGTACTCTGGCTGCCAACAGTTGCACACGACGTGCGACTGAGTTTTAATTGGAGATGTAAATCAGTCGAGATTGACGGCGCAATGTCAGTGCACCTGGGGAGATCGTTCCCTAGCGTAGCCCTCTCTGTGTCTGAGCAGCAAGTGTGTCCGTCCGGGTATCACTCCAGTGACGGTTGCATTGTTGTGATGTTTGGACCGAAGACCGTGGTCATTGTCGGAGTAAATCGACAGTTGCCAAGTTATGTAGGGGTGGGGGGAAGAGCATTTAAATGTATGCATTTGTAGATCGTGGGTGGCCAGTGAGCCGAGCTTCTATTGGTGGAAGGAAAATCCACCGTCAGGTGCGTGGCAGTGACGCGCCCTATCGTTGCACTGCGAGATAAATCTGCATGGAGCATTGTAAAAGCCCCTTTCCAATTGTCCCACTCTCATTAAGTAAGCACTCGCCTTGCCCAATCACCGAGATCGACCCCTGGACTAACTCAGAGAGAGAGAGACCCACGGACACGCACAGAGACCCACAGACACGCACAGAGACCCACAGACACGCACAGAGACCCACAGACACGCACAGAGACCCACAGACACGCACAGAGACCCACAGACACGCACAGAGACCCACAGACACGCACAGAAACCCCCAGACACGCACAGAGACCCACAGACACGCACAGAGACCCACAGACACGCACAGAGACCCACAGACACGCACAGAGACCCACAGACACGCACAGAAACCCCCAGACACGCACAGAGACCCACAGACACGCACAGAGACCCACAGACACGCACAGAGACCCACAGACACGCACAGAGACCCACAGACACGCACAGAGACCCACAGACACGCACAGAGACCCACAGACACGCACAGAGACCCACAGACACGCACAGAGACCCACAGACACGCACAGAGACCCACAGACACGCACAGAGACCCACAGACACGCACAGAGACCCACAGACACGCACAGAGACCCACAAACGGAGCCAAACTCCTGCAACTACCCCTCCTCTTCAGATCTAGTGGTGGGGGGGTCATTTATGAGTCCCTTGGTAATTCCAGCCCTGTCCTTATCTAATGCGTTCAGCAACTCGCATCCAAAACTTTGGGGTTCGGGCATTGTCAGCATTTTCTTAAGTGTTGAGTCCCCTGCCCGGAATGCTTTACAATGCGCGAGGGAATCAAAATGATGCTGAGAAAGAAATAAAAATGAAGCCAGTGATTGTTTTGGGATGTAAAACTTCATTAGAGACAACCTGGATCACTTTAGTGATTAGGAAACAATTTGTGTGCTTTAATTGCACTCTCCAGAGCATTGGGGACATTGTTGCTGTATGGTGCCAGTGCAGGTCTTACATAATTACCTCTAATTCCAATATTCACAGCAAGTTTCATCCCCACCCCCCCCCCCCCCCTCAAGTTAATTTTTGCAATGATCGTGTAAATCATCTCTTCCGTTCTTTTATTCGTGCATTTTTATAAAGTTACACCTTATCGCTTCAGCATATTTTTGCATTGTAGCGGTTAACATTTCGCCTACTCGGAATATATTGAATTCGATGTCAAATCCAGATTCATGTGTACACTTATGAATAGTAATGAAATTGTTAACTTTTGGAAAACATTTATTTTTAAGGAAATGTTCTTCAATATTAAGTCTCAAATTCACGTGCCATTAATGGGGCACTGAGGTAGTGAGATGTTATCTCCCTCGCCCGGTATGTAGGAGCTGATGGGTGCGACCCTGACGCCTGCATATATGATATGCAGTCCATGTGTTGTCTTCTTGTAATCACGTGAAGTTTTCTCCGGGTCCTCCGGTTTTTCCCCTCCACGTTTAGATTATTTGGCTGCTATAAATTCCCACGTGATCATGTAAGAAACGTCGACGAGCTATCAGATGTGGCCAGGTCACCTCTGAAAAGAGCTAATAGGGCAGTGGGCTTCACCTTGTTATGAAACCAAATATATTTAGAAAATAATATGGAATATATATCGTTGGTTCGCATTCTTGTTTTTTCATGGTGACGGTTTGTGAGCCAGTGAACGGCTCCAGGAGTTGCTTCATTGTGAATATCCGACAAGCGTCCAGCGAATTATAGAAGCCAGTAGTCGCGTTACCGTGTGGTCCATAGTTTGAGATTGGTGCCTGGAGTCACACTGTGGGCTATTAGAAGCTGACGCTGTTTTTCCGACACACCTGTTCTTCACCTGAGGACGGCTGCTTGCGTTGTGGCCGAAACGTCGTGAGAATTGTATTTTATTATGTTTTATTTTTATTATTTTATTATTTCCCTTCTACGTGACTTTACCGAAAGAACCAAGAAGATGAATCCCTGCAGTCACGAAAGCTTTAAATCGAAATTTGATTGTGAGCATTTGAGCAGTCTGTTGATTAATTTAAATCCACGTTCTGTTTTCACCGGGACAAGCAGTACAGGGGCAGAGTACGTACTGCCCCCTTGCCCCTTTCTGCTTAACTCCGATCGTGAGACAGGAGGTTTTAAAGCAGTTCAGGTCACAGTGTCTTCGCGCTTTATCGGTTAACCTGAGCTTGCGGTGAAAATTCGTGAAGATTCTCTGGCAGTAAAGTCACGTAGGTAAAAAATGAAATTAATAAAAATAAAACAATAAAAATCATTATTTTTATTAATTTCATTTTTTACCTACTTGACTTTACCGAAAGAACTAAGAGTATGCATCCTTGCAGTCACGAAAGCTTCAAATCTAGAATTCTCTGGCAGGCGCCAGTTTTCCCGCATAGGATGGCCTCTATTACAGACTGCTGTATTAATAATGCAGTCGAGCGATAATGGGTGAAGCAGTGGCACAGTGGTCAGTGCACCTCGCTATGAACCCGACGAGCCGGCTTCATTACTTGACCACGGCAAACACCAATCGTGAATAAAATCTCAATCGGTCCTGGACTCAACAGCCTTATTCACCAGCCGGCATTGACCAGCGTGGTGAGGTATGGTCAAACAACCAGGCATGACTGACATCATGTGAAAGGCATTCATCCGACAGTGGATGAATAAAGAGCTGTAAAATCATCTTCTTGGTTCTTTCGGTAAAGTCACGTAGAAGGGAAGTAATAAAATAATAAAAATAAAACATAATAAAATAATTCTCACGACGTTTCGGCCACGACTCTGTCTTCTAGACAGACCTGTTCTTCACCTGAGGACGGCTGCTTGCGTTGTGGCCGAAACGTCGTGAGAATTATTTTATTATGTTTTATTTTTATTATTTTATTACTTCCCTTCTACGTGACTTTACCGAAAGAACCAAGAAGATGAGTCCCTGCAGTCACGAAAGCTTTAAATCGAGATCTGTAAAATGTATGATGTTTAATAATCTTGACTGAAGAGAAACTGATGCGACTGCGTGTTTTATATCACACAGCATTTTATGTCGCCATGCATATCAATAAAAACGTGTATTTTAAATTCTAAATTAATTCTGTCGACATCGGCGAGAAGTGTTGTTGTTGTCTCGAGAGACATACGTCCGAGGAGGAAGTCACGTGCCAGCACAGTTTGCTTGCCCAGCCAATTAATTCAGCATCGCGTTCACATATTCATCAGCGGCGGTATGGAAATTTCGATTTAAAGCTGTCGTGACTGCAGGGATTCATCTTCTTGGTTCTTTCGGTAAAGTCACGTAGAATGGAAATAATAAAGTAATAAAAATAAAACATAATAAAATAATAAAATAATTCTCACGACGTTTCGGCCACAACGCAACCAGCGCAACCAGCATTGTGGCCGAAACGTCGCGAGAATTATTGTATTATGTTTTATTTTTATTATTTTATTATTTCCATTCTACATGACTTGCTGCTTGCGTTGTGGCCGAAACGTCGTGAGAATTATTGGATTATGTTTTATTTTTATTACTTTATTATTTCCGTTCTACGTGACTTTACCGAAAGAACCAAGAGCTTTGGAAATTGTCAACCAAGCTCACAGCCCTGGCCATTGCGTGCGACACGAAAACCTGATTCGCTATCACGGATCGGTCGTCTTCTTGACGGCTAGACTAAAAAATGTGTCCGTCATGGGGATTGTGCGTGTGTGGTTTCTCCTGTTGTTCCGATGGAGATTTGTATTTTTGCATTTCAAGCAGCAGGCAAGAAGGGTCACGTGGCATGTCGGTAATATCTTCCATTTGCTGGGCCAGCGGTAATCTGCAAAGACAATTATTTTCTTTTTATAAATATTTCATTTGTTTTTATGCTTGCTATTACGGTTTAGTGAAAAATACAATTTGCTTGGTTTCCCTGTATTTAAGCGTGATCACCACCACCGTTTCCGATTGCCATTGCAGACACGCAGCACCAAGCCAGCAGGAGTAACGATACGTAGTTGTTAACAATAGCGACACTGATTCACTTTCCAGGACATAAATGGATGGGGTTAGGATTATTATTTTTAGATTCAGCATTTTTACGACAGATGTATTTGACTCCACATGTTCAGATTTTAATATACTATTACATATGAATAACTTTCCTTCGTATGTACTGCATTTAATCGTTGAAATTTGTTTAAATATAAATAATGTAATTAAAATATATATAGTAACGTTAATTTTCATATTGTTGTAGATCAAGCAACGGTGACGTCATAGAATATCAAAAACAAAAGTCAGGTGACGGAACCTTTGACAGGAGGGGCACACACACGTGACACGGCAAAAGTGCTGTCGCTTCCTGTGATGTCAAGTTTTTGTACGCGCTTCAGATATTATTGTTCACAAACTGATGTTAGACGTGGGCAAGGAACGAACTTGTATCTCGCTGGGTTCATTGCGCGCAGAGCTCTTACCAGTGCACCACGTCTTGTGGCTCAAACCAAAACGTGCGTTTGTGCAGATCATCCGAAAGTTCGCATCTAGGTCCGGTTTTCAAATGTTTGGATGGACTCTTACTCTGTCATGCTAAAAGACCACGAGACCAAGTTACTGGCACTTAGCCATTCGTTGGCTGCGACTTTACGTTCCGATGCCCATTCAGCAATCCCTTCTACCTCTTCCTCCACCAGCAACGGACGCTCACTTCAGGCTGAGCTGACCCGAGCGAGGTACATTTTCAACGGCTGTGAAGGAGGCAAGTTTGAGAGAGAGCCCATCACCAAAATGAACGTATTTCAGGTGGAGTTTTAGCTTGGACTAAAATCGCTCATTTCTGCTTCGGAGATCTTCATAGAGGTACTCAAGGAATGCTCATTTTGGGCTGATTTTTTTTAAAGACGTCTCAATTCCAATCCACAGACTGTTACCCTATTGAGAACACATTGTACGAGTCATTACATAACTTTTATTTCACGTATAGCCTTCCATTGATTTTATACGCTGGCTTCAGTGCATTTTGTCCCCCCAACGTTCTATTCGTCAGGGCTGTCAGTCATTTGCGGTTTCAATTGAAAGAGACTCAACGCTCAAGGCGTTATTTATCACAATTTTAGGAGCTAAGTCACTTTTTAAAAAAAATCTGGAAACAGGTGTTTTTTTTAAATGAAATCAATCTCTACACTCAGGGTAAAAGCAAAAGACACTTTTCAGTTATTCTTTTCTATTTTTATATTTTTAGCCTAAATTTTAGAGACGAGTCCATTAAATGGCAACAGGCAAAATTATTGACTCGCGGGCACCATTTTAAAATGCTACGCTTCAAGGCTCAACTTTGAGCACTGCAGAGCACTATGTAAGGCATTACAGGACCACCACTTATAAATTTATAGGGAAAAAAAAACTGGAGACTTGTTACGAAAACTGCACTGGGTCGGTAATTACTGCTCTTGATGTGCATGCGACAGATTATTCAGCGGATTGAACAAGTAGAGTGATGGAAAACATGAACTTGGGATCTTCTTCTGCTTCTTCAGTGATCACGCCTGGATGGATGAAAACATCCACGTGGGCTACTTGCGAACAACCTTCCAGATTCACACGCAACAGAAACATTTACTTTGATTTTGTTAATTTGTTTGTCATTCCCTAAGGCGAGAGGGGGAGCTTGTGATCAAATATGCACTGTTCTCGCCCACCGCAAACCATTCGTTTCTGAAACCACACATCCCCAGAGCAATGCCCACGCTGATAACGAAAATGCAAAAAAAAATCACGAGACAATTTATCTACAGTGAATAAGGTACGTGTGTATGTATGCAGAACTTCTATGTAGCCAACCGTTATAATCGGAGGTGCGGGGGAAGGACAACAAACTTAAACGCAAAAAGCATCTGTAAGGAAATGAGTTTTCAATCAACATTTATACTGCTGGGTGGACAGAGGTGGTGGAAAGGGATTTTAAAAAAAAACATTGCATCATCAACATCATCGTTTCAACTGCCATGCTGTACCAAAGAAATTGAGTTTTCAACCTAGATTTAAAAGTGCACAGCTCCAGTGATTTCCTAACATCGGAAGGAAGAGAGCATTCCAGACGGCCGCAAAGCGCATCTGAAAGTGCACGATGCAGCGACCGTCTTTGTTCGATGGTTAGCCAAAAGCCGCCGCTGCTGCGAAGATAAGATCAAACAACAATGGACAGTGGCCATTAACGCAAATACATCTCGCGTACATTAACCATGAGCTGAAATCGTTGGATTGAATCAATAATGAAGTAACCGATTCGGAGGAAAAAAAAATCTATTTATGATAATTCATGGAAATTGCACAAATCTCAATTAGAAACATATGTCCACCATAATAAACCGGATGGCTCTCTAAAAAAAAAGAATCAGGAAATGTTGCCATTGTCAAATGATTAGTAATCCATTGATGATGATGTTCTTTTAATTATGCAAATGGTTGTTGTTGTTGTCAGCTTGTACTGCTGGTCAGAGGCCTCCCCCATTCGCATCCTCTCCTGAGTTGCTGCGGTCCAGTCGCGGCCTTCCAACTCTGCGACCTCCTCTCGTCACGGCCGACCTCTCAGCTCTCTGCCTCTGCTATCTCTTCCCTTATATGTGGATGTACACGGCGCCGTATTCCAAAAAGGCCCTTTACGACAATTACACACTTTTTTACCTAGGCTGTAGCCATGGAGTCAACATTGGGGGGGGGGGGGGGGGGACCAAAATTTGAAAACTCATTTCCTGCCTAAAATATTTAGAAAATTCACTAACACATAGGATTAACTTTTTATTTATTTTTTTACAATGTCTAATAGTGTATTGTATTACATTGCTCTGTTTTTTTTTATCTTTTCTTGTTTCATGGTATGTAATGGCAGAGATTAGGGATTCATAAAGTACAACCATAACTACAATCACAAAAACTGAAATCTATTTTATAGCAAAATATTGTGATTTTTATTATATTTTTATTTTACTTTTATTAATTTAAATTTTTTACCTAAGTGACTTTACCGGAAAAAAACCTAAGAATATGAATCCTTGCAGTCACGAAAGCCTCAAATATAGAATTAATGGGGGGGGGGCGGGACATTTTGAGCATATTTGAATATTTTTCGATTTAAAACTTTTGTGACTGCAGGGATTCATCTTCTTGGTTCTTTCAGTAAAGTCACGTAGAAGGGAAATAATAAAATAAAATTAACATAATAAAATACAATTGTATTTCATTATTGTTTTTTATTATATATACTAAAAATGACAGTGTTTTTTGGTATCAAAAGTGGTGGTGGTTGGTGTAGTTACAGTGCCCGTTAGGAGAACAGGTGGGGGTGGTTAAGGAAGGGGACTGAGGTCGGCCTGGCCAAGGCTGGGGGGGTGGGGGGCAGGGAGTAGCAAGGATGGGCTCGGGGAGACGAGGTTGGGATCTTTTTAAAGGGAGGGACGGAAGCTGGTGAGCGAAGATAATTGTTTTACGCGATTCTTTTGACCGACTCGTTAGGTCTCCGCTCCATAGTAAAGGCTGTCACTCATCTCTCGTCAGCTATTCTAAAATAACGTCTCCTACCCAATTCCACTTTGATTTCACTTGGAGTCCTTTTTTTTGTAATTACTCGCACTGATGACCGGACAGTTGCAGGAATCAAACCTTGGTTGGCTTCATCTTCTCGGTTCTTTCGGTAAAGTCACGTAGAAGGGAAATAACAAAATAATAAAAATTAAACATCATCGCTCCCTACTTATCATTTACCCCATCAGACCAAGTCATTATTCATTAGTGCGGTACAGTGCCATTTAAGCACATGTTTTATTTTTTATTATTTCCCTTCTACGTGACTTTACCGAAAGAACCAAGAAGATGAATCCCTGCAGTCGCGAAAGCTTTAAATCAAACCTTGGCTGGCTTGTGAAATCACGTAAAAAATAACGTAACAAAAACATGGCAGATTTCTCAAAATTTGGTTAGCAATTTTCAAAAAATAATATTTTGACCAGTCATGAAGAGAATTTGGTTAATTTTAAAACCATTTATGCCTTATCATGGCTCCCTACTTATCATGTACCCCAACAGGCCAAGTCATTATTCATTAGTGCAGTACAGTGCCATTTAAGCACATGTGTGGGTGCGTCCTTGCTATTCGCGATCACTGATGTGTACGTGTGTGTGTGCGCGTGCTTGAGTATTAGCAGATGTTTTAATTATTTACGTACCCCTTTGAATGATTTATTCATATCTGCATGCAGTGCTTTTATAACTGCTTTAAGCTGTATATTTCAAAACAGCACAGTGCTATTGCAAGCCAATGTAAATAGTTCCATTAAAAACATAGATTGCTTAGAATTGTACAATAAAAAAATATCTAGATAAGAGTTCGTGGAAACCAAAACACAATTTTAAAAAAAATCACACACAAATGTAACCCATTGTGCCCAGCAGAAAATGGTGTTGCTATTGCAGCGTCAATTTGTATTTCGACATTGAGAACAACAGGCGTGAGACGTGTCTCTTTTCACCACCTCAACCGCGGTGTCCCCTCCCTCTCTCGCTCTCCTAATCGCTCCGCGTTCATCCTTCCTCCATCTCTTGCACATCATGCTCCCACCGTTCACGGCAAAGCATTCGGCAAAATTGAATCTTATTGTAGATTATGGGGAATCCTTTTCGCACATACGCAATAAACAATAAACGGAAGTGAAAGCTTGCCGTTTACAAAAAAAAATGGGCATAAAGCCACGATGGCAGTACGGGGCGGGAATTGATAGCGATTGACTGCACACACCTCGATATTTTGCCGCAGAACAAACAAGAGGGTCCGCTCATCGTCTCGTTGCAAGGCGCCTATTTCGCCACTAGGCGGACGGACGAACATTTCGCTATTTTTTTTCCCGTAAAGCCACGATCTGGGCACGGAGGTCACGGTGGTCACAAAATTCCTGAATTCGAATGAAGTCCGTGAAATCTTGGAATTGGTTGTAGAAAACTCTAGATCGGGCACTTCCCTTATTTCATTTAAAACATTGCGTACGTCACACGCTGTGCGTCCAGTGGGAGAGATCTAGATTCGGGCTTGTCACTAAGTTTACCAGTTTACAATTTGTACGGTTATGTTATCAGTTTTTATTTAAGTAATAATGAACGTGTTACTTTTTTAAACGATATGTCTATTTTAAATGCAAGGCAGGGCCCCGATCATAACCCGAGACCTCCCATTGAATTATTGATTGTTTTACCCGCATAATCTCGGCTGGGAATTTTACCAAAAGTGACCGTGATAAAATTATAGCCCTGGCTTTGAGGCATCACCGCGTGGAGCCAGTCTCACGTGCCGTGTCCTCACCAAGTTCACACGAAGGACAACAATGACATTTCGATTTAAAGCTTTCGTGACTGCAGGGATTCATCTTCTTGGTTCTTTCGGTAAAGTCACGTAGAATGGAAATAATAAAATAATACAAATAAAACATAATACAATTATTCTCACCACGTTTCGGCCACAACGCAAGCAGCCGTCCTCAGGTGAAGAACAGGTCTGTCGAGAAGACAGAGTTTGAATGACACGTCCCAGGCTTGGAGCGTCTATTTAAGCTGGGAGGGAGGAGGAAGAGCGCCTTGACAAAATAATTTGCATATCAAGAGGAAGTTTAGCATATTCATGGCAAATGTAGTAATCGCATATCTGTATTTCCCATGAATATGCTAAAATTCCTCTTAATATGCAAATTATTTTGTCAAGGCGCTCTTCCTCCTCCCTCCAAGCCTGGGGTGTGTCATTCAGACTCTGTCTTCTCGACAGACCTGTTCTTCACCTGAGGACGGCTGCTTGCGTTGCGGCCGAAACGTCGTGAGAATAATTTTATGATGTTTTATTTTTATTATTTTATTATTTCCATTCTACGTGACTTTACCGAAAGAACCAAGAAGACAGCAATGACACTAATGAACGTCCCCCCCTGCCCCCCAACCCAGAGTGTGGCACGTGTTGCACTTGCCACGTGCGATCCCTGGAGGCTCAACGTGGATGATATTTTAGGGCACCTCCCATGGTCACTTGAATGATCCCAGTGCAGGGCCTCAAAGCCAGTATCTTCTTGGACCGCTGGAAAACTGCTACCCACAGTAATAGCACAAGCACCTGAGGAGGAATCATGGGAATGTTTGTGACAAGCAATGCGGAAATCCTGATGAGAACAGGGAATAAATATTGCGCTGGGTTGGATATGGGTACAGGATGCGGGAGGTCCGGTTGCCGAGACAAGCAATGGAATGGCCTCAAGAAGAATGATGACAAAAACGAAAGGCCAAAGAAAAGAAAGTGTGATATTGGAGGTCACGTGTCAACTGTGCAGCAGCTGCGGGGTCTGGCAGAATGTAGGAAGCATTGGCTAAGTGTGGTGACACGGACAGCTTTGGCCATTATGGCATCTGGATCCCGTCAGTAGAGCCGCTCTTGGTGTTTCGGTCCAGCTATTGACACACAACGGCCAGCACTGGTGAAACATTGAGGCTGCGGTCTCTCTGGAGAGCTGTACGGTGACGATGGTGAGGACAACGTCAGTATCTCCATGATCACAATAACCAGAGGGTGGCACTCATCTCCATTGTCGACTGAGCCAGCAGTGGAAATTCCACATTTCCATAGGGGGTGCAAATGCCTTTGTAGAATAACAACTTCTGGCTTCCCACAAAGTGGTGCTTTTTTGTCAACCAGAAGGGAGGGTTCATGGACTGTCAACTCTCCAGCGGGATTTGACCGAGCATAACCTCCGATCGCTCTGTGCCACATCGCCACCCAATTGGGATGGCAGCGATGATCGTAGGAGCTGGGAACGATTCGTCAATTACGTCATTCAAATGAACAAACATTTGGAGTGGACGACTTTTTTGTGGTCGATTAATCGGGCCTCGTTTAAAAATTGGTGGCCAACCCCACATCCTGCCACATCCTTCGATCTACGTCTAGTTTGGCACAGCTGACGGTGCCAATGACGTCACAACGCCCCGTGCCCACGACCTCCCGTTCAGCGGCACACGTGGGGCGAGGCCTTTTTTTCCCTCTCCAACAATGATGCTGTTACCGGATTCGTCGAACAATTGTGCCGATAATTGCTAGAGTAATCGGTCACTTAAGTAATGGGATTGCCCAGCTCTATGTGACGATCATAATGATGATGACCACTATAATAATAAACACAAAATCAGATAAATTAATATTAGCAGATATGACAGCTACCCGCACATAGCTGCCCCATGCTGCCTGTCACACAGCACACACAAGAGGCCGGCCTCTCGTTGTTTTATTCTTCAAATGCGACTGATCTCGATGGAGAACAACCAACTAAACATTCTACACCGAGGCAGATGAGCGTCACTGTGATGCCTCCTTCGCATTCGAGTCGTACGTTGCACGGTCTCCGTTCTGAGTGGCAACAGGTCACCCACCTGAGTCTCTCACTTGGTCCTCTCTCTCTCTGTCAAATCGACACTTGCGTCAATAGGAGATGCATACCGCTCGGTGCAGGTGGAACGCCCAGAACCACGCGAAGGATGCGCGCTCGCTGACGTACGAAAGATGGATTATCCCCACGCTACCCTCGGCTGCTCACGACGTTGGCGCCATAGCAGCCTGTAAAAGGACCTGGTTTTTGCATGGTGGTCACCCACCCAAAGCAATATCCAAGCTCAACGCCTGCTTAGCTTCAGGAGATCTGATGAAATGGGGCAGAATTCTGTGCGGTTAGGTCTATGAACATATCGTTCGTTCGAGGATTGGGCTTCTCAGCCATCAACGAAAGCACCCGCGACACACGGGACAACGCAGATGGAGCAGTCGGCATCGCATATGGACAGCGACAATACAACGAAAAGAATTGGGGGGAAAAAACACGCGTAAGCTTCAGAATACAAATGTGTCTTTCGAGTGCCGGCAATGGTAACAGTGGTACGAGGACGGGTGCAAAAAAATGGTAAACCTCACGTTCCCCATTCCCAGGCGGTAAGTCGCAAAATAACATCCAGACTTGGGATGCCCATTGGTGAACAGATACCATGGGACCCGAAATCGATGGTGCGCACAGCATTCACGTTTACAATAAAACACAACCGGTACTGTACCGCTTATAAAGTATGCTCATTACATTTGATATGATCTGCCAGAGTGAATGGCTGAAAAGCACATTTCTTTAATCGCACGGAACACTTTAATTGCTGCTCTATTGCATTAACAACAATGGGCTTTATTACATAACTTGTTTGCCCGTCCTAGGACGGAAGCTGTAATATTTCCAAAAAAATTGAGCAGAGTAAGATTGTATCTTGTGTAAAATTAATGGCAGTGAATCTTGCACGAAACTATGTCATCAAACACTTCACTTCATGTCACTGTAACACTTTATATAACGGACCTTCAATTTGTACAAATTCACTGCTCTGATACTTTATTCTCTTCTGCTTTCGGTCACTGGGGTTGAAATGAATTGAAATTCAATACAATATCTGGAAAATCACCGAGAAATGTCTATTTTACCATAATGTAGAAGCATCAATTAGACTTACCTTTTGTATCAAGTGCTGAAGAAATAAATGAAGACACAACATCCACTTTGTTGCTGCGTATAATAATTTATTAGATTCACTTTCAATAAAGAAACGTCAAACTTAAAGCGAATTTGTGAAAGAAAAAAAAATTCCGCTTGACCTGGGTGAGTGTAGAAATCCACCCGCTCATGAATATTAATGACGGGAGGGGGGGCATGTGGAGTGACGTCACGCACGTTACACACAAACAGACGTTCTTGGCTCATTATAGTAGTAATTCTGCTGGGAACAAATAGGCTGTTGACATTTCAGTCCACAGGCCTATCTAGGATTACCAATGAAATATTATGATCCTGAAAGAGCTCATCACAAAACAGAAGAAAAAAAACAGTTGTGTTGGCAGTGGTGCACAGGGCACTAATAACAAAAACTCGAATTTCCTAATAACACTGCCCTAAAAAAAGCTAACATATATAACAGGCAATGTTTTAGGCAATGGACCTTCACGTTCTCTCTGCTTTGAAGAGAGGCCGTCTATATATGGTTGCTTGTTAGGGCTGTGTTTTTGATGAATATATTCGGTGTTGCGCTTTTTTCATCTGTGCACGTATGCTCGAGTTAATCACAGACATTTGTGGTATGTGGCTCGGCAGAAACCATCCTCCGGGCGAAAGGTCAGGAAGATTAACATTTAAAAATAAACAATTTCAAAATAGAAACACACTTCGCATGTATGCATCCTTGTAAGATTCAAATAACCCACTTAAAATATTGCATTGTTGGGGAAAAAGTAAAGAACATTTTGTATGGATCAGCTGAACTCGATATGAAGTTGCCTTTTGCGCACAGACGCTAGGAATGTTGTGGCAAGAAAAGATAAGCAATGCAGAAGTCCGGAAGAGAACATTGCAAGTAAGTGTCGTAGATATGATAAGGCAAATAAGGATTGCAAATTGGGACAGCTGATGGAGGTGCTGGTTACCAAGATAGACATTGGAATGGTCTCCTCGAGTCTGGTGACCAATTGGGATGGCCCAAGACCAGAAATTGTGGGATACTACTCGGACAGATCTTGAAGGTTGCATCTCCACCGTGTAAAATGCTGTGGGATCTGGGAGAGGATGGAAAGCATTGGCAAGGTGTGGTGAAAAATCAACGTCTTTGACCATGATAACATGCTGATGTTGATATTTTTGACTGTAACCAGGCTTGAAAACCAGTCCATATTAGGCAGCCCCGGTTTTGCTCAGAGCGTGGACTAACACGAAGAGGTGTGCACAAGAAACACGCAAGTGTTGTACAAATTGAAACACGTGGATGGACAGATGCACCTATGTCCTTGTTCACATGTGCTCATGCAATTTCGTTGGCATGCAATATATCGAGTATACAGTATAAAAGTGTTTACGTATATTTGTTTAAGCATTGGACGGTTCCACGATTTCGATCATATATATCCTACACTTTAAAGATGTTTGTAAGCGTTAGCATAATCACGAAGTGGTTTCCACCAATCAGGACTGTAATTCGCACTGGAGATTATTGTCTATTCTTTTTGAAAAAGGGGAAAACGTTCATAATACATCAAAGTGTGGCACGCGCTCTGGTGACGTAGTCATCCACGCTCTAGTGACGTAGTCATTCACGCTCTGGTGACGTAGTCATCCACGCTCTAGTGACGTAGTCATCCACGCTCTGGTGACGTAGCCATCCACGCTCTGGTGACGTAGCCATCCACGCTCTGGTGACGTAGCCATCCACGCTCCGGTGACGTAGTCAACCACGCTCCGGTGACGTAGTCATCCACGCTCTGATGACGTAGTCATCAACGCTCTGGTGACGTAGTCATCCACGCTCTGGTGACGTAGTCATCCACGCTTTGGTGACGTGGTCATCCACGCTGGAAGTGATGGCGCTAGCAATAGTGTATTTCTCAAGCTAGTTTCATTCCAGTTTCATTCATTTGGTATAGCCCTGTGAGCCGTTCGGCTCTTGAACCGGGTGCAACCGCAACAAACAAAAAACAAAAACATGAACAATAAAACATCTTAAAGTGACTATGTGCAGTGGAGGATACAAGGGGGGGGGGCGATGCGAGTGATCCCCCCCCCCCCACCCTCCCTTGAGACTCAGGAAATTGGTATTTCATGGATAATTACAAGAGAAAATGCATTGAATGTTTTTTTTTATGAATGTTAAACCCTATTTTAAAAGCTTGATATTTCAGGACTGCCAACCCCCTTGTGAAGTTTCTATATTTGCCCGAGTGAAGGTGTTCCACCTTGTTTTGTAGAATGGTCCTGGAAAATGTCACAAATAACTTAAAAATGGTTCTGTATACAACAGTAAGGTGACATTTGAGTTTTTTTGCATTTCACCCAAACCGAAATTATTTAATCTTTAACAGTTGGAATAAGACATGAAATGACAAACCAAATATCAAGTGATTTAAGGCATGCACACATCCCAGACACCACCAAACACCCATCATCACACACACCAGCACCACACCATCCAGCACACAACCACAACACCTCACCACAACCATCCACAACGCAACTCATCGTACCCCGCACCTTCCTGTGTGCAATCCCCCATGCCTCGAGTTGCGCCCTGATGCCCACGTGCACCCACTCGACTTATTCGATTCATCTTCTTGGATCTTTCGGTAAAGTCACGTAGAAGGGAAGTAATAAAATAATAAAAATAAAACATAATAAAATTATTCTCACGACGTTTCGGCCACAACGCAAGCAGCCGTCCTCGGCGTCTTTCAGACGCTGTCTCCCCGACAGACCTGGTCTTCACCTGAGGACGGCTGCTTGCGTTGTGGCCGAAACGTCGTGAGAATTATTTTATTATGTTTTATTTGTATTATTTTATTACTTCCCTTCTACGTGACTTTACCGAAAGAACCAAGAAGATGAATCCCTGCAGTCACGAAAGCTTTAAATCGAAATTTATTCGATTGACTCATTTCAAGACCCAAGCTATACGTGTTTTGATACTTGAATTGTCTTTGTACCGTTTGCCCCGTGGCATACTCTGGTCTGACACTGGTGGTGAGACTAGGCCATGAAGAGGGCTGTAGCCGGTGTAGGCCAATCCGTTTCAAAGATAATGCATCATATATAATTATCAGAGCATGTTTATTTCCATGTTCACCACAAGTACGCTTGGTTATTGCCGGTTTGATGCCTTGCAACAGGTTTCTATTTGGTGTTTGAACATCTTAACACAACTGTTTTATTTCCAGAAAGGGTCGAACCTATTCTTATTTTTTCCTCATCATCTTGGATACTGGTAAAAAAAGTCCCATAGATGCCACATTTTCTAACCTATAGATAACGACCTTTAAAATAAAACCTCATTTGTATTAACAGAATGCTTTAGATTTTGACTGTGAGGTTGCTTAATTTACGTCCCATTTTACAACATTTTACAAAAAACGACGCCTATATTTAAACTTTTTTTTTTACCAGCCTACACATTTTTTTTCTGTGATCGGTTTACTTGTCACTGTACACGTTTGTACTACACAGTTGTGAACATTGGCATTGGTAAACTGTGTGGTAGGTTTCCTAGTGATTTTTTTGTGTGCAAAAACATTATAATGTCGTAAGACAGGTGGATGGACATATTTATTTCCCAGGCATTGCATGAAATAACCTATTGGCTCTAGGAGAAAAAAAAAACCATGGGAATATATATTGAATATTCTGGTCTTGCACATCTTCTACATTCATACTGAAATACTATTGTGAATATATTTACTGAGAAAGTGGTACGACCTTTTGTTACGTGAGTTCATCAAAAATTGTGTTTCCGTCCGTTATGTTTATTATCACGACTATCCCTCATTAAGCAACCCGTACAAGTCTCCTCGCTCAGTAGGTCATAATGTGCAGGGCATGCTCCAAATTATGCAGAAAACACTGAGACTGCATTTTTTTATCGCAGCCAATCACACTAAATGTTGTGCGTTGTACATCGCAACGAAGCAAGTCTCCCAACGACTGACGATTTTTATAGAAACGTGCAATGCGCTTTGGCTACGAACCATTCTTGGAGGCTCATTGCATTGGGTCTGACGACAACCAGGCGAATGCCCCCTGGCAATTCTTGCCGGTCATATCCCCGGTAACGACATTTGTCGTCGTGGCACAGGTCACGTGTCTTAATAAATTCCATCTAAAGAATAATATAAAATCGAACAATATTCAACTTGGAAGAAGAATTTATAAAGTAACTGGGCTATGCCTAGACACGTCTAAACTCCGTCTGAATGAAAGAGTAAGCTAGAGGCTCACAGTACCTTCCACCAATTATGTATGGGTTTGAATCTAGACAGGAACTCGTGAGTAAACTGGATTATTAGGTGCAGTGAGTTGGTGGCCTCAGCTCGGTCACCATTTACTTCACGTAAAAAATGTCATTTTGGAAAATTCAATTTGTTTATTAAAAGATTGTTATGACTGCCAGGTGATGAAATTATCTAAAGTAGGGTAGGTGTTCAAGTGCAGTGTGGCTCAGAGGTCACTTAGGAGGGATCTAAGAAACACTTCTGTCACATTTCCCCCCATCGTCCGTTCTCTCCCACTTGTGGTGACGCACCGCTCTGCGAGAGTTGCGGACGGACAACTTCATCTCATGACATGACACCGATGACACAATCGGAATTTAAAAAATGGGGAAAGAAAAAAAAGTGTAATAAAAAAGACCGAGTATCTGCATTTTATCTACCCAGCATCTAATTTACCACACGAAGACGACTTGCACGTGCAAACCATGGCGTCAGCAACTTGTTCAAAGATTCAACTCAGCCCAGAGAGTCCTGGCCCGCTCCTATTTCTGGCAGTGCAGACGAAAGCGTAATATTTCACTCGATATGGAGTCGTGTGGATGTTCGCTCAGTGCGGTCCAAATGCGTTGCCCAGCAGGAAATCACTGCTGGGGCCTCTCCTGGCCATCTTTGAGCCGTGCCAACGCAGCCCTGAGAGGTCCTCTTGTGACTTGGCCTGGAAAACAGCTGGCGCCTCCAAGCCCTCCGTGCTGCTGCTTGCTACCTCGACTTCCCGTGATTAGTGGAGAGCGCTCCTGCTTGAGACGTGAGCAATAGGCGTCCTTGAAACTTCATCCTCCATGGCCTTAAGACATTTAAAAGAAAATCCTGCCAAGTGCCCAACCACCCCCCCACCCTACCACACCACCCCTTACTCACTCTTGCTTGCAGTCACCCCTGGTTGCACCGCAAGACTTTCCATTAGCTGCAGACCTCCAGGCTGGTGGCTGTGATTGCTTGTGGATTGTGGCAGACCCGGCTACTTTTATTTTGGCCCGCAAACAACTTTTTCAGTCACCCGTGTCCGTTTTCGCAAACGCATTTTGTCCAGTCTCTCACTCACCCCAACCAACGGAGCCCGTGGGTTCGTTTATTCAGCTGGACGTCTCTTTCTTCATCCGTCTTACTGTCCAATTTTCTGTGAGGCCGACCGCCTAAGCCACAACTCTCTATGTTTTTGCTGGCATCTTTCTCTGTATGAATATATATCAAATGTCATCCTCGTACCCTCCATCTCCTCAATTGTCTCTTCACATAGCTATATACCCTGCTATTTATCAGGCTGCTGGTCCCATAGTAAGGGCTCTGCCTGTCCAAAATGTGATTTACGCACCTGTGCTTTGGAGGAAACGAGACCCATGGGCATCTAATTTTATCAATTTCTGACAAGCATTTTATTTTAAACCTACGTGACTTTACTGAAATAACCAAAGAGTAAGCATTGAAAAGCATAAATAATTTCAGTCCGTCAATATTTATAACACTCAACCAAATTAGTAAAACATTTTGTCTGTCCCGTTATTTTTCATTTAATGATATTTTCTTTTGAATTTATTGCACATCTTTTTTTTAAGAGCATTGCTATCATCACCAGAAGCCACGATGAATCCACTGTTGGATTAAGGCCTCTCAAGACGATGCCATCCGTCGGGGTCTTTGCGATGGAACAATCCACCCAGCAACCTGCACACGAGCCGATTTCAGACCGCCATCGCCATTTGTGCTCTTGGGTTCGCGCCTTTGGCTGCCATTCCACCGTCAGTCTCGACCCCTGGCCGTAATCTCTTCAAGTAATGCCGAAGCAAATGGTCCGTTCCTAACAAATCACTTTGGCTCTCCAACCCACGTGTATCCTCCATCAATCTCGCACTGCAATTCCCAGCATGCATCATTCCACGTGTCTTTGGGTACTTTTCAGCTTGCTTTTCACTTCCCTTGCCAGTTTCCATGTTTCGAATCGATGTGTCGTAGCAGGTGATACTGTGCCGATCAAACCCCTTCTGCCGTAGGCACATTGGTACGTTGCTCTTCATTACGAAATCGCATTTAAAACAAATGCACTTTAGCCTGTAAATGGTAAAAGTTTTAAAGCTATAGAAATCAAGCTGGAAATAAATTCGCATGATTTAAATTGAAGACCGCTTGCCAACTGCGGCTGAGACGTGCGCTATAATGAAGGGTGAAAGGTGCTGCTCGAGCCACTGTTGCCAAAATGGGTCTCCACTACGGAGGAAGTTTAAGAGAGAGGCCTTAAGAGCAATGACCTTAAGAGTATTTGACCTATTCTTAGACGCTGGCCAAACGTCCTCGTAAGAAGGAGAGGTGTGAGCAACCACACTCCATCCCGCCAAACGCGACCAGCAGACCAACGTACTGTGGCGAGCTCACGTGCACGTACGTACGTTGAACTTCTTTCGCACCGTACCTAGCCAACCGTGCTAATCGGAGGTGCGGGGGAAGGACAACAAACTAAAATGCAAAAGCATCTGTAAGGAAATGAATTTTCAATCAACATTTATACTGCTGGGTGGACAGAGGTGGTGGAAAGGGATTTAAAACCAACAAACAAAAACCTTGCATCATCAACATCATCGTTTCAACTGCCATGCTGGGAAATTGAATCATAACGGCGAGCACTGCATTTCAGTATTCTAACCATTATACCACGGCAGCATCCGTATGCTATAACAAGGGACAAATAGTAGAGGTGTGGACTCGAGTCATGTGACTTGGACTCGAGTCAGACTCGAGTCATGAATTTGATGACTTCAGACTCGACTTGGACTTGCATAACAATGACTTTGTCCCACCTCTGAGGTGTGGACTCGAGTCATGTGACTTGGACTCGAGTCAGACTCGAGTCATGAATTTGATGACTTCAGACTCGACTTGGACTTGCATAACAATGACTTTGTCCCACCTCTGAGGTGTGGACTCGAGTCATGTGACTTGGACTCGAGTCAGACTCGAGTCATGAATTTGATGACTTCAGACTCGACTTGGACTTGCATAACAATGACTTTGTCCCACCTCTGAGGTGTGGACTCGAGTCATGTGACTTGGACTCGAGTCAGACTCGAGTCATGAATTTGATGACTTCAGACTCGACTTGGACTTGCATAACAATGACTTTGTCCCACCTCTGAGGTGTGGACTCGAGTCATGTGACTTGGACTCGAGTCAGACTCGAGTCATGAATTTGATGACTTCAGACTCGACTTGGACTTGCATAACAATGACTTTGTCCCACCTCTGAGGTGTGGACTCGAGTCATGTGACTTGGACTCGAGTCAGACTCGAGTCATGAATTTGATGACTTCAGACTCGACTTGGACTTGCATAACAATGACTTTGTCCCACCTCTGAGGTGTGGACTCGAGTCATGTGACTTGGACTCGAGTCAGACTCGAGTCATGAATTTGATGACTTCAGACTCGACTTGGACTTGCATAACAATGACTTTGTCCCACCTCTGAGGTGTGGACTCGAGTCATGTGACTTGGACTCGAGTCAGACTCGAGTCATGAATTTGATGACTTCAGACTCGACTTGGACTTGCATAACAATGACTTTGTCCCACCTCTGAGGTGTGGACTCGAGTCATGTGACTTGGACTCGAGTCAGACTCGAGTCATGAATTTGATGACTTCAGACTCGACTTGGACTTGCATAACAATGACTTTGTCCCACCTCTGAGGTGTGGACTCGAGTCATGTGACTTGGACTCGAGTCAGACTCGAGTCATGAATTTGATGACTTCAGACTCGACTTGGACTTGCATAACAATGACTTTGTCCCACCTCTGAGGTGTGGACTCGAGTCATGTGACTTGGACTCGAGTCAGACTCGAGTCATGAATTTGATGACTTCAGACTCGACTTGGACTTGCATAACAATGACTTTGTCCCACCTCTGAGGTGTGGACTCGAGTCATGTGACTTGGACTCGAGTCAGACTCGAGTCATGCATTTGATGACTTCAGACTCGACTTGGACTTGCATAACAATGACTTTGTCCCACCTCTGAGGTGTGGACTCGAGTCATGTGACTTGGACTCGAGTCAGACTCGAGTCATGAATTTGATGACTTCAGACTCGACTTGGACTTGCATAACAATGACTTTGTCCCACCTCTGAGGTGTGGACTCGAGTCATGTGACTTGGACTCGAGTCAGACTCGAGTCATGAATTTGATGACTTCAGACTCGACTTGGACTTGCATAACAATGACTTTGTCCCACCTCTGAGGTGTGGACTCGAGTCATGTGACTTGGACTCGAGTCAGACTCGAGTCATGAATTTGATGACTTCAGACTCGACTTGGACTTGCATAACAATGACTTTGTCCCACCTCTGAGGTGTGGACTCGAGTCATGTGACTTGGACTCGAGTCAGACTCGAGTCATGAATTTGATGACTTCAGACTCGACTTGGACTTGCATAACAATGACTTTGTCCCACCTCTGAGGTGTGGACTCGAGTCATGTGACTTGGACTCGAGTCAGACTCGAGTCATGAATTTGATGACTTCAGACTCGACTTGGACTTGCATAACAATGACTTTGTCCCACCTCTGAGGTGTGGACTCGAGTCATGTGACTTGGACTCGAGTCAGACTCGAGTCATGAATTTGATGACTTCAGACTCGACTTGGACTTGCATAACAATGACTTTGTCCCACCTCTGAGGTGTGGACTCGAGTCATGTGACTTGGACTCGAGTCAGACTCGAGTCATGAATTTGATGACTTCAGACTCGACTTGGACTTGCATAACAATGACTTTGTCCCACCTCTGAGGTGTGGACTCGAGTCATGTGACTTGGACTCGAGTCAGACTCGAGTCATGAATTTGATGACTTCAGACTCGACTTGGACTTGCATAACAATGACTTTGTCCCACCTCTGAGGTGTGGACTCGAGTCATGTGACTTGGACTCGAGTCAGACTCGAGTCATGAATTTGATGACTTCAGACTCGACTTGGACTTGCATAACAATGACTTTGTCCCACCTCTGAGGTGTGGACTCGAGTCATGTGACTTGGACTCGAGTCAGACTCGAGTCATGAATTTGATGACTTCAGACTCGACTTGGACTTGCATAACAATGACTTTGTCCCACCTCTGAGGTGTGGACTCGAGTCATGTGACTTGGACTCGAGTCAGACTCGAGTCATGAATTTGATGACTTCAGACTCGACTTGGACTTGCATAACAATGACTTTGTCCCACCTCTGACAAATAGTCAGTCGCCGGCTGCATGCAGATTATAGCTTTGCCGAAGTTTACCTTCCTTTTGGGACGTACATACTTTGACAGATGATTGCAATAACAATAGAGCCCTTGCTGCCGCGTGCCACTTCATTCATAAGTAATGTTCCGATATTCATCTTGCCCAAGAATTATCCTGTTCGGTTTGAACTTAGAAAAAAAAAAAATTCTACTCGGAGCAAACAAAGCGCACTTACTTTTTTACGTAACTTGAAGAACAACGTGTTGGGTAATGATAAAAAAACGAATTAATAAGACAGAATTTGTTGTTTCGTCAGGAGCCAGATACGTTCTCATTGACACAGCCATACATGTATACATTCTAGATTTGAAGCTTTCGTGACTGCAAGGATTCATATTCTTAGATTTTTTCGATAAAGTCACGTAGGTAAAAATTTTAAATTAATACAACTAAAAAGGTCTTGCCTCCGAAACGTCGTGATTTTTATTTTATTTTTATTTTACTTTTATTAATTTAAAATTTTTACCTACGTGACTTTACCGAAAAAACCCTAAGAATACATATATATATAACACGTCAGGCTGCAACCAGTGAGAGCCCGCACGGCCAAGTCTGAGTGTTGATCATAAGTCATTTCCAGACATGGTCTAGGTTCTCCAATCTATAAACGTGAAATAAACCAAAAAAGCGAAGCAGATGCTGAATAATTCAACGACCATTCTTCATGGCGCAACTCCCAATCGTCGAAAACGGCTCCGAAGAAAAATCCACAGCTTATCTTCATTTTATTCAACCAGTCGCGTGGATCCGGTGAGAATGGTGCAGCAATGCTGTCGTGCTGAGCGCGGCGTGTTTGGAGTTTTAACAATCGCAATTGAATATGAGAAAGAGTGCGGTACGGCACTCGTGACCTCCAAGAAAACTTGGGGAGAGATAGAGAGAGAAAAACTGCAACGACAAACTCATGTTCGTGCTGCGAACCCCACTCTGAACATCAGCCACGTGGCATTTCATTTCACATGTCACTGCGCATACCACACCTCACCCCCCCCCCCCCCTGTGATCCCAGGGTTTCAGGAAACGTAAAACAAAAATCTAAGGAATGGAAGCAAATTTAAATATACACCACATTGTTTTTTGGGTCGAAATCGATAGATAAGCGGTTTAGTGGTTGTGCAGATTAAGATGTAAGTCATGTATTTTGCCGTCAACATAGCTAACAATAAACACCGATTTTACCAAGACCGCAGGTTCGCAACTTGAGAAATCGGGTCCGTGCCACGAGTGATAGAATCCAATCAGGGTCAGTGTCACATGGATTCTGCATGGCAACGTGGACCGTGACTCTGCCCCACACGTTTGCAGTCAATGCCCCGGGCACATTGTTGTGTAGGTCGCCAGCATTCTCTGCAATATGAAAGAATGGCGAGATACAGTGCAGGGTACACAAAACAAATCGCTCTCCCTCTCTCTCCTCGTCCCCACCAGGGAAATCAGTGCAAAACGAATGGATCTGCAACTTAAAATTGCTGCGACATCCCGCTGCACGAGTTGCCTGCAGCCGGGAATCCGTGTCACACTTCAAGAAACCGCGCCTCGGTCAGAGACACGGCTCGCTGCTCTGCAGAGCAATTCTGGCTTTTATTATTATTATGTAATAACGTTATCGTTAAAGAAAAAATATATCATCATCTTGAATGCGTGCGTTTTTTGTCTTGCGCCCAATTATGGTGGGGGAGCGGTGGCATAGTGGTTCACAACAAACTCGTTTTGATTGCTGGTCACGGATGGATGTGCATTGGTGGCGAGCGATATCCGAAGCGAATTCTGGACCACCCTCAAACCTTCCTTAACCCACCACTGGACCAGCGCCTCCGTGACTGGACACGTCATTGGGAGGCCTTCATCCAACAGTGGATTGACGATATTCCAATTCTAGTGCTCCGGTTGTTAATTCATGAGATAAAGACATCTACATTTAGAATTCAGTGAGCAGCGCACTAACATGTGTTCGTGAATAGACCTGGGAAGATGACACAGACCTAGCTCGGACATTACTTTGGTGGGCCACGATGGAGGGGCACTCCAATTATTAATAGATGCCTTTCATCGAGTGTTTTTTTGCATGTCAATCAAGCCAAACGTACGTATGCCAAATTAAGTGAAGCACCAACAATAATCATGACCTTTGTGTGTGCAGTCATTCGTAAAAAGGACGAGACCATAAACTCACTAACACGCGAGCATCCAGTTTCATCACTGGTGGTTGAAACCCAGATTAGAACTCTGTACATTAATACCTCGACATACGAAGTTGATGCGTTCCTGAAGCTTCCTTCGTATATTGAAACTTCGTATATCGAATAACTTATAACGTTAGTACTACGAGGATGCGTGCTCAGCCTTCGTAACCTACTGCATCGCGCACTTTCAGATGCCCCTTCTGCGACCGTCTGGAACGCTTTTCCGATATTAGGAAGCCACTGGAGCTATGCACTTTTAAATCGTCTAGATTGAAAACTAATCTCTTTAGAACTGCTTTGTGTTTAGTTTGTTGCCTTTTCATTGCACCTCCGATTAGCACGGTTTGCTACATACGGTGCGAAAGAAGTTAAACATACATGGTAACATAAACACAAAATAACTTGCCATTCATATTGTAAACAAAGGCAATTTCAATTGAGAAAATATTATGTTATACTGTGCAGTATTAACATTTAAAACTTACATTAATAAAATAATCAGTGTTTTGTAAATATATATTCACACTCACAAGTGTCGTCTTTTGTGCAGTCATAACGTTGCATTTTTCAAACACCATAGCACCGTCCACAGCGCGTTACTGCGCACCGATTGGCCGAGACGATTGTAAACCAACCATCGCGAAGGGCAACGCTCAATAAACCTTATCTTATTATAATTAAAGTCTTACTTATATAATGCCGTAGATGGGCAATTGTATTGTTTATTTTTAGGTATCATTTTACTTGATCCTTTACCATTCAAATAATGGTAATAAATCCAAAGTTCGTTATCCTGAATAGCTTATAACATTAGTAATTCGTATTTCGACTATCCGCATGTCTCGCTATTGCTGCTGTGTCCTCAATGGTGCCGGATTATTGCTCTGATATGGGACTGGTTCTTGATCCACCCGGCCAGCTCTAGGTGAAACGTGCTTATAACAATGGACTTGCACCCACATCCATTGTCATCTTTACACATGTAAGGCACACAGGTGAGTTGTATGATGTCAAAGTCCCGTGTGAAACCAATTATTACTTGTGAAGATTCATTACAGACTGCATAGAAATTGAGAAAAACCCAAATAACGTCAAACGAGCCGATAGCTATAAACTAAGTTCTGCCTGGGAACGAATTATAAATAATGATCTTTGTGATGCAAAACTGTAATTGACCTATGAAATAACACTTAACTAAATTCATAATAACATAGCAAACTTCTTCAATAAACCCTTATGATTACATCCTGATTGTACTAGCCCCCATTGTGTTAATTTATCACTTAACCAAATCCATAATGACTAACCAACTCTTGTCATTTAGATGTAATCAATTGATAATTTATTATTATAATGTAATGTAATATAACAATTAAAACATCGACATTTTATTTGTATCACGAATTCCTCGTCGTGATAATTTCACGTTCAACTAGAATCACAAAAGCATGAACATTCCGGCTTCATTACTCAAGCAATACACCTTGACAAAATTAAGGATAGCTTAGTTTCACCAATCGCTACATCGATTCACCTTTTTACGCCAAACCTGACCTGTCAATCACAATCAATCAACTAGCAATCAACTGTAATCGTCGATTTAGATCACGTGCATGATTGTGCCGATGACGTTATGGCATTTACTGAAGGACCCGGATCGGAGCTCCTGTTAAAAACATGAGGATGCTGGATTACATCTCCAGCGAAACGTCGCATCCATTTAAAACACGTTCCTTCGGAGTGGGCAGGTAGAAACTTGGTTGGACAGCGAATTCGTGCACAACAGACAAATATGCACGACAGACAGACAAATAATCCCTGGTGGGCAGTGTGGAACCTGTTGTTCCTACCTGTATCAACTCTTTTTATTTTACCAGGTAAGGCCCATTGAGCTACATAGCTCTTGTTCATAAGTGATCTGACCACAATTGATAGCTCAACGAAGTGGCTTATCACGTGGAAATGTTTCCGAGCCAAAAACTTTAAACGCATGTTGTTTTTAAATGTGGAGCAAATACCCGGAGAACCCAGCAAAACCACGGGGAGAGAAACACGCAAACTCCAAACGTACAGCAGGCGTCAGGGTCGGAAACGAACCCACGGCCGTCTTGTATACCAGGCTAGGGAGTTCACGTCTCGCCATGGTTGTGAGATTACTCTCCAACACACCGGTGGTGCTGCTGCTGAAGCTGAAGCAGTAATAAATTTGGCACGTTTGTTCACGTGACACGTTTATTAATTGGCTGTCGGGTGCAGGAGGGTTTATGACACCCAAACAAATCCAATTATGAATCACTATTCACATGTTGTAAAATTATTTAAGATCACATTAGCATTAATTGTTATTCCAACATATGTTGTTAGCAACTTCATTTCACATTATATAGGCAATTACTAATTCCTGCCTTTTCAGGAATTAGTTGGAACTGGCCTCACATCAAGATGAATGGGTTTGATTCCCGACTCGAGCGCTTTAAAAAAAAAAACTCAAATGTAACTGGTATTTACCAAACATTCCAATGCTGAAAATCTACCTCTAAATTACTCATTTGGGATTCCACAGTGGCAGCATAGCCCGCTACTGCTTGGTTGTCCTTCCCCCGGACCTCCGATAAGCACGGTTGGCTATGTACGGTGCGAAAGAAGTTCAGCATACATACATAACTGCGAAAACGTGGCAGGGCCCTTCTAAAACAAGCGTCTCGAGACTCAATGAGGCTTTCCTGGGTAAAACAAGCATGAATTCTAGATTTGAAGCTTTCGTGACTGCAAGGATTCATATTCTTGGGTTTTTTTCGGTAAAGTCACGCAGGTAAAACATCAAAATTAATAAAAATAAAATAAAACAAAAATCACGACGTTTCGGAGGCAACCCAAGTTCTTGATGCAGCTAATCCGGCTGTGCCTCCGAAACGTCGTGATTTTTGTTTCATTTTATTTTTATTAATTTTGATGTTTTACCTACGTGACTTCACCGAAAAAACCTAAGAATATAAAACAAGCATGGTAATAATGATAATGATTTGTAGTGAAACCAAGTACAGTCACATTAAATTGAGTGAAATATTGAGACGTTTCGGTATTAGACCCTCGAGCACACAGCACAAGCCGAGCTGCACGTCGCTTGATGATGTATTTGTGTTTCCGGTCCGTCTCCAGACAACCATTGCAAGCAATCACTGCACGCGAAGACTTGACCCTGTGTACGTACAGAGTCCCCGTGGCTCTCTACCTCACAAATCTTTCAACGTCGTCTTCACTTTGGAGGGGGGGGGGATACACACTTGTGCAGCTCTGGTCGGACACTGATTGAAATTGCTCTCGTTTTATTTCCCCCTCTCTTTTTGTCGTACACAATTGTCCATTGAGCAAATGGACAAATGTCACGGCTGTTGTATCATACGAGTGAAGTGGTTTAAAACCAGACGACAACATTCAGGCCCACGAATGTTCCAACGGGATAGAGCGTGGAGGAATAAAAGCAGACCCCAGGGTTAAATAACGCTCCCGAACGGGAACACGTGGGCCTGGTATCGTACTCTTTGGTTTTGTCGGTAAAGTCACGTAGGTAAAAAATAAAATAAATGAAAACAACTTCTTGGTTCTTTCGGTAAAGTCACGTAGAAGGGAAGTAATAAAATAATAAAAATAAAGCATAATAAAATAATTCTCACGACGTTTCGGCTACAACGCAAGCAGCCGTCCTCACCTGAGGGCGGCTTATTTTTTATTATTTTATTATTTTCCTTCTACGTGACTTTACCGAAAGAACCAAGAAGATGAATCCCTGCAGTCACGAAAGCTTTAAATCGAAATGAAAACAACTAAATTAAATCACCACGTTTCAGGCGCAACACAAGCGTCCTTCTTCAGGTGGGGACAACGTAGCGAAAGCACAACCGACACACTTAAGCAGTTGTACTTAATTTAGTTGTTTTCATTTATTTCATTAGATTTTTTACCTACGTGACTTTACCGAAAAAACCAAATAGTATGAATCCTTGCAGTCACGAAAGAAGCTTTAAATCTAGAATTAATGCCTGGTGTCGTCTGGGGGCTCTGGTCTGCCATCACCGAGGTCCCGGGGTTGAAGCCACGTGTAGTGCACATAACGCGGATTCTCTCGTGTGCACGAATCCGTGTGTGTGTTTTTGTTTTTCACCTGATTTAACTTTTAAAAAAACGTGTTTCAACTCTATGAATAAAACTGTTGGCTTGCTAAACATTTGACGAACACTGGTTTGTGCGTCTGGATGCATATTTGTCAAACTTCTTTCGCACCGTACGGAGCCAGCCGTGCTAATCGGAGGTGCGGGGGAAGGACAACAAGCAAAGGCCCATAAAGGATTGTCCATCGTGTGGATAGAGAGGCCCTGTTGGAGGACATCAGACGTACTAGTTATGTGATGTCATCTTGCTGAGGCTTTCCCGTGAGCAGTTCCAACTGCAATCCACTCTCTCTCTCCGGCCTAGGAGCTGTGCGCTACGAAGGAGGGCGATTCCTGAAGCATCGCCTATTATATTATTTTTCTTTTAAGGTCACCGTGTTATTGACGAAAGTGTTGCGGTTTTTTTTTTCACCTCGGTGAGTGTTTTAATTAAAACATGTTTTATCTCGTGAGAAGGGATAATTGGAACATAATTGGAAAAGCACAAAGGCAAAATAAAATACAAACCGCTGTCCAAAAAAAACATGTAAACTGAATAATATACAGACGATGTCTTTCATAGTCCCTAGACAGTATTTGCTCGGCCGAGGCTTTGGCTCTTATTCAAGAGGGTCCTGCGAATGGATGTTTTTACCAATTCGTTGCTGAATCGTTTTTTTCCAAATGCAAAGTAACCAGAATATCTGATGAAAACTCATCAATTTGAGAGAAAAATCATTAAATACGGTCATATCTATGTGGGAAACGTGTTTGCTGTCCATCTATTTATTGGCCAACTTGTAGCCCTGCAAATTGTGTGTGTGTCACACACGATAGTAATTAACGTGGGGACCGAGTTCGATTCCCGCTCACAACCAACACCGGTGACAATTATCTGATCCGGTCTTTGGCCTCTCCTAGGTCAACTCAGCCTCAAATCAGTACCTGGTGCTGTGTGTAAACATTGCCACTAGGGAGACAAAGGTGGTGGGGCGTGGTGCTTGGCTACCCAGCCCCCTGTCCACCGTGCCGGCCTTGATAAGGTGCTCGCTAGCAGCACTTGCCCGAACAGTCTGTTCAGGGGATCTTTGTCTTTGGTATGAACACGATGCACCGACTCAGCTCAAAAGCACTGGATATTACAGACGTGCTGTTGCGACTCCCCCAACACACGTCTGGGGCTTCACATTAACTTGCTGCTGTGTGTGCAGATTTGAGATTAAGCACGAAAGAAGGGTTGTTGTTTTTTTCCATTTGAATTCAAATGTCGGCCCCCGTGACTCGCTCCCAGCCACGCTGCTGGAGGAGGGGACGGTGTCTCGGGCAGCAGCAGCAGCAGCTGATTTCAGGGCACCGAAGATGTGAATCTCAGTGTCTGGCATCGAGCTCTGATACGCAGAACCTCAGCAAATATTTTTTGTTTGTTAACAATTAGTGACAACCCAAGTGGTCAGTCAGTGTTCAGCCGACTTTGTTCAGAGTTACATCTATACATTTTCTGTAATAAATGCATAACGGCAACTACAGCTCTGCATCCAACTTTATAAGTTGCAATTCTCGCCGTCTACTGTTCAGCATATTGAGTTACTGGAGAAGCTCCCGGCGCGTGGATTGAAACGTCGGACAACTTGCCGATAACGCATCAGAGAGCTGTGCACGCACCACAAACGCGGAAACCTCTGAAGGAGCGCTGCGGTGCATTGTTCTGTATCATGTAACACTCTGCTGTATACTTACGTGAATATATGACAGAGCCCGTGTTGCTCTGTACTGAACTTATAAGAGCTCCAGTGCAAGGAATCGCCGTTACAATCACTCCGACACACAGCAATGTATCTCGTGTTTGGCCCTCGAAATTGAAGGGAATAAACTCCGTAAATTGGACCGTTCCTCCTTTTTCCCGAGGTCACGCACGGCGTCTAGGCTGTTGCACTTTTATCTCGACCATAATCGCTCAATTTTGTCCACACGTTCAATTTGGTTCCGTGCTAACTGGCTTTAAGTCATTGCTTGTTGGGAGCAAGCAAGCAGTCGCACGTTTATGTAAATGCACGGACAAGTGGTCTTCAAAATAGCCCCCTCCCGTGAAGTTGGCCCCGCCGTTTGTTAAAAAAAAAAGTTTGAGAACATTCAGACGAATTCCGATTTAAAGCTTTCGTGACTGCAGGGATTCATCTTTTTGGTTCTTTCGGTAAAGTCACGTCGAAGGGAAGTAATAAAATAATAAAAATAAAACATAATAAAATAATTCTCACGACGTTTCGGCCACAACGCAAGCAGCCGTCCTCAGGTGCGTTGTGGCCGAAACGTCGTGAGAATTATTTTATTATGTTTTATTTTTATTATGTTATTACTTTCCTTCTACGTGACTTTACCGAAAGAACCAAGAAGAACATTCAGCCGTTGATTGCAATCATCTTGCTCAAATCCAGTCGTGGTCCAGTCTGTTCTGCTTAGTTTCTCCCTTAGCTCAGCACTGGCTTACTCGATTTCCGGCATAATGAACTGCACAAACGGAAGCCATCGACTACAAAAGGCCAGCCCGCCCTCAATTTCCTTTGATCCACCAAGGGAGCCTTTAAAAGTGACCCCAACTAACCCATTTACACATCAACTACAATGGAGAGAGAGAGAGAGAAAAAATCACCTTTTACCAATCGGTCTCAAGAGGGAGGGAGACACGACTGTTTGTCCTTACGCGTCTTTGAAAGTCGTTGGCATGCCTCCTCCCTATGATCATTTACATGCATCACAGGGTTTTAATTTCAAACTGAAGTCTCATGATTTTATAATATTAACAATGCGTATGTCTTCATTTATCCGGGCAAAGCGTAACTGAGTCGCATCTTTTTTCCGAAAGGCGCCGCTTTAGATATTTGGTAAAAAAAATGACACGATGAAAATATTTCGTTTGAGATTACAACTATGGTAAACACTAAAAACTCCAGGCAAATTGCAGAGAAGACCTACATACTCTACTGCCTCTTACAAGTACCTCATTTCTCATCAGGTAGGCATCTCACAGGTGTATTCTCTGCATTGGGTTTCCGCCTGTCCTAATTTTCCCAGGATAATCATCGTTTTGAGGTAGCTGCTATCCTGCGGAATCTGTCAGTCTTCCCCGATAATGTGAAGTCCACATTTTTGTCAGTTATTTAATAATAATAGTCATACACCATTCAAGATCATGCATTTACATGTATGTCTCCCTCTGCTGCTGTGAGATATTCTTCTCACTGTGACGTGTCCAGGTGTTTTTTGTGACATGTCCAGGTTGTAACATGTCCTGTGACATGTCCAGGTTTTGTATTTATACCTCGGATGTGGCGACACTGTATATCAACATGAGCCACCAACTCTGCCTCCATGTTGTCACCAGAGTTCAAGGGAATTGCTTTGTGATTATACAACTATCGAACCGTTGTCTTTATTATTTTTATTTCTCACGACAAACGAACACACGGCTTCATAGCACATACGGCTTATGACACAATTTACACGAAAGTTACGGGGATGCTAATGGACCTCCAAATAAGGGTGCAGGAATGTGTTGTCCATGACATTCCCCTCTCGCCACTTGCAGTTAAAGCTCTACCCTTAAATCTGCACACGGCTGTTTGGAGTTGCAACATGGGACCTTTCTTTCCGCTATAAGAATAGGTTTTACCCATTCTGGCAATAAAACAGGTGTTAAAATACTTTTAATTTTTTCGGTAAAGTCACGTAGGTAAAAAATGAAATTAAAATTAATAAAAATAAAACAATAATATTATTATTTATTATTTATTCATTTTAATTTCATTTTTTACCTACGTGACTTTACCGAAAGAACTAAGAGTATGAATCATTGCAGTCACGAAAGCTTCAAATCTAGAATTAGGTGTTAAAATGTTCAAACACCAAACGAAAGAAACCTTTTGTAAGGAATCATGTCTGCATTAACCGTACGTACTTGTGGTGAACATGCAAACAAAAACATGCTCTGGTAATATATGCATTGTCTTGGAAACTGATTGATCTACACCAGAGACAGCCTAATATAGGGCCCAGTCTCAACCAGTGTTAGACCAGAAAACGCCAAAAGGCAACAGCACAAACACAATGCACTGTCAGGGCATTTATAGCTCGGGGTGAGCAGCTACAACATGGGACTTTTCTTGACACCTGTGTTATTGCCAGAAAGGGTAAAACCTATTCTTATGTGTGGAGTTTCTTTGGCACCCTGTCGCGACCCTCTAACACCCGTAAACTCGAATCGGTTCAGCGGTTTCCCCCGCAGAGTAAATCCTGAGCGACTGTAGCATTCGCTTCATTCCCCAGAAGACGAATTCTTGAACGATATTCCAATAACAGTGCAGTGAGATGAAATGTAGACCTTAATGAATCAATGTCCTCTTTTCAACGGAGTGACAGCATATTGGTGTGTATTATCCCGTTTACAATTGTAATGACGAATTGACACACTTCTCTTGAGATGGCACTTTATTGAAGACACGTTCACTTGACATCAGGCGGAGACCCCCACTGCGACAGCCCCGAGTCTCCCGCACATCTCCCTTTTATATACCGACACGAGGCCACGCCCCCCTTCTCGATCATTCTCGCTGACTCTGGACGCTCCCTCTATCGGCAAACTCCACCGTCCTCTTCTGTCGCCTGACCACGCTCCCTTCTCGAACATTCTCCGTAGCCACCAGTCCCTTCACACTCACAGCTGACTCCCCTGTCATTACCTCACGTGGCCACTAGTGCATTCGTACTGTAAGCTGACCTCCCTGTCATTATCTCCCGTGGCCACTAGTCCCCTCACACCGCATGCAAGCTCTATTGTCATTGCACAATTAAAACAAATAACCACACGAACTCTGCTTACTTGGAAGGCCGTTCGCATTTGATTGTTTAATTCAGTGGAGCACGCGACTGAAAGCAACCATTTAAGGCAAGAAAATCAATGGGTCGGCTGAAGGAACGAAATGTCAAAGCGAATCGAGACTCGGCGAAAAATGAGGGCATTAATAAAGGAACGAGCGTCGATGTCATAATACAAATTTATTAAATCTGAGGATGTGAAAAGTAAAGAGGTTAACCTGCTCAGCGGCGTCCGGGACATCGCGCGCGAGTGTATTTAAAGACGCGGCCTCGCTCGCGCTTTTTGGTGTGAAATCGGCGGCTTGTGGGGAGCGGCGTTCTCGTGTCCCTCTGTGTGTCGCCGTGTGGTGGACGGGAGGCTGTGGAAGGCTGCACTGAGGAGCTGCCCTCCCCCCATCACCACCCCGGTGCAGAGCAGAGGCGCGCACAGCACTGAGCGAGTAGGGAGGGCTGGGGTCAAAAGGTCGTAGGCACGGCAACCGAATGAATCACGGGGCTGCGCTGGTTGAGAGACAAAAAGACCGTGGGATTTTGATTTAGTTTTGATTCGTCCATAGAAAAAAAAAATACATCTTGGGTAAACAGAAAATTCACACGCGCGTGTGCTTGGAATGTACATTAATTCACAATGTACTTCCTAAAAGAGTGTGGAGTTTTCAAAAGTGCAACGCTTTGTGTCGGCATAAGGGATTAGACTGGATATTCATGAAATCAATAAAAAAAAATCTTCAATTCCAGGAATATAACCAGAAAATGTGCTCTTCCAATAACCCTTAAATGGATTTTACTGAAAGGTATCTCACTGTTTTTTTCAAGTCCTCAAATTACTAACGCCTATAGAACCGTCTTCTCATTCCCGTTGCCTTTATCAAAACTGTCAAGTTTGTGGCAAGTATCTTCCATCGATAACTCACCAGGATGAGATACCTCGCTTGGTGTACAGGAGGTCGTGGGCTCGATCTCGACCCCGACGCCTTAATATTTGGAGTTTGCATGTTCTCCCCGTGATCGCGTGGAATTTTCTCCGGGTCCTCCGGGTTTTCCCTCCACACTTACAAACATGCGTTCAGAGTATTTGGTTGCTATAAATGTCCACGTGATAAGCCGCTCCTATGAGCTATCATTCATCGCCAGGTCGCTTCTGAAATAGAGCTATATAGCTCAGTGTGGCTTAACGTGGTAAAATAAAAAATGTTTTTTTTTTCACTTCACTTGCTCATGCCCTCATGCAAACCCTCTTTGACACTGTACATTGTTCTATCCAGACAACAACAACAACCGCCATTCGCCACTAAGTGGCGGTGACGTCACCACGACGCTTGTGCCAGGCCAAGTGCACCTTGAGGCCACGTGAAGTGTCGAACGCCCACTGACAGGAGGTCACGGGGCAGACCCAGCAGGTGCCACGGGTCGACTGACCGAGATGACCGAGATGACTGGCTGATGCACCACCTGTGCCCCCTATTGTGCCTATCCAGACAGGGGAGCTGCCACCCTCAATGGCAGAGACACACAATCTCGTAGATTCATAAGGCAGGTAAACAATGTACCAGCTACCATCCAATCTCTCCCTGAAATGCTGACTTAAGATGTTGTGGAGGCCCCCTAGCTCAACCATCTGGAAAGAATCCTTCCCACAATTATTGGTGAAGATCAAACTGGTTTAACATACAGGTAGTCCCCGACTTACGATGGAGATGCATTACGACGACCCCATCGTAAGTCGAAAATATCGTAAGTCGAAAATGACCTCGCCTAACCCAGCAGTCTTAAAGAATGGTGATAATTTAGCAAAACAGAGCCATTTACAGTACCGTACTGTATAAACGATATGCGTACAGTACATCCCGGCAGCGTCCCAACGTACAGTATCGTACCTCGTACGCTGCTGCGTTTGCCTGCTGCGCGAAATGTCAAATATTTTACAATTTTGTCATATCGCCATCGTAAGATCGAAATATCGTAAGTCGGACCATCGTAAGTCGGGGACTACCTGTATAGGTCAACACTCAATAAGTAGCAGTGATCTTTATGGCCTATATCATGAGAGTCCAACACTTAGGTATACAGGAGGAAACCACATTTTAGGGTATTGAATGGAAAATTGTTTCTCCACTATGCACAGAATGGGTCTAGGTGGTCTATCTCTCGCAGATTGTCGTATCTATTATCGTACATTGGAATCAAGCGATCCTTCAATTGGCCTAAAACTGCTTGCGTTTGCGCGTGGAAGCACTGGGATCGAGAGGTGATCAACCCTTGTCTTTTTTTCAGAATCCAGTTTCGGCCATACCTCGGGATATTCCTCATTCATTGGTTGCATTACCACGGTAGCGCATAGGCTTGCTATCACGAGGGATATCTTGAAACTGATGGGAATGGACCCCTCTTTAAACCTATTCTCTTATATCTGAGAAAATCCGCAGAGGTATTGGGTACTTATAGAAGGACTCAGACATTCACAGAGATATATTGGATCAGAATTATGGATTTTTAATTATTTTCAAAGCATAAGAGGATAAATGTACAAGACAAATTCAATATCTATGAACGAGGATCGTGATATTGTCATCTTCATACTCATCTTTACCATTCCCAATATCTCTAGAGGGGTGGTTGCAATGACCGGAAGGTAATTGTAGGATCTCAGAGACAGACTCATTCACCTGGGTGAGAGGTCTCCACGCAGACATCATTCGATATCTTCATAGGCAATAATCCTACCTGCCAAAATGTAGGAATAAGATTGGCCTCTCATCTATAAAGCCTCTTTTCCATGGCATCAGACCATATCCCTTGAGGCTTTTTCAATTTTCTACGGTATATATATATCACAAAGGCACACATTTTGGACCCAGTTTGTCCAAGATGCTCACACTTGGTTCAGCAAACATGTTAACAAGCTTTCTGGTCATGCCCAGATGTTGGCGATATGTATTCCGTCGTTATTGAAAAGTGCATTTTTGTGCATTGGTTATTCGTACCTGAAGTTTATTTATTAGCATTCCACCTCCAATACCAACAATTAGCAGATAGCGCTCCTCAGATTTGCTCTGTCGCGGTTGGACTCGTCATATTCAGAGAATGGAAGGAACATCGTCGACCAAATTTAATCATCTATAAAATAGCAGCTCCAGAATAGCGAGAGTACCCTTGTAACGGCTTGCCATGTTACGCTGCTATAGAAGTTGTTTTTTATTATTATCTGCATGCCTCAAACTGAATGGAATGGAGGGACACTCTCTAGAAGCCAATTACTTTTCCCCGATTAATATAATGGAATATTTTCCATTTGCCCTGTTTGGAATTGTTGCGTCCGCAGTGTGTTTATGTATTTTGTCTGCTCTTTGTATTTTTTTGGGAACTGAGGAGGTCAATTATCCTGGCTAGAGTCAAGGATCCTCTTTTTTTTCAACAGCAGAAGAATTGTGTAATATTTGATAAATTATTAATATGCATAATAGAGGTTTTTTTTTGGTTAGATCGCGTAATGTCGTTAAAACCCGCTGTTAGCATGGCCTTGATCCGCCCCAGCCACGCCCTCCTTCTGGAACCTACTAGCAGGCTTTCGATGTGTCCCTTCCGTAACCTTTCCCCGAGATCTCTCTCGGGTCTATCACGTGGCCTGCTGCTGTCAGGGCTGCTTCAAGCTGCAGATCCCCTTCCCTGCCAGCAGCCAGCGCTATGCTACGTAGTAACCAATTCTATGTCACTACACATATGTCACTACAATACTATGTCACTACAGATGTATGTGACGCGTTCGATCACAATGTGTATTTTTTAATCTTGTGGCTGCTTCACTCGACGCGTTGTTGTCTTCATCTGTACGATTTCCTTCCTGTTGATGCTGAAAACTCCTAACATATAAAGTGTACATTTAACACGTAGGCTTTCGCGATCAATATCATCAATAACACAGGTTTTTGGGTTAGATCGCATAAATATATAAATGTGTTGCTTTTCTTCTCCGCTAAATGGTAAGTAAGTTGCGAGAATGAAGATTGCCTGCTTGGTATTGACAGCTGCCAGGTGCGCACAGGTGTTAAGGAGCACGTGGTTTTTCTGAATGACTCATATGTATTTGGACTGAATGCCAAATAGCACATGCTATTTTCTTAGATGCCTTTGTTTTAATCGCTTTGGAAATACCAAATGCTTATGAATTCTGTGGCATGATTGTCCACATGCCCCCTTCCTTTCGAGCTGTGTCCTATTTCATTATCGGTTTCAAACCACACACACTAATGTGTCCAAAAGCACACAGCATCTGTGCATGTGCAAAAACAAATCAGCATTTCCTGCAGAAGTGCATTGTAGTCCTACTGTCTTGAGTCACCATCAACATAAATTTGAGCACACGTGAGCAACCGACAGCACTATTAATGCAGCGATACATAAATGTGCACCGTTTTCGTCCTTATTAAATGTCTTCAGGAGAGAAAAGTCACTAATGCTCACTATTCACTGCTTCCGGAGGGAAACTTTGTTTGAAACTTACGTTTTTGCCGGCCTGCACCATTATTCTATTATGGTGGGGTTTTCCCGTAATTTACAGATGTATTTATTCTATCATGATCATCATCAAAAATGTATTCGCAACTCAAGGAAGCTTTTCCCCATTTCAGCAAAATTTTCAGATTTATTGTTTACATTCATGCTGATTATTACGACTGAGACTCAAATTTGAATAGCTCAATAAGAACATCACTTTCAACATATGTATTGAAGGAGAAAAATTCCGATGCCTTAACAACAGGCCATTCAAAACTACAATCGGTGGCGTAGCCTACCAAAGACAATTCAGATTATGGTCGTATTCGCAATAATTAAATAACACGACAAAAATAATTCAATTTGATAAAAACCAAAATCATTAACAGAGTCGATATTAAAATAACACTTAGCGGTCTTGGTTTAAACAAATCTATAAACAAACACAATTAACCTATTGGTAGAAAACTCACACGATTCTAAATATGTAAAGATTCGTGAATGCAGACCTTTGGCCACGCCACTTGGAAATGCCTGAAGCTAATTGGAGATACACCGTCGAACATGGAGCTGGCACGTGCTGTGTTAAGCGAGGATGATGATCGCAATCAAGAGAGAGGCAGGCAGGCATCGCGCCAATGATTAAAGAACAGAGACATCGGCTTGACAGGATATGTATCAAATAACAGCAGCAGCATATGCATCTATTTTAGCTCCACCTTGTAGTACACAAATAGAAGTGAAAAACAGGAGCCTTCTGTAAAGTCACGTAGAAAGAGAAAATAATAAATCAAATAATAGCATACGCCGTAAATTTAAAATAGATATTAAACAGAACCAGAGACACACAGACAGACGCGTAATCTCTCTCTTAAATTTAGCAATCTTTGGAAGAACGTAATCAACCAGGTAGGATGTTGACTGTTATGTTAGCCGACTCTCTGTGTTGTATTGAATTATATTTCAAGGTTTACTAGGTTTTGTTTTCTCTTTCATTTGTACCCGATGATGATGATGATTGCTTGTGTTGCAATCGAAACGTCGCATGCTTTTATTTAATTATTATTTTCTCTTTATACGTGACTTTACCGAAAGAACCAAAGAGTAATTCCTGCGGTCACGAAAGCGCCAAATCAAGTTAGGAGCCTTTCGCCCGTATCGCCTTCTCAATGCGGGAGGGTGACGACTCAACAGACGTGTCACGCGTCTATATGAGTGCCAGAGCCATTTGCAGCGCTGAACAAGACATTTGCTCTCGCGAGATGATTTATTGCAAAGCGGGCCCCTTAGCAGTCCAATGATTCAGCCATGATGACCTTTATGTTTTCCGTGGCCGTAATAGGTCATTTCTCTCCCACAACACGTGTTATTTACTGTATTATGTCATTTTAATGCAAAGAGTCCTCGGCACGGCCGCTTCATCCCCGTCTGTAATTGCGTGTTGACCCACGCCACCTCCGGCATCACACCGTGAATCAGGCACCCTGCCAGGCCCAACTGCGAATCGCAGCCAAATAACTTAAAAGGAACAAAAAACAACCCCCCCCCCCCCCATGTGGGATTTTCGAACGCACGCGCGCGCGTGTGTGTGTGGTGTGCGCAATGCATAGGCGATTGCAATTTTGTTGTTTTTAAAACGCGCGTTTGTGTTACATCGAATTATTACACTCGATGGCCGTGATATTAATATTATATATATATTTTGAGAGCAATTCGTAAAAAAAACAATAAAGACAATTATGCTCAAGTGTTTAAATGTATTTTTGTTGTGTGTGTGTTTGCACTATTCTACTACTGATAATGTTCTCTCATTTTGCGAATTACAAAAGATCATCGATTATCCAGCTGCTTCGGAGGGAAGGGGACGCCGGGTTTTCAGAAACGTCGGATAATCACCACGTCATCGTTATTTAAAATAGTTCATTTTTGCATCTTCATGGATAACATGTTTTAGGTGTTGCGTGTATGTCTTATTAGTGGTTTAAACATTATTTACGATATGAAATGACCATAAATAAACGTACAATTTAGACCAAACATTCATTATATTTTACTGTAAAGCGTTTGCTGCGTTTACTGTACCGTACTTACCGTGACTTTACCGAAAGAACCAAAGAGTATGGAATTCTGCAGTCACGAAAGCTTCAAATGTAGATTACAGCCCATTTACTCAATCCAATGCTGGAAGAGGGCCTCCCCACGCCATGATATTTGACCATACTTCACCACGCTGGTCATTGCTGGTTGGCTAGAGTGTGAGATTTGCCGAAAATGTTATTTTGCCGTATCGCCCTCTACTACCCACAATGCATATGACGCCTTGCACGTGGCAGTCATCGATCGAGGCACTATCCAGGCTCAAACCCCGCTTAGCTTCCGAGATCTGAGAACAGGCGCATTCCTAATGATTTGGTCATATGCAGCTTGATCATGACATGCACTCTCATTTATCGGCTTCAGAGTTTGTACTTTCCAGTGCAATAACGTTGATGTAAACGTCACTGTATATGTCACGTATAATCACATTGTTTATTATATTCTTGAAAAAGAACTGCACACTTTAAGCCGCTTAAAAATCCACATCCAAGAACAGCTAATACAGTTTTGGCTCGCCATGTGCAGTGAAGTCGTGGCTGGCAATGTTCCATATAAATGTGCCTTGAGAGAAAAAACGAGCACACTATGGTGCCATTGCTCATGGGGTGATGAGATATTTAAGGTCTACAAATCATCAACTGGGCCATAATTCTCTGCGGACGACACACCTTTTGTTTTAGCCATATTTGTTTGTTGTAGTACAGAGTTAGACTGATAACTTTAATCTAAAATGTCTTGTGGTTGTTATTGTTTGACTTGCATCCCACTGGGATTTTTGCACACAGCATTGATATGCGGTGCTTTTTCTGGAAGACTTTGCTGTTTGTTCCTGGATTTTTCTGTTTGCGCGTTGTCACTTGAAGATGTTCCTTGTTCATGTTTCTGTTTGTTGCGGTTGCACCCGAGTCAAGAGCCGAATGGCTCACAGGTCTATACCAAATAAATGAACTGAACTGAACCTGTTTGACGACGGACTGTTCCCTTACACGTCATTGTTATCAGTGAAGTCTGTGGGTGAATTCAGACCGGTGAACCCTGGACTCTCTGCAGGTCACACTGTGGGCGACTATGCCAATCAGCCATGTAAGTATCCAGCCGACCAGTAATAACTGATCTTTACAGCCACCCAGTCATCCAACCACACTACCACACAGAAGTGCAACATACATGCGTTCAAAATACTACAGTGTGACGAAAATATTCATTAGATTTCGATTTAAAGCTTTCGTGACTGCAGGGATTCATCTTCTTGGTTATTTCGGTAAAGTCACGTAGAACAGGTCTGTCTTTCCGACAGACCTGTTCTTCACCTGAGGACGGCTGCTTGCGTTGTGGCCGAAACGTCGTGAGAATTGTATTTTATTGTTTTATTTGTATTATTTCATTATTTCCCTTCTACGTGACTTTACCGAAAGAACCAAGAAGAATATTCATTAGGTTAATTAAATTGACACATGGAAGTATCCTGTTTCTGAGTGTTTAAGGTCTTCCATTGGATCTCTGAAAAAAAAACACAATTACGAAGCATTACCTATATGATTGGAATAGACCAACTTTATTTCAATGTGGAGATGCAGGCATTTTTCCTCTGCCACTGATTTTGAACGACAAAAATTGCTTCAAATTGCAATTGGACAACGGTCCTAAGTAGGGTTCCTCTGGAACAAAGTCTTGAGCCTCAGTGACATTGTTATTCCTGATTTTCATACTCACCTCATCAATTCACACGCACGCCACGTTGCAATCTGTTGACCGTTGAATTACATCAAGTAAGTTGGACCCATTTATTGACAAGGTAAGCGTAAAGGTGCAGACCTGCAATTGCACGCTCATGCCCCTGCGGGTAGAAAGGCCTCAATTAGAGAAGCTCGAGAACAGGGGAAGTCAACCAAAATAACAAGAAGAGACATTTTTTTGTTCAAATTCGGTAAAAAAATTAACCCGTAAAAACAAATTTTTCACTATAAATCCTTTATATGCGTGGCGGCTAGAGTCCTCTCGTCCTCTGGCTTGAGATGGCTGCCACCTATGGGTCAGATGATTGCATGGCAGCATTAAGCAATTGGTAATTAAATATAATATTTTTGTCATAAAAAGTGTAAAATTTTGGAAAAAAATTTTCATGAACATTAATTGTCACGCACAACGAGTCTGTGTGGAAAATGTCAGCTCGATTGGATCACGGGAAGTGGGTTAAAAAACGACCGAAAATTTGCACGGTCCTAAGCAAGCAAGCAAGTGAACTTAATATAAAGGATTTAAAAAAAAAACTCAAATATTTCAAGAGCCGCATGCGGCTCCGTAACTGCAGGTTACCGAGCCCTGCTCTAAAGAGACTTCAGCGTATTCATTCACCCTGGCCCATGCGTCGAGGAGGAAGTCCAGTGCCGGATTAAGCTAATGCGGGGCATGTAGGATATGTTATAAAAGGGCCTTGAATAAAAAAAACAATTAAATATAAAAACACTCATTTTTTACTTGCACAGTAAAGTCGTTTTATTTAGCATTTGCTATACAGCCAGATAATACGACAAATCGCTAACCTTAAACACCCACTCGTTCAATAAAGTTGAAGGCAGTATAGTACTATAATAATAGAGCAAGTGCAGAATAACTGAACCGGAATTGATAGCTTGAAAGCATTTAGCGCCGGGGCCCTTGAAAGTGCGGGGCCCGTAGCATGTGTAGCTTATTTTGCTGCTAGGATCATCCGGCACTGAGAAAGTGGGAGTTCTACGCTTGACCACAAGAGGTGGAGGTTAAGAAATGTGTCCGTTGTTTCAAACTGATATTAGGCATTAAGTAACGGAGAGAAGAAATATTACAACATTTATTTAGGACCTGTTTCCTCAGACAATGCCGGGCTGCATAGAGAATGGGCAGGTTGGCAGCATTACGAAATAACTCTAAGCCACTTTGGTAAAAGTCATTACCGTCTTCAACCTCTACACTTCAGTGCTCTGCCCTCATTGAAGCCAACTCCATTAGAAGTTTAGTTTTCTTTATGGAACGAGTTGTCTTTGTTGCGTGAAATGAATCATAGCTCAATGTTGCTTGGCAGATATGTGCATTTCATTAAATCAAAAAACGAAAACTCCGTACAAAAATTTCAGCCCACACTTAATCTAATGCGAAACGTGCCAACTAAAACAATTCCTGCACTATGGCCAGATTTGAATCTGTTATTTGGGATGCTGTGAAGGTAAGAAGGTCAAATAAAAGAAATAATAACATGGAACAATCTACGGAGAAAAGTAAGGAACGCGCTGTGCTTACAGACAGCGTCTGTTGATCATGCCAATTCACTGATGGGATGTTTTTTTACCCGCCTTATCTCAGTGATCTCAGTTGATCACAGCTACAACAATAGAATACGTATTTTGTTCCATGAGGCTTGGTCATTGGCACACGAGAAAGTTTTATTTCCACTGGGGACCTGGAACACAGAGCCTGCCACTCATTTGTGTATTTATCAGATTAACTGCAGACGCTGCCACACGTTGAATTTCAATATCTCGCAACATGTGGCCGTTCTGTTCTGCTGAAATGCCCTGATTTGGTCACGTGACATCACACGTTAAGTGCTCAAGTGCCATGTTTCAAGCCCCAAAGATAATTTTCCACCTTTTTTACTTTCAATATATAAAGAGCGCTATTATATGTCTTCATATTCCAGGTGTGGTACTATTACACACTTAGGATGCGCCCAATTTGGAAGGTAGGGTGGGTGGATTACACAAAGACTGAACCCGTGCGAGACTCTGACCTGCAGGGCAGCGAGACGCCATTAAGAAGCAGGAGAGCAGGAAGGTCCCCCCCCCCCCCCCACGTCACTCTATTCTCATCTCGACACACTCTCTCCATTCCAGCAACAAATGCTTCCTGCCAAATCCTCCAGCCAGTGTGGGGAGGCTGCTCATTCCCTTATGTTGGCCGCGTAATCTGGAACTCCCTTCCCGCTGCCGTCGCTTCTCTTGACCTCATGCCCCTACTCAAGTCCAGGCTAAAAACCTTCATTTTAACCTTCGCCTATAATTGGCTACCTTCCTCTCCAAAAATAAACACACCAAATGCTTCCCTGCAGTGTCTTGACACGCGGTTGCGTCTACGCGCGCGATAAATAAACGTTTTAATATTTTTAAAGGGTATTTGTGACCTTTCAGTTATTCGATCCAATACACCCCGACACACAAGGATTTCATTCCCACATAATAAGAAACACAACTCAGTATTGGTAATCATCAAACACACAAAGGGGACTTTCCTAAAAAAAACTACTACAGTGTCAATGCGTGGTCAAAAGAGCTACTAAACCAGATTAAATGTATTCATGCAAATTAATGTTCTGTAACTCTAATGCACGCATCTAGCATGAACTATATATTATGTTTAATTTTTATAATTTTATTACTTCCCTTTTACGTGACTTTACCGAAAAAACCAAGAAGATATAATAAACGTAACTGGCAAAAATACCAGTTCGTGAATTCACCTGGGCCAAGCTATGATGTTTAACACACTAGACCTACAATCCTGAAGTCACGATCCCTTGAATAAACCATTAAAACAATGAAAAGGGAATTATCTTAAATCTCCCCACCTCTGTCCACCCAGGTGTATAAATGGGTGCACCACAGTTAGCAGACTGTCAGATTGTGTGTGGTGGAGTAAAGTGTGGGTACCCTTTTCAGTGGAGTCACGGTGGCGAGATGTTAACTACCTCGCCTGGTATACATGCAGTCGTAGGTTCGATCCTGACCCTGACGTCTATATATTTGGAGTTTGTGTGTCCTCCCCGTGGTCGCGTGGATGTTTCTCCGGGTCCTTCGGGTTTTCCCCTCCGCATTTTAGAAAAGTGCGCTCATAGTATTTGGCTGCTATAAATTTCCACACAATGATAAGCCATTTCGTTGAGCTAACATTTGTGGCGAGGTCGCTTCTGAAAAGAGCTAAATAGCTCAGTGGGCCTTACCTAGTAAAAAAAAAAGAGTTAAATAGCCTCGAGTGGAGCCCCTTCTGCCAGCTGCAGTATGAGCAAGCAACTGCACGGCTGCAGCGGCAGAGAGAGAAATTACAAGAAACGAATCATCAATGACGTCTACACGAGGGAGCAATCATCCCCGGCTCTGCTCCGATTCCCCACAGATGCCTTTATCAATTTGGTCCCAAGTCTCAGGTCAAATGGCAGCGGTGGACTGTCCCCCTGCCTCCCCCCCACCCACCCCTTCGTCCACCAGGTAGGTCCCATCAGTGCCCCTTACAACATATGCCTACAGCATATGTTGTAAAGGGGCACTAAAAAAAAACACTTATATTAAAACACAATTTTTTACATGCACAGTAGAGTAATTTTATTTTTCATTTGCTATACAGCCAAATAATACGACAAATCGCTAACATTAAACACTCAGTCGTTCATAAAAGTTAAAGGCAGTATAGTACTATAGTAATAGAGCAAGTGCAGAATAACTAAGCGGGAATTGATAGCTTGAAAGCATTTCGCGCGGAGCCTTTGAAAGTGCGGGGCCCGTAGCTACTACATATGTATATACTACAAATGTAGCTACGACATATGTAGCTATTTTTGCTACTGGGATAATCCGGCACTGGTTCCCATTGTTTAACAAGCGCCATGGTTTGTAAACACTGGACATTGCACTTCAGTGGCAGAAGTTAACCAACTGTGCACGAGTAACTCGTGGTTTAAAATAAGTCAATCACACACACACGCATGTATCCTCGTACGAAGCGCACATGCGCACGCACAAACAATAACACTGTAAAATCAAAAGGGTAGCAGAAAGTTGATCATTTATAATTGTCAGATGAAGGCCACCCCATGTCAGTTATGGGAATTGTTACGACCATATTTGCTGGTCAGTGCGGGTTGATGAAGAGAGTGGCCCAGGAACGGTTCAGATATTACCACTCATCTTGGCCATGATCGGGAATGTAAGTATGATGCACTTCTTTCGCACTGTACGGAATCAACCGTGCTAATCGGAGGTGCAGGGGAAGAACAACAAACTAAACACAAAAAGCAGTTCTAAAGAAATACATTTTCAACCCGAGTTGTTGGATTCATAGCGCAATGTATAAACTATTGCAATATTCATCTTCTTGGTTCTTTCGGTAAAGTCACGTAGAATGGAAATAATAAAATAATAAAAATTAAACATAATAAAATAATTCTCACGACGTTTCGGCCACAACGCAAGCAGCCGTCCTCAGGTGGAGAACAGGTCTGTCGAGAAGACAGAGTCTGACAGATCTGTTCTCCACCTGAGGACGACTGCTGCGTTGTGGCCGAAACGTCGTGAGAATTATTTTATTATGTTTAATTTTTATTATTTTATTATTTCCATTCTACGTGACTTTACCGAAAGAACCAAGAAGATGAATCCCTGCAGTCACGAAAACTTTAAATCGAAATTTATTGCAATATTATAACAGATTAATAATATTATTTTACGACACTTGTTCATCGAGGAAAGCCTCGCTGAGTCTCAAGACTCATTTTAGGAGGGTCCTGCCACGTTTTCGCAGTAGGGGGCGATGCTGTTGCCATGTGTGATCCCAATTGAGTAATTTGCAGGTAATATTTCAGCATTGGGATTAGTGGCCACTGCCCGTTAAATTTCACCAGGGTTTTGTTTTTGTTTAATGAGCTATAGGAGGAAACCGGCAAACTCGGAGAAAACCCATGCTCAACAAAGGGAGAACATACAATCTCCATTCTAGATTTGAAGCTTTCGTCACTGCAAGGATTCATACTCTTAGTTCTTTCGGTAAAGTCACGTAGGTAAAAAATGAAATTAAAATTAATATTTATAAAATAAAAATCACGACGTTTCGGAGGCAACACAAGTCTCCGTCATCAGGTGGGACCGTCACAGCCAGATTTGCTGCATCAAATGATGATGATTGCTTGTGTTGCAGTCGAAACGTCGTGAGAATTTTTATTGTTTTATATTTATATTATTTTATTATTTCCCTTCTACGTGACTTTACCGAAAAAACCAAGAATATGAATCCCTACAGTCACGAAAGCTTTAAATCAAAATCCCGCCTTCCTATTGCCACCGATAGAACATTTCGCTTGGTCAACCCTGGCCAGACATTGGATTCGTGCCTTTATGATCGTGAGCCGCGTGTCTCCTCAAATCGACCTAAACCAGCCGCAAAGTCAATTGCGTATGCATTTCGACAACTGGCATACGTGTGTGTGTGTATAAATATAATACAGTGTGCGCGGGTTGATGGGCGTACACGTGTGGCGAATGTTGTCTCTCGGCGCTGATTAGAGCTCCCATTAGGGCCCGCACCCGGGAGGTGTGGGGAGACGCGCGCGTGGCAGCGAGCCAGAGAGATTCAAGTCGCAGTCAGAATCTTTATTTAGAGACGGGAGGAATCCGATAAACTACGTAGCTCTTCCACCCTCCCTTCCCCCCTAACAGATGTCCAAGACGCCGTTTCACATATTCTTAGGATTTTTCCGTAAAGTTACGTAGGTAAAAAAATTTAAATTAATAAAAGTAAAATAAAAATAAAATAAAAAAAATGTAAAAAAATTTACCTACGTGACTTTACCGAAAAAAACCTAACAATATGAATCCTTGCAGTCACGAAAGCTTCAAATCTAGCCGTTTCACATTTCCAGTGGAACGGCAGCCCGACTCGCATAGGAACCGTGTCATATCGTCCGACTCACCCGACCTCGCGAGCTTTGTGTATTTACTCGTACCCCCCCCCTCCCCCACTGCCACATCCTTGCTCAAATATTCTCCCGTTCTCTTCCCAGCCTCCCCTCCGTCCCGCGAGCGTGTGAGCGTGTGCACGTGTGAGCGTGTGCACGTGTGAGCGTGCTTCTTGGTAAGGTGGCGAGATGTTAACTACCTCCCCTGGTATACAGGAGGGCGTGGGTTCGATCCTGACCCTATTTGGCGTTTTGTTTACGTGACAAATCCCCTACTAATTGGCTGTGTCAGGTGGTGGAGGGTTGCGACACATTTATACTTACGCGATCTAACTCAAAAACCTTTATTATGTGTATATTTGGAGTTTGCATGCTCTCTCCGTGGTTGCGTAGATTTTTCTCCGGGTCCTCCGTCTTTTCCCTCACACATTTCGAAACATGCGTTTTGAGTATTTGGTTGCTATGCATTCCACATGAGCCACTTCGTCGAACTATCATTTGTGGCCTGGTTGCTTCTGGAAAAGAGCTACATAGCTCAGTGGGTCTTACCTGGTAAAATAAAAATATAGTGTGCGCGCGTTAATTATGGAACTCAAACACGGCGAGTATGTGTGGCAAAGGTTGAGCACAGGCGGGTGTATCTGCCAATCATATCAGTTAACCCATAACACCTGGGTCTGTCCGGTTACCCTCCGGCTCAGCAGTGAGCCGTCTGTACTTCGCATGGCCTCAAAGTGCACCCAGCATAGCACACGAAGTGACCGCGGTGACACCACCGCCGCTGGTCAGAGCAGACGCGACCTCGTCTGCGCTGACGTAAAGCACGAAGCCTCGCACAGTCTTCATCGGTCAAAGTCAGCAACAGTTGCTCTCAAATTGTCACCCACGGCTCCAAGGTTAGTAGCTCAGCTTATTGGAGATTATATTTAGTATACTGATGATACTATGTAGTTTATACTTTAGTTTTTTACGTGGTTGTTTAGTAACTGCAGCTACATACTATTAACATTCCTTCCCTTTGTTAATGCTACCCCCATCCCCTCCCTTTGATGCTGCTAATCCTGCATAATGCACGGGCATAATATGACTTTGAAACTCCTCCTACGCATTTCCAATAAATATGCTAAATTCCTCTTGATATGTAAATTATTTTGTCAAGGCGCTCTTCTTCCACCCCTCCAACGCAGCTTAAATATACGCTCCAAGCTTGGTGGTGTTTCATTCTTCACCTGAGGACGGCTGCTTGCGTTGTGGCCGAAACGTCGTGAGAATTATTTTATTATGTTTTATTTTTATAATTTTATTATTTCCCTTCTACGAGACTTTACCGAAAGATCCAAGAAGATGGCTCCAAGGTTGTTACAGTTTCTACAGGCTGGTTTTCTGGGTTTGCAGGCCTCTTTGTTGGGATCAGCATGGTCGTCTTGAGACACCAGTCCTCATCCTGCACGAAATGAAACTCCTCTCCTCAGATGGTGGACACCCTCATGGGCCTCTTCCAGAAGATGTATTTTGCCACCAGAATTCTCCACCAAAGGAATCCACTTGTAGAGGTTTATGTAAAAAAAACATTCATTTGTTTACTTACTTTGGCTCAAATGACTCTACCTGGAGTGCCTCTGAGCACTTGTCAGGTAAGGTGCTAGAGGCTGTTGCCTCGGAGTGGTTCAGATATCACCTGCCACTGATTTTGGACTGCTGGTGAGGAATTGAACACATGTCCACGGGTTCACTACACACAACCGCTTCTTCATTTGCGAGATGCGAAATTATTTACAGCGATTTGACCAAAACGGATAATAAAGCCCCCCAAAAATGTGCATAATCAAACTCTGTATAATCTTAATTTTGGAGCTTTCGTGACTGCAGGAATTATTCTTTGGTTCTTTCGGTAAAGTCACGTATAAAGATAAAATAATAAATTAAATACTAGCAATATTCATTCATTATAATATTAATATTCATTATACCTGATGATGATTGCTTGTGTTGCAATCGAAACGTCGTATGCTATTATTTATTTTATTATTTTATCTTTATACGTGACTTTACCGAAAGAACCAAGGAAAAACTCTGTATGGTTTCATACGGGATGGCTTTAGCTTCTCTTGGGACCATAACGCAGCCTTTATTGATTGTGCACAATCAAAAGTTCGAGATTAGTTTTGCTTTGGCAAATTGAAAGAACTGCATTATTGCATCTCGTTTCATACAGTTTCTATTCATGGGAGTGCTATTTAAGAGGCAATAAAAAATATCACACAGAAACATGCATTTAAATTCAACTAAAATATTAAAAGTGTTAAAAATGATAATTATATTTCCCCTGTTATTGTCGTATTTCAAGGAGTGGAGCGGCTATGGTACATGTGGTTAGCACACTGCGCTATGAATCAGGAGTAACGAATTAAATTCCCAGCTATGCTAACATCAGTGGTAAGTGATCAAAATTGATCATGTACTGATCAGCATAGTCAAGTATGGTTAAACAATTCCCACGACTTACATAGGAGGCGTTCACACATTGTGGCATTGAGAATGCCTCCAATGTATTGTAATATCTTAATGTACACTATTATTTGTTACCGCTCGCGACACGTGTATTCTTATGCAAATACAATTCACGTGTATGCACACGTAGGAGACATGTGTAACTTGTTACCGCTAACTCAAATTGCATTGACCTTCAAAATAGACGTAGTAATTTATCTTCTTCCAAAGCCATCACACTTCATAATGAAACGTTTATATTATTTGGTCTTTCGGTAAAGTCACGTAGATAGGTTCAGATTTTTTCTTGTTATATTGTTATTTTCTTTGAACCTATCTACGTGATAAAAATAAAACATAATAAAATAATTCTCACGACGTTTCGGCCACAACGCAAGCAGCCGTCCTCAGGTGAAGAACAGGTCTGTCGTTCATTCAGACGCTGTCTTCCCGACAGGACCTGTTCTTCACCTAAGGACGGCTGCTTGCGTTGTGAGAATTATTTTTAAATGTTTTCTTTTTATTATTTTATTATTTCCCTTCTACGTGACTTTACCGAAAGAACCAAGAAGATGAATCCCTGCAGTCACGAAAGCTTTCATCGAAATTTAACTATCTACGTGACTTTACCGAAAGACCCAAGAATATGAATTCCTGCAGTCACGAAAGCTTTAAGTCAATAAAACGTTTATTTTATCAATTTTTACTTTTCCCTTCCCTCTCAAACTCAAACGGATCTTGCAATGCAGCCACAGAACATTTTCCAGGTGTTGACTTCTGAGCGAGCTGCCAAGCGAGGTAAATCTCAGGAGGCCAGGGATCACGTGGAGGGGGCACCAACAACCCAACACGTACAGAGCTTCAAATATGCACGCGCGTAAAATTATCTGAAAAATACAACCCTTAAACGTGCAAGTGATAAGTGTGTGGATTACAATACATCCCCCCACCCCTAAAATAGTAAGCACAATTAAAACCTGATAAAATACCAAAAATAGGTTATCTTAATTTGTTCAAGGCTCGTTGTGCGCCATTACTGAAGGTTGTTTGAAGCGTGAAAAGAATCCATGTCACTGGGTTTCCCAGGATCGTCCTGTTTTTGAGGTAGCTGTCATTAGAAATGTGTAAGTCTTTTAAAGACTTTACAAGTCACATATGTTATCAGGTGCGTAAAGATGCAACCATGTAAGAAAACCAATCTACATGTAATTCCCCCCTCTTCTGATATTGTAAGACATTCTTCTTCCCACGAGATGATGCAAGTATTTTTTTGTATCTCAGATGTGGCAACCCTGCATGCGCACACTGTAGGCTGATTACCTCTTTCTGAAAGGCCCGGTAGCCAAGGGATTGAGCCGTATCCGTCAAGGAGTGAATCTTGTCAAATTTATTCCGATATGTTAAAGGTATTATTTGTAATTGCGGCAAACGTAATCAACGTTAACATAATTCATCAAGATAAACGCCATATTGTATCATGCTGGCAAGTCGACGGCTGTCGTGGTGTGTTTGTCTGATGGAATTGCTCTCGGATCTTCCTCTACGGTACATTTTAACCGCGTGCCGATGTCATGAAATGGCCCAGATTTCAATATGAAGGCAAATTAAGCAGCAACGACAACAACAAAGTGTCCAGAGCCCACTGAGCCCCCCACATATGAGGCACGAACTGCAATACAGTAGATAAACCGCATCTCACGGTGGCAAAGTCTCATAATTGTTCAATTGCAAATGCTAATTGCAGCCAGTGCTTTGTTCGCCGGCTGCTATTAAGTGCCTTTAAATAATATCCATTCAGAAAATGAGAGACTCAATTAAAGACACCAGGATGCAGGTCACGCTGTCAAACACAATTGGAAACAGAAAGAGGGCCAGCCGCCTATTTCCCCCCCGTGTGAAGGGAGACAATGTTATGGCTGCAAAATGAATATTAAGTGCTTAACGGCCTCTGCTGTAACCTCCTCATGTGGACACTTAGACAAATAATTAAGCTGATGAGCTCAAAGTACATCACCTTCCTTAAAAGCTTTGGTTTCCTACCACTTGCAGGCGACATCATGCATGGCATTTATGCAGGAAGTCTCTCCTTTGACTCTTTTTCAGAAGAGTCCTGCATGAGGACGTTTTGTTAATTCCATTGATGAGAGTCTGGTGGATTCATGTGTGTGGTGGATTCATGTGTGTGGTGGATTCATGTGGGAGGAAACTGGAGAACCTGGCTAAAATCAACATTTACTCGGAGATAATGTTTAGAGATTGGATGTGACATGTTTACGACAATAAACTGCTGCTGCTGTGGTGGCATCTCTTGGCCACATCACAGCCCTCCCATCCAATGCTTTGGCCAGGCTCAAGTCTGCTTAGCCTGTAAGAACCGGGCGACATGTGGTTCATGCATGATGATTTGGTAAGAAAAACAAAGTGTAATCATTGATTAAATACTGAAATATTAATCAACACGGCTGACCAAATTGCATTGCGTAATTATCAGCGTTATCAAGCCACAGGATGGCGTTTTGTTGTCTGTCATAAAAAAAATCATTTTTCAAAATTTTAATTCGGTCATAAGTCCTAATTAAGTCCTAATGGTATAAACGAATCGCTGGTGGCAGTTGCTTTGAGTGATATTTGTGGATCTTGCGTTGAGTTTTGTTGGTGATGTATACGGAGTGTGCGCACGCACAGCTGTGATGATGGCAATTATAATTCTAACAACAATGAAGTACCGGAGACAAAAACATGCACACACAATGCCTTTTTACCAAATCACACGGAATGGTCTTTGATGTCGTCCCATGCCTCGAAAGCTAAGCGTGTTTGAGCCTAAATCATTTTCGGATGAGGCGACCACCCTGCTTCACGTGAAACAGGTGCTATAGGCTGCTGCAGGGCTGCATTGTCAGCAAAGGGCAGAGCAGAAACATCAATTGTTGTACTGTACTGTCCTATTTCCCATCGTCTATGCTCCCTGCCTTCACCCACGTGTGCTGACAATTTTCGTACACGCAGATAATAACATAGGCAGATATAATGTACACGTTACAACGATACAATTATTTTTAACGATGAGACCCTCACCGCTAACAAAGGATGCCGTGTCACAGCGCTTAGTCGTGCATGTCATAAACACAACAACAACAACAGCAACAACAACAACAAGAACACCACCAATCCACGGGCACAACCGCACTGAAACGCTCCACGATCAATAGAGCAGCAAGCGCGCCTGCAGCCATTGTAAGTATTGCGAGCACGGAGCAATTAGGCCCTTTGCAGATGTATGAATACCGACCAACCTTTGCTCTGCTCGTGCCATTAACATCACCGGCACGCGCGGTGCAGCCTCTCCATCTGCGGAGAAACGAGCAGCACCACATTGGACGTTGATTTAGCAGCCGGTCTCTCTCTCTCTCCCTCCCCTTCTCTCAGCCACGTTAATTATCAAAAGAGGCACTCTCTCTCTCTACGTATATATGTTAAGGGTGCTTTTTGTATATTATTGATTTCTTATTTCTAAGCATTGAGTTCCTTAAAGCAAGTTTCCCGTAGCCAAGGCTCACGATTGGCACTTGAAGGCTGCGATTGTTGTTTGTGAAAGGCACTGTGCGATGGGTGACGTGTGGGAGTCTAAGCCTCTTAAATGAAATTAGTAGTGTTCCATTTTCAGAGCATAATGCTGAGAGAGAAAAAAAACTCTCAAACGTACACACAAACAGAAAAAAAAACCCTCAAACGTACACACACACGCAGAAAAAACCCTCAAACGTACACACACACAGAAAAAACCCTCAAACGTACACACACACACAGATAAAACCCTCAAACGTACACACATACACAGAAAAAAACCCTCAAACGTACACACACACACAGAAAAAACCCTCAAACGTACACACACACAGAAAAAATCCTCAAACGTACACACACACACAGAAAAAAACCCTCAAACGTACACACACACAGAAAAAACCCTCAAACGTACACACACACAGAAAAAACCCTCAAACGTACACACACACACAGAAAAAACCCTCAAACGTACACACACACACAGAAAAAACCCTCAAACGTACACACACACACAGAAAAAACTATGGTTTGGTTAGGTGAAGGATTATGTGCGGCCTTGTCTGCATTGAGTGATTAAAAAAAAAACAGGGCATTCTACAGTTGTGTATTCATACAGCACGTAGACAAATGCAATATTCAAATGTTGTTTCTGATGACCCATCCGCAGCACAGCTTTCCGAATTTACCCGTAAAAAAACCTTGCAGCGACAAACATATTGGAGCAATACTGTACCATTAATAATTCCGTCAGAAGGGCTTTGTGTATTTATTCTTGTGCCACACACACACGCACGTACAGGAAACTGTTGCTTATATTCTGGTTCCCAGGAGAGAGCGAGCAAGGCGGAGCCTCAAACACCAACTCAAGCCCAGGGCCATGAAATGTATTAATCTGACCATGATGCTATTAAATCAGCCATTTATTTGCAAGCCTATAAGACTTAATGGGTGCACGTAGCTCTATTAATGTATTATTTTGAATAACTATTTGAGCTGCGTGTACTTTACCGCTAAGATTTCCCAGTTTCAGCATTCAAAGCCCACAGGGATTGGAGGTTTGGCGCAGTGCTGCACTCACTGCACTATGAGCTGAGCAACCCGAGTTCGATTCAGGGCCACAGCTAACATCAGTGGCGAGTGATATTTCTACCGGTGCTGACCCTCATCCACCCATGCCTATCACTTCAAACAACCTGCACTGAGCAGCATGGCGAAGCAAATTTATTTATTGACTTAAAGCTTTCGTGACTGCAGGAATTCATATTCTTTGGCTCTTTCGGTAAAGTCACGTAGATAGGTTATTTTTTGTTATTTAGATTTTTGGGTTTTCATGAAAATCACAACTCGCCGTTCCCACATCGTTCCTCCTTAATACACATTTCCCAGCGCGTTAAAACACCTTATCATTACTTTCTGCCGTGTATAGACGCCGGCTTCATAACGCCGCGGTAATTGCCAGTGATGAAAAAGGGAACGCACAGAAAACGACAGGTCCCCTGATAAGCACGGCGAGTTCTCGGTAAATCACCGTGGCAGAGGAGGGGGGGGGCCTTTGTGAATTACGGTCACTGTACGATGGATGGTGCTCCTCGTCTGCGCCGATACAATGAGCTGACACGGCTGATGAATCGTGCCACCGTCGCCGCGGGGATTTTCTCCTTCTGCTTATTCCATTTTCCGGCTCACGTGAGCACGTGGCAAGGGCTGAGCGTGTGGCCAGCATTTGGCACGTACATCCCAAACGTAGTCCCAGATACACTGCCACGTCTTAGTAAGGGGAATGACAGGTAACTCCGGGAGGGTCTGGAGAGATGTCCCCTGTGATCCTTCTGATCTGAATGGTTCTTTTCTTTCTTTCAGATGCATTTTGTGCATACCAATGCGCGCACTATAATTCATCGAGTACAGTGCACACACCACAACAACAACTGATGATTTACGACGAGTTATTTTTGGGGTGAGACCTTGTGTGACAAAATACCCACACGGAACAACTTGTTGTTAATCGTAATATCGGTCGTGAAAGCCGACGCAGGAAATTAAACAACCGACGATGTTCACCACTGACGCTACAAGAACGTCCGTGCAGGACTGTGTACACTTTAGATAGGTTAGATGTACAAAGTGTGTGCACAGGGTGGAGTGGTGGTTGAAGCGGTGCGTGAATTGCGCTACAAATCCAGCGACTCGAGGTGGCGTCCTGGCCACGGTTAACGTCGGTGGCAAATTGTGTCTGAACTGGTCAGCACCCGGAACCCCGTCCCCCTTCACCAATCTGCACTGACCAGTGTGGCTAAGTATGGTCAAACAACTCCCATGACCAACACAGCTTTGTGGAGGCCTTCATCCAGCAGTGGAGGAGGCTGAAGAAAATGTGCACGAACTTATATACAGTACAACTCTTGTTCGCCACCAATTAGAAGTGATGTCACCAGACTGTATGTGCCAGGCTAAGTGCACTTTAATCACGTGACGGTAAAGGGGCACAAGTATCACTGGTGTATAATGTTAAGGAAGTGATGATATTAACATGAATTGGCTTTGTCCATTTCCGGAAATAATACAGGAGGTGTTCAGATGTTCAAACACCAAATAGACACCCATCACAAGGCATCAAGTCTACATTAACCACACGTGCTAGTGGTAAAACATGAAAAGAAATGCGCTTTGATAATTCACTGTGTAACAAAAACAACATTTTGTTACTGGGTAGTAAGCGTTATTTTATAATTGCTTATGCCTCATAAGTACAGAAAATGGTTATTATTGCCCACAAACTTTGCTTTTGTGTTCTAGATACAGCTATCGTGCTGTGACGGTTCCACCTGAAGACGGGGGCTTGTGTTGCCTCCAAAACGTCGTGATTTTTATTTCATTTTTATTTTATTTTATTAATTTAAATTTTTTACCTACGTGACTTTACAGATAAAACCTAAGAATATTTGCTTTTGTGACCAGGACACAAAAGTAAAGTTAATAATCCACTCCATTAACAACAGCGTGTAACAAAATTATTTATTTATTGTTCATGGATAGTAAGTGTTATTTTCTAATTGCTTATGCCTTATAAGTACATAAAATGGCTATTATTTCCCACAAACTTTGCTTTTGTGACCAGGACACAAAAGTAAAGTTAATAATCTACTCCATTAATAACAGCGTGTAACACATTTATTTAATTTTTTGTTCATGGGTAGTAAGCGTTATTTTCTAATTGCTTATGACTCAAAAGTATAGAAAATGGCTATTATTGCCCACAAACTTTGCTTTTGTGACAGGACACAAAAGTAAAGTTAATAATCCACTCCATTAATAACAGCGTATAACAAATGTATTTATTTTTTATTCCTGGGTAGTAAGTGTTATTTCTAATTGCTTATGACTCAAAAGTATAGAAAATGGCTATTATTGCCCACAAACTTTGCTTTTGTAACCAGGACAGTGATATTTTGAAATTTTAATATTTTCAATGAGAAAACGTGGTGTGCATTTGTGACCAAGACTTCACAAGGTCCTGGTCACAAAAGCAAAGTTTGTGGGGAAGAATAGCCATTTTCGAGACTTTTGAGGCATAAGCAATTAGAAATAACACTTACTACCCAAGAACAAAAATTGTGTTACATAGTATAATGTATGCATTGTCCTTGAAACTAATTGGCCTATAGCAGAGACGGCCTTCCTCTGTACCAGCGTGGACGGCACCCTCGTGTTCACCCTCTGAAGCGCTCGCTCGTCACCGTGGCGTGCGCGATGACCACCACCACCACCACAACCACCACCACCACCACGTGGCTTTTCTTTCGTGTTGTGCGCGGTGCTTTTAGCGCCATAGCGCATGGATTTGTAGCGTTTATTTTCATTTGTTTGCTGGTGACTTTGTGTATTTCATATCGAAATCGCATCCAGTGCTGTTGCTGCTGGCGGCAATAAAAGTTGTTGAAAAGTCAAAAGTCTGTGTGGCCTTGTCTCATTACCAGCGTTAGACCAGAGAACGCCAAAAATCGAACAGCACAAAGGCAATGTAAGTATCGAATCATCAATGGCTCGGGTTGAGCACAAGGGCATGACGTATAGAGTGACCATCGTAAACGAGAATGTAAAGATTTGAAGCTTTCGTGACTGCAAGGATTCATATTCTTAGGTTTTTTCGGTAAAGTCACGTAGGTAACAAATTAAAATTAATAAAAGTAAAATAAAAATCAAATAAAAATCACGACGTTTCGGAGGCAACACAAGCTTCCGTCTTCAGGTGGAACCGTCACAGCACGATAACTGTATCAAGTGTGATACAGCTATCTTGATACAGCTATCGTGCTGTGACGGTTCCACCTAAAGACGGAAGCTTGTGTTGCCTCCGAAACGTCGTGAGTTTTATTTTTATTTTACTTTTATTAATTTGAATTTTTTACCTACGTGACTTTACCGAAAAAAACCTAAGAATGAGAATGTAAAGTTTCATTCATTCTAGATTTGAGGCTTTCGTGACTGCAGTAATCCATACTCTTTGGTTCTTTTTTCTTGCTGTGGTTTTCCCACCCGATGATGATGACGATTGCTTGTGTTGCAATCGAAACGTCGTGATTGATTTCATTCATTGCCAATCTGCTACCGATGAAGGCCTCCCAATGCCACGTCAGCCATGGGAACTGTTAAACCGTACTTCACCACGCTGTCAGCATGGGTTAGTGAATGGGAGAGGTTAGGATCGGATGACACATCGCTCGCACGAATCTTAACTGTGACTGGAAATCAAACTCAGGTCGCCGGGTTAACCATTGAGCGATAACCACTGCGCATTCACTGCCATTTAAAATTCGGCAAATGCCTGCATACAACTGCCCAGAAATGTGTGTAGTTTCATACATACACGTGTTTGTATTTACCTGGTATGCATACAAGTATCAGCCATGATTAAGGGATTATTATAATTATAATAATAAAGCGGTTGACGTGGCCAAGAGGAAGCGTGCTTGCCACTTGTTGCAGAGGTTCAAATGACGTGGCCGCCCTGATTATTACTGCGGACGTGATAACCACAATAATCCGCGCCGTCTGCTTCACAGTTAACGTTAAAGACCCTGTGACATAATCCGTACGACCAATACACTGTGTGCCAGCGTCGCGGTCCAACTTTGCCAAATTCTAATAAATTCTCCGAAAATTACTCAGTGAGGGATGAAACAGAGCAATCATCGCGCCCTCGCTGGCAGACTTATGCCCCGGACCACTCTTGCAAATTATACTATCCTGGTCTCTTGAGTTTCTCAGCTGGTTAAATAGATAAAGTTTAAATTGAAATGTAAAAAATAAAAATTCCCATAGAATTCAACGGAAGATAACTAGGCCCCGATTTTATAGTGCCCCGTCCACACAAGGCATCACAGAAAATAACCCAAACATTGACAGAAAAATACAGCTGAGGTAGAAAAAATAACCTTTACAAACAAAATTGAATAGAGCCAAAAAGAATAGAAATATAAAAAGGCGTAACTGAAAACCGCTCACAGGCTTGTGTTATCCTGCCACCGCATCTCCGATAAGCACGGCCGGCTACGTACGGTGCGAAAAAAGTCCAGCATACATTCACACAAATGCAAGCGAAAACAAATCTCTTTTTTAAATCCTTTATATTAAGATCGCTTGCTTGCTTACGACCGTGCAAATCTTTCGGTCGTTTTTTAACCCACTTCCCGTGATCCAATCGAGCTGACATTTTCCACACAGACTCGTTGTGCGTGACAATTAATGTTCGTGAAAAATTTTTCCAAAATTTTACAGTTTTTAGGAAAAAAAAATTATATTTAATTACCAATTGCTTAATCGTGCAATGCAATCATCTGACCCATAGGTGGCAGCCATCTCTAGCCAGAGGACGAGAGGACTCTTGCCGCCACGCATATAAAGGATTTATAGTGAAACACTTTGTTTTTACGGGTTATACTTGTTTAGGATGGGATATAGAAGACTCAGCCGAATGAGAGTCCCTCAGACTCTGGCGAAGAGCGTTGTGCCACCGGACGATGAGGCGCCTGGCATACTGACGGCTCCATTGCCCGTTGATCGCAGCGTTCATCCTGGGCGCACTTGGGCGCCCGGATTCTATCGAGCGAAGCATTTGACTCTTCATGGGACCTCCTTTGCCAGTACCAAAATATACTAATAGGGTTTTCCCCTTTTTTTTCTGGCAACAAAACTGACACCTTTTGCAAGGAATCATGCTTACATTAACCACAATACTTGCAGTCAAATGCAAACAAAAAACAATACTCTGATAATTTATGCATTGTCTTTGAAACTGATTGGTCCACACCATTTTGGCGTCATCTGGTCGAACACCATATGAGACCAGGCTCCAAAGAAAGCTGTCTCTGGTGTGGACAAATCAGTTTCAAAGACAATGCATAAATTATCAGAATATTGTTTTTTTTTGCATTTGACCGCAAGTATTGTGGTTAATGTAGGCATGATTCGTTGCAAAAGGTGTCAGTTTTGTTGCCAGAAAAAAGGGGAAAACCCCTATTAGTATAATTTGACTCTTTTTCACTATTTAACTATTATCAATTTGGTCAATACAACCCACCCCACCCTCTTCGTCTACCTTTCCGGCCTTCATAGGTGCTCGCTAACAGCACTTGCCCCTACAGTCTGTTAAGGCTATACGGGGGATCTTTGTCTTTGTATTGACCAACACAAATTGCTGTCGAGTTATGATTCTTTAATAATGGATGACAGCTTTATGGACACCCTGCATACTGAACTTGCATACACATTTACACGATGAACACACATGCATTATTTAGTACGCAATGATACAAATACCCCCTCTAGAACAATCTAGTCTCTTCTAGGAAGTGGCGAGTGCCTATGAAGACCGACACGATGCACGAGATGAGTCGTGGGATCAGTATCCACGTTGCGTCTGCCTTCAACATCCCAGCACGGATTTTACACACCGCATCAGATACACATCCATGTCTAATTTGATCGAGTAGAAACCCGGCCCTGGTTCACATACTGCTTGCCACGGATGTTAGCTGTGGTCAGGAATCAAACCCAGGCAAGTGGTTTGGTAATGCAGTGCAATGACCACTATTCCACCGCTCACCATGATGTTAAAACGCACACTCTTCGTAGATATACTGTACATACATACGTGAATTTATTATCCTCCGCTATAATATATTATGGGCGCATCATTAATATGCTTGCCACCGCTTGCAAATGTTAAAGATATCATTATACTCTGACCATATTAACCGTGCACAATAAGTAATGCATCACCCCCTGAAAACATCAGCTGTGTTTGTTTAGCTCCGAGAATGGCTGTGTGGCTACTGAGGCTTGCGTGCCCGTGACAGGGCATTATTCCACCTGCCCTGATAACCTGAAGTTCAGAGCTTTTATTTAGCTATGATTCATCCTTTGGTTCCATCTTGCCACTACAACGGTGTACCCAGGAAGGATACCAATGAACGCATAGTCTCACCCTTGTACCCATTTTAGTTCTCAAGTTCAAATGGAATAATGAACAAACAACATTTTTTTCAATATCCTAAATAAATGTTGGCACAATTATGATAAAAAAAATATAACAATTCAGTCATCCTTCAACAGGTGTCCTCACGAGTAATCACAACCAACCAACCAAACACTACATTAGAAGCACAATCATGCTGTCCAGGTCCTCGCAAAAATCCAAGGAGAATTTTGTAAACGGGAATTTTTCTTCTTCTGAAATTTGTGTTACTCGTTCCAGCGCTAAATTTTGGTCCATGTACTATACACAGATTTGTTAAAACAAACTTCTGAAAAATCAAAAGTAGGGTGATGATGACAATGATGACAATGATGGCCTCCGTTGATTGAAGAGGGAGTTTGACTCTCTGTCTGGCCATCAACGAGAAATAATACTGGTAGGAACCTCCTGGTTACACCAGCCCACAGGGGATTATTGTGTCCGTCCGTCCGCCGTGCAGGGAGGGGCTGGGTGGGGAGGGAGGGAGGGGCTGGGTGGGGAGGGGAGGGTGGGGAGGGGCTGGGTGGGGAGGGTGGGGAGGAGCTAGGTGGGGAGGGTGGGGCTGGGTGGGGGGGATGGGGCTGGGTGGGGAGGGGCTGGTCATCCCGTGGTGCCCTGATAAAACTCAACGTTTAACCTACTCACGCCGGCTTGTGCCCGCCCTCACAGTCGGCCATATTTGCGGAATACACCACTCCGCCGTTGACCCTGATCATTGACCGAGCAACCCAACGTTCCTAACAGCTCCCTCCGCAGGAATGTGTTAACACACCCCTGGGCCAACACACAGAACATTTTCAAAATATCCTTTAAAATGGCATGCTGATGATGATAATACAGGTGTGGTTTATACAGTCACATTGCATGTAATGAATTGATTACTTCGATGTTCATACACGTCACGAATTTATATTAAGGTATCGCAATTAGTGTTAATGTCACTCGTGAATTTGGGTGTAGAACACAATGACAGGGAATATGGGATAGGTCTATTCATAGCAAACGGCAACATTTTAAAAGAGAAGTCAAACAAAATCTCGCAAAAAATGTCTGCACTGTTTTATACCTAGAGTTCCATAATGTGCTTGGCGCCTCTAAAATTTAAACATTATTGTAGTGGGCTTGAAATTCCCAATCGTTTGTGGATAAACTGCCTTTGCATTGTTGTTATCGAAATGATATTTGAGGTTAAAATCATTATTTTAAAATGAAACCAACGATAATTTAGACATGTTTATGGCCTGGAACACCTTCCCTGCAAACGAGCTCAGGGCCAGTAAGTCCACAGCAACGTGCTAAAGAAACTCCACACGACAAACTAGCGTTTATCTCGCAACTGTGTGTTGCCTCCAGCAAATGGAGCCTGTAAATAAAAAAATAAAAACTTCACGTGATAAGTGAAACGCAGGGATATCATTCTATTTTCCTGCATACGTGATACGGTGTCCAAGTGCTGTGTGATCAAGTGGTACTTATGGGTGCAAAGTAGGCATTGTCGACTGGAGCAGTGAGACTGCCTCTTATCCACGTCCATATGGGGGGCAGGGCCGGGGGGGTGGGGTGGCTTTGGGGGATAGTGTTATCCACGCCCATTGGCGAAAATAACTTCTGATATCCACGCTGTTATACTGGTAGGAACGAAGTGGACCAGACCACCAATAGATTAATGTGTCCGTCCGTCCGTCCGTCCGTCCGTCCGTGGGAGGGGTGGTGTTGAGGGTGGTGTTGGAAATGAAAGACTACGAGTCTTTAAATCTCACAGCGTTTCTTGTCAAAACAAACACTTTTAATTAACCTTACACTAGAATACAGTAATTTTTTCTTTAACTCCTCTATACCCGGTCGATATCTCTGTACCGGTACTAAGTATTATTCCTACCAGCCCACCCCGCAGGGTCCTGTTCTAGGCATACAATGATAACAGAGAGAGAGTGTGCCGGTGTGAATATGTATTGGTTCCACGCATTATTTGCTTTCTGGGGAATATCTTGAGCCCCCAGAGGGAATGCATACTTGTTCAAACACTTCCAGTTAAGATTAGGGTTTAGGGCTACTTTGTTTAAGAAAAACAACATGGAACAAATATTCAAGAGAATGAATATTCGGTCTCAAGGGAATACAATATTCTGGGGGGAAATGTCTCCTCTGACAGGAGCGATTCCGCATCGCGCCTCCTTTCAGCGATAAGACGCTGATAATAGGGAAAAATTAGCGTTCCGGGCAGGTCATTTCTGGGTTTAGTTGGTTTAGTTGATTTTGTTTAACCCGGTGAGGACTCAAAAGAGACCAGGATAACCTCGTCTTCAAGCATGAGCCGGCACATTAGTCTGTCAGTAGGGGGGGGGGGGCGCATGAATTATACCGTGTGTATAATCCTAATTGAGTAATGTGCGGTGTAATGTTTTAATTTGGAAAATGCTGACCGTGACACCGACACACAATTGTCTACTCTTGCGAATGACGTTAGGGGGATCTTTAACTTCCACTGTGAAGTAGATGGTGCATCTTAGTACGGTTATTCTTACACATTAATAAACGGGAATAATAGGACAAATGTGCCTCTGCTATCTGATCACTCCTCTGAATCAACCAAAAAAATCAAACAGGAAGAATCCACCCTCGATTAACACGTTTTTTTTTTTTTTTACGGATCCATTCTGGATGTCGATACAGGGTCATGGTTGGTAATAACGGCTTGTGGATAAGAGCCATTTTTGCTGAAAACAGCATTGCCCATGATGCCTAATGCAGCCGAAAGTAAAAGCATCGGCACTCGCTTAGATGGCATTAGGGCGCTCGTTGGATGGACGTGGCAAACAAACTAAAACAAATAACTCACCGAGGACAGAGGACTCATCTTCTTGGTTCTTTCGGTAAAGTCACGTAGAAGGGAAGTAATGAAATAAAAATAAAACATAATAAAATAAAATATTTTTTTTATTATATTATTATATTATTTTTTTATGTTTTATTTTTATTATTTTATTACTTCCCTTCTACGTGACTTTACCGAAAGAACCAAGAAGATGAATCCCTGCAGTCACGAAAGCTTTAAATCTAAATTTCACCGAGGACTGTGCACAACTCCGCGCTTCTCTCTCCCCCACGTCAACTTTGGACGTTGCTGCATGCACGCGCGCGCCCCAACGCACGCGCGCGCCCCAACGCGCGCGCCCCAACGCACGCGCGTACACCTCCTACAAATGGGAGATCGACGATTCGCCGAGCTGCGGCTGCGTTGAAGTCCAAACGATCAAACCCCCATCAGCGATGAGTGGCGCCATCCGTGCAGCATCCTGGCGGTGCCCGCTGCGATCCGTGCAGAGTCGACTTACTGCTGCCTCCTTGGGATCGGATGAACGCGTTTTGCGTTCAGCTACACCGCGTTTCAAGTTCAAGTTGATTTATTAGGTATAGCCCTGTGAGCCATTCGGCTCTTGAATCGGGTGCAACCGCAACAAACAAAAATCAAAGACATGAACAAGAAAACATCTTAAAGTGACTATGTGCAAACAGAAAAACCAAGAAAAGACAGCAAAATATTGCAGAAAAAGCACCGTACACCAACACTGTGTGCAAAAATCCCAGTGGGATGCAAGTCAAACAACAACAACAACCACAAGACAACTTAGATTAAGGCCATCAGTCTAACTCTGTACTACAACAAACAAACATGGCCAAACCAAAACACTTTTCGAAAATCACTAAAATAAAGCCATAAAAGCAATGAAACAGTGATCATAGGAACTGTGACCGAATTTTCACAATAAACGACGTAAACAACATGTACTACCAAACTCTGCAGCCATAGCTGGCTGCATGAGTCACTCCACAACAGCAGGAGCATCAGTCGGAGTATCAACATTTATCAATGCACCTTTAAGATCAGCACACTAAATCAAAACACAGATCATACTTTGCAGCGATCATCCGGAGCGAAACATTGTATTTTAGTTTAAAAACATTTTGCTTTTCTATCTTGCCCTACAAAAGAAGAGGCCTAATACAGAGAGAGATTTTATTTACGGAGCAGTAGCAGCACCCTGTTGCAAGTACCCAGTGACACACACACACACAAACCAGTCCGTGTATCCTGAAATTGTGACCGACAGCTTAACTGGCGATATAAGCAAATAAAACACACATAGCCCTTAAACATAGTTAAGGCATAACCAACATGATCAATTTTAATATCAGCAGACAACAACAACAGCAACTACTACAAAATCGATTGTTGCAAGCTCACCCATTTGTGGTCGAGGATGGATGAACACTTCAGAGGAGAAATTATTAAAGTGCCGAGATCTGGGGAAACCACACTGGCTAAGAGGAATGGGTTCACTGCGCAAGAACTATTACCGTTTAAATCCTATTGCATTACGGTTGGGGGGCAATGCAAGCTTGCATATCAACACAAATGAGAACAATGGTATAATATGCGTTTCCGTTGCTGTTGCCAAGTTCTGCCGTTGATTTGTTTGTTTCTATTCGAGTATTTTCCAGATAAAAGGATATTCCTGATAGATGCTCAGTTGCTACAGTCGTTAAGTAAGCTGCGCGTCTCTCCCGTTTGATGGATTGAGCAGCATTTTGACCCCAGGACCTGCAGCAAAATCTGCTCTTATTGCATTCACTGTGGGATGCACGTGGCTTTCTTACATGCTCTATGAATTCTACGTTAGTGTGCAGTATCCATACATAGCAGATCTATAAAATGTAAATTAATGTGCAACGCTCATTTGCCCGCAAAATAGATGTCAACTATGAATTCAAACAGCTTCCTTTTTTGATTTTGTAATCCAATGTGAAAAAAAACAATGTACCCGGCCTAACAATTAATCTTTAATTACGTGAGTTGCCAATGTCAGAATAAAATATACAAGTAGCAATGCATAAATAATTGCACTTTACAAGAGCAGCCTCTAAGGAACTCCAAGGCCTTCGACATATAGGCATGTACTGGATATACATTGTACAGAGCACACAATTCCCATAAATGAGCACTTTCATCAAAATTTCATTGCACAATAAATTATGAGCGTACTTGTTTCGTGGGGACAATGGAAGGACAAATGCTACCGCCATTCTGAAAATGTTGTATCAACAACCTCTACGTGCTCATGAGTGGGAATTTTGGACGCCAAGACGTCTCCAAAGTCCTGTTATGTTCCATCTCACCCGCTCCACATCAACACGTTGGTTAAAGTCAAAGGTCAAAGCGAGTTTCTGCTCAACCGAGTGTGGGGCCAGCGCTTACCTCCTGTTTAAAGCCCTGAGTCAGTGGTGGACATTGCACATTGCTATGACAGGGGCAAGTTTATGTTTGTCCATAGGACGACCACTCTCGACTTCCCTGATGGGATGAAGATCTGAGTTGGCCCACTGATCGGAATTTGAACTCGCGATTACGAGTTGCGCACTCAAACAACCATGCCACTCAGCCAGATTTGGTCGGATTGCTGCTGGGCAAAACAACCTCCCCCGTTTTCTCCCATCTGCTTCGTCCCCCCCGAGTTGCTCCGGTCAAGTCGTGGCCTCCAAACTCGGTGACGTCGTTCCGCCGCTGTCATCTCTTGAGCCGGCCTCTTCTGCTTCTCTTCCCTCATCCCAATATCCACTGAGTCGTTCATTGTGTCTCTCATCTCTCTTGACCAGCGTGGTGAAGTATGGTCAGATAAACGCCCCCGATAATAATAAAAAACACGGCGGGGCAGCAGAACTTCATCCCGCCCTGGACCTGAATTCGCCACAATTATTTGACAAATGCACAATAAAAACTAATTAAAGCAGCTACACTGAGTATCGTCAGCAGCCAGCCAGCCAGACAGCTCTGCTGAGAGAGAGAGAGACTAATCAGCAGCAATATGCAGCGCGAGGCGTACACACGTCCGCAACGTTACGTAACGATGCCGAGTGGACGCAAGAACACTGTACACGAATTCAAAATAGATTCCGAGAATGCTCGGAGCAATTAAATCGGCTCGCGTGCAGGTAACCACGTGGGGCTGTGGGAGATGGCGACGACTTGGGGAGGCCTTCATCCATCATTCAGCAGTGAATGCCGCGTGGCTTATTATAATCATGAAGATGCTATCGCAGAATGTGCCTTCTAGATGTGATTGTTCCTCGCCACCCCCCCCCCCCCCCCCCCCACAAATTAATACATGTCCCTGATGTTGATGATGCTCAGGATGTGATGCCAATGGAGCAACTAGACGCAAGCAATGCCGTGAAATTTGAAACATTCCAGTTTCGACAAGCGCCTGGTGTAGCGTCGAGTGCTAATGGGGCAGAATAGCCAAATCTGCTGCTGCAGCTGCAGCATGAACGCGCCAATTGGTGACGACGTAACACTCACCCGAGTTTCCGAAATAAATCAACATCAATCATCCCCTTTCCTGCCTGCTGTTTTATAGTCTCATCATGTGCCACTCAGTGTCTGTTCACATCAGATGCCGTGTGGCTGTCCCTGTAATTAGTAATCAGCAAACGCCACCGCAGCCTCTACAGACCGCAAGACTCGTTCATGATCTGCCTGCCAGCAGACGAACCCTCTAGCGATCCCACAGTGCCCTCTGATGGCCACAAGCCTGTGCGGATGCGAAGAGTTTCATGTTAACAGCACCACGTTCTATGTCGATTTAAAGCTTTCGTGACTGCAGGGATTCATCTTTTTGGTTCTTTCGGTAAAGTCACGTAGAAGGGAAATAATAAAAAATAAAACATAAAGACAGTCTTTCCGACAGACCTGTTCTTCACCTGAGGACGGCTGCTTGCGTTGTGGCCGAAACGTCGTGAGAATTTTTTTATTATGTTTTATTTTTATTATTTTATTATTTCCCTTCTACGTGACTTTACCGAAAGAACCAAGAAGAAGCACCACGTTCTGTTTCACTCCTATTGCGCGAGAGCGCTCGGATCAACCGATTGCATTGTGCTGCACGTTCCGTTCAGTTTATCTTTTAAATATCGGAGCCTGGCTGGACTAGGATTTTTTAGGAGAACAAATTTGAGATAAACATGCACACACACTTTCTACAAGAGTTGTACACGCCCGTTGCGTTCATGTACACATTACACAGGGGGAGTGCATCACGATCATTATCCACGGCCGACCCACTGCTGGATGAAGAGCCTCTCCAAATCGCTTCCATCTCTCACGATCAACAATCCACGATCAACAATTATCTCTCTCTCTGTGTGTGTCCTCGTGTTGTAGTATTTCCTCCAGCCACGAAAGCTCCAAATCTCTCATTGACATGCTAATTTCTCTATTTAAGGCCTCGACACAGAGGCGTTGTTTCTCTGTGTGCCTATGTTGTGTCTCTCTCTGTGTCTCTGTGTTCTCTCTCTGCTTATGTGTCTGTCTGTGTCTCCGTGTCTGTGTTTTGTCTCTCTCTCAAATTTAGAAATCTTTGGAAGAATGTAATCAACCAGGTGTGTTGTATTGCATTATATTTCTAAGTTGACTCGGTTTGTTTTCTCTTTCATTTGTACCTGATGACGATTGCTTGTGTTGCAATCGAAACGTCGTATGCTATTATTTAATTAACGTTTCTTTCTACGTGACTTTACCGAAAGAACCAAAGAGAGTAATCCATCTAGTAACTTCACACGAGCTGAATTCACGGCTCCGTCCCCCTCGGTCGATGTAACTCGGCACGACACACGTACGCCACACATGGAAAGGGACTTTCACACGCGTTCTCTTCTGATCACCAAACGACCATAAATCATACTCTTAGGTTTTTTCGGTAAAGTCACGTAGGTAAAAAAACAAATCACGACGTTTCGGAGGCAACACAAGTCTCCGTCTTCAGGTGAGACCGTCACAGCTACATTTACTGTATCACCTGTACCACCTGAAGACGGAGACTTGTGTTGCCTCCGAAACGTCGTGATTTATTTGATTATTATTGTTTTTTTACCTACGTGACTTTACCGAAAAAACCTAAGAGTATGAATCATGGCAGTCACGAAAGCTTCAAATCTAGAACCATAAATCACACTGTCTCGCCAAATCTTGGAATCCAAAAGCAGGGGGCTGAGCATGATTGTAGGAGATCGTCTGGGGATACAGAGTGTTGTAGGATTTGGATTGCAAGGTATCCAAGGAGATGGCAGTACTATGGATTATTGAATCTATCTGTGCAGAACTTTGTTACCCCCTTCAACGCATGAATTCTCTGAGTGCCTAAATTGTCTATCACATTTCGATTTAAAGCTTTCGTGACTGCAGGGATTCATCTTCTTGGTTCTTTAGGTAAAGTCACATAGAAGGAAAATAATGAAATAATAAATAAAAAACTAAATAATTTTCATTATGTTTTATAATTAAAATAAAACATAATCATTATTTTATTATGTTTTTGTTTTATTATTTTATTATTTCCCTTCTACGTGACTTTACCGAAAGAACCAAAAAGATGTCTATCACATGTCTAACATTATTTCAATCGACCAAATATCTCCGATGAAGGACCCTCGTGAAAGAGTCGTAAGACTTGATGAGGCGTTCCTGGATGAAGGACGTGATTTATATTATTAATATATTATTTAAAAGGGTCTTCATCCAGCATCGGATTGGCCATGGCTGATAATGACGATGACTTTGTATCCCAACATAGCGCAGGCACCATGATGACATCACCTCCACCTCGTGGCGAAAGGCAGCTGTTAGCTTTTAAATGGGAACTACGGTATATTCTGTATTACAAATGTTACCCGTGCCGGATTAAGCTAGTGTGGGGGCGACAGCATATGTTATAAAGGGGCCCTAAATAAAAAAAACACGCAAATATGAAAAACATACATTTTTAACTGGAATAGTAAATTAATTGTATTTTTTCATTTGCTATACAGCCAGATAATACGACAAATCGCTAACCTTAAACACCCAGTCGTTCATAAAAGTTGAAGGCAGTATAGTACTATAGTAATAGAGCAAGTGCAAAATCACTTAACCGGAATTGATAGCTTGAAAGCATTTAACGCGGGGGCCTTGAAAGTGCGGGGCCCGTAGCTACACGTGTAGCTACTTTTACTACGAGGATAATCCGGCACTGCATGTCATACAGAAAACTTTTTAGACTATTTATTTTCCTACCAACAGAATTTGCTCCTTTGAAACAGAGACACATCTCTCGCGACGTGTTGCTTTTCAAAGGACATTTACATGCAATCGTTGCTCTCTGCATGAATAAAGAAATTTTTTATTATGTTTTTAATTTTTTATTTTTCTTTTATTTCCCTTCTACGTGACTTTTACCGAAAGAACCAAGAAGATGAATCCCTGCAATCACGAAAGCTTTAAATCGAAAAATGAATAAGGTTGTAAATTCGAGCTGCAGTGAGCAGAGATTTCTTTTTAAATCCTTTATATTAAGTTCACTTGCTTGCTTGCTTGCGCGCTTACGACCGTGCAAATCTTTCGGTCGTTTTTTAACCCACTTCCCGTGATCAAATCGAGCTGACATTTTGCACACAGACTCGTTGTCCGTGACAATTTATTTTCGTGAAAATTTTTTTCCATAACTTTACACTTTTTAGGGTACATTTTTTTTATATTTAATTACCAATTGCTTAATGGTGGCAGGCAATCATCTGACCCATAGGTGGCAGCCATCTCAAGCCAGAGGACGAGAGGACTCTAGCCACCACGCATATAAAGGATTTATAGTGAAAAACTTTGTTTTTACGGGTTAATTTTTTCACGATCAGCAGGCTCTTTCCACAGACACTTTAGCCCCACGGGACGGGAGTTCACCAGGTTGAAACATAATTGCCACCCCTATGAATCCTTTCCAGAGGATGTTAATTTGGCTTCTTTGTCCCTTGACACTCCCAGCTGAAGACACATTGTCAGAGTGTCACGGGCAAATTAATCACCCGAAACCTCACATTATATTTCACCGCTTGCGTGTTTCTAAAATTGGGTTGGGTTTCACATTTTCACGGAATGGCAATAGAGGTAAAACAATGCTAATCGTACCCCACTTTGTGATACATTTTACTGACATTTAACCAATGACAAGTTTGTTATCCATATTTTTTAGATATCACTCTCAAAATTGTTATGATCCAAACAGAATAAACAACGCCACATTTGTCTTCTTGGTTCTTTCGGTAAAGTCACGTAGAAGGGAAGTAATAAAATAATAAAAATAAAACATAATAAAATTATTATGTTTTATAAATTTATTATGTTTTATTTTTATTATATTATTACTTCCCTTCTACGTGACTTTACCGAAAGAACCAAGAAGATGAATCCCTGCAGTCACGAAAGCTTTAAATCGAAATTTAAACGTCACATTTATTGATTTTTTTTTTGTCTTTCGCCCCAGATTTGATGCCACTTGTACTCGTGGTGTCATCTCAAGAGACAAATGATCCATTAGATCTCTCGCATAGCAATGCAACCTTTCTTGTTTAGAGGATCGTGCAACGGAAGTGGATACCACAGATCTACGTCTGGGATCTCTTCACGTGACGTTTGGTCCACGTAAAAGAAGAAAGCACTTTCCCACCCATCACACAATTCTCGAAGCTCGAATTTATACAAATTTAGTATAAAAGCAAACTTTACTGTGGTTGTGTGTGTGTGTGTGGGGAGCGGTAGTGTAGCGGTTAGCGCGCTGCGCTACGAACCTGGCGACCCGGGTTCGATTCCTGCTCACGGCCAACACCAGTAACGATTGTCTAAACCGGTCCTGGGCCTCCCCTAGGTCGACTCAGCCTGAAATGGGTACCTGGTGCGGTGTGTAAACATCGCCAATGGGCAGACAAAGGCGGTCGGGCGTGGTGCTGGCCACCCACCCCCTCGTGTACCGTTCCGGCCTTCATAGGTGCTCGCTAACAGCACTTTGCCCTACAGTCTGTTAAGGCTATACGGGGGATCTTTGTCTTTTTGTGTGCAGAGAGGTAACATGGCTGAGACCATCACCTCTCTGCACTTTAGAACCTCGTTTCGTCACAGGCGGCGACCTCAATTCCGAGCCCGCGATCTCAGTGGTGGCAGCTCAACGCTAACTTTTCATCCACCCGGTCACCATGGCAATGTTGTTCAGAGCCAAAGACAACATAACACGGCAGGTGTGTTGGTGTTGGTGGTGGTGGTGTGGTGATGTGGTGGTGGTGTGGTGGTGTGGTGGTGTGGTGGTGGTGGTGGTGTGGTGGTGGTGTGGTGGTGGTGGTGTGGTGGTGATGGTGTGGTGGTGGTGGTGGTGTGGTGGTGGTGTGGTGGTGGTGTGGTGGTGTGGTGGTGTGGTGGTGTGGTGGTGGTGGTGTGGTGGTGGTGGTGTGGTGGTGGTGTGGTGGTGGTGGTGTGGTGGTCATGGTGTGGTGGTGGTGTGGTGGTGGTGTGGTGGTGATGGTGTGGTGGTGGTGGTGGGTGGTGGTGGTGGTGGTGGGGTGGTGGTGTGATGGTGGTGGTGTGGTGGTGGTGGTGTGGTGGTGGTGGTGTGGTGGTGGTGGTGGTGGTGGTGGTGTGGTGGTGGTGGTGTGGTGGTGGTGGTGTGGTGTGGTGGTGGTGGTGTGGTGGTGGTGGTGTGGTGGTGGTTGGTGGTGTGGTGGTGGTGGTGTGGTGGTGGTGTGTGGTGGTGGTGTGGTGGTGGTGGTGGTGGTGGTGGTGGTGGTGGTGGTGGTGGTGGTGGTGGTGGTGTGGTGGTGGTGGTGTGGTGGTGGTGGTGTGGTGGTGGTGGTGGTGGTGGTGGTGTGGTGGTGGTGGTGTGGTGGTGGTGGTGTGGTGGTGGTGGTGGTGGTGGTGGTGGTGTGGTGGTGGTGGTGTGGTGGTAGTGTGGTGGTGGTGTGGTGGTGGTGGTGTGGTGGTGGTGTGGTGGTGGTGGTGTGGTGGTGGTGTGGTGGTGGTGGTGGTGGTGGTGGTGGTGTGGTGGTGGTGGTGTGGTGGTGGTGGTGGTGTGGTGGTGGTGGAGGTGTGGACACTTCGTGATGCTTAGTCGTGGGGATGGTGGGTCCTACAGAGGTGCAGCCTGTGTGACACCGACCTACAGGACCATGCATTTATATGAGGCAGTACAGCAAGTATGTTTTAGAAAAATGAATTGTCCAAACAACCGATGTAGGACCCTTACTAAATCAGTATCCTACTTGAATAATGCTTTCTTGAATATGAATTTATGCATTACCACAAGAACAGCCTGTATTTAGTCACGCAAATTAAATCAATTCATGTTTTAAAGATTAGCTTAAGCAGACGAACATTCAATTGTTAATTACCCTTACATCATAAATCGCCTCCTAGCAGTTTGGCAACGATTGCATCCCTGGCTGCTCCTCCACCCAAGCCTCCGTGGCTGCCACCAACACAATTAAAAGTCCTCCCATCACTCCACCATCACCTCAGTTTGTGCTGCCACCCATCACTCCACCATTACCTTAGTTTGTGCTGCCACCCATCACTCCACCATCACCTCAGTTTGCTCCCTCCCATCACTCCACCATCACTTCAGTTTGTGCTGCCACCCATCACTCCACCATCACCTCAGTTTGTGCTGCCTCCCATCACTCCACCATCACCTCCGTTTGTGCTCCCTCCTATCACTCCACCATCACCTCAGTTTGTGCTGCCTCCCATCACTCCACCATCACCTCAGTTTGTGCTCCCTCCCATCACTCCACCATCACCTCCGTTTGTGCTCCCTCCTATCACTCCACCATCACCTCAGTTTGTGCTGCCTCCCATCACTCCACCATCACCTCAGTTTGTGCTGCCTCCCATCACTCCACCATCACCTCAGTTTGTGCTCCCTCCCATCACTCCACCATCACCTCAGTTTGTGCTGCCACCCATCACTCCACCATCACCTCAGTTTGTGCTGCCTCCCATCACTCCACCATCACCTCAGTTTGTGCTGCCACCCATCACTCCACCACCACCTCAGTTTGTGCTCCCTCCCATCACTCCACCATCACCTCAGTTTGTGCTCCCTCCCATCACTCCACCATCACCTCAGTTTGTGCTCCCTCCCATCACTCCACCATCACCTCAGTTTGTGCTGCCTCCCATCACTCCACCATCACCTCAGTTTGTGCTGCCTCCCATCACTCCACCATCACCTCAGTTTGTGCTGCCTCCCATCACTCCACCATCAGCTCAGTTTGTGCTGCCTCCCATCACTCCACCATCACCTCAGGTTGTGCTCCCTCCCATCACTCCACCATCAGCTCAGTTTGTGCTGCCTCCCATCACTCCACCATCACCTCAGTTTGTGCTGCCTCCCATCACTCCACCATCAGCTCAGTTTGTGCTGCCTCCCATCACTCCACCATCACCTCAGTTTGTGCTGCCTCCCATCACTCCACCATCAGCTCAGTTTGTGCTGCCTCCCATCACTCCACCATCACCTCAGTTTGTGCTCCCTCCCATCACTCCACCATCACCTCAGTTTGTGCTGCCTCCCATCACTACACCATCACCTCAGTTTGTGCTGCCTCCCATCACTCCACCATCACCTCAGTTTGTGCACCCTCCCATCACTCCACCATCACCTCAGTTTGTGCTGCCACCCATCACTCCACCACCACCTCAGTTTGTGCTCCCTCCCATCACTCCACCATCACCTCAGTTTGTGCTCCCTCCCATCACTCACCATCACCTCAGTTTGTGCTGCCCCCCATCACTCCACCATCACCTCAGTTTGTGCTGCCTCCCATCACTCCACCATCACCTCAGTTTGTGCTGCCTCCCATCACTCCACCATCAGCTCAGTTTGTGCTGCCTCCCATCACTCCACCATCACCTCAGTTTGTGCTCCCTCCCATCACTCCACCATCACCTCAGTTTGTGCTGCCTCCCATCACTCCACCATCACCTCAGTTTGTGCTGCCTCCCATCACTCCACCATCACCTCAGTTTGTGCACCCTCCCATTACTCCACCATCACCTCAGTTTGTGCTGCCTCCCATCACTCCACCATCACCTCAGTTTGTGCACCCTCCCATCACTCCACCATCACCTCAGTGTGTGCTCCCTCCCATCACTCAACCACCACCTCAGTTTATGCTGCCTCCCATCACTCCACCATCACCTCAGTTTGTGCTGCCTCCCATCACTCCACCATCACCTCAGTTTGTGCTCCCTCCCATCACTCCACCATCACCTCAGTTTGTGCTGCCTCCCATCACTCCACCATCACCTCAGTTTGTGCTGCCTCCCATCACTCCACCATCAGCTCAGTTTGTGCTGCCTCCCATCACTCCACCATCACCTCAGTTTGTGCTCCCTCCCATCACTCCACCATCAGCTCAGTTTGTGCTGCCTCCCATCACTCCACCATCACCTCAGTTTGTGCTGCCTCCCATCACTCCACCATCAGCTCAGTTTGTGCTGCCTCCCATCACTCCACCATCACCTCAGTTTGTGCTGCCTCCCATCACTCCACCATCAGCTCAGTTTGTGCTGCCTCCCATCACTCCACCATCACCTCAGTTTGTGCTGCCACCCATCACTCCACCATCACCTCAGTTTGTGCTGCCTCCCATCACTCCACCATCACCTCAGTTTGTGCTGCCTCCCATCACTCCACCATCACCTCAGTTTGTGCTGCCACCCATCACTCCACCATCACCTCAGTGTGTGCTCCCTCCCATCACTCCACCATCAGCTCAGTTTGTGCTGCCTCCCATCACTCCACCATCACCTCAGTTTGTGCTGCCTCCCATCACTCCACCATCACCTCAGTTTGTGCTCCCTCCCATCACTCCACCATCAGCTCAGTTTGTGCTGCCTCCCATCACTCCACCATCACCTCAGTGTGTGCTCCCTCCCATCACTCAACCACCACCTCAGTTTGTGCTGCCTCCCATCACTCCACCATCACCTCAGTTTGTGCTGCCTCCCATCACTCCACCATCACCTCAGTGTGTGCTCCCTCCCATCACTCAACCACCACCTCAGTTTGTGCTGCCTCCCATCACTCCACCATCACCTCAGTTTGTGCTGCCTCCCATCACTCAACCACCACCTCAGTTTGTGCTGCCACCCATCACTCCACCATCACCTCAGTTTGTGCTCCCTCCCATCACTCCACCATCACCTCAGTTTGTGCTGCCTCCCATCACTCCACCATCACCTCAGTTTGTGCTGCCACCCATCACTCAACCACCACCTCAGTTTGTGCTGCCTCCCATCACTCCACCATCACCTCAGTGTGTGCTGCCTCCCATCACTCCACCATCACCTCAGTTTGTGCTGCCTCCCATCACTCCACCATCACCTCAGTTTGTGCTCCCTCCCATCACTCCACCATCACCTCAGTTTGTGCTGCCACCCATCACTCCACCATCACCTCAGTTTGTGCTGTCTCCCATCACTCCACCACCACCTCAGTTTGTGTACCCTCCCATCACTCCACCATCACCTCAGTTTGTGCTCCCTCCCATCACTCCACCACCACCTCAGTTTGTGCTGCCACCCATCACTCCACCATCACCTCAGTTTGTGCTCCCTCCCATCTGCGGCCATGGAAAGGTGACACAGCAGTGGCCAAGTCTGGCCTGAGTCAAGCATCAAGCCCAGGGGTCGGAAACCTGCAGCTACGGAGAAGCATGCAGCTCTTTAAGTGACTCCTTCGTGACAATTATTTTTTTTTATTAGCATTAAGGTCACCACCGTCTTCGTATTCACCACGTGCGTTGCGGCTCTTGAAAATTTTAGTTGTTTTTACCATATTCAAAAAAATGTCTCTTCTTGTTATTTTTTTTGCCGACCCCAGTACAGTGACTACTGCTTACAAACGCTGCAAATAAGAAGTGCGCATCTTGACTTGAGAACAGAATCAATGGGACGGGCTCCAGCTTCCGCGGCTCAATTTCTTTGTGGAATTTAATTTCTCGTGGAACGTCACCGAATTAAAAAAAAAACATTTTTTTCGCAGAATTTTAATTCTTGTACAATTTAATTGGACTCCACAGAGATGGCTGCAACAACAAAAAAACCTCCCTCAGGCCACCCAAGTGAGAGATGTGAATTCCCAGGAAGGCGAGGGCTTCCAACAAAATAACGGCTGGCCGGGCCTGGTGCCAAATCCAGCACGTGGGGATCCACGTGAGCAATACGTGCCCCAAAGGGAACTCTTGACAAGAATGAACATCTCTCTCTTTCGTTTCCTGCCACTCAAACATCACAACCTGACGGCCAGAGTTTAAACACATTCCTTGCGGAGGGAGCTGGTAGGAACGTTGGGTTGATCGGTCAATGGCCAGGGTCAACGGCGGCGTGGTGTATTCCGCAAATATGGCCGACTGTGCGGGCGGGCACAAGCCGGCGTGAGAACTTTCGTGACTGCAAACGTCGTAATATGCTATTATTTAATGTATTATTTTATCTTTAGACGTGTCTTAATCGAAAGAACCAAATAATAATTCCTGCAGTCACGAAAGTTCTAAAATTAAGATTGAACCACTTCTACGGGGAAGTTTTAAGCTTATCTTTTTTCTCTCTCTCTGGCTACTTGTTCTCTCTGCCTGTGTCCTCTCTTTGGAATGTTCACACTTAAATTCTAACTTAGCAATCTTTGAAATACGTAATCAACCAGGCTATGCGTTAATTGTGTGTTGACCGACCCTCTGTGTTGTATTACATTACATTTCGATATTTTACTAGGTTATTTAATTTTAGTGTGTCCTCCTGATTTTCAGGCTTGCTTGCCGTGCCATCGCACTTGCAGCATCACGTTTGTTGTCCACTCATTGATATGCTATTTTTTTCTCTAACCCCCTCCCTCTCTCTGCCTCTGCCCCCCTCTGTCTATTTAGGGCCACACCACAGAGACGATCACCCCTCTATGTTACCTGTGTTGCTCTCTCTATGTATCTTGGTGATATCTGTCTACTAATATGTCTGTCTATAGTTTTCTGGTTAGATTTTATGTCGCTATTTCATTATACCTGATGATGATTGCTTATGTTGCAATCGAAACGTCGTAATATTCTATTATTTAATTTATTATTTTATCTTTAGACGTGACTTAACCGAAAGAACCAAATAATAATTCCTGCAGTCACGAAAGTTCTAAAATTAACAGTGGATTCCTACCAGTAAAAGAGCGCAGAGACATTCAAACATGATACCAAATCCCAAACACCGTTTCATTTCAAATAAATTGGTTCTCCCCCGAGACACAGCGTGAAGCAAATATAATATATGCAATCAGCACATAATGCCCTGCGACTACCATCTGTGCGGTGTTGTATGTATGTTGAACCTCTTTCGCACCGTACGTAGCCAACCGTGCTAATCGGAGGTGCGGGGGGAAGGACAACACACTAAACACAGAACGCAGTTATAAATAAATCAGTTCGAAATCTAGATGATTTCAAAGTGCACAACTCCAGTGGCTTCCTATTATCGGAAGAACGTTCCAGACGGCCACAAATGCGCATCTGAAAGCGCCGCGATGCGGTGACCATCGTCTTTGTTCGGTGGTCAGCCAAAAGCCTCTGCGAGGAGGACCGGAGTTCGCGTGATGGTTTATGCTCCTTGACGAGATGAAGGAAATCATTTGCGGTTCATTTGTGGCAATAACTTCGTGTGTAATGAGCGCGACGTTACAATGAATTCGTTCGGCAACCGGAAACCAACTCAGAAGCTCGGCGAGCACTGGACGGACACGGTCGGATCTTGAAGTACCCGTCACGACACGTGCCAGAGAATTTTGTACACTCTGCAGATTCGTAATATCTTTTTTTCCAGACGTCCCGTAGAGTAGTGAGTTGCATTGAGCGGGCAAAGTGCTTTCTTAGGGGAAATAGATAAAACACACAGCAATAATGTGGGGGCGGGTTAAAATGGTAAATGCCAGTGATTTTTATTTTAATATCGCAAACATTTGTTCTGCTGTTTAATGCCAAAGTTTATCGCAACCTGCAGCTGCCCACGTTCTTTATTTCAAAATAAATAAAACCCATGGAACCGTTTGATTATACAGTCATGTCCTGAGCAAAAAAAATGTGTGCTTATCATGGGTTCGCTACAGTTCTCCGACAGGTAAAACAGATTTGTATCCTAGTTTAACTGCACATTTTACAGCATGTGTTCCTAGTACATCCAGAAAGAAGATTATATTTACGAGGTGCATAATGATGCATATTGATTGAATTAAAACAAATCTCTTATTAAACTCAATGATTCATGCACTGAATTGTTCATGGATACATTTACTATGCACAATATGTGCTGACTATACACTGATCCATTTAGGCTACTGTGCTCGACAACAACAATAAAAAGCGATACAAATTAGACCGTAAAAATATAGACAAAAAAAACATTATTGATCGTTTAATCTAGGAAGTTCAACCGACTGATTTTTTTTGGGTAGCGGTTGGGTTTACCGTAAAACCGAATGAAGCGGTTACGATTGGTGTATGATTAGGTCTGTGGAGAAGGTCAGAGTTACAACAAAGTGGTACACATGTTTTGAACCCAAACGGATTTGAAATCTCAACCTTGTGATTATGAGCCGCCCGCACGACTGGCTCAGAGATTACGTGCACTTTCAGTGTTAACACCACGGCTAATAAGCACAAAAACCCTTTGAATCGGTTAAAACTGTGAACTAAATCCTTATTTTTCTTGGGGAGGGGTGGGGGGTATTGGAGGGGGTTGATTCGGAACGGAAGTTTCGCTTTTTCGTTTAATTTCAGGAAAATGTGCGGTTAACGTGAGTTCACAGTTCGGTTCAACTCTGGTCTTAAATCAAATCGTGGCATTTCACCACAACTGATGTGGGTGGGGGAGGTGGTAAATCATTGCATGCCCATTATCGACGACTTTCAAGATTCCTTGACTTTTTAGGCGAAGGCGTGCAATTCACTTGGCTAGCAGAAAGTGGTCAAGCTCGAGACTTTTTTGTCAAAAGATACTTTATTGCAAGCATAGAATGAGAAAAAAAATGTTTAAATATTTCTCCAGGTGCTCCGGTTAAAAAACAAAACTGTAAGCATGTTTGCATTGCTTGGTACTCATCATTTGGGGATGCGCACGCACAACACAGAGTGTCATTTTTATCTTTCGGGCCGCGACTCCCACCACACCGAAAACACGTGGCAACAGATACGGTGCTTGTTCTACTTTGAAGTTATCTTACAGATTTAAGTAAATAAAATGTAAAAAAAATTAAACAGACCCATTAACGTTCATTAATGCTCACTTTTCTTTCCATAATAATCAAACATTTTAACATATTTGGAACTGACCAAGCATGCAATATTAATTTATAGTGCATATATTTAAAAAAGAAATGAAAACAAACATTTATCCGACATTTCAAAGAATGATTTTTACGTAATACCGCTGGGTTTCATTTTAAACCCTGCAAGGAGCGATCTTAACGAACATCAGACTGCACTCATCCAGCAAAAATGGCCCATGTGACCTGCTGAATGTCACCATTAGAATTCACATTCTCACTCGCGTAACATTTAACAACACCACACATTTTCCTGCAGGATCCAAGCGTAAAAAGAGCCATACATGATACATCCATTATCAGATATCTTTGTTGAACGGGTTATGCTAATAATAGTTAAATGTAAAACTGTCGGTGATATGAAAGCCAGATCGTCATTATAACCAGTTTTAAAACAATTATATTTATATCACGCTCAGAGTGATACATCATGTCAGCGTAGATTTTTTTTCCGTTAAGGGAGCTGAAGGGATTAAAGATGATGTGACATGAATCTTTTTCAAAATAAATGTAATTCCAATATCCTTAGTAATGGAGCCAACATTCGAATTTAAAAAGTTAAGTAAATTAAATAAGAATACAAACCATGTGATTAAATAAACATCTCTAAAAAGCACATTTTCAAACGAGCACACATGCAATCGAGTGCAAGCCAGCAATGTGACCCACGCTGTTCTACACAAGTTGATATCACTTGAAAAAATAACAAACTCGTCCGTGTTTTGGGTTAATGAGATTTTATATGGCTTTCACATGGCCGAGGCAACTCTGAAAGAACGACTCTCTCGTACATTCGTACTTTTTCCCCCCCATCAACACAATTTAAATTATCTTTTAATTGTCCAACACCATTAGCAGAAGAGAAAAAAAATGCTCTTTTTATTTTATAGATTCCTATGCCTATAAACATTCCTGACGGCATTTGCGAACGGCAACAGTGCATCACAATCGTGGCCACTAAGCAGAACTTGCAATTAAAAAGTATGAAAAAAACCCGTTAAGGTGATGATTGTACATGCGAGCTGCATTTGATTCGATATGTGTTTGGCAAAGGAGGGCGGAAAGACTAGCACTTTGCCTCCTTATTACATCACACCTCTCACGATATCCCCCACCTCCTAGGGAGAGATCGACAAACCCCGTGGAGCAGGTCACTATTTTCTTGGCGCAAAAAAATATGTCAATGAACTGCCACGCGGAAATGTAATGCTTCTTGTTAACCAGAGCGCAAACAATAAAGGAAACGAATTGCATGAGACTCGGAGAAAATATTGCTAGTGCAAACCAAACAGAGAGTTAAAAATGTTTGGAAAATATTTTTCGTATCATGCAATGTGATTTGAAAGATTCAGTTTAATTACTGGTGCACGACCCCTCGCCCAACGCTGCGTATACCATACGGCATTTTGTAGTCATGTAAATAAGAGCCTACGTTACCACTGAAGCAAAACAAAGAAAAAGTCAAGCCCGGAATGGGATACAAAAACAATAGGGCGGGGGGGGGGGGGAGAGACTGAAACTGTGCTAACACACAAAAAGTTAAATCGTTAAAACTCGGTCAAACGAACCTTTTGACTTATTAAACCCATCTTCTTGGTTCTTTCGGTAAAGTCATGTAGAAGGAAAATAATAAAATAAATAAAATAAAACATAATAAAATAATTCTGATGATTCTTCACCTGAGGATGGCTGCTTGCGTTGTGGCCGAAACGTCGTGAGAATTATTTTATTGTGTTATTTTTTTAATTTTTTTTATTTTCCTTCTACGTGACTTTACCGAAAGAACCAAGAAGATGAATCCCTGCAGTCACGAAAGCTTTAAATCTAAATTTATTAAACCCAAGCAAAAACTGGACAACAACAAAATAACACTGCGTGGCGACAAGCGGAGGGGAACGGCGGAGGGGAACGGCAGAGGGGAGCCCTATTTAAAACCGTAATTCGCAAAGGGCCACAGACAGTCCCAGCGTCGCATCTCGCCGCAGGGATTTCTCCCGCAGCTGACGAGAGGGGGGGGGGGGGCAGGCGGTGGTGGGAGGCAAGACGAAGCTCCGTCAGAAGCCTTCTTCACCTCTCCTCTCTACTGCTTGTTCGGTTTTAAGACAATCGCCCAAATTTGCGACCGGACTAAACGGTCGCTCACCCAAAGACACCCGCCACTTGCTCACGGAGCAGCCGATGGAGCGTCTGAGGTTGAGAGCACAACTGCTAAAAGAAAAGGAAGATCTTCTTGGTTCTTTCGGTAAAGTCACGTAGAAGGGAAATTATAAAATTATAAAAATAAAACATAATAAAATAATTCTCACGACGTTTCGGCCACAACGCAAGCAGCCGTCCTCAGGTGAAGAACAGGTCTGTCGGGGAGACAGCGTCTCATTCAGACGTCTCATTCAGAATTATTTTATTATGTTTTATTTTATTATTTAATATTTCCCTTCTACGTGACTTTACCGAAAGAACCAATAAGATGAATCCCTACAGTCACGAAAGCTTTACATCGAAAAGATCTTGTGAACAGGACCGGCGGGGTTGGGCTACGCTGCAAGAGCAACAGATGTGAAAATAGCCAAACAATTTAAAATGTAAAAGCCTTAATGGGTACGAGGGGCAGTGATATGATTTTCATTGGACACTGGTGGCATTCGTAGACTCGCTCGCACTCCTACTCCGTTTTATTTCAATGTAGCCGCGTGCCCAGCAGCGAATCAAGTCCGCTACATCATGTCTAGATTTGCAGGATGCTTAATTCCGATGCCTATACCCAGGCAATGCAAACGTCGATTATCTCATTCTCAAATGGTTTCGGCTTTATAGTACTCTATCACAACCACTGTTATCCTCAAGTGGTTTTAAACGCTTTACCGTGTCACGTGGGATGTATTTTGTTTCTAATAGCAAATTAAAACAAATTTCCAAAGATCATATTGTACAGTGATAACTATTTACGTGCATCCTTCAATGTTTCTTGAAATGTACTATTTTGTATTGGACCTGTATATCTGTTAACGGATCTAGCTTTAGGGATTGTATAATTTTCCACTTTAGGATTTATTTTAATACTGCATTTGATTCCCCGTAAAACTTGTTTGAAAGGATATTTCCTGAACGCTGTGGCTATAAGATGCAGGCTACACAAATGCATTCCGTACAACAGTTTAAGCAAAATTAACAACAATGAATGCACAAGCCACATCCCATACCTATAGATGAACAATACAAAATAATACAAATATCATGACCAACATATTTCAGTTTCACAATCTACTAATTGTGCTTTTGATTTCCAGCAGTGAGACCCATAAAGAAGCGTACGCGAGTAAGATTTGCAATAAGTGGTGGCGTTAAATTTCCATCTCACGTGCCCATGCTTGCTGCCGCTGCAAGGGTTAAAACAACACACACACGAGGCCAAAATCAGAACATCAGCAAAGCGTCCGCCTACGAGACTTACTTAAAAACGAGCACGAAAAAGCTTTGATCATAGGTCAAACATGGCGATGATCTATCGTATAAACTAAAGAGCGTACAAATCAATAATAATAAACACACACATATATATAAAAAACAAAACGTAATAGTGCAAAACAGACAATGGCAGTTTCTGTAACAGCTGAGATACGCGAATGCGGAAGGGTAATACGAAGGACAACCATCACAACGTTGGATTCACGTTGGGGGTATTCAAAAAAAGGGGTATTCAAAAAAGGTGAAACGTGATGATGAACATACAACTCGAGGTCCCATTGCCAAACAACAACAACAAAAATATTGGAGGCAAAGACCCGTCCACAGTTCGCATCTGATAAGAAACGAGGCCTCCCTCCTCGTGGTTATGAACGATTGGTTTCCATTCCTCGGGGGCATCTTTCGCTAAATATAAAATAAACTAATTAGGACTTACGTTACGTATCGAATAAAGCGACAGCTGAACTTTGCTTTGAAGTGACACGTAAAATAATATTTTTTTTAAACTAAGTGATTGGATGTGTATGCTGTTTAATTTGCTGCATGATATCTATATAGAACTACACAGCTGTAGTAATTGTGTGGTTTACATAATTCAGAATAATTAATTGATCAAAGGCTGCTAATTTTAACCCGCAAAAAAGGAATTACAATTTAGGCTCAACGTTGAAGAACATTTGCTTGTTTTTTGACAACGAAGCTAATTTCGCATTTTTTCTTTGTTTATGTCAGAGAGTACACCACCCACTGGAACGAGATGATTAGTTAGACTTCAAATGACCTCTCTTTGCACTGTAGGCTCGTTATTAAACTTGTTATCTGCTGTGCATTAGTCAATAGTGGGGGAGCGGGGGGGGCAAATACAAACTTCACCATAAATGGAGCCAATGGGGTTTCCGGGGAAACCAAACAGAGATAATGTAAAACTCACCCAACTGCGTTAGATCATCAACAAATGCAGCGCCACAATTTAGCAGACGCAAAAAAAATACCTAATTCCTGTAACCCCCCCCCCCCCACGTGCATGGAGAAAGAAGAGTCAATTAAGTTTCAATAAATTGGATGAGTTGTATTTTGGGCTGTGAAGAATTAAGTGGAAATGTTCAATAATCACTGATTTTAAAAGATAAATTATTTTCACTTCGTTTTAAAAAAAAAAGTTTGTGAAGTCATAAAAAAGGGAATAATTTACATCCACTACGTTTACAAACCGATGCTATCTCGTTCTAATAAAAATATTACAAACCGATTGATGATAGCATAGATCCCACCCCACAATATATACCCCTCACCACCACCCGAGCATACGGGGATAGACTAACTTAACGTGTGATATTCGGTAATATTTTTAGAAGAAAATAAATACACATTGATCCCAAACGTTTACTCGCGCTTAAAGCACAATTGGGCCCTACAAAAATAGGGGAAACGGTTTTCTCCTCAGGGACAAAAGCCTGGAACGAGATGATTAGTTAAGATTCACACCCGCTCTGAAAAGGCCGAGAGTTTGAAATAAAGAACAACGTTCATATAACCACAAAATAATAATCAGACATTCCCGTGTGAAGCGTATGTTTACCCGTCGTGTTCGCTTTTAAAAGGTCCAGGTATGATACATTTTTAAATATTTGATTGGTCGTACCTGCAATAACTCAATTGAGGAAACATCACAATAATCCTACTTTCTCTTATGCTTGTTTGTGTAAGGCCCCACTGTCAGTAAAGATTAATGTCTTGGCCAAACTGCAGCAAGGCAAAACTGGGAATACAGATCGTCGCTAAACACCTAATTATTTTATTTATACATCGCTCTAAAATTCATTTGTTGCGTCATTAATTTCCAAAAACGGGTGAAAACTGCCCACGTGAATGTGATGTCAAGATTAAACTCATTCCCCCCTATCCCGAGCACTGCCGAAAAACAAGAATTGTAAACAGACTGCGATTATCCACAGCGAAATGCCGCTCAGTCCGAAGCGTGATACAGAGACGATTTATAACGCCGCGTCACGGAATAAACTGAATTATTCGTATCAACTTTTAAAGAAAAAAAAACAGATCGCTGCAACGCATCTGTACATCTGCGCCGAGGTCGGTTGCCGAGGTTATTTACGTCGCAGCGCATGGGGATGCTAGGGACCGAGATTCCCGAAGGCTTCCAGTTATTGATCACGAGCAGTCTAAAGAGAGAGGGGGGGTAAAATTACATCCGACATCACAGCCACGGCTTGCCCTTTGTTGCTCATCCACAGGGTCACTCTACTCATCTCGGAAATATCTCCAGGAGAAAAAAAAAACTTTCCATGCACGCTAAGTCCTCGTTTCTTTCATCATGTTACATGCCTTTCTCTCTCTATATATATATATATATCTTTTTTGGCGCTTTATCAGTTAACAATGCACTCGTATGGATTCTAGGCACCTTTCTCCCCCACCCGCCACCCCCTCAAGAAATAAAAGCCAATGCATCTATCAGATGACTCCCCCTCGTGCACAAGTTTATTCCTGTCCCTGTGTGATGAACGCAGCGGGCAAAACGTCAAGCAGCTGCCCCACGGAAGGCTTCTCAACACGATGACGGCTGGTGGGACAAGCCCAGGTGCCCGCCGCCAGCTGCTTAAACGCTGTTTCTCTATATTCGCGAAATTACATTTTGACTGTTAGAAGAGGAATATAAAGGAAGCAATAGAGGGCATCTTGTTTAAAAAGTTAAAAGAATCCAACGCAGTTTCGTTAGCTTTTTTTGCTCTCCTTTCAAACTCCATAAAACACTTTTTTGTAAGTTTTTCCGTTTATATTCAGGCAGTGATATTTATCGGGGTTCTTGGTTTCGTTTAGCGGAGCTTGAGTTCGTCTGCGCTGTTCATGCCTCCAGAGTTGGGACTCGTGTCCGGGTGTCTCCTCCCCTGGGTCAAAAAAATAAAATAAAAACACCACACATGCGGACACGCACACACACGTACAATCTCAAAACGCACACTGATGGAGACGTACACAGTCGCACGGAAACACGCGGAACACAAACACACGCACGCGAACATACAATCACACACACACAACAAGCGCGTGCACACAGAGATCTGCTACGTAGCACACGTTGACACAGGCACACACGCAGGTGCAATTGTGCGCAAGCCAAATCAGGCACGGTAACATATACCCACAAGCACACAATCATAGGAACACGCGATTATGCCCATTGTAGTTGTACTAGAGACATTTATTGAGCATTGAATACTAACAGAAACAACGTGCACCATTTTGTCAGAAACAGAAGATGACAATTTTATTTTACAATCGGATTTCAGTAATTCGTGATGAACGGTGCATTCCATCTTGTACGGTTCTGCGTGTAACGCACGTGTAATCACGTACACACTAACTCACACGCGCGCGCGTCCATATGCGCCCGAGTCCATTGGGCAAACTGACCTCTCGCGGACCCCAGTGCAACGAGGGGCTCAAGATTCCTAGCCACGCACACCCAATGGGCAATCCGAATCCATCTACCACTTCCCCACCACATCGAATCAGCCTCGGACGTTACACTCAGAAGCACTCCGTCGACGCTCGCACCCTCGACAAGTCCGTAACGGGCGCTAACTGCACTTGCCATCAGCAGTTGAACCCCACTGACAACGAGGGGGGGGGTGTGGGGGGGATGCAGCACTGAGAGAGGGCCGAGAGGCCACGCCTGGCGGCGCCGACGCCGCCGTGTGTCGCCGACGCCGCCGTGTGTCGCCGAGAGCTCTATCTGACCTCCAGATCCTCGCGGTGCACCCGCTCCCGGTCCTCAAAGTCGCGCGCTCGCCTGCGAGCCTCCTCAAACGCCTGCTGGGCCAACAGGTCCTCCTGCTGCATGCATGCGGACACACGCAGAGACAGAGATCCCCACCCCACCCATCACGCGGAGCCTTTAACAGACTGTTGGGGCAAGTGCTGTTATAGCGAGCAGCACCTATGAAGGCCGGCACGGCGCATGATGGGGTGGGTGGCCAGCACCACGGATGGCCACCTTTTTCTCCCCAATGCTGATGTTTACACATCGCACCGTGTACTCATTTAACACTGATGCGACCTAGGGGAGACCCAGGACCAGGTTCAAATAATCGTCGCCGATGTTGGCTTTGAGTGAGAATCCAACTCGGGTCTCTGCCGGGGGGTTTGAAGCGCAGCGTGCTAACCACTGCGCCACCGCTCCCCAAGCACAGACACATGCACATGTGTACACATGTACACATGTGCATGTACAAATGGACAAAGAAGTACAAAGACAGAGATCCCCCCCTGCCCAACCCCTGCCGCCCTTATAGCCTCCGTAGAAAGTTGGGGACAAAAAATAAATGTTGTTAGCGGGCCCCTATTAGGGCTGGTATGGCACACGAGGGAGTATTGTGGTGAGCAGTGCCCAGCCTCCTGCGTCTCCCCAGTGCTGATGTTTACGTAATGCACCAGGTACTCAATTCAAGCCAAGCCAACGTAGTAGAGGCCGAGGTATAGTGTCACTGCTCCGCTTTGCAAATGCCAAGAATGGAAACCAGGTTGCTGGGCGCAAAGCACCGTGTGCTTAGCACCGTGTGCTAAGCACCCTGCAAAAGCTCTCCGCCAAAGAGCAGCCAAACGCAGAATGGCATTGATAATGCAGGGTGCTTCAAAAACATGTTAACACTTCTGAGAATTTGCAACAATACCACGTGACATGTGCCTCCGGACTCTGGAGACCACCTGGAGAAGATTCCAGCCACGCGTTGACAATGATGGCGAACAAGCGAGAGACTCTGACTTTTTGAAGCGATTAACATACATTTGTTATCATGTTACAATGTATTAACCGTTATTTTTCATTAAAAACGATAGTCCCATATAAATGTAAAAAAGAATTTGGACCACCCTCTGTATAATGCATTACAATGCGTACACCCACCCCGGAGTTCGTAAATGCTGACACTGCGTTAGCGAACACAAACATGCTTCTCGATGCAACGTCCAGACAACCACCGACACGGCGGGAACAATAGTTATATTTTTTAAAACTATTATCGTTAAAAACGTCGCTTTAATGGTTGGCAGCAAAGGTCACATCCCATGCAGGCGGCGTCGGCGCACACAAAACATGAAACGGACAACCCAAAAAATGCGCAAGGGATGCGAACATTCCGCGGGGCATTTTTTGTCACTGTTCGGCTAACTTGGATCTAAATGGCGGGGGGGTGTGGAAATGGGGTTACGTTCGCAGCCACCGGCGCGTGGGACAGAGCACAACAACGTTCAAGTCTCGCACGAACCCAACACCCCCCCACCCGTCTGCTGCACGGCACACAAAGCCCACGCAATGGGCGGATTGTTACCGCAGAGGGCGCTCTGACCACATCACACTGCTCATAAAGACACGAGAAGCAGTATTACAGAATTTTAACACGTGGTAGGCTTTCGTGACCAAAATCATCCATAGTACAGGTTTTTTTTGGGTTAGATCGCGTAAATATATAAACGTGTCGTTAAACCCGTCACCACCCGACACGGACAATTAGTAAGGGTTGTCACGTAAACAGAACGTGCCAATTCGTCACCGGTGTTGGAGAGCCAAGCCACAACATTTACAATCTGAGTACGACGTTTCGCCAGTAATTACAACTAGCTTCATCAGGCGACAGCCAGATTTGTGGAGAGGTCCACCTGTTTCGTTCCTTAAATAGAGGCGTGGATGTGATGACAACACTTGTGCACTCTTCTTTCGCCGGAGGGATAGAAGCCTCAGCAAGTCTCGTGAACTTTCTTTCAGGAGTGTCCCGCCAAGCCTTCGCAAGTTGCGGCCGAAGGTTGCTACGTATAATCCCAACCCGAGGTGCCATTCGTGTACGTATGGCTACGTGTGTACAAATGACATCTGTAAGCTTTGGCAATAAGATGTGGGGGGTGGGAAAAAGGGGTAAGAGTGTGTTACATGCTAAATCCCCTTCCAAGGTAAAGTATTGGGGAATACCATTTTGGCAAGGCTGGGAATGGCGCCCTGAAGGATTGGTAAGGGGTCAATTTTACAGCAATGAAAATTGCAGCGAGAAACATGAGGCTTTATTATCACACGATTTAACAGAATGGTTTGTTTGGGCTTTGATAGCTCCTAAACGTTCTCACGCAGCTGCCTGGTGCGACGCGCATAGAAGCGCCCATTTTATTACCGCGTTAAGTGTGAACAGATTGTTCTTGAAATGCCTCTCCCGCGGAATTGCGGAGTCGCTCCCACAAACGCGCGGCGCAGCAAATGCCAGTGTGCACGCACTCTGACGAGAATGCAAATGTTCCCATATCTGGTTGCGATGTTGGCATGAGTGCTGTGGGCAAGTGCGGTCATTACTGATGGTGGCAGGGTACACACAAGCATGGCCAGCACCATGGCCGGTTGGCTATGTATGGTGCGAAGGAAGTTGGACGTAATTTAACTCGTCGGCTTTCGCGACCAATATCATCCACAATACAGATTTTTTTTTTTTTTGGGTTAGATTCCGTAAATATAAATGTGTTGTGAAACCCGCCACCACCCGACACAGCCAATTAGTACGGTTTGTCACGTAAACAGAACATGCCAAATCTGAGTACTCAGATTGTAAATGTTGTGGATTTGCTCTCCAACACACTGGTGTGCTGTACTAGTTACAAATTGGCATGTTTTGTTTACGTGAGAAATCTTAATAACTGGCTGTGTCGGGTGGTGGTGGGTTTCACAACACATTTATATTTACGGAATCTAACCCAAAAAAAACCTGTATTATGGAAGTGTAGCATACACACACACACACAACACTCGGCAGCCACCTTTATCAGGAATTTAACCCGGGTCATCATAATTGTAACGCAGCGCGCGAAGCACTCTCCCACCACTCGCTGCAATGCACAGTGCGCGCACAAAACACAGACGTACACACAGAATGCAGGGCAAGACTTGTATAGTAACGGACACCAGCACGAACACACACGCAGATATGCAGCCGCACCCACCCATGGGTGCGTGCCCACGTGCACTTGCTCACCCTCACTCACGCAGCCGGTCTGCCTCCCAACAGCGACTTGTCTCAATGAACTCTCAGCTGGTTACGCAGTCCACGCGTTATTTTGACCGTCATCCGTGTTCGGCGGAGAAGTTTGTACCTCGGAGTCAGGCTAAGGGATGGTTTGGAGGAATAGCGTTCCGCGATGAAGATTGGTCCATGTACACTGCCCACTGACTCACTGGTGCTGCCCCGACTGCCACGGCTGCCCCCGAAGCTCGTCATCAGCATCGTCGTCGCTGTTGACGACGGGCCCTGGTTGCTTCATCTTGGGCTGTGCTGCAGCGTCGCTCCCTCTCCTCGGTCCCCGCGTTACCCTGCCCTGTCTCCACCCCCCCCACCATCCCCATTGCCCCCTTCTCTAGCGAATGTGATTTTTTTTTGCTTAATTTTTGTAAAAGCATCTTGAGATGCGAGGTGCGTTGACAAACTGTGGAATTTGAAACCGGTGTTACTGTCGTATTCAGACGAGGACACGGCAGAATATAAGACTTAAAAGAGTGGGGACTGACTCACAACACACAGCGAAATCACACACGTGCCACGTGTCATATCCACATGCTTTTCAGATTTTTATTTTTTGAGGTTCCACATGAATAAACGTCTATTTTTTTTCTCGTAATTTTTGCTCCTCTCTACTGCGAATATTTAAGAAATGCATGACGAGTAAACCGACAATTGTATGGTTAATAAAAAGTATGTAAATCATAATTACAGCCGTGTATCGTAATAATTCCATTTTAGTAAAAAAAAAAGCAAAGAAAATGGGACGGCTCAAAAGTGCACGAATGGTGCATCGGGAGATGCATACTTGGAATTTACGCTCAAAGCGACAGAAATAGGAACACATGGATCACAGAACAAATGCAAATCAAAGATTTCATATCGACTGTTCATGAGAGTAAGCGGGCCTGGGCAGGATACATCACGAGAAGGGATAATAGCCAATGGACAGCAACGTGGTATGACCCACAAAGGAAAGTTTGCACCCAAGAAGAGGACTCTCGCAGAGGAGTGAGATGGATTTCTGACGGCATGGGGTGGACTTTAGCCAGCAGTAGACAGTGGTTGATGATAACAATACAGGTTATTGTAGAAAAGGCCATAAAAAAATCACATTTCTCAGAACAATAACAACCCTCACCCACTTTTAAGAGTATTCATACACACACAGGGCGACTTCTAAACAGCCAATGGTACGATTGTGACCATAGGATTGGTCCTCCCATCATGCCTTGCATGTCACGTGACATCGCCCATACTTGCGCGTGTGTATCGCGCGCAGCCTCGCTTTTAGGCCACCAACTGAAACAAGAGTCAAAATTGTCATTATTATTTTTAGACAGCAGCAGGACAATATAACAACTGTATGCCGGTTTCATCTCAGGAATCATCAGCAAAGCCTCTCGCCTTCATGTCTGCAGTAGCCCGCGATGAAAAATAATAATAAATCAAGGCCGCCTCTTAGACTCGAGCACGGCAATAGACGGCGCAGCCATTCCTCCCAGAATGCTTCATGACGGACGCTGGGAAAAATGTCGCCGCCACCAATCAAATTCCTCCAACACCTGCCCGTCATCGACCACCTGTTGCCTGTTTGAATCTAAACCGAGCAAATTCCAGCGCGCTTGTTTACTTTTAGTCATGATAAGGTTTTGGCAGCTTGAGCGAGCGTGGAGAACGGCGGCACACACGGTCGTCGATCCGCGGGTCCAAGGTTTGCCGGTCGCCAGGACCTCCCCCTCTTCCCCCAATATCTCGGACGACAACTTCACGCCGTGGCTACTGCGGCAGGGGTTGTCTCATCTTCCGAAAGGGACGTTATTCGCCGGTTGTTTACTGCGCTTTCGAAAATTAACCACGGCCGTGTAGGTTTCCATGGTTGTACTGAGGATAGCTCTCTGATACTGGTAGGAACGAAGTGGACCAGACCACCAATAGATTAATGTGTCCGTCCGTCCGTCCGTCCGTCCGTCCGTCCGTGGGAGGGGTGGTGTTGAGGGTGGTGTTGGAAATGAAAGACTACGAGTCTCTAAATCTCACAGCGTTTCTTGTCAAAACAAACACTTTTAATTAACGTTACACTAGAATACAGTAATTTTTTCTTTAACTCCTCTATACCTGGTCGATATCTCTGTACCGGTACTAAGTATTATTCCTACCAGCCCACCCCGCAGGGTCCTGTTGTGTTTTGTACTGCGTGTCGTATGGCATGATGCCTGACGATTTCGCTCATCGTGCTTGGAAGCTTCTTCAGGAACGGGAAGTTCTTCAGTTCAGAAACTTCTTAAGACAGTTCCCGAAGAAGCTTCCAGCACCTGGAGCGAAACGTTGGGACATCATGCCAAGCAACACAGAGTACAACCGGAAAACACATCAGACTGTCCGAAAGTGAATAACTCATCAACAAGCCAAACATCCAAACTGAGGAACCGTCGGGAAATAAGTCCCAAGATTCAGTGAGGATTTTCCGAATAAATAACTCGATAACAATAATAGAGAAAACTAACGTTTTCCTCAACTAGGGATCCTCTTTGTGAATGAAGCATCTGTGAGCAGCTTAGCAGGGCCATTCCGCTTGGCCATGGTAAAGTAAAACAACCCACGGACATTCGTAAACAAGCGGTTAGAGGCCTAATGAAGTTAGGCTGTGCAAACATAATCAAACACTGCACTCCTTACTAAAAATAGACACATCACTAGGAGACTCCACAAACTCACCCAACATGAACAAATTCAATGATACGACCCGTGTCTCTTTGTAAACAGCAGTATTCAATGGTAAAGATTTTCAACTTGGGCAAAAAATGGAAAACCGAACACACAGCTAACTTCCTGTAAAGCTAAAGGAAAGCCACTAATTATTTTGGCCCAGGAAAGAAAAAAATTGCACGTTATACATAACACTGTATGCTGTGTGCTTTGAAACAAGCGTAATTCAAGTTTCACATCATAATAAATTATGCATTACTTGGAAAGGAATACTCAAACTTTTCCCTCCTCCTATAAACATGGCTTTGGCCCTAAATATTTAACAAACAAGCGCAAATCACTTAAAAGGACCTCATGGCCATGACGGTTTTAACTGCAGAATAAAGCCAAACCTGTAAATCCAGGACCCCCTCCGATATCCCACAGGACCCCAGTCCCCTCTCCCAAGATCCAAGTCATAGAAAGTCTGGACCAAATCAACAGCCAGGCTATGCACGTGAGACACCAAGGCTGGACTAAGAACACACGTGACTCAAAGAAGTGCATTCCCCGCCCCCCAGACCCACACCTGAGTGGTCACACAGTCTGTTCCCCTGAACACGGTCGTCTGAACTCGCTCTACAATACTACGTTTCGAGTTCAAATCCTCTAGTTTGTTAGGTAAATCTATCACGCGTTTAACGTATTCATTTTCGACATTGGTACTGCATTATTAATCAAATTCAACGTGTGACGATGAAACCAAAAAGTTATTTTGTTGACGTATTACCTCCGAACGTACGATATTTTCATCACATTGCATTTTTACGTTGCAAAATGCTGTCTCCAACAACAAGTCAAAGAAAAATGTTGGAGCTGTTTTTGAGCTTCTAAGCCGAAGGTAACCATTCAAAAATGTCAGACCCTTTGTCAATCCACAGCTGGATGAAGGCTTCTCCACAGGGGCCGTTCAACCACACTTCACCACACTGGTGAGTGTGAGTTGGTGAGGTGGGGGACCCAAGATGCGGTTTCGCATACACATTCGCAACTCATGTCGACCATGGCAAGAAAAATCAAACTCACGTCTCAGGATTAATTGGACAGGGTACTAACGGCTGCGCCATGGCACCGACCGAAGCTGCTACAAAAGTTACATCCTCACAAAGTTTGCCGGTTTGACGTATATTTAGGTCATCTCTGAAACGGCGGCTACGAATAAATAGCAAAACACAAAATATAAAGTGAACCCGAACCAAGCAGGCCAACATGGAGAGGGCATAAAACATTTGTACCAAACAAACTCCATTAAAGCAGTCGATGCAAATCGCATTAGAGGCCCCCCGGCTAATATGCTGAAGTGCTTTTTTATTATTTAATTTTCCCCGCTCGCGGTAAAAAGCACCCCCGGTCCCATCGATCGGCGGCCCGGGCAACGTTCCTGAGCAAAGCGTGGTCGCTGCCCGGGTGCATGAATTAATTATAGCCGAGCCCGGCGCTTGCTTGCTTGCTTGCTTGCGCGAGGGAACGGGGAAGAGAGAGTAGGAGAACACGGCGATAAAACCGGGAGAGAGTGCGCGCACGCCCGAACCCGCGGGCTCCATCCGCGCACGTAGCACGCGCGAGACGTCCAATCGGAAGGCGGATGGGTCTAGATTGAAAACTCGCGTCTTTAGAACTGCATTTTGTGTTTACGGTTGTTGTATCTCCTCGGCATCTACAATTGGCACGGTTGGCTAGGTAGGGTGCGAAAGAAGTTCAACGTACATACACACAATGGTCGATTTGGCGAGAAGGCAATCGTTGTTTGAAAGCCACTCAAAGGGCAATGGCAGGAACGTCACAAAATAAAAAGACAATTACGGTAAGATTTAAGAAGTATACTTGGTGTGAAAAACAATATAGTACAATGTAAATATGAACACTCATTAACAAGCAGTGGTCAGTCATCTGAATGCAGGGCTACCTATACACTCGTTACAGGCGGCAGAGCAACACATCATGAAGCTGGGGAACGACTCTGGAAGACGCATCGCAGGACTCCTGGTTTCTCCTCGTAGCGCACACTCACGACCGTGCCTCCAACCTCGAAGACGATCGCTTCGTTCAATATTTTTCATCACATTAAAAACATCTAAGCATGTACTGTACACAATAGCTTCTGTGCCAGAGTATACCTTCATGCACTTGTATAAGTTTTTTTTTATTCAAATGGTGACCAAACTGAGATCAATACATTTGCTACGAATGAACGCCTGGAAACAGTTTTATGGAAGTTGGGGTTTGAACCCAGGTTGTTAATGGCGTTGGCCCAGTGATGTGACGCCAGGCATTACGAGCCCCCGAAGCCACCAGCCACCTCTGTGTTCGGTTGTTTTGTTTTAGGAGCGACAGCCAGGTCACTACATCTGTGAGGCTGCCGGGTTGCAAGATGCCCCTTCTGTCCCCATGGCCCATTGTCCTCCAACATTGTTGCTGACGGCACGCTGACCAAAGCAACCACTTGCTCGTTCTATTCATTTAGCCACTCTCCCACCTACTCATTCACGCATCCATCAACCCAGTCAACTCATCAGCCCACCAACCCAACTACTTTCGCACTCACTCACAACAAATACAAAGATCCCCCGTAGAACCTAAACAGACTGTTGGGACAAGTGCTGTTAGCGAGCATCTGAGGGACGGCACAGCACGGGAGAGGGTGGGTGGCCAACACCACGCCCGGCCACCTTTGTCTCCCCAGTGGTGGTGTTTACCCATCAAACCAGGTACTCATTTGAGGCCGAGTCGACCCAAGGAAGGCCCATGACCGGTTCAGATAATCGTCACTGGGTATTGGCCGTGAGCGGGAATCGAACTCGGGTCACTGGGTTCATAGCGGTAGAGCGCTAACCGCTACGCTACCGCTCCCCACTCACCCACGCATCCATCCACTCACCCACCCACCCAATAACTGGCTAAGTCACCCGCCCAGTCCCATGTTTCAGTAACGCGCTCCTGCGCCGTGCCGGGACACGCCACACCGTCATGTCGTGACGCAGCCCATGCCACCAACAAAAGCAAACGGGAGATGGACCACCTGGCACCATCCCAGAAGTTTGCAGGCGCTCAGAGCGACAACACAATGGCTCCGCTACCCCTTTTTCATTGCCTCTCACTCACTTACTCCGCCGCCCCCCCCCTCCCACGACCGTACAAAACTTTGTTTGCGAAAAAAAGTGCATTGATTTACGCATATTTCTTATTATATAAAAGGAGTGGCCCATGCCGCGGTTAAGTCTGGCAGTGAATGGTAACGGTCATTTGGGTTTCCGTTAATATGCAGGAGAAATTATTAAACTTGTTTGAATCCAAACCGCTCTGTTTCTACGTGAATACGTTGAACAACTTTCATGTTCTCCGAGAAAGAATGACGTACCTTTAGGAGCCACGACCGGCCTTGTGTGCATTGATTAATGCGACGTTGGTACAATAACCTCACAGTTAGTAGAGCTGTCTGATTAAACACCCCAACTTCAAACGTTCGTACTCGAATTGTAAATGTTGTGGGTTTACTCTCCAACACACCAGTGTGCTAAACTCGTAACGAATCGGCAAGTTTTGTTACGTGACAAACTTTACCAATTGGCTGTATAGGGTGGTGGCCGGTTTAACGACGCATTTATATTTACGAAATATAACCCACACAAAAAAACTATATTATGGATAACTTCAAACCTATTCAGCCTAAATGCATTCCTTCGACAAAATTTAAAAATAATTAACCGGTTCGCACGTCGGATATATTTTTCGAACGGACAAAAGCTTTTTTATTCCATCCGTGGATTTCCTCCTCCAAAATGTGTATTCGGATAAACTGCACTTACTTGAATAACTGCGTGAATTTGAAAGCTTGTGTTTTTAATGGACACACACAAAACATTCCCATCATGTAGAGGTGCACATGCGTAAAGCAGACACTTGGAGGCAGGGTTTGTAGGTTACGTCTATCATTTCTGGTACAGGATTCCCTCGTTACTCGCGAGGGAGACGTTCGCGGAGACGTTCGCGGAGACGCTCGCGAATAGCGAATTTCGCGAAAAATCTTCTTTCGTATGGATTAATGGCAGCGGATAAAAGACGTAGTTTTAGATTTGTTATCCACTCAATTGTCTGTTCAGAAACCGAGTGGATCTCGTCCTTTGAAGGAGTTAAACAGCAGCGGCGGAGTGTTTACGACGTGGTCGATGGTTTGGGATTCCTGGCCGCACTTGCAAGCCACCGAATCTTTGATGCGCATCGGCCATGCCCGGTCCCGATTCGGTTCATGGTCGACCATTGGCGGCGTGGAAGGTGGAAACCACGAATATTAATATTGGCCTATGAAAACCTATCTTTTTAATTAATTACCTTAAATGAATACACAAATTAGCTATTAAATACAACAAAATTATCACAACACAAAAATGGTGACAATAAACATAAAGTAACTAAAAAAAGAATATCAAGTATGAAATAATAGTTTTGAAATTAACTTACTTTAAATTATGATGCTACTTCCCAGTAGCATCATGATGCTACGCAGTAGCACCATCATCACTTTATCTCATCACTTTCTCGTATTACATGCACTCTCATCACTTTCTATCTCTCTCTCTCGCGATGCGGTCGTGCAGCGTTTTAGATGCGACTTGTGGAGAACCAAAATCTCGGATAGCAAGTTCGTGCATAACGTGGGAATTACTGCATACGCCCACCGGATGTGCTTAGAGGAGCAAGTAGGTTACTCCCCGACTTGCACAGCGCTCCCGCGTTACCCCCCTTCCCATTCGCGTGTTTACTCCGAGATTGTCCGATTGCCTCCCACGCGGTGACGAACACGGTACGGTGAACCGGTAAACATGCCATGATGGGCCACCCTTAAAACGAGTCCTTAGATTCCACAAGGTTTATCTGGAAAACAAAATAATTGAACACATCTATTTTATTTATGACGTAATTTGCTCTTCATTGAAAGCGTGTGGTTGTTTTTTTTCCCGTATCATGTTTACTTGTAGGTCCCATGAGGATGATAATAACACAGAGTCGATTCATCAAAATGTAGCCAGCCCACTGCATCAGAGGCAAAAACTCACAATACAATGGGAACTTGTTATGGCATAATAACATATGTACAGTTGCACAAATGGCCAGCATGCAACCCATGTCATTAAGTTCATATTATAGCCGGACGGTGGTGGTGCACGAATGAGAGGGTTGGTGGATTGCAGCGCAAATGTTGCGGAACTTCCTACTCATGAGCATCGATGTGCCATACCCCGGGGCTTGCCTGGAGAAAGCAGTCCAGCAAAAAGTGGAATCCGCTTGTTCTATCTCTACGGGATACAGTGTTTCTCCCTCGCACGTGTGGATTTTCTCCGGATGCTCCGGTCTCCTCCCACATGTAAATGCTCATTAATTGGCCGATAACACGTGACTATATATAAAGGAACACAGAGCTTGGGCAATTGTTGGTGCCGGCTCATTGCGTGGATGATGCCTTCCCGCTTTTCGGTGGTTCCTCGTGCCTCCGAGTCACTCTCTCTCTCTCTACTTGAGTGAGTGAATACTGTGCGGCACGTTGCAATTTGCTATTATATATGATAATAGTGAAAATTATTGTAATGTAAATGCATTTGTCGAATCACTGCTGCATGAAAGCATCCCCACGTCCCTTGCAGGTCGTGGGGGGTTATTTGGCCGTACTCTGCCATGCTAGTAAGTGTGGGCTAGGCAAGGCGATACCATATCACTCACCACTGATGTTAGCCATGGCCAGGAATCAAACTCAGGTCACAGGATTGATAGCACAATTTGCTAACCATTGCATCAGCACTTCCCCCTACACCGCCCCCCCCATCTCTTATGAAGCTACGTGTCAAGCAGCATCAATCACTACCAGGGACGAAACTTTGCCAATTGCATTGGATTCTTGATGGGGGCGGTAATTGCAGCTACACAGATTCCCTGCTACAATTACACCCTTCACTCACTGGTGTCAATTGCCAACGCTTCATCAATTATTAACAGGGCTCATATGCTAATGCATTGCAGCAAAGTTTATACTCTACTAAGCTTTAATCAATGCGACTCTTCACAAAAGGCTAAAAAGGATAGCGAGCAGAATTTGAACACTTAGAACATTAAAGGGGGACACATTGCATCGGCCGCATTTGTGAGATGTTTAACTTCGTAACAGCTCTCCTGTATTTCCGGTTTGGACCGCGTGGTTGTTCGGCACGACGTCCGACGTTTCGCTCCGCAAGGTTGAAGCTCCTTAAGGAAGCTCGTTCAACAGTTGAAGGACCTCCCAACACGTGGAGCGAAACGTCAGACACCATACCGATCAGGACGCGCCACAACACGACAACACATCGGAGGGTTACACAGTCCAAGCGCGAACACCTACGCAGTAGAAAATTGATAACGTTAACAATGATATCCATAGCAGGATGAACCCTTCTGCTTCTCGCTGGGCACGATCGTGTAGACCAACAGTGCAGTATAAGCCAGCGCTTAGGCCGCGACGGTTGGTTGGACAATGTGGATCTGTGGATCTCACGAAGCTGCTGAGCTGTGGGGCGAGAGGCTGGCAGCAGAGCAAATGGATTTGTGAATCTGTCTTGTTCAGAACCTTGAGGTGGTTTAACCTCTCACGTGCAAAAACACTCCTTGAAGTATAAGATGATAAACATTCCAACTGCAGGATCATCTTGATCGAGCAACCTGGGACTTGTTGAAAACTCCCTGGATACATAAATATCAAAATAGATTACGTGTTCTTTGCACATTTGCAAAGTTTCGCTTTCATTCAGATTTAACTTCCAGCCGAGCATAACCACTAAACAATTTTTTTTAAATCCACTTCAACACATCCCACGGTAATTAAATTGTCCATTTACAAACACCTCCAATTTTAAATGCAGCAGAATGCTTTTGAAACGAACGCCACGGATCAATCCGGTTCACGTCCGTTCGGCACGCAAAGAGCTGCACAGATTTGCACAAATGCCTTTTAATTCTACCGGTCTGCACACTGGGCCCCTCCCACTGTAAAGTGATCTTCGGCGGGGCTGTGCTTGCGTGCGTGCGTGGGGAGCGGTGGTGTAGCGGTTAGCGCTATGCTGCGCTATGAACCTGGCGACCCAAGTTCGATTCCCGCTCACGGCCAACACCAACAGTGACGATTATCTGAACCGGTCCCGGGCCTCCCCTAGGTTGACTTGGTCTCAAATGAGTACCCGGTGAGGTGTGTAAACATCGCCACTGGAGAGACAAAGGCGGTCGGGCGTGGTGCTGGCCACCCACCCCCTCGTGTACCGTTCCAGCCTTCATAGGTGCTTGCTAACAGCACTTGCCCCTACAAGTTGTTAAGGCTATATGGGGGATCTTTTTGTGCGTGTGTGCATGTAGTGCAGCGGTGTGTAAACATCGCCACTGGAGAGACAAAGGCGGCCGGGGCGTAGTGCTGGCCACCCACCCCCTCGTGTGCCGTTCTGGTCTTCATAGGTGCGACTCGCTAACAACAGTCTGTTAAGGCTAAACGGGGGATCTTTGTCTTTGTCTTTTGTGTGCGTGCGTGCGTGAGCACGTGTGCGCGCCAAATGCATTTTGTTGGCACCGACGGCAGGACTGACGCCTTTGCCTGCGGCACAGCGACTTGGCGCTGTCAAACATGGACACGCAGGCACGCACGTACCTCTTGTTTGCTCATCGCAGTGTCAACCGTCGCAAGAGAGAAGGGGAGCGAGTGGGGGAGCGATCGAGCGAGCGGGCGAGCGCACCTCTACCGTGACGCTGTGGGCTGCCGGTCCGTTTCTCCAAACGGAAAAGCATCTAACCGCGCCCTATTCATTAAGGACGGTTCAACGTTGCGCCAATCGATTTGTTGAATTAAATCGTTCACAAGAGATAACCGTGAACGTGGTGCAAACTGCGATTTTTGTTCTCGTTTTATTTTTCGACTCGAATTTTTTTTTTTTTTTTACTCCGGCACGCTCGCGACACGCGACGAAGCTGGCGACCCAAGACGGCGGCGCGCAATTATTTTTGGGCGGTGCTGAAATAGGCAGAAACGTCACCCAAAAAAAAATCCCGCTCACTCAAAACGTGGCCCCGCGTCCGTCCGTCCGATCGGTGGGGGGGGGGGGGCCTCCGGGAGACGATCGCAAATCAATGGGGGCCCGTAACCGATCCCCGCTGGTTTAACGAGCAGCCGTGCGGGAACGCTGCGTCGGCAGCCGGCTCGCACATAAAAATGTAATCGCGGTCGCGAATGTTTGCACAAAGGGAATCACATTCTGGGCTGCTTGCAATTATAGCTCCAACGTCGACGTCAACCTATCCCCGCCACCGCTGCGGTGTTAAACTTCGAAAACCGTTTCGTTGCTCTTACGCGTTTGTTAAACAGCGCCACATTTAGGCAACACGTTGACATTTGGATTGACGTGGGGTCTAACTGCGACCGCGTCTCCAGATGCTCGGTAGAGACAGTGGGCATGTGTTTGTCGGAGAGAGAAGCTGCCAGCCATAGGCAAAGGTTAAGAAAATTATTCTCATCGAAAGCCGCACATGGCTACCGTTATTAACTAGAGAGTTTTTCCAATCTCATTGCAGTTTCTGGGTTTCAATAAAAAAACATTGGAGGAAATCCCCAGCTTAGTTTCATCAAAATGTGTTCAAATAATATAAGTTACCCTTTTCCACAACGGAATTGTATCTTACGACCGGCATCGTCTGCCATGTCCAATGCATTTTGTGTACAGTAGTGTTCCGATCAGAACTGTATGAGGACCGTTAGTAATTTCACCTTAAAAATGCAATGCATCCTAAAGTAATTTATTTGACAAGCTAAACGTTAACTTTCATCCCGCTCGCGAGTAGCATATATTTGATGTAAAACTCCTACCTTGGGCAATATTGTGCATAAAGGCGGCAGTACAGCTATCATGGTAATATCTACTAATGTATCATATTCCTCTGTATGCATCGACTTTCTCTGGTCATCCTCACACAAAAAAGCAACTCTCCCCAAATGACAATGGCCAAATATGCCAAGTAGAACTCAACTGAAAATAAGTCTCGTTCTTACGATCGCTGGGTACACAGACGCACGTTTCCACGTACACTCACGCCCTACGTGCATATGCGGGTGCATCAGCCAGTTGGGGTCAGGATTTCCACTGCATATGTTTAACAATAATAATAATAAAACAAATATAAATGGCTTTTCCACTGCGCAATTGCAGTTTCAGAATAATTTCCCCAGCACTAAAAAAAAACACTGCCTCGGTGTTTCCAGTCCTCCCATTTGGGCCTCAGGACAAGAAAGGACATGGCGACCGGCTCTCAATGTGACTTTAGGAGAGAGCCGTTCTCCGAAGGTGCCCTCTGAATTATAGATGAGGGGATCCATTACCCCTCTGTGGGGCTTCGCAAAGGCTCGGCACGGCCGGGCCCCCTGGCCCAGCGTTGGAGATCGTGCCACACAGGGCCATTTTCTGGGATTTTCACAAGGGTGTCCGAGTCGGAGGAGGAGGCAAATTAAGAAAGAACCTAGAATAGCTGCAGGAATTATGCTATGTTAGACTGATACAGGTGGCGAATAAAGTAACTTCGTGTGTGTGTGTATGTTGAACTTCTTTCACAGGTGTTTAATAACATTCCATTCATGTATACGTAAATTCCCTTTTGTCAATCCAATGCTGGATGAGGGTCTCCCCAGTGCCAGTGCGGGTTATAGAAGTTATTTGGCCACACTTCACGCTGGTCAGTGTGGGTTGGTGAAGAAGGGGTAGGAGGACAGACACTGGAGAATACTCAAACGATTGATTTTGCTTCACTGCCATCTGCTTACAACGTAGCCCCACGGAAGCCGACAACACCTGCCTTTGACACGTGGTAGTTGCACTTCGAAGCACTATCCGGGCTCAAATCTGCTTCGCTTCCGAGATCTGATGCGATCAGGCACATTTCGGGTGGTTTGGCCATCGGAAAATTCAATGAATATCAACATATTTTGGTTTGGATGGCGGTGTAAGGATTCGGGCACTGTACTACGTACCTGGAAATGAGAGTTTGATTCCTGGCCATGGCTAACATCAGTTGTGAGTGACACCTGACACAGTCAGGGGCACCCCCACTTCCCTAACCCACACCAAGCAGCGTGGTGAAATATGGTCAAACATGGCCGATGCGGCAGCGGGGGGAGGCCTTCATCCAGCAGTGGACTGACAAAGGGCTGTTGATTTATATTTTTGTTTAGAACTCACCTTACACTGCATTTTGTAAGTAAACATTTTAGATATGATGAATGTGCTGAATTTCATGTTATTTTTGATAAATATTTCCCACCAGAGAACCATGACCACATCACCCAGAATGCACGCAGCCTTGTCATCTTTCAAATCTAAGCAGGTTTGAGCAAGGATAGCGCTTGGATGAGCAACCACCATGCGTAACAGGTGCTATAGGCTACGGGGCCACATGGCCGGGTGGGGGGAGGGGGTGAAGGTGGACCATCAGAATGCCGTGAAGTAATATCAATTGCTGCACTGTACTTCTATGCTCCCAGTGTCTATGCTGTCTGCCTTCACCAACCCGCGCTGACCGGCGTGGTGAAGTATGGTCGATTGACCCCTATAACCCACACGGAGTCAGGAGGCCCTCATCCGGCAATGGATGGACGAAAGAGCCTTACGTTTACATTTTTCTCGAGGTCTCAACTGGGGAAAAAATTGAGCTGTCATCTCGTACGGGTTCTCACAATTTTAGATACACTCTTGAGCAATGTGTATGCCTCTTACCATTTAATTATAGAGTCGCCATGCAAGGTGGGTGTTATTTTGTTGACAACTACAAAGAGCCCCAAGTCAAGATACAGTACGTTGTGTCTTTTTTTTATTGCAACATCCATCAATTCAAGTGCCCTTTAGAGCCAAGATATATAAACCGTGTGTGTGTGTGTGTGTCTTCATGGAAAGATAGAAAGCAAATAATTCCACAGGAAGACCCGCCCAATCGCACTTGTATACGGAGTTTGTTTTTCTCCATCATGACCTTAAGTACCATGTTTCTGAAATGGTTCATTTATTTCAAACAAAACTTATTTCTGCATTCAAATGCTTCCATGAACCCGAGTCATGAGGTGAGCGATTACTCTGAAAACCGCATTGCATCGGGGTTTATTTTTTATTTTTTTGCTCGTCCACACGCAAAAAAAAATACATTTTTATTTTCAACGGTTAACGACTAAAGATTTTTTTTTATCAAACTCTCTTCAAGCCGCCGTGGCCACATAGTCCAAAAGTGCGCCACAGAGATTGCGAGTTGGCCATCTAATTTCTGCGAAAGTGTGCCGCTGTTTTTTGTTGTTCAGCCTCACGACCCACGTGTTGATTAATCGGTAACAAGCAAACAACTTGCTGCACCCTTCGGTAAACAGCCAACAAAAGCACGCACACAACAAAATGCCATCCTCAGTTTCACGGCGTGTGACGGTGGCAATGCATGGATGTCTGTTAACCCCTCATATGTACATGTTTTCTCCAGGTACTCAAGTTCTCTCCCATAACTACATTTTTTTAATGACAAAAAATCCAAAGCAGACCGCTTTTAAACCGACGAGTTTTGCTTTACAAAAAACTAGGCCATTCCGCGTAAAAAAATCATATTTATTCATTAATTCATTTCCCACTACCTCGAAACGCTTTCATTATCTTTGATTCACATAAATCGTTCTTGGAGGGGACTTGGGACACGCCAGATGAAGCGAGTCATTGGGTCTGGGGGAATGAGCCGGGAGAAGGGGTGCCGCCCCTACGAGCATCGGACCGGCGCCGACTCGACGCCACGAGGCCCAGTTGTCGTGTCCGATGTGCTCAGCTGCCGGGTCCCTCCCTGCTTCCTCTCTCTCCCCCCACTCCGTAAACCCCGCCACCCCTGCAACTCCTAATGCAATTACTGTGCCATCAGCGAGCCGCTAGCCCGGCCTGTGACGGACGGCTGCGGTAATTTAGCCGCGGGCTGCCCAGGCGGGTATGAACAGGAGGAACTTCAAAATCGATACCAACGCCCGTCGGAAAAAGACGAGTTTTGTTCAATGCACCTGGGGGTGTGCAGGCGGGCAAGCTCGCTGGCAGGCTATGCAAACTCCACGGCCTCTTTCGCTTTCTCCCTCTCCCTTCCACACTCTTCTTTTTAGCCAACATAGGCAAGTTTTTACAAAAACGAATAAATGCCCCCAACGGCTTCGCAAGCTCCCCGCGTAATCAAATAAGGGACACAATTGAGTTATTTCATTCTTTGACCAATGTAATCAATCGACCGCGATTTTGTTTTCATTCTCGTAACCCGAGGTCAGAAGGTTGAGCCCTTACCCGTGCCCTCTCCTCGTCAAACTCCAAGCAGGCCATGCCGTCCAGCCTCTGCAGGTCCACCCAGCCCCTCCAGATCACGCACACACCGTTCAGGATCATAGGCGCCTTCAGGTGAACCTGCACAGAAACGGAGGTGGGAATGCTATCAGGGAACGCCCAAACACCGGGAGGGGAAAGAGGGCAGCGATTGCAGGAGGCAGCATGTTTCCATCGTGCGTGGCAGAAAAGCTTTCCCTTCCAAAACCTGCAGAGCCAACACATGGATCATGCAACGGGCAATCCAATGAAATGTCACAATTCATGGCCGCAATTTGATTCAAGGACTTGCAACTTTTTTTAACACCGTGTTAAATTTAGCGGCTGCTCATTGCTACCAGGGTCATGTGAATTCTTCATATACAAGATATGCTGACAAAAAAGAGTATTCATAGGCATGCAATTTGACGCACGTATCTTAAACTAAAAAATCCTTATTAATCGATCAATCAATGCATCATTGCACCCTGGCAAGATGTTCGCCAAAGCAAGCACTCTTCGGGTTCATTAGTTCAAATCATGTCAATAAAAACGAATATGTGACGAGCATGTTAAGAGATGGTTGAGTTTTCTTTTTATCTATCACTTTCTCACTTAGAAACCTGAATGAGTGATTTTCCTACCAAATTGATTTAGGCCCAAGTCAGCAATCGGTGCTTGGTTCACTAACCTTGCCACGACATGGAAGTTCGTTCATTTATTTTCATAGCAATTACGGTAATTCAGAGAGTTTGGGGGTTAATGGAGCATTGTGAGCATTTGTCACGTCAGACAGAAGGTTAAATTGCTCGAACTTGGAAAGGTTCACTTAAGGCAAAAAAATCTGCTTGGCGCAGTTTGCATTTTGTTTCTCCAATTTACACGAGTACCTATTAAATAAAAGTTCTACCTCTAACTCAAATTTCAAGAGAATATTATTAAGTGTTTTTTTTTTTCTCTCAACTGTCCTGATTTTTCCATGGGCGGTCATTGTGCCACCAACTCTACTCGCGGTACCGCTTCGGAACGCAACAAAAAAAACCGAGAAACGTAGCCGTATAGAAGAGTACTTACACTAACGGGCAGACGCCACTTAAGGAATTAAAGAATTCTTTACTGTAAATCCCCCCAAGGAGAATAAAAGAGAGGGGAAAAAATATATAAAGATGAAAAAAATCAAGAACAGCCAATCTCTTGTAATAACTAAGCCTCTTTCCGAAGAAAGACATTTCTGAACTCCCTTAAGTTGTGCCAAGTCGAAATCAAAGTTTGCCAGCAGACTGCCCTTTATGGGCCCAGGTTGGCAGAAGAACCGTAGAGAGGCGGGCTTGGGTGAGTAAGGACGGTGGGTGGCGGAGGATGGCTGTGGGGGGAGGGGGGTCAGTGTTTGTGTGGGACTGAAGGCAGAAGCAGACAGAGAGGCGGTAGCCGCCACCGAACGAGGAGGCTGACGTCAAAGCAACCGTTTAGCCGCAAGGCTTCTCCCCCCCCCACGTGACCGTCAGGATATCGGGGTCCTAAACGGATTCCAGGAGCTAAAACAACGCTGCCAGTGAACGAGCTGCTGCCGGCGTGTTCACCAACAGAAATTAAGCCTGCGCTTTTTCGCCACGGCCACTGCTTTTAGAGGGCCCAATCTGTCCGCTCGTGCTGCAGCAAGCAGCAGCAACAACTGCAAGAGAGAAGGCAAGGAAGGGCGAGAGTTTTTGGTCGTGAGGGCGGGCAGACGAGCAGGCAGGCGGGCGGGCGAAAGGGAGGGTGAGCGCCACCGCCCAGCAGACGGAAATTAAAACTCAGGCGACACAGCTCCTTGGCAGCGGCCACGCGTCAGTTTTTAAGCGTCCTTTCATCATGGAGTGTGCCAGGCCACCATTGCCCGCAGCCTCGTCGTACACTCTTCCCCGCCGATGCTTTCATTGGAAACAGATTGCAAGGGCGCCGCGGTGGCGAGATGTTAACGACCTCGCCTGATGTACGGGAGTTCGTGGGTTCGATCACGAACCTGACGCCTGAATATTTGGAGTTTGCACATTCTCCCTGTGGTCGTGTGGATTTTTCTATGGGGAAAAAACAAAATCCCTCCACGTTTAGAAACGTGCGTTTAGAGTATTTGGTTACTGCTATAAATTTCAACGTGATAAGTCACTTCGTTGAGCTATCATTTGTAGCCAGGTCGCTTCTGAAAAAAAAGATATAGAACTCAGTGGGGCCCCTTACCTGGTAAAATGAAAAAATTGTTTAGTTCGAGTTAATTTCAGATCTCTGGGAAGGGCTGAGCTCTGTTATTGAACATCGGCAGCCACAACGTTTACACTTAAATGCTCCCATCATGGGGGGAGTGTGCTCACTTGTTTGGTTATACAAAGCACCCAACGCATATTTGTGCTGTATTGAGTTTACGCAAAGCTTATGTACGCATGCAAATTAGTTAATGTCCCGATTTGATTCGATGACGATTGCGCGTATAATAATTTGATACTATTTATTTACCGGGAAGAGTTTTACGCAGGGCTGAAGGCTCGTTCTCAAGAGGGCCGCCTACACCGGAAAGTTTCACGTATGAGTGTTTGGCATGTGGTAGAAAAAACCAACAAATATTAGGGGATAACACTCAAAGCTTCAAATAGATGGAGTCAGAAATCCATTGCTGTACTGCAAACTCCTGTCCCATCTGAAAGCCAAAGTCTGCAACATCTGTTATTCCCAGGGAGTCTTCCTCCCAAGTTACTTACAGTACTTAAAAAATCCGACAAGATCAGGAAGGATCAGGGCGATTCAGTCATAGGTAAGTACATGCACATGCGTGTACGACTACAAGTACTGAGCATGGACATATAACGCATCCCTTTGTTCGTGTGTGTACTTGATGCATTGTTTGGATGCGAATTAATATATCTTAAATGATTGCACAGCAAGTCAATGTATACACGTTTATGATCACTGTGTCGTTCTGGAAGACGTGTGTTCATTTTGAGAAACTGTTCCACGTAACAGAGACTCCTCTGAGTGACATGGACCAGGATTTTGAACCATTGGCTCAGGACCACCAACGGAGATACCCAACCATTCAAGGCTCATTGAAGCAGGACAGACGTCTTTCGACACCAATATACTGGAGCGGATTAGCCTCAGTTGCTGCCCCATCAATCTATCCCTGCAAGCCCAGCAAGCCGGACGCGGTAACTAACATTTGTGTGTAATTAACGCCCGTCATCCATTTCATGAGCGAGTGCAGGCATGGGGTTTTTTTCCCTATTTACATATTCGGTTGTTGGTGTTGGCATTAGCCAAGCCAATTGGCGCCACGGTTACTCCAAATTCACCGGTTCCCAGAAGCAGACTTTCCAGCAGTGAGCGTCGGTGACTGTGTAGTACTGATGAGTCCTAACAAAGACAAAACCGGTCCACACTTGTCCAACACTGCGTCACTGCTGCCTGTCAATCGGTCACATTCGCTGAACCATATGTTGTGGGCGACCGACGACAAGAGGACCACAATGCACTTCTTCAGGAAAGGCCGATGCTTTTTTGCACAATACACAAAGGCCAAGTGCCTTTACACGTGAGTGCGTGTAGCTTAAAATTGCGGGCGCAGGCGTGGAGAGGGAGAGGTCTTCTGTTACTTGGAGGCGTTGGCCCGACTTGGCTCGCTCGCACATTAACCCCTTCTAGCTGCAATCCTTTAAATGCACGGATATAAAATACAATTATGCCAAGATATGTTTCAGCCTGCATGCAACCCCCTCTTCTGGATACCGGAATTCGAATTGGTGGCTCACGTGGAGACCTTATCCGGCTCATGCGTGCATTACGCCCGCATCTGCGTGGCAGCAATGTGCTTGCAGAAGGCAGTTTGGTAAGTAGGTTGCTACCCTTAAGCCACATGTGTGGTGTGCGAGTGTTATCACCTTGCACCCATGGGCTTTGGCTCAAAAGTCCCACTTCCTCCCACATCCAAAATTACTCGAAAGGCAATCGGGCAAACAATGAACGTGACCCTCCTGAAAAAAGTCTTGTGAGTCTTGCTTAGGAAAGGGAAGGAAATATAAAAGAAAATCTTAAATTGTTTTGCAGGGTCGTTTCTTCATCAAGAAAAGCTTTATTGAGTCTCAAGATTGTCCAAGCCATTCCTATTTGATGAGTCCTGGCATTGCATATGGGAGTAAATTGGAGAACTTGGGAGAAAACGCATTCATATAATAGGATAATATTGAGAAGTTCGCACAGATGGGTTAAAAAACCCACTTGATGTTCTGCTGTTTCCTGGCCACATCACAGCCCAACGGGTTTGGGAGACATATTCTATGGGTCTTTCGGTAAAGCCACGTAGATAGAAAAATAATAAAAATATCACGGCGTTTCGATCGTAACACAAGCAATCATCTTCACAAATCTGTTTGATCAACCAAACCTTGCTTTCAGTGCTGGATCACACGGCCATGCGCCACCATTCCCAACTCTCCATCGTATATTATTATAACACGCAAAATAAGTGCGTAAACACATATACAAATAGACAAAGGCAGCCGTATAGACTAGCGGGGCAGTGCCATTAGCGAGCACCTATTTAGGGCAACATTGTACGAGGGAGAGGTTTTGACAGCAATGCATCCGGCCCAGTACCTCGAGCGGTGGTTATAAACCACAACAGTTACTCGTTTAAGGCCGAGTTGGCCGTGGGGAGACACATAATACGTTCTGATGCTACACTGTTGCCGATGTTAGCCATGCCTGGAAATTTAACCCAGGCGGCTGGGATTCACAGTTCAGAGCGCAAACCTCTGCGCGACCACTCCACAAATACGCAAAAAGGTTACAAACACGCACATGGGTACGTGTGCGCGAGTGCGAGCGCACGCACACATGCACGCACTCCGTTAAATTTCACACGGACGCTTGAGCGGTCTGGCCGGGCCTTGCGTCCGGCCCGGCAGCTCAATCCTGCGATCGCACGGGGGAGGGGTGGGGGTTATCAAACGCAGCCACATGGATTCTCTCCATCCATCGTGCACGAAGCCACGGGACCTCCGGGGGCACGGTCCGCCCGCCCGCCCGCCACCGCCGCCGCCGTAGCCACCGGCGTCGTTACTCGGCAGCGGGCCGCGAGCTCCGGCACAATCTGCGATTTCCGCTCGACTCGCAAGGCATCTCGCTCACCGCAAAATATCTCCCCCCTGCGAAAAAGCGGCTTTCTCGAAGGCGGAGAAAAACGTTGGCCAGCCCACCGTGGATGGCAAAAGACGGCAGGGGACCCAGGGGTAAAGACTCGCTCACACTGAACAACGAGCAAGGTTCATGCCATTACGAGGTCCATGTTAGAGCACCGAGCTGCATTAATACTAATAATCTCTCCGTCTCTTATCGTTCCTGAGTGTTGGTGACCTCGACGATGAAGCTACGCCACTCTCTGTAATGTTGGGCTTTGCTGTAATACTGCTAATACCATCCTCCCTGCTATGTTTACAACACTGTCTTGCCCATCTTGATTCACTCTTTATCCCCTGTTCCTTTTTCTGTCCACTTTACCAAGGCCTTCCCCATCACACCCCACCTTAGTGTTTTACTCACGATAGTAATGATTGTTAAATGCAAGTTCCCGTGTGCTTTTATTGATGCAATTCACCTACTGATATACTGTCGCAGTCAATTGGATAGATAGCCTGCCACGAGTGAATGTGCAACCACCAGACAAGGTTGAAGATTAGGCAAGGCAATTTAAGGTGATAAAATGGCTGCGTGCATTTCAATCTCAAAATGCAGATTGCAGTGGTTTGCTGTTTTGAATGGGAGCACAGCAATAAAACGTGCAATGGGTAACTCGGGCTGCCCAAGGAATGACACACAAATACACACGTATACATTAAAACTGGTAAACAAGAGATGCATGCGTCTAGCCTATTGATTGTATGACGTGATCGAAAGTTGCATTTGAGTCACCATTCTGAGATGCACAAAGTCTTATTTGTTCGTCCTTGTGAACGTATAAACTCATGGCCATTGACTTAAGTCTCTGGGTCTCCGTGTGAATCTGTAGGGGTTTCTGTGCGAGTCAATGCGTCTCGGTGCGAGTCTACACATCCCCGTGTGAGTCTCTGGGTCTCTGCGTGAGTCTCTGGGTCTCTGTGCGAGTCTCTGCAAGTCCATGGGCATTAGTCTGAGGGAGTGAATTCCAGGTGGCCGGAGTTGCACCAGAGAAGCGACGTTTGCCATGCCTTGTGTGAGACAAGTAGTGCACTTGAGGCGATTGCGAGACGGATCGTACGGTGAGATGACGGAAGCTAAAGAGGCTGGTTCACCCTGTGTGTGTGCGCATGTGCCTGTGTCTGTGTGTAGTGGTTAGTGCGCTGCGCTATGAACCTGGCGACCCGGGTTCCATTCCCGCTCACGGCTAACACCAGTGACGATTATTTGAACCGGTCCTGGGCCTCCCCTAGGTCGACTCAGACTTAAATGAGTACCTGGTGCGGTGTGTAAACATCGCCACTGGGGAGACAAAGGCGGTCGGGCGTGGTGCTGGCCACCCACCCCCTCGTGTGCCGTGCCGGCCTTCATAGGTGCTCGCTAACAGCACTTGCCCCTACAGTCTGTTAAGGCTATACGGGGGATCTTTGTCTTTGTGTGTGCATGTGCCTGTGTGTGTATGTGTGCATGTGCCTGTGTGTGTGCTTTGAGGGGAGCGGTCGTATAGCGGTTAGCGCTCTGCGCGACGAACCCGGTTGCCCAAGTTTGATTCCCGCTCACGGCCAAGACCAGTGACGATTATCTGAACTGATCGTGGACCTCCCCTCGGTCGACTCAGCCTCAAATGAGTATCTGGTGCAGTGTGCAATCATCGCCACTGGGGAGACAAAGCCGTCCGGGCGTGGTGTTGGCCACCCAATCCCTCGTGTGCCGTTCCGAGCCTTCATATGTGCTCACTAACAGCACTTGCCCCAACATCGTTACAGGCTACACGGGGACTTTCTTTTTTATGACACTATTGCACACACGGGCACGGTATTTCTTAATTTTTCAGTACAACCAACCTAACATCAATGCACTTATTCTCATATGATTGCCACTACTGGACACCTGTGAAAAATAGCTTCATAGCTAATCGGATTCCTCCAGCGTAAATGAATATTCTGACTCTGAAAAGGTAATCTTTCCACTGCCCAGAAATTTTTGGATGGTGCGTTAAATAACTTTTTTTGACTTACACGTACAGTATATCTGTTAAATAAACACAGGGTCGTGGTGGTGTGAATTAGGAAAACCTTGTACAGTCGTTGCTTTAAAAGAAACAAGTCACTCCGTTCTGTGACCTTTCCCGGAGACGACATCGGTTTAAGTTCTCACACTGCTGCAGTACTATATATAATACACACACTTGCATACATAATATACACACCATTGCTCCAGCCTATATGTCACATATTAAATTGTACGTTCTATGCATTGCTGCTGGATTAAATTAAACCCACACAAGTGAAATCAAGTAATACGCTGAAATAAAATAAAAACTAGCGAATAAAACCAAACGTCACATTTGTGATCTTGTTATTGCAGAGGATTAAACCCACACTTATTTTGCTTCTTTGCAGCAGATAACCGTGTGGTTAGTGTGCGGTTGTTGAACAAAACAGTTTTAATTATCAACCACTGACTGGCACAAGTCGCTCACAACTATCCAGCGTATTGGCGATATCAATCCACACAGCCACCAACTACAGGCATCTCTCAGTTATCTGGTGAAAGTGGAGGGGGGGGGTGAAGGGGTGGTCCAGATAACACAACTCGAATCATGCAAAACACATATAAATTAGGCTGAAACGTATATCGTTATTTTTATTTTCACACAGAATGGGAGTACAGACGACACCAGGAGTGTCCCGTCTCGTTTTTAAAACTCCGTAAAGTCATCGTTTCAGCTGTGGCCGTTTGTGGTCACTGACCCTTAACAAGACAGGAGCTTAATTTTGGAGCTTTCGTGACTGCAGGAATTTAAGATTGAACCACTTCTACGGGGAAGTTTTAAGCTTATCTTTTTTCTCTCTCTGGCTATTTATTCTCTCTGCCTGTGTCCTCTCTTTGGAATTTTCACACTTAAATTCTAACTTAGCAATCTTTGAAATACGTAATCAACCAGGCTATGCGTTAATTGTGTGTTGACCGATTCTCTGTGTTGCATTACATCACATTTCGATATTTTGCGAGGTTTTTTAATTTTAGTGTGCCTTTCTCCTAATTTTCAAGCTTGCGTGCCGTGCCACGTCATCATCTTACTTGCGCAGCAGCACGTTGCCGTCCACTCATTGATATGCTAATTTTCTCTGCCCCCTCCCTCTCTCCGTCCCCCCCCCCCTCTCTATATTTAAGGGACCGTCACAGAAACGACCCCTCTCTTTGTGCCGATATGTGTCCTCTCTCTGTGTGTCCTTGTGATGTCTGTCTGCTTGTATGTCTGTCTATAGTTTTCTAGTTAGATTTTTGTTGCTATTTCTTTTATGCCTGATGATGATTGCTTGTGTTGCAATCGAAACGTCGTAATATGCTATTATTTTAATTTATTATTTAATCTTTAGACGTGACTTAACCGAAAGAACCAAAGAATAAGACAGGAGCTGCTAATAATTATACCGGCGTGCATAGAGATTTTATACATTTTTCCCCAAGCACATATTTCAATCTGGATCATCTACCCGCAAAAAACGGAGTTGACCCGATGTGTGGAGTGAAAGTTGACCATATGTGTGGAGCGAGAGCTGACCATATGTGTGCGACGTGGAGTGACGTGCCAGGCTGGTTTAGAAGTGGCTTATGCAAGTACTGCCCTGTAAAACAATGTCACCATCTCGATTTAAAGCTTTCGTGACTGCAGGGATTCATCTTCTTGGTTCTTTCGGTAAAGTCACGTAGAAGGGAAGTAATAAAATAATAAAAATAAAACAATAAAATAATTCTCACGACGTTTCAGCTACAACGCAAGCAGCCGTCTCATTCTTCACCTGAAGACGGCTGCTTGCGTTGTAGCCGAAACGTCGTGAGAATTATTTTATTATGTTTTATTTTTATTATTTTATTACTTCCCTTCTACGTGACTTTACCGAAAAAACCAAGAAAATGTCACCATCCCCAGTGAATGCTGCGACTGTGACTTGCACAGCTTCTCCCACGCGAAAATGAAAAGTGTACTTTGGACTCAATTGTGATAACAGATAAAGCCAATTATTTAATTTCCAACGTGATAACATTATTTTCTTTCAATGGAAGCCGGTGGCGCAGTGGTTGGTGCACTGCACAATCAACACGGCCACCTGAGTTTGATTCCCAGTCAAGGATGCCACGTGCGAATTATATCTGTACGGGTCCTGTGCCGGGCCCCATTCAACAAACCCGCAACGACCAGCAGGATGGCGAATTATTTATTTATTGACTAATTATCACGGTTTAATACCACCGTAGATAAACTAAAGTGTTTATTTCACTGGGCCTACCTTTGCCTACCACAAAGTCCACCAATAACCCTACCACCATTGATAAAATTACAGCGTCAGATTTTCTTATCACTTGTACGGTTAAACTTTCATTTAAGGCACAGATTGCATTCACTCGAAACAGAAGCATTTGAGGGCCACTGAACATACAATGGGCTGTTTCTTTTGCAAGGGATACCTGGGGTACGAGAGGACATTCGTAATATTTACTAAAGGGAGGGATCTGGACACGCACTTTTGATTGACTGCCTCCGTTGGCTTTCCACAAGGACTCATATTCTTAGGTTTTTTCGGTAAAGTCACGTAGGTAAAAAAATTTAAATTAATAAAAGTAAAATAAAAAATAAAACAAAAATCACGACGTTTCGGAGGCAACACAAGCTTCCGTCTTCAGGTGGAACCGTCACAGCACGCTTGCTGTTTCAAGTAAATGAGAAATTCCAAGATATACTACCCCGTATATATACTGGTTGAGGGGGGGATGGGCCAGGACAGGCCCCCTTTTTATTATTATGGTAAGGTTGGTGCGGCTTGAAACTACGGCTAGTCTACATAACAAAGGACTGAGCCTTTGTTATGTAGACTGGCTGAGGGGGGGGGGGGGTGCCAGAGTTGTTAAAGTGCAACTGCTGCTAATGGGAGATATTGTTACCGTTTCATTTTTGACGTTTACATCATAGACACGAATGTGTATGAAGGCATTAACAGTCACAGCGTTCCAGACTCGGGCACCTTTAGGGTTTGAGGGTTTTCAAACGTTTACACCCAAAACTCAGAAATCCAGCACTGAGGGGGGGGGGGGTATAGCAGCAGGAACGCACCTCGTGTCACCTTGCAACTATGAGCTGTGATACATTTTCCAATTAATCGTGCGGACAATTAACAGTGGCGACCAAAGGTACACTCTTATAATAAACTCGCCTTTTGCCCGTCCAAGGACGGGTGTATTGCAGTAAATCTGAAACTTGCAAGCGAAAAGCAGACCACGACTTGATATATTCATTGCATCAATTCGTGTGCAATTTGTAAGGCCGCGGTGACACAGACCTACTGCATTTAAAGGTTATAATCCCTTGTTCATCACGACGTCCTTTTTACTTCGATGCCTCAACAGCGCTACGGGGATCGTGACGTGAGGGTTCTGCCTTTGTAGAGAGGGCTGTGAGTTGACGCCGAGGAGGGGGGAGGAGGCGCCTCGCCCCCCCCCCCATGTGGAGTGACGTCACCCGCTAATTATTATTAATGAGGGGTGGTGTCCATTTGGAGGATGTCACCTGATCATGATTATTAATGAGGGGGGGTGTTCGATGTAGTAAACGTCACCTGTTCATGATTATTAATGAGGGGGGCTGGTCGATGTGAAGTGACGTCACGCGCATTACACACTGACATTCTTGGGTAAATAAAGTAGTAAATTAAATCGTGTTTACCCAACATTGATACAAGCTGAAGAGCGGTTGCGGTCAGGAACGGCACCTCGGATAAGCAGCAACCAACGCACCGAGATTTACACGTGGACTAAGATGCCATTTTTTTTACAGAGGTGAAATTAGGTGGCACGTGCTGCTAGCGAGCGCCTATTAAGGCGAGCACATGTAAGCAGCGGAACTGTGGAGACAAACGCAGGGGTGTGCTCAGCCACGTACATCTTCACATTGCTGATGCTCTGCTCACTGTAACAGGCTCTCGTTTTAGGCTGAGCTGGCCGAAAAGAGACGCAGAACAGGTGAACAATGGGTGCGCATCGACAGGAATTAAACCGGGCCTATTGAGATTAGCGGTTCAGCGAGCTAGCCGCTCGACATTGCTCCGCGTGTGAAAGGTGGACGTGATTCTGAAATTATAAATAGCCGATTATGTTAATGTGCAATAATTATTCTTGCAATTTTAGGGTCATCCTCCGTAGAAATGCACAAGATGCAAAATTGACATTTCCCGGATCTTTTATAATTTAATAAACGACGGTAATTGTTAAATAAATAACTGCAGTACGGACAATATAAACAACATTGAGGTTAGCTATGGATGTAGGAAACATAAAAGTGGAATGCATTATTTTTGCCAGGAAATGTCGAATAACTCATGATAATTATCGTAATTTTTGGACACTTGATTGCAGTTAGTTTGGAGGGTAGTGTAATTACAAGCCACGGCTTGACGTGTTTCGTATCAACGGAAAATTATAACGTTCAGGAGGTCATGACCCCAGATGCAAGAAATCATTCTGAGTCGATCCAGGAAAGACACTGGTTAATTGCTGCTCTAAAATAACATGGGCAATAAAACCGTTACAAAAATCTTTATTCACGGTGTAATATTGCATTATATTGAATAGCCAGTTTTATTTTAAACATTTACAGAAATGTATTTATGCCAATGAAGAACAAAAATATTTCAGTAATTTCACTGGATTCACATTTTATTATAGAGTTTCCTAATGTATATTATTATATTCGTTATATTAATAGTTACCATTTTTAATTGCATAATATGTAAACATCAGTTTAGGAATACATCGTGTGCAAGAAAACATTAACACTCATTGAGCTGATCCTCTACCCAAATTTTGGTGATCATCATTTCCACTGTTGCTATTTCGTGACTAATGTGTTTTTTTCTGCTGTTGCAGATGTGTTGCGATATGTTTAAGCCTCATCGTGCACACAAGACTCGCACGCACGGCAGAATTTTTCGTCAGAGTTAGCATGACGCAGAATTCTAGGAGGCTTGGTACAAGGAATACAACATGCGAGTTCACTTTGCGGAAATCATTTGGCCCCATAAAACATACAAACTTACTTTACAACTGCCATTAATGAGATCAATGGGAAGAGCCCATAAGCCTTAATTATGCCTTGGTCTTGTACCTCTGGTGGCCTATAGAAGTTTCCACATACAGCGATTACACTGATGATCGTGAGTTAGAGTGCACACACACGTGCTCACACTCCGACTGACCTTGATGAGCTGCACAATGGGAAACACGGACAATAACGTTGCAGAGCCTCATGCTCCGATCGACCCAGATTAAAAATGTGAGATAATTTATGTACATCACACGTGTGATATGAAATTATACTGATATTTTTTTCTTCTTACAGAGGTATCCCTGGCTCAAATATGTCAACAGATCTCTTGAATTATTGCACGTCGACTGTTGGTTTGAGAAAATAAACTGGAGACGTATAATTTTTGTAAATAGCCAGTGCTCTTATTGCAAGGTAATTTTGGCCTGAGCTATGGCTATTTTCTCAGCATGGTTTGGGTTAGGGTCTGATTTCATGCAGTTTATTAAATTTTGTTTTTCTTGCAGGTCTAGAACGGAAACCTCGTCCAACGCATCTCATCTCTGACATGAAATGATGGCGCAGAAGTTGCAGAGACATGTTAAACTTATTCATTTATCTCCCGAGTCTCCAGACTTGTCAACAAAAGATTATTCTTGAATGTTTAGGCCAATCACGTGTCCCACCACCCATCGCAAACCTCCTCTTTCTAATGACGTCAACAACGCTTTATTGTCATTTGCATTCGTTCAGAACTTGAAAGTTGTGTAACGTATACTGCCGTTCGGTTCCCAAACATCGAACGCAACTCTCTTGAAAGGACCAAAGTTTATTTTTCTGGATGCTCCGTTAAAAGTCCAGCTCTCTGTTCATTCTAGATTTGACGTTTTTGTGACTGCAAGGATCCATACTCTTTGGTTCTTTCGGTAAAGTCACGTAGGTAAAAAATAAAATAAAATAATCACAGCTAGAAATTTTTTACTAAAGTGAATTTTTTTTTACGAAAGTGAAAATGTTCTAGCTGTGATTTTCACACCTGATGATGATTGCTTGTGTTGCAATCGAAACGTCGTGATTATTTAATTTTTTACCTACGTGACTTTACCGAAAGAACCAAAGAGTATGATGGACCCAGCTCTCTGATCTGTACAGTAATGCAGCCATTAGTGCCGTCTCAAACGCCCATCTAATAACACTGTCCCTCTTTAATTTTCCTAAGTGGTTTTCGTATTTCATTTTTAAAAAAACCCTTCTCTACGAGCACAATACACCTCTTGAACTTATACTCGAAACCCTTGATGACGCACATCATCACGACCTACCCAGTCCGTGTCCCCTCTCCACCACTTCTACTCCTACAGTTTGCGCTATATATCCACGTTAACATTATCTCAGGATTTAAAGCTTTCGTGACTGCAGGGATTCATATTCTTGGTTCTTTCGGTAAAGTCACGTAGAAGGGAAATAATTAAATAATACAAATAAAACATAATAAAATAAAATTCTCACGACGTTTCGGCCACAACGCAAGCAGCCGTTATGGCCGAAACGTCGTGAGAATTGTATTATGTTTTATACGTGACTTTACCGAAAGAACCAATAATATTATCTCAGGCATACAGGAGAAGCCCTCTTAACGACCAGCCCTGTTAGCGACTCATCGCTTAAGGACGCGCCTCCATAGAGCCCAGATAAAAAATAAAACAAAATATTTTTTAAAAACTCACGACGTTTCGATCACAACACAAGCGGCCGTCATCACCTCCGCCTGATGACGACCCCTTGTGTTGCGATCGAAACGTCGTGAGTGTTTGGTTTTTATACTCTTTGGTTCTTTCGGTAAAGTCACGTAGGTAGAATCAATAATAGATCACGACGTTCCGACTGCCTCACAAGCAATCCACCTCAAGACGATTGCTTGTGTGGCGATTTAAACGTCGTGATCTATTATTTTTTTCTACCTACGTGACTTTACCGAAAGAACCAAAGAGGATGGATTTTTGGTTTCATATTTTTTATTTTTTATACCTACGTGACTTTACCGAAAGAACCAAAAGAGGATGGATTTTTGTTTTTTATATTTTTTTATACCTACGTGACTTTACCGAAAGAACCAGAGTACTGATTTTTGTTTTTTATATTTTAAAATTATTTATCTACGTGACTTTACCGAAAGAACCAAAGGCCTGTAAAGTTGGTCGACCACCGCTAACAAATGCTTTTCGATATTCTCAAATTGCTTCGGCAGACTTCCCCACTCGCTCTCACATCCACCACGATTGGCGATGCTGAGTTGAAAGCTCGCAGGCAGCACCGTTCCTACTAAACGAGGGAGCGCCGTTTCTTTTGCCATCACATCGCTCCGTCTTGCCACTGGGAGTGGAGCATCTTACAAAGACGATGACCCTCCCCAGCCACTCACGCATCCACACCAAACTCCTGCCTCTCCGATCCCGTCCATCCGCCGTAGTCGCACACACTAAAGGCCACCACCACCATCATCATCATCAAACGCCACAGCGGCCGCTTTGATCTCCTGCTCTCCACTGAGTCACACGGCGCAAACACGCGCCCAACCTCGGCACCACCCACCCCACGTCCCGTCTCCTGCACGTGGCTTAACGAGCGAAGAGCCACTCGGAACCACGGTCACACACACACACACGCGCGGTCTAGACGGTAATTACAAGCCGAGCGAGCGGGCATGAGTAAGCCTCCGGGTACAGCGACCCGGTGTCTCCCCCACCCAACCACCACTACCACCACCACCACCACCCGAGCCCTCTACACATCTCTCTCCTTCTAACAACAGCGATGATTAAATTTTATTCCCGTTAATCTGATTAGCGCCAATTTGCGAGCCGTTTGCGAACACACGCACGCGCGCACCCAAAAAAAAACCCCAGGCGCGCATTGTGACATTAAAGGAGTTGCCCTTATTAAAAGGTGCTTTGCAGGCAGCCACGTGCGTTTTCAAAGCGTCCCAATCCATTATTGATTATTCAACGACGACGCTGCCCTATCCAGCCGTGAAGTGTTCTTTGTAGAGTTCGCGATGGTGCACGCTTCTTGGGGGTGAGCATCGCGTTTTTTTTAAAGGTGGTGGGGGGTGGGGTGGGGCAAATTGAAGGCGCCTCTCTCTCTCTTCGTCTATATGATTCAGTGGCTGGGAACGCCAGACGGTTCAAATTGCAGCAGCAGCAGCGTGCAGCAACGGGGCGTTCCCCAAATCATTTCTTTGGCACGGACATCGGCCGGACTCTCCCCCCCCCCACCAAAAGTCGCGACGGCCGATCTCTCCTTTGTCGGCGACGGTGTGGATTTTTTAAGACCCCGGTTTCGAAACGTCGAGCAAAGAGAGGAGGAGGCGCGCGAGCCACCGAAAGTTACAAAAAGATCTCACGCCACCCGTGGTCTCGATTTGCCGCGGCCTCTTCTTCGGCTGAGCCATCCGTTTCTCATCTCGCACGACAATAACAGGCAAACGGAAGAAGAGTAACCCCCCCTCCCCACCCAATGAAATACAAGTTTCCCGTGCAGCTGTAAACTAATAAACAATGGAATGTCACCCACCCACCAAACCCATCCCTCTTCCATTTGTATTTACACAATTTAAAAGGCCCCGTCGCAAAGAGCTATATAAATCCAGGCTGTCGCAATTTGCCGTGAGCTTAAGTAGCCTCCGCGACATGGAAACTAAAAAAAATCATCAGCAGCGAGATATCGCCGCTGGCGTGCCATCGAAAAAGCCAAGCGTCTTACACCCGCGGCTGCCCTGTTCGCTGCTGGTCTCTCGCAAAGCGACAACATGAAAAGAGAAATAATAGTCGCCACGGCATCCACGCGTGTTGCAGCGACAAGGGAAAAGGATGGGGCAGAATTGAGTACATCATGATTCATTACCAACTTGAGCGCCGGTTGCAGGGAGAGAAAAAAATTAACCCGTAAAAACAAAGTTTTTCACTCGAAATCCTTTATATGCGTGACGGCTAGAGTCCTCTCGTCCTCTGGCTTGAGATGGCTGCCACCTATGGGTCAGATGATTGCCTGCCACCATTAAGCAATTGGTAATTTAATATAATTTTCTGTTTTTCCTAAAAAGTGTAAAATTTTGGGGAAAAAAATTCACGAAAATAAATTGTCACGCACAACGAGTCTGTGTGCAAAATGTCAGCTCGATTGGATCACGGGAAGTGAGTTAAAAAACGACCGAAAGATTTGCACGGTTGTAAGCGCGCAAGCAAGTAAGTGAACTTAATATAAAGGATTTTAAAAAAGGATTAAATTAACAAATAATGAAAGAAAAAATGGTACGAGAGAGATGTGTGTATATAGTAGACACACATAGTACGCACACACGCACAACGATTCCTCGTATAGCCCCATAACCTGTTGGTAAGCACATGTGCTGTTGGTGAGCCAGTCATCTCGGTCATCTCAGTCAGTCGACCCGAGGCACCTGGGTCTGCCCCGTGACCTCCTGCCAGCGGGCGTTCGACACTTCACGTGGTAGCCTCAAGGTGCACATGGCCTGGCACAAGCGTCGTGGTGACGTCACCGCCACTTAGTGGCGAATGGCTGTTGTTGTTGTTAGTGAGCACATGTGCTGTTGGGGGGCACATGTGCTGTTTTGGGGGGCACGTGCTGTTGGGGGGCACATGTGCTGTTGGTGAGCACATGTGCTGTTGGGGGGCACATGTTAAGGCTGGCACAATGCCCGGGGCTCGGGGGAATGGTGTGGCCAGAAATGCGCCCGGCCGCCTTTGTCTCCCCAGTGCTGCGATGTTCACGCACCGCGTGCAGTCCTCGTTTAAACCATCGAGTGGTCTATTGCCACCAATGCCGAGCTCCAACATGGCAAGCACGCGCGTGGCGTACAATATTAATGCTATTGTGGCTTTTCTTAATAAGGAAACTTTGATTTTCAAAAAACACGGCACCGCTATCGCACAAAGGGACAAATGGCTTGAGCACGGGGAAATGTTTAACGCGATGTTTTGCCCGTCGTCTTCAAGATGAGTTGTCATTGCGAGCCACGGGTTGGGAGATTTTCATTTGGGTGTGCGTTTCTTTTTCCTACTTTTTTAAATTTATTTGCGAAGCTCCACTTTTTTACGGGGCAATTTTTTTTTTGTTTTAGAAACCCGTCCAAACAGCACTTATTACCAACAACAGCGCAGGCATAGGGCAACTTCCTTCCTGTGCTGGCTCCCACCCCGTCTTATCGCAGCCCCCATCACTCCTCGCCACATCCGTAAGCAGCCAACATGGGGAGTGGTGGGGGGTTGGTGCGTGTGTGGTGTGGGGGGTGGGTTGTGAATTAGCGAAGTTTAAGGGCTAATAAGTTGACAGGGCCACAGAGGTTATTTTAACAAAGCCACTGTATTGTACACCGAATATCGTCAATACAAGGTTTACTATCCAAGGTCCGATGACGACCGCATCTCTGGACGCCAAGCGGGGTTGAGACTGGATAGGGCTTAGATTGGGTGAGCTCCGGGTTGTAATGGGGCTTACGATGCCACGTGGTGAGCAGCAGAGGACAAGGAAACGAAATCCGTTGTTGTACTGTACTCCCCACCCACCCCCCAATGAACAAACCGGTATTTGACCAGTATAGTCAAATATCATGATCCATCCACACACACAGGAAAGGATCATGATCCATCCACACACACAGGAACGGCCCTTATCCAGCAGTGAAGTGTAACATGCATGAACCCAAAGTCTCCCTCGCAGTTTGGGTATTGTACTGCACGTGTGTTCTCGCCGGGACGTGTACGAGGTGACTTTACCGAAAAAACCTAAGAATATGAATCCTTGCAGTCACGAAATCTTCAAATCTAGAATTCGAGGGTGTTGTGCGAGTGGAGGTTGCACGACCCAAGACGGTAGCGGTTGATGGACTGGGCCAGAAGTTCTTCTTTATCAGCAACTTTCCTTTTCCGTATTGCATTTTGCTTTTCACGCACTTATCTGCTTTGTAACTAAGAACAACAATCATGCCAATGTCTGCACCCATGCCTGTAATTACTGTGCGCAGTTATAATTTTTGTTTTCATAGTGGGTCCAAGCAACAAACACGTGGGTGCCTCTACGTGGCTGATACAAAATTAGTTTAAAAATGAGAATTTGCACAAACATGGAACAGAGAACTTCAGTGTGAATTTTAAACTGAGGTTACGAGGAATAGTACAAAATGCACATCCTTACACATCCTTTGCCGTAAAAATGTTACTTATTATTACAGCTACTGTGCCCTGTTTTTTTATATTATAGATGAGACATTGTACAAGCAATGCATCGTAGAATCGTGAGAGGTGGCACTGACTTCGGGAAGCCTTCATCTAGCAGTGGAATGACCAGGGCGGATGGTGATGAGACTTTAGAAGGTATTATACGAGCTTATAAAGCATCTTAAATTGACAATCAATTAGTAAAAAAAGTAGTTGTGCAATGTCAGCACTTCACCACCGGTATGCCAGATGTGCCGCGGTGCTTTTGGAATTAAAGGAGAGGCACGAACCTCGCTGTTCGCAAGCTGGGACAGACAAACCTTCCTCCCCCGTGCCGTTCAGTGGCCGATCGACCCCCCCACCTCCACCCTCCCCTCCCCATTGGTCACAGCACAGTGCAACAAAAGACAGGCCCGTCAGCACCACCCCTCCCCCACGATCTTCATCCAGACCACTCGGGCCCAAATTCGAGTGCCGCCGGAGTGGGGAAAAAAAAGGTTCAGAAGCCACCGCACTGCACATAGGTAACCGTTCACGAAATCACGCAAATTAATTGCCCGCTTTTACGTGGACTTCTCCCGGTCGCCGAGACGTCCATGCGTAAGCGATTGGTCACACGCAACCGATCGCTCGCAACCGATCTCTCGCAACCGATCACTGAGGTGTAGAGCCCTCCGGAAGAAAGTTGAAGCCCCCTTTGTGTACTGGACTCAACACGGCGCCAATTGCAGCCCAGAGTAATTTCCGCCAACCGCTCGTTCAAAAGGGCTTTTGCGCACGAATGCCGCGTCCCCCTCCGTTAAAACGCGCCCGGTGGGAGCGGACACACGCCTGCCTCCCTCTCGATCGAGGACGGCTGCTGCTGCTGCTGCTTTGGCGGGGGCGCCTTAATGCGGACACAACATTTTTTCCAACGCGCGACTCAATGTTTTCCAACGCAGAGGGGGGGGGGGGAGGGGAAGGGAAAAAAAGGCAAGTAGATGTTCAGAAGCGCTTCATTCAATTCACATCGGCAAATATTTTTTAAATGTAAATAAATAAATCTCTAATAGTTATTTTTATATATTGGGGATGGTTAAAAATTACGGGTCGACTTTTTTTTTTATTACTCCCGCATTTTGCTGATTATCGTGCACTTTTTTCTATTTTAAAAACAAAAATCTGGAGAGTGTATCTTATAATCCGGTTAGGTGCTTGTGTGCGCGTCCAGGTTTATTGACACGAGGCACACGTTTATGGCGCGTCGTCTTTTTCCTACGTAGAATGTGCCATTCCTGCTATGCGTGTAAGTGAGGCAACAGTAAGAGCGGTGCTGCTGTCAATGAATAGGACGGCTTTCATTTTGTTCCGCACGCACACAGCTCGGCTCGGTTTTACGAGCACCCGCCGCTTTGCATCGCACACAACGCAGGAAATGAATTGCGGAATCCGTCAAGCTGCACTGCAAGCCACGTCACCCTCCTCCCTCCGCGGAGGCCAAACGAAACGTTCAGCACACCGACCACATTTCATCGTCGTCGTCGTCATCACCATCTCTGGCATGGTTAATCCACTGCTGGATGAAGGCCTTACATCAAGCCGTCGCAACCTCTCGCGATCCGAGAATGCATCTCTCTACGTTTGAACATGCATTGAAAGGATATCTCGTTTACTAATAGGGTTTTTCCCCTTTTTTCTGGCAACAAAACTGACACCTTTTGCAAGGAATCATGCTTACATTAACCACAATACTTGCAGTCAAATGCAAACAAAAAACAATACTCTGATAATTTATACATTGTCTTTGAAACTGATTGGTCCACACCAGAGACAGCTTTCTTTAGAGCCTAGTCTCATATGGTGTTCGACCAGATGACGCCAAAAGGCGCACAGTTCAAAGACAACGCATTATCAGAGTAATGAGAGCTCGGGGTGAGCAGCTCCATCAGAGTATTGTTTTTTGTTTGCATTTGACTGCAAGTATTGTGGTTAATGTAAACATGATTCCTTGCAAAAGGTGTCGGTTTTGTTGCCAGAAAAAAGGGGAAAAGCCCTATTAGTATATTTTGGTACTGTCAAAAGGAGGTCCCATGATGTAGCTGCTCATCCCCGAGCTCTCATTACTGATAATGCGTTGTCTTTGAACTGTGCGCCTTTTGGCGTGATCTGGTCGAACACCATATGAGACTAGGCTCTAAAGAAAGCTGTCTCTGGTTTGGACCAATCAGTTTCAAGGACAATGCATAAATTATCAGAGTATTGTTTTTTGTTTGCATTTGACTGCAAGTATTGTGGTTAATGTAAACGTGATTCCTTGCAAAAGGTGTCAGTTTTGTTTCCAGAAAAAAAGGGGAAACACCCTATTAGTATATTGTGGTACTGGCAAAGGAGGTCCCATGAGATACCTCGTTTGTTGCATAGACTCCTTTATTTACCCACGAAAGTATCACCGAGTGCCAAGGCTCGTCGAAAAGGAGCATTTTGCTTTGGGATGGTTGGTCAATGTATGCGAGAGAGAAAAAGCAGAGTTGCAGGAGAAACCCCACCTACATGAGAGGATATCATTCAAACTTAAACAGTTAGGGTGGGGACCTCGTTGCTCTACTGCTTCCTTATCGGCACCAGCTTGCTACTTTGCAAGCATTTTCTCAAGCTGGCTCTAATCTCTGCGTGGTCCACCAACCCCACCTTCAAGTCGGTGGATTACAAGGAGTGTATCATGACCACAAAGTGCGAATTTGCAAATCTTATCCCACTAGAAAAACGTTTACCTTCATTATATAACATAATTGAGACTGAGAAAGGGATCTGTTATTGGGCATCAGTTTTAGATATTAATAAAACACATTTCAGGATTAGTTTCTAGAGTTATTTTTTAAGTCACGAAAATCTAGGCTTAATAAATCCACCACATGACTATATAATTCTTTATTTCAATTTACATTGCTTAACAGCAAAATAATAATTTAGGCAAAACGCACAGTACCGTGTGGAAAAACAGACGAGTGGGTGCATTTTAGTAAAAGTTTATTTTTGTAAACAAAAATTACTGCCAATGGCGTTGGTTATTTTTGAAAGCAAATTATTCTGGGTGCACAACTGCAGATTGTGAGCATGACAACGCTCGATAAGACTCACCACTTGCGTGAAAGCAAAAAAAACTCCCGGGCTGCGGGATTTGCGAAACGATAACCACGATTCGACTTGGAGGGAAATTCTGGCTCCTTCGGACACACGAGCAACGGGGGTTCACTTTTGCATGTTGGCATTTTTATTAAACTGCGATGGCACGCACCGACACGCTCGCGATTCAACTACACCCACTTCTCCATGTGCACAGGGTGTCATGCCCTGTCATAATCGTGCAAACCCTGCTTCGGGTTTTAAAACTTTGGAGGTTAGAACACTCAAATGTACGTTGAACTTCTTTTGCACTGTACATAGCCAACCGTGCTAAACGCAGGTACGGGGGGGGGGGGGGGGACAACAAGCTAAACACAAAAAGCAGTTCAAGAAATGAGTTTTCAATTTAGATTTAAAAGTGCACAGCTTCAGTAGCTTCCTCATGTCGGATGGAAGAGCGTTCCAGACGGCCGTGAAAGTGCAAAGCAGGGTTTTGAAATTCATATAGAACTTCTTCTAAAGGACTGCAGTGTCCAATTTGTTTTCATACGAGCACGTGTGTTCGTTTAGAGTCGTTGAGGGGGGAGGACTGTCCTCACAACATTTCTTTTAGGCCTGCTGGGTTTCATAAATGGCTCAGTTGTATTAAAGGCTGATGTTTAAATAAGGAGGTTTGGAGTGATATCAATGCCCTGGACGAGACACTCTGCACAAGTCTGCATACATTATACACATGGGTATACTACATGCATGCATATATAAAAATGAGTTTATAATACACGTGAACATATATATATTATAAATACATGATATCAATGAGAAAAGGATTACAGCAACATTACCGGCGGCCGGGATCAATAGAGATAATGTAATACTCGTTCCCTACATTCAAATGTTCAATTGCATCGACATGATATTTCATTATCACGATGACAAATGTGTTAATGCATTGGCAGCCCGTGGACTATAGCAGCCTCTGTGGCTGCTCTGATCGGGGTGTCCTTTGTAAGAGGCACTTGACCATTCAGGCAGATGACAACGACGACCTGCGGCAGAATGTTTTTTAAACGCTGGGCTGGCACTTTGGAGGTTTATTGCTCCGACTGCATTCCACACTTTGCACGAGCGAGCGAACGAGCGAGCCTTCGAACATCGGCATTAACCGACGATCGACCGGTGTTCAATGTAAAGGTACGGTGATACCGTATTGGACGGACGGGATACCCTCATCGCACCGTGGATGTCTCAAAAAAAGCATCGGACGTTCGACATTGCGTTTTCTTTCCCTGCGGTGTCACCATGACCTCGTATAACAAGTTTCGCAGCAAAACGGAGCTCCATATTTTTTTTTGAGTTCGTACAGTATAGCAATTCTAAATCCAACCCCCCACCCTATCACCAAACCTACATCATCATGATCATCACGATCCATGAGCAGATGACCCGTAGGTGTCGACTACACATTTCGTCATTTGTTTCCACTTTCCCCCTTGTGCCAATATGCTCAAAGCAGTGCCACATCTTTCTGGCTCCAATCTCTCTCGTGTCGTCAAGTCATTCTCAATCCGACATACAACTGTTTCATCATAATTGCAGAGACAATTTATGCGTTGCCCCCCATGCGGGTTGTGGCCAAGGATGGAGTTTTATGTTATTCCGTTAGCTCTTGATTGGAGCGCTCTCGGATTCTGTTTGTTTTTTTTCCTCCCCCGAGCAGACATAGCGAGAGCCTGCAAAGTGACACATTGTCTGGCCACGGAGCGAGCCATTCATGAATGTCACAACTTGTCTCCAGTCTCACGCCCGACACCCAACTTATGCACCAACTCCCTTCACCCCCAACTCCAAACACAAAACGCGCACACACACACACGTGGCTTTTGTGAAACGCCTTAAGCAAATATACCCTCCCCTTGCTTTTGTCTGCGAAGATCAAGGTAATAATCACAAATGCTCAGCAATAATAATGAGGTTACGATGAAGACACTTTGTAGAGAACCTCCTCCTCCTCATTCCGCTGCGAGTCAGAAGTATTTCCAATTTGTCAGTCAAGGTCAAATGTAATCGGTCAAGGTCATAAAATTTACCTACAGCCTAAAGCATTAGAGATGGTGCACTTTAGAAAATAACGAAGTAATATTTTTGCAGCCGTTTTTCAATTCACTGCTGGATGAGAGCCTCGCCAATCTACAGGTTGTTTGACTATACTTCACCACCTTGGTCTGTGAGAGATTGTGTGAAGTGGGGGGGTGGGATGGTCGCTCAGTGATGGTGCAGATGTCACTCGATGCACCATCGATGTCAGCCGTGACGTGGACTCAAACCTCGGGTGGCTGGGTGAGTGTAGCGCAGTGCGTCAATCGCACAGACCCCCACACCTTTCCAGATGTTCGCGTTACCGAATACAACGGCGGGCATTTCAGGAGCAACAGTTACAGGTGGGGGGGGGGGTGGGACAACGTGCCAACAACTAAAGATCATTCAAACAAAAACACACGCGCCAGAGAATTATTTTCATTTGTTCGCGGAAGAACCGCGGGCACCCCACGGACCCCACCGCCTTTGTATTTTTGCACACGTGCATGGCTGCGACGTCTGCCCTGGAAACTTCCACACTCGCGTTTTGTTTTCTCTTCCAATTTTTATTTCATTTTATATACGTTTCGCTCGCACGCGCGCGTGTACATTCGGTGATTTTTTTTTTGTTCTCATTAAAACCCGCTGACGAGGAACAAGAAATTCCTGTTATCAGGAGACTGGGGGGGGGCCCATCGCGACCGAAGCATTCCAGCACGCAGAGGAGAGCCGCCCCGCGCACGGGCAGACAAGCGGCGACTTTCACGGCCGCCACGCGCCCGTGCCAAATTCGCGACGCGTTTGGGGGGCGGGGGGGACGACGACTCTATGGAGGCTGCCGCTGCTCGCGTCGCCCCCGCCTCCGCCGCGTGAACGGGGCACGAGTTTATCGGGGGACGAGTTTGACGGGGCAAGCTCACGGCCACCTACCATCGGCGACGATGTCACAGCGGTTCAGCAACACTGGACTTGCTCCAGGGGTCGGATTGTTTGAATTCGATCTCGCAACGCTCGGCAGTTCAAACAATGAGCCACGTTTCTTGAATCACCCCCCCCCCCCCGCCGCCACCCTGCAGTAGAAATTCGGGACACTAAACTATTTAAACTATTTTTTATTTTACCAGGTAAGGCCCACAGCTCTTTTTCAAAAGCGACCTGGCCACAAATTTTAGCTCAACTAAGTGGCTTATTGCGTGGACATTTATAGTAGCCAAATAGTCTAAGCGCACGTTGATTCTCAATGTGGAGGAGACAATGGGAGGACCCAGAGAAAAATCCACGCAACCACGGAGAACATGCAAACTCCAAATATATAGCAGGCGTCAGGGTCGGAATCGAACCCACAACCTACTGCATACCAGGCGAGGTAGTTAACATCTCGCCACCACGACACCACAGCCTATCCGAAAATTGTGTGATGGGATAAAATGTGGGTACTCCCAACGCTTCAAAATTTCTGGCCAGCGTGGAAGAGTAGGCCAAATATCCTCTGAAGGTGCTCCCAAGAGCTGCCCTCTAACAAGGGCCGTTCCTCCAGCAGTCTCGTGAGCACACGATTGCAGAACTCAGCTCAGATAATCTTTTGCCCCTCAATGCTATCTCAATCGTGCTATCTGCGTCACTCGGAAGTCTCGCAGGGCAGTGCGACCATTTGTGATAGCGGATATCGGGGAGATTTCTCTTGAGATCCATTCAGGTGACCTTTGCCCCCACATGAACAGGGGGCTGCAGTTTCCCACCTGCTCTGCCACCGAGAGCAAAGTTCGAGGAATAATAGTCAAACAGAGCTGGAATTTAAGCAAATTAAATGCAGAATATAAATCAATCGTGATGGTACTTTGATGAGTCACTGATGGCCGGGGTGAGACTATCATTTCCCGGTTTAATCACCAACGGCTGTCCGGAAAGGTTTTAATGAAGGACCAATGTCAACAATCCATCTCAGATTTTTCTTGAACGGACAGCCGGCACGTTTAAAAAAAAACCTATGTTCAATGTTGCGACGCAATTTGATAGTTACAAAGTGTTAAAGGTACTGCACTGTTCGTGATGGAAGCGGAAATATGTTCTAGACCATAGGTACAGAAGCGGAGATGAAGCGCCCCATCCTGTTGTGGAGACTTACGTAAAATGATTCCCATGCAGGTGATCCATTAAGACAATAAGATGCCGAGTTAGGGGCACAACACCTGACAATATTACATAAAATCGTACAACAGGCTAATGTACATTGCAATAAATAAATACACCACATGGACTAGCAGCACAAAACGAGTCTGTAGGGATTCACAAACATGCACAGAACAACGTGGGTGGTGCAGCCCCATCAGGTAAATGCCAAAAAGGGCTTTTGTCTACAAAACACACTCCCAGTTTGGATGACTGCAACGATACAGCCGTGATTTAAAGCTTTCGTGACTGCAGGGATTCATCTTCTTGGTTCTATCGGTAAAGTCACGTAGAAGGGAAGTAATAAAATAATAAAAATAAAACATAATAAAATAATTCTCACGACGTTTCGGCCACAACGCAAGCAGCCGTCTGTCAAGTAGACTGTCTACTTGACAGACCTGTTCTCCACCTGAAGACGGCTGCTTGCGTTGTGGCCGAAACGTCGTGAGAATTATTTTATTATGTTTTATTTGTATTATTTTATTACTTCCCTTCTACGTGACTTTACCGAAAGAACCAAGAAGATACAGCCGTGCTTACTGTGCGCGTGCTGTCCAGAATGTGTGCAAGGGCGCAAGTAGCAATGCGAGTTTCGTTGCAGTAAATTGTTTACGCACAGTGCAACAGTCTAGACTAATTGAGCCACTTTTCTGGAAACGCACAGGCAAGTAATTTAATTTCCAGCTATCGCTCGAATTGAAAAGAAGCGGCCCTTAACCGCGGTTGGAAAATGTTTTTTTCGGTTTCCACTAAAAAAAAAAGACTAACCACGGGCCAAAAGTTCAGCCGGGTTCAGTGCATGTGGATCATAACAGCACTTGAATAAATCTCAAGACTCTCAAGACTATGTTTCACAAGGGTTCTAGTTCTGGATGTTTCGCCAATTCCATAAACTGCGAACGGTAGAGGTGCCGCCCTGCAATCACTCACTCAACGCCACTGTTTGCAGAAGGGATCGATGAGAGGGCACCAGGGCCTATTCTACCAACTGGCCGGACGTCTCTAAAACGGTGGGAGTTACCCACACTTTACCCTTTCACGCTGCTGCTGCTGCTGGGCGCACAGAAGAGGAGGCGGTAATGAAATAAACATGCTCATAGGTGGATCTGTTGCACCGGGAGATGAAACGGAACCAGTGGACTCGCGGGATTGCGAGTCCAGCGTGCCAACCGTGACACCACGGCAGCAGCCCTAATTCATTGGGGGTGGGGGGGGGCTGGAGGGGAGAGGGAACAAAAACGCTCTTGCCTGAACAGACATTGACTATATAAAATATTTTAATTATTGTAAAAGTATCTCCATTGTAAGTTTAGAGACGCATACCAGCCTGCCGTCATCCAATCTGTCACACATTTTACCAAAAGAAGGGCATTTGCATTTGGCGCAGCATACATGTGCGGACTGTATAGCGTACACGCAAATATGCTCAAGTGGATCGGCGGTGCAGTGGTGAAGGCTCTGTGCTGTACGTATGGTGCGAAAGAAGTTCAACATAGATACACGAACCAGGCCACCAGAGTTCAATTCCCAGCCATCGCCAAAATCAGCGGGAAGTGGCATCTGAACCGATTCAAGCTCCCACCCCCACATCCCTTGACCGACCCGCAGTGAACAGCATTGTGACGTATGCTGGTCAACACAGCCGCACTGACCGATACAGCATGGCGAAGCCTTCACCCAGAAATGGATTGACAAAGGGCTATAAAATTTAGACGCAAACATTTTCAGACGTACATGGACGATGCATGCACAGCAATAAGCTTTGTAGAACGTTTTAGTCTCCCAGAATTCAAGTGCTATTTTTAATATGACAAGCACTGCTTTGCCCAAGGGCAGTCACCACCGACTTGGCTCCGAGATGTAAACACTAAACACGACCGTTCCGAGAAAGTCAAACAAAACAATAAAAATGCGTCCGTAATAATCAACGTTGGCTTAGTTCATTTATCCATGTGCTTATTGGTTATTTTCATTTGTTTCGATTCAGTCGTAGCTTTAAACAAAGCTCAATCCTTAATCTTTACCAGAGTGTGGTTATGGTGGAAACATGGTACCCAACAAAAAAACTCTGAAAATGAATCTAGCATACGTGCTTTTCCTTGAAACCGATGTACGACACAGGGCTTCGTTCAAGCATAGCGACTTTGTGTACGACTGCGGTCCACTTCCCATAGGCTGCTAACACAACATGGTTATCTCTTGTACCTCCCATAGCGTGCTAACACAACACGGTTGGCTCTTGTACTCAGAACAATGACCGCTCTGCCTTTTATTCCAATACCCATGATGTATGAGAAATGTCTGAGATGGAACGTTAACATCAACCCGTGCGCAGGTGGCCAGGTGAATGTATTACATTGGAGGAGGTGAGAGAGATGGTGATGGCCTGGGGAGGTATTTCTCCAGCAGTGGATTGACCATGTCTGATGAAGAGGAAACATTTTGTAAATTGTTTTGTTTGGCCTCCGTCGTATTGGTTGGACTCCCATGGTGTCTGCAAGCATCACTAGTTACATTTAGACAGCTAGATACAGGGTGTTGGGAACACCAACAATGAGTCCAAGTTTAATTTTCGATTTAAAGCTTTCGTGACTGCAGGGATTCATCTTCTTGGTTCTTTCGGTAAAGTCACGTAGAATGGAAATAATAAAATAATAATAAAACATAATAAAATAATTCTCAAGATGTTTCGGCCACAACGCAAGCAGCCGTCCTCAGGCGGAGAACAGGTGAGAATTATTTTATTATGTTTTATTTTTATTATTTTATTATTTCCATTCTACGTGACTTTATCGAAAGAACCAAGAAGATGAGTCCAAGTTTGTCGTGTTGTGATCTAGCCATTGTTAAATAAACACTCCTGAACATGTGTGCAGCCAACTATTTTTTGTAAAGCATTCACATGCTTACGAACCAATCACTGCAAACATACCTGATGTCACCAGATCTCTGAAGCTAATCTAGGTAAGCAGTTGTGTGGCTTTAGCTTCGAGGTGGCAGTGTTGGGTGTCACCCTCTCGTGTATGTGGGGTGTTCTCCGGGTATTCTGGTTTCCTTCCACATGTCAAACACTCATTCACGGTATTGGCCAAACATCCCCAAGCAGGACCCCTCCTGAAAAAAAGTCTTCAGACTCAGCGAGGCTTTCCTGGTTTAACAGATGGCATAATTAGCATCTTCTATGCGATTCATGAGTGTACATACATTGCACGTACATTATAAAATTACATATCAGTGAACGGAATTTACAGTAGTTTATTATTATATCGAATCGAATTTACAGGAGCCCCCCTACTGAAAGAGGCACGAGCCTCAGCGAGGCTTTCCTGGGACAAACAAGAATAATTATTCTAATAATAATGATCAGTACAATAATACCTAACATCACACCTGCAAAGACCAACCGACCGACCTGGATGCAATGTGTCAGCCGGGACACACGTGCACCATCTGAATAAACCACAACCAACAGCAGCATTACGCTCTGCTTCCTAATCTATTGTAACCACTTACACGGCAATCGGCCCCTGATTGGGGAGCAAGTCTGGCTTGGGTGGCCAGAATCTACACACCGAAGCCAAGTTTTTTCTTGGGCCACGATGAACATATCTGATGATCGTCCAACCATTTACATTGAGCATTTATTAATAAACAGCAAGGCCGATGACCGAATCCTGCCTGTGATTTGTCCTGTCTGCGATCCATCCTGTCTGCATACAAGCAGGAAACTATGAATCATCACTGTTATTATTATTTCACGCTTGTTTACCCACAAACGCCTCACAGGAGGGTCCTGGCAAGGTTTTGCGATATGTGGCGATGATTGCTATGTATATCCCAAATCGAGAAATTTGCGGCTTTTTTTTCTAATTTTGAAGGTGCTACCGGCATACAATGGCCTACTCTTGCGAATGACATCTTGGGGGGTGTTAATGTCCACTGTAAAGCAGACGTTACATATTGTTATGGTAAATACGCCTGCAGTATTGTTCGTAATCAGCCATGTTCTAGCCACTGTTGGATAAAGGTCTCCTCGCGGTATCGCGACTCCCCACAATTCCGTGATGGCGGTACTCCACGTGAGCTAACCTCATCGCTCCATCTCCGCGGATCGTTGTACCTCTCCGGCACAAATCCCTCCCCACTGGCTGTCACTCCATCAGCATCCTCGTCCATTGGCCAAGCCCCACTTACATTCAATCACAGCCACGACGATGTCTCTAATTTGCGGTGTCCTCTGATCCACGTGTACCTTTGTCTGTCTCGCAATGTAACTGTGCTCAGTGGCAGATCCGTGTCACCGAGTGTCTCCTGAGTGGACTCAACGGTGGACTCAGGGTCCTCCCACTCCATGCTACTGATGATGCTTCTTTGCACACTTTTGAATTTTTGTACAATTTTCTTCGATGACAATGTTTCGGATCCACGTCCCTGCAGGTAATGGGCACCAGTTGCCAACGTTCTGCATTAGGCACAGTGGTATAGTGCATTTTATTATCATATTAAACTGTCCAACATCATTCAAATTCTCTCGCCCGCCAATTTCATCATTTTGCTCCAGGTGTGCTCTCTAACTGCTGTGCATTTAAACATTCTGTTGTGTTCCTCCAACACTAACAATTAAATTTGCACAAGTGCGCTCCGATTTCTCTTACGTTACCTCTTCAACGACCACCATCACACAAACTGAGGTTCACTGCACATCCAATGATACCACAATCCGACGACTCCCATGAGCAACAAAGCACATTACTCATCGCCCAAAAAAATTCTGTTGTATGATTCACGCATTGCCAACCCACTCACAATGCATATTTCATAATTTACAATAAGCATACTCATCGTGTGCTCTCTGCATCTGTGTGACACAGCACGCAAAGAGAGAAACAACAAATCAGGATTATTTTTTTTTGCACATTGTACAGGTTTTCCCAGATGTGCTCACGTAGCTCTCAGATGTGGTTTCGGAGGGATCTGCGTGCCGTTCGGCATGTCTGACGTTTCACTTGACACGATGGAAGCTTCTTTAAGAACTGAAAGGAGCTGCTCACATTCTCCCTCGATTACATTATCATTATTATGCTTCTTTACCCAGAAACACCTCACGAGGAGGGTCTGCCAAGTTTTTGTATTGGGGGACAATGAATATACCAATTGACCAATTTCCAGTGTAATTTTTCACATATTGCAAATTTTGGACCACGACACCGCCACACAATGGCCTAGTCTTACGAATGACGTCACGCGACCTTTGACGCCCACCGCGAAGCAGACGGTGTATTTTTTTTTTGCTTAATGCCCCCCCCCCGATAATAACCAGGGCTGCCGCTGGATTATAACCGTGAGCCTCTGCAGCAAGTGATGAACGCGCTCCCGCGAGGACATGTCACCGCCGCAAATATGTACGACCCTACGCAGCACATGAACGTGGGCGTTTTTCACGGCATTGCTAATGAGTGGACACGATTGCTAGTTCTAGTTCGTGTCATGAATGCCATTAAAAAGAGCTTCATAACTCATCGGATTTGAAAGCAGCAGCCATCGTCAGCCATGATCATTCCAATGCTGGATGAAGGCATCCTCAAGCCAATACCACCACGTAAATACAATTTTAAATCAGTCGGAAATTTGTTTGAATTGTAGGCACTGTGGGGTGGTTATGACAATTAGCACCAATTAAGCATCGGGCATAATTGCCTACATCATATTCATGGAATATATTGTTCATGGTTCCAATAAAAGTGAGAGTAGTGCTGCTGTTATAGAGGACCCGAGTATTAATATCAGATTGCTATACAGTATCTCTCAATACAGAAGGACTCCTCTCATATCATCCACAATTATACATCAAAACCAAATATCACAGACATGATTATCCATGGGGTTATCCACAATTTTACTCCTTTTATCCAAGGGGTAAAAAAAGGTCACGGATAACCCCACAGATAATGGGATCACAATTTGCCGCACGACTCCTATCTGAGAAAAAATAACGGGAATGAGGACGGTGCTTTGCTGTGCATGATCGGTAAAATTATGGATAACAAGTTGAAATAGGGCCGCCGATAATAGGAGTAGGGGAAAATTGGAGTGGCGGATAATAGGGTCGCGGATAAGAGGAGCTGTCCTGTCGCAATATTCCCGCAGTTGAGAGCGGCATTACATTAAACAACATCACGGTAGAGTAATAGAGAACACAATCGTACCATTACACTAGGAGTAAGTGCACTGTTATATATGTAAGCACCGTTATCATCGTTTTGAAAGGGGCAGTTTTCAGCTGACAATATATGTGTACATAGTGCATGGAACAGATGCACTATTGCTATAACATAGTATTTATTATTTTAACTACATTATTTCCATTACTGATATGCGTACGATTAGATACAAAACATATATTGCATAAATATTCCCACAAATGTAAGCGTTCTCAAGCACTGTGCTACGATAACAGAAAAATGACATGAGGCTGTTATGCTATGACGACCACGAGGGTCTGGACTATAACTTGCAAACATCAGCGCTATTCCCAAAGGCCCGGTTTGCAAGTGGGAGCGTGGTTTTTTTTTAAACAAAATATTGCAATTACCCACGTACGTGCGTAACACAAGCACCGCACTGTGATAACTTATAGCCCATAACAGAATAATGTACAACGATAGTCACATTGCTATCAAGGTGGGTGCAATTACGCGCGCAAGGATTTACACCGCTCGCCACATTTGTGCGCTTTCCCAACAAGGTGGTCTGCAGCTGTCTGGAGGAGCTTTCCTGAATTTACCTTTGCCCATATACAATGCGCGCTAATAAACGTAACGCGGACATGGCCACGACCGAATACACAACATCACCCTATTACCATTGCGGTACTCGGGTGCGTACCTACGGGCATTATTTCCATCAGTGGCGTGCGCGTTCTCAGAGGGCGGTTTTCAGCTGGGACCGCCGCCGTGCGAGATCGGTCACGACGGCTCCGTGGTGGTGACTAAGCGGGGCCCCCCCCTCTCCCCCCTCCCCCCCCCTCCCCCCCCTCCCCGCCTGGAGCTCCCGCCGCTCGCGAGCACGGCCGCCACTTCACAGCACGACTGCGCGGCGGCCACCGTTCCGCACCGCGATCACCGCCACCGCAAGCAGCACCACGCCACCCGTGACTCAGCTGTAGCAACAGCAGCAGCAGCGGCAGCGTCCATGCGACCGGCAACGAATTTAACCGATGGCCAAGGCCAGACAGTTGTTACAATAGTACAGGTACCACGAGTGAAGGGGTGGGGAACCTTTGGGCCAAGGGACGAATGAGACCCGTGACTTCACTTCAAACGGCCCGTGGCCACACGAGGCCTCCCTCCCCGGTTTCCTCTCGCGTGTAAACACGCGTTCATTGGCCGACAACATCTCAATATACAGAGGGACCACAGACCTTGGGCAATTGTTGGGACCGGCTCGTCGCGTGGCTGCCTTCCTGCTTGTCTGTGGCTCCTCACACCTGCCAAGTCATTCTCTCTCTATGAGATAGAGCGGACACTGTGCGGCTTGCTACAAGTTGACATGATTATTATTAAACAATATTTATTTGTCACTGCAAGCATCCTTGCAATAGCCACCTTGTTCGGATACGAGAGGAACATTTTTTGTTACCTGGCAATACTCCGTGTTGCTCAGTTATGTAGAAAGCCCTCATTATTTTTCACGTCATTACTGGATAATACGGAGGTGCGAGCTTGTTCATGTGGGGTTGCCCGGCAAAGGAAGGTGTTTGAAGGTCCCTATTCGGCCCCCAGTAAGGGAAAAGTTCCCCTCCACTGGCGCTTAGGACCCTGCTCGTGAGATTTCATGGTGCGGTCCCGAGCCAGCAGAACATGTAATTGAACAATCAAACATTAAGTTCTGCAAGCAGTGAATCTTGTGTCTTCACCACGTGACAGGGGAGGCAGCAGAGGTGTGTGCTACCAGTAAATCCCAACATGACTCCTGTTATCCGCGCGGCCGTCCGTGGATAGACACCAATAATAGCATCGTCTTTACACCACTTTGACTGCATCTTATTATTAATCCCCCGGAAAAACAGGATGAATTTAGCATGCAAAAATCAATCATTCTCAATTCATGAAAATTACATCACTCGGCTCATGGAAAAAAAAAACCAAGATGGGACATTTGAGTAAGACGGTATAAACTATCCTCCAAACGAGACAAAAATAATTGATCCTTGAAAGCACCTATGACGATTCATCAAATCACGGGTGAAGGCAGCATAATCAATATAGTCTTACCAGACACTTCCCATGAAACGTCATATACATCCACCAAATCACCACACATCATTGCTTCAGTTAGACCAACACTCTTTCCCTCAATAACTATTTACCCTTGCATCCATTCCCAATTTAACTCGTTAAATCATTTTTTTTTAAGTTATAATTATTTAGCCACCAGTGCCGAAGGATGTATTGACAACAGGAAAAACAACCACAGATGTGTCAATGCACACAGTTGTTTCTTGCAGGCAAGCACGTGACTAATCACAAGGGCCGATCGTCCGACAGATGAGACGTCCTTATACTGCCCAAGTGGGAGCCCAAGGCTTCAAAAACCCACGCAAGAGGCTTTGACGCTAAGTGGTAAAGGCTGACGTTGCATTATACAGCAGGTCAAATGGCAAAGGGTCTTGAGCGGACTGTGTGAAAACCATTTCAAATTCCCGGAACAGTGTGGTGGAAATTTGCCAAATTTCCCCAGAATATGCAACAATGCACTTTTTTTTCAGAGTCTCATTTTACCGTCCGTGAATGTGCAACGCGAGTGCATTGAAATGTCAAAATAATTTTGCATTCATTGCAGCAATTTGTTCACGTTGTTAATCAGCTCTAAGTGTGTGCCGTGTGTGGGTGTCTCTCTCTTGTGTCTCGATTGAACCGAGAGACGTTTAGCTGGAAACGGGGTGACCCAATTATGGATACCCCACTGATTTATAATAATGATCAATGTGCTACACTTTCTTCTCATCGGATAATTTAATGAACAATATTGTGAAAGGGCTGGCTCCATATCTTACAGAGGAGAGTGTTTACATATTTTGATAAGAGTACTGAGGTTGGTGAGAGACGTTGAAGCTTTTAAAAAAAAGTGTTTATTCTATAATTTCCCCATATAATTATGGTGATGTATCTATAAATGTATCACCCTGCTAATACTCTCGATGGCACCGAGGAGAGATTGAGGATTTTCTCAGCCCTCGGCTGCACATTCTCACCCAACCGAATCACCATTGACGTATATCGGTGTTCAAGACAACACAAGCAATTAAACTGACGATTTAATTGCCCCTTGCGCAAACGGTGTGCACGGTACATTCCTGTAACCACGGCATGTGTGGGTCTGTTTACATAGAGGGGGCGTGCCGGTTTAGTGGTTTGAACGCACAGCAGCGCTAAGAAACAAAATCAGCGCGCGCGTTTAATTCGTGCTCGTGCATGCTGCAAGCAACCGGCATCTAATCCTGGCCCACAGCTCCCTTCACATGTTGCCTCAAGCTTAATAAGATTGCATTGCTCAGGGCACGGTCACTATCAACGGCTGGGGAGATAAAAGTGGCCATGCAGGAATGTAAATATGCTGGCACTACCATCCAAATCGACTTGCGCGAAAAGCACCTGTCCCAGCATTCCATTGTCGGATAAACTTGGGCTTTTCTCCACGTTTTAGAATTTCTTTTTTTTTTCGAACAACAGCACAAACAGAGAAAAGAACCGGAGTTTACGTCTCCACACATTGATAACGCGCTTGGCAGTGATCTACGGAAAATAAGTATGAGTAGAGACGCAAGGAAGAATGAAAGAGTGGGGTAAGGAGAATACAAAGAGGAGAGTAGAAAAAAGTGGGGCGGGGGGGTGGAATGGTGGGGCAAGGTCACATAGTCGCATAAACTCCGGCCATCCTCACAGTGGCGGCTTTTGGCTACCCAGCGAACAAAGACGGTCACTGCATCGCGTGGCGCTTTCAGATGCGCTTCTGCAGCCGCCTGGAACGCTCTTCCTTCCGATATAAGGAAAGTCACCGGAGCTATGCAATTTTAAATATTCTAGATTGAAAACGAATTTCTTTAGAACTCCTTTTTGTGTTTAGTATGTTGTCCTCCCCCCCACCCTAATCCAATTAGCACGGTTTGTTACGTACGGTGTGAACGAAGTTCACCGTACATACGTACGTAGATGAGAGAGGGCCTAATCAAGAACAAGTCAATGATGGGGGAGTCCTCCTATATCCAAGCCAAGTCCTGCTCGAGCCCGTCAACGATCCCCGATTGCTCGAGGGTAGATATCTCCCACATCAGCTTTAGGCAGTGGTCAAACGGAGGCAGCTCCCGGTGGGGGCGGGTGGGGGGAGAGTCTCCGTGCATCCTGTGCGCGAGCGTGTCGTCGCGGGCGTGTGCGCGCGCGTTAATCACCTTTCCTTGCTCCCTCTCAAAGTCCACGTAATCGCGCGTGGGCGCCGGCCGCTGTCCCTCCGTGTGGAAGGTGGGTGGCAGGAACTGCAGCGACAGGTTCGTGCCCGTGGCGACAAACGCCTGGAAGGTGGGGGGGGGGAAGGAAAAAAAAACGAACAAACCTTACACACGTGTGTGTGTATGTGTGTATATATAAATTTGGATATCTGCGGGGAGCGTTCGAGTACCGGTTAGCGCGCTGCGCTACGAACCTGGCCACCCGAGTTCGATTTCCGCTCGCGTCCAACACCAGTGACGATTATTTGAACCGGCCATGGGTCTCCCTTAAGTTGACTCAGCCTAAAATGAGTACCTGGTGTGATGTGTAAACATCACCACTGGGGAGAGAAAGGCGGCCGGGCGTGGTGTTGGCCACCCACCCCCTCATGTGCCGTTCCTGCCTTCATAGGTGCACGCTAAGAACAACTGCCCCAACACTCTGTTAAGGGTATACGGGGGATCTTTGTATATGTATATCTGGGCAAACAATTACAAGACAATCGTAATTACGTTTGCGAATAATTGGTGGCACCGTTAAACGGGGGAAGCCATGGGCGTGAGTCTGGCTTAGGGAGAAATACGTCTTTGTTCAACACCTGATGGGTATAATTTAGTTTATTTATTGTTAAAGAAACAATTATTTGGACAATCCCTTGGAGATGGAACATCTCGTTTGCAAGGGTGCCCATGGTGTACAGCCCTTGTAATTAGGCATGTAATAATTCGCCCCCATGGTGCATATAAATTGTCACAATTTTCGGTTGCGAATCCATTCAAGAATCTATCCTTTTTTATCAAATTTTTGCAGCGTTTCTCAATTTGGTTAGTTTTCTTTGACCAGTTTTGTTTGCACCATCTGCCTAAATGTACTATTAGCATATTTCTTGCATATAATTTGCATCAATTTTATATAATCACTTCTTGGCATACATGATTCAAGGTATCATCGTGAGATTCAGATTTGATTTTAATAGCGAGACGTTGGTTACATCCCTAGCTGTCATTCAAAATGTAACAATGTTGCAGGTTCCATTTAACCTCACGTTTGAAACGATGACCAATCACATGACTCGTCAGAGCAGCGTAACAGATTTGTCTCTGGATTACCCGATGGATTACCGGTGCGGCAATGTAGTTGGATTTAGTGTTCGAGAGTAGCTACCTAACCACTGCGTACACTACACTGCCTCTGCAAGTTGCCCCGTGACTTTGAAGCACAAGAGACGTTGCTGTTGGGGCTGGTTGGTTGTTTGTTTGTTGGCAAGAGTTTTGTTTTGATATGCCCACCGATAAGCAAAACTTTTTTCAAAAATGACAACACATGAATATGTCCACGTGTACACATATAACATGGGGTGCTCGCTAACGATGCCTGCCTCAACTCTCACCAAGGTAAATGGGAGACCTTTGGAAATATATTCACCACCTTTCCTCGCTCAGTTGCCGCATTACGTACACTTACAGCGGATTCTTCTTTGCCCAACATTTGATGGGTGATCTGTACGAACTCTAGCTCCCTGCGGGTGGAGATAATTTTTTGGTAAGAAAAATTTACCCTAACTCTAATTCTTACTGCTACCACTCTGCCTCGTACACAATTGAGATAAATCACATTTTGAGTACAGGAATGCTTTTCATGAATTACCTAATCATTCCACTAAATATTAACAAACAAACACGCCTTCTAACACAAGACAGCTTAGTACACCCCTTGACAATGTGTGTGATATGTGACCGTTGTGTGTCAGATGATTACACTGGTCAACAAAAAAAACTATTTTTTCTGGCCTGGACTTTTGCAGCTGTTATAGACTAATTTCAGGGTGCTGATTCCAAATCTGATCTCAGATTTGCTCTATCACATCTCATTTTATGCTATCGGTATACCCCATTTTCATTGATTTTACCCGAAATTAACTCTGTCACTTATGATTGCAAGTTGTTGTGAGTCAGTGACTGCTTTAGTGTTAAAATATGGTGCTGTAATTTTAGGATAGTGTGTTTATAATATAATTTTATGTAGATATCCACATTTATTTAATATTTTTCTTCTGCAGTTTTTATTGAAAATGCAATATTTGACATCTCAAAAACCTGATGTGATAGACAAAAACTGATGCCAGATTTGGAATCAGCACCCAAAACTTACCTTAAACCCGTTGAAATACCTTATGCCAGAAAAAGTGTGTTGACCAGTGAAATTATCCACAGTTGTTAATCTGTAGGCAATTGTTAAATCGACCCATCGTGAATGCTTGCCAGAGACCAAATCCCTTCTTGTTGAGCTGGCGGGAGAATCTGTGAGGCCAAACTGCCGCAAGAAGCACAACGTGCCACGTGAATGCTGCTGAAGAAGCACGTGTATACATGTAATTAATCGCATCTGCCTTAAATTACCGTCTTTATATTAAAAAATATATATTTAACGTACCTCACTAACACATATTTTACATTTTAAAAAGTTAAGTAGCCTGGTGAAGTAGTAATAGGTTTTTACCCTTTCAACTGGTACAAAACTGACACCTTTATACAAGGGATCATGTTTGCAATAACCACAACACAAGCAGTCAAAATGCAAACAAAAATAAACAACTCTGATATAATGTATGCACTGTTCTTGAAGTTGATTGGTCCACACCCGAGACAACTTTTCTTAGAGCCTAGTCTCCATTGGTGTTGGACCAGATGACGCCAAAAGGCTCTAAGAAAAGCTGTCTCGGGTGTGGACCAATCAACTTCAAGGACAGTGCATATCATTATCAGAGTTGTTAATTTTTGTTTGCATTTTGACTGCTTGTGTTGTGGTGATTGCAAACATGATCCCTTGTATAAAGGTGTCAGTTTTGTACCAGTTGAAAGGGTAAAAACCTATTATATTTTGCCACTGGTAAAGGAGGTCTCATAGTGTAGCCTGGTGAAGTCCACCGACAGTAAAAGCAACAACAAGAGTCATATTTAAAAGTTCGTGTCTCGCAGGGAGTCAATGCTCAGAACACCAGTGACTCAGTGTGCCCATACAGTCACTCAATTCAAAGGGAATTCAGCTGACAAATCCGCTGTGATCCAGATGTTGTGGTTCACTTTTTTTAAGCTACTCCCACTCGTATGCACGCAATGCATATTTACAAAAAAAACCCATCTTCAATGCAACTTCAATAATGAGCATCTGTGAACAACTTTTCCCCGTAACTGTACAATATTTTTTTTGTATTTTGGACATCTTCTTGTTAATGTTGTCTACATGCAACCGCTACATATATACATACTTTTACTACATATATACTGGTGCAAAGAATTTGAATAGCGGTACACCGTGGTAAAATAAACGACTTGTGAATTAAGTTATACATGTACAGCCCTTTGTCAATCCACTGCTGGATAAGGACCACGCAGTTCAGTTCGCAGTTTGTATTCATGTCCACCCTTCAGAAACCCGTGTACACACTGTGCATGCACATGTATACACCGTGTCGATTATTTCGATTATTTGGCTGCTCTAAATCTCCACGTGACGAGCCACTTTGTTGAGCTATCGTTTGTGGCCAGGTCGCTTCTGAAAAATAATCTAATAGCTCAGTGGGCTTTACCTGTTCAAATAAAAGTAGTTATTTCATTTGTATGTTTTACTCGTGATTTTCTTACGTTCCCTATACTTTGCATCGTGCTTTTGTACTGTTTGTTGTTGCAACGTTCTGACCCGCCCCGACTGGACATCTGTGAAAGCGAGCTTTATCGCTCATCGGATTTCTCCAAACCAAATACATATTCCGATTCGGATATAAATCGCCACCCAGGCGATCTGATTCCATTCAACAATGGATTGTTATTATTACTTTTGTTAGTAAATGTCGCGGTGCATTTTAAGCACCTCAAGTGGCTGCAGAAGTCACATCATTCATTAAAAACAAAACATGCGAATCGGAGAAAATTAACTTGTTGCATGTAGCGAGTCCAACCGAGTCGCAGACGCTAACTTGGGAGCAACAATATTTATTTAACGCAACAGCGCCAACAGAACACAACCTACGCTCGGGTCTAGAATGCCCATCTCGCCACGCTACGGGCAGAACTAGACACGGTTCGCTATCCCGGCCGGGACCACGAGCTGGATCCCGGACCACAAGCTGGGTCCCGAACCGCGTGGCTAGAGACGTGGTTCTTCGACAAGAACAGTCACTACACATGCAACATTTGATGCATGTATTGTAAATGCAAAAAAATATTAATATATATTTGAATCAATACGTTATTATAGGGCTAATATGCTGTATTGGACTAATACAGCCCTAATATACGATATTGTAGAATTTCTATTTACATAAACGCATATCAATAATGTACGTGGCATGTGTTACATCTAACAGCAGTAGACGTTTGTGCACAAGAAAAACGTTTAGCGATGTTCGTGTTGAATATTGAAAAACAGTAATGAGTCTGTGTGAACTCATGTCGCCCTCAAAACTCCGTCTTGATTTCCACGCATCACCTACAATTCAAACCGTTAATCTCTGCCGAGAAAGACTCCAAATTGCGAAATTAACGATGACCTTTTGTGAACGAGGGCACGCCTGATTGTTTAATGGGCCCAGCCCGTTCTGCCCAGCTGCAATAAGCGTTCATCTTTTCCACTGCAAATCTGAAACCGCTCCTTTGAACGTTGTTTTTCTCGCTCACAAAGTCGTGGGAGAAACACCAAGATACCAGAAGCCCGTTATTGGTGTCATAAACAGCAGCAATCAGTGCGGGAGTGGAGGTTATTGGGGGCACTTCTATAGATAATTGCTGCTCTCTTACTTTCCATCCCTATCGCTCATTAAACACGGCAAGCCAGTGACCAAACACTCGAGAGAGAGAAGACACCAACCACATCGTTCCACACACGGACCCTAAACCTCGCAGTCACAAGTAGGCTATCGCAACTCCTCGCGCTGCACTTGCCCATATAATACTACAAATACTACAGAAAAAGGATTGTGGGGGGGGGGGGGGAGTGAAAAGCTATGCAAGCTACAAATGTTACGTCGCGTACCCCAGCCGTTTAGACTTCCCGTTAATGTGCGTACTCAACATTCAAAACCCATCGAAAACACCGCAAAAATGCACTACAGTATAACAAGTAGGATGTCGGAGAAGTGACGAAAATATAGGAACAAGGAAGAATAGTTTCGGCGTGTCAGAAACATGCAACTTCATTGTAGAATTCTCGTGAAGCATAGGGTACCGGGCATGCATACAAAAGCTCTTTTCTCATTGGTCCACAATGGGTAAGAATGTCATAGATGGTAAAAAGCGCACATGTGGATGCGTAGCAGCGCTACGTAATGGATGCTCGTTTCATTTCAAAATGTGAGGCCAATCACAAAGTGAATAAATCGCTGTTTCTTAATTCTACCAAATCCTATTTCTCTGTTTATTTTTAAAATGCTGCAACTGTACAACGGTGGCTTACAAATTGTCATCCGCAGACCTCTGGTGGGCCACAAGCAAGACCTCGGGGTACAATTTATTCGCTTTCACAAAACACCTATCTGTTTTATTGCAAGTTGGTTCTGTGAAAATGTTTCAAGGGTATATAGTGGTCTGCAAGTCGAGAAGACTTAGGAACCACGACTCCAGTATTTGTTGTCGAATTAATGTTGTTCAAATACAGCGAAGCATAGAACATAACACACCATATACTCCATCCTGAAGACCCGAAAACAGGACGACGTGTTTTAGCGGCTGTTCTCATCAAAGCAGGCTACGGTACCATTAAAAACCAAAACAATTTTATAGTAAATATATTTTTTTAAACCTCTGATATCAAGTCCCGGGCGAACTGAAGACGTTTCAGGAAGCCGGGAAAAATCGTGCTCTAAACCCCTCACAAAACGCACACGACTGACGCAGACCGGTCATGACGCTGCTCCATGTGGCGGAGGACCTCGTATAAAGTTAACCGCACGACCCGGCGAACCGAGCACATGTCTCCTTTTTAAATGACAGAAGGGCTGCCAGAGAGCGTTTACGGTTTCTATAAATAATGCGAATGCAAGCGGGCACGCCGCTTCGAGCGTGCTCCTAACGGGCGAATGGAAATAATTACGGGACGAAACGCGAGGCCCTAATGAACTTGAAAGCCACCAAACGGATGCCACCGAGAGAGAAAGAGCGGCAGACGAAATGCTATGGACCGAGTGCTGCTTTATGCCGAACAGCAAATGCCGGTGTTTGCCAAGCACCGCAAAGGTTAAGAGCAAAAACCTCCGGACCGCGCAATTATCGGTAAGAGAGCTGCACAAAAACTGCTGTGGAGCGTGCTTTTTGCCAAATTGGGACCTCAACTTGGTGATACATTTGGGCCGATTCTTTTGAATGTAACAAACATGCGAGTGGCTCGAGCGATCATATTAAAGTGTTGATTTACCAACACGTTTGCGGATTTCAAAATATTTGTTGCCAGGTGCACAAGAGGGACTTTGTGGGGATCAGAGGACCATGCGTCATCACACAGGTGGCATGGGCTCCACCGGCTCCAAACAGGAGGCATGACACACGCACGTTAAATAGCATCGCTGGTAACCGTTTGACCTTGGCCTGGAGAAGGCTAATTGGGCAAAATATATTTCCAAACTTCGCATTGTTCTACATCATTATTTTAATTGCCGTGTGTTTCCACTACTCCTTGCCCATGTGCGATTCACAACATTCCTGATGGTTGTAGTACAGTCGTTTTATTTAGCCGTGAGCTCGTGTTTTCAACAGCAATGCTGGATTATAAACAATGCTTCGTAACATCACAGTTCTCAAAACACCGAAAGGCCATAATAGTAAATACATTTCGCCAAGTACGTAATCAATAATGACTCGTGAAGAAAACATATTTGCTCTTAAAACAAAGAGTGCTATTGAAGCCTAAACTGAAATTCAAATATTTTGCACTTCAAATGTCAATTTATAAAGCATATACAGTATACAATAAAACTACGTGTTTTATAAGGATGTATAATTTAAACGCGACTTGTTTTTATTTAATATGCATTCAGAATTGTTTTGTCAGTGGAGGACTTTTTTAACTACATGGAGTAATTCTTGGTTACAAGGAAGTTGTTTATGTTGGAGAAAGTGACTTCACAGAATGTGATTAATTTGCCCACAAATTATGATCATTAGATTTTTTTTCATCCGAGCCACGTGACCACATTGGTTGTCAAAATGTTTTTTTTTAAACCCTAAACGGCTTTCTGTTTCTTCTTGGTTCTTTCGGTAAAGTCACGTAGAAGGGAAATAATAAAATAATAATAAAACATAATAAAATACAATTCTTTGTATTTTTAGTTAGAAAAAAAACCCCAACCTTTCCTTTTATTTACTCTTCAAATACGTGTGCCTGCATCTACCGTACGAACGCAGATCTAATAACACAGACAAATACTCTGTTACCGTGATAAAACAGAGGCCCACATTTTTTTTGTGGGTTCTTCATCCTCGTAGTTATAAACTTTCCGCTTTCATGCTAAAAGTAGGATCCTTGTTGTGGTAAGGGCAGAGCATGTGCAATGCCTGCAGGGTGGGATAAAGGTTTGAAGCAGGAAGGAGAGTGTACGCGTCCGCGAGTGCCTGACTACCCCGAGGCCCAGAAGCATGCGTGTGCGCACGTGTGTGCGCGTGTCTGCACGCGCGTGTTGCGGAGTGGTGACAAAGTGGTTATAACACTGCTCTACAATTAATACGACTTGGCTGAAATTCCTGACCTTGAATAATATTGACAACTGGTGTCTTGAACGTAGGCCTGGGAATTCTACGACCAAGTCACCATGAAAATGCCCGATCTCATATCAGATCTCAGAAGCTAAGCAAATTGGGGCATGGAAGTGAGAATTTTTGGAAAACCGAATGTTGTAGGCAAGATTTGAGAGGTGGCTAGAAGATGGTAGTACAGCAATGCATTCTTGAAGACATCTGCGCAGAATTTGTTGCACGGACCTAAACAGTCAACACAGATAATGTGGGAACCGTGTTCCAAAGGGTGTGTGTGTTTTGTGCATGCATTTGCATGTATGCGTGCACGTTAGAAAGCGCCTACGAAGACCGGCACAGTGTATAAGAGGTTGGTGTTGTCAGAACCATGCCTGGCCGCCTTTGTCTTCTCAGTAATACACCAAGTAATTACTGAAGACTGCCAACTTATGGAAAGGCCCAGGACTGGTTCTGTTAAATCCTCCACTGATGTTGGCTGTGGCACGGAATCTAACACAGGATGCCGGGTTTGCAGCACAGTGCGATAACCACAACATCGCCTCTCCTGCAACACATTTTCTAACAACACACCTGCAGGAAACAGTTTGTATGTATGTACGTTGAACTTCTCTCGCGCCGTACGTAGCCAACCATGCGAATGGGAGTTTTGCTATGAAGATGGGTTATAGCCTTCAACATCACCTATACATCTTGATTTGAAGATTTGATGACGGACGCTTGTGTTGACCAATACGTCGTGTTCTTTTTTTTTTCTATCTACGTGACTTTACCGAAAGAACCAGAGAGTATCACCTATATATTTTTTTTTCCTCATATGGGAAGTGTTGACGAATGTGTTACGTTTGTGTTACTACGTAGTTGTACACTACCGCCCACACATCAAGACCAAAACGCTTGCTCCATTGCTGCACCACAAGCGAACAGCAATTGCCTCAACGGTGCAGAGGCCACACCGGGAGGGAGCCGTTGTCTTCGCGTGCGCCCGCGTGCCCGCTCGCTCGCTCGCTCGACACTCACCAGGTCTGAGCGACCCTCTCGGCACGCACTCTGGAAGCGCATCTGCCGCTCCTCCAGGGGCCGGTCCCGGTAACCGGTGTACTTGACCTGCGGCCGAGACGCACATGCACAGACGTACAAACACAAGCCATGAGGATCGCTCGCATGAGCCCTTTGCGCAGTCAAGCGAGCGCCTGGCAACGCGGTTGCCTCTACCGCAAACGCTTCAATCGGAGTGATCGACCCCTAATGATGTGAGATTTTAAAGTAGCTAATTGTGGCAGTACTTACTAGGATAAAGCACAACATGTAGTGTCAAAAACATGCTAAATGAAGTTGCGTATTTTGGTGCATACGTGTGTTTATGTATTTATTTGAATTGATATGTTTTTAACGCATTCCACACTTTACATAAATATACTGGAAATATAATACACAATTATTGCGATGTACACGTCTTTTATCAATCCACCGCTGGTGCATGAGGGCCACCCCGCGGCATGACAAATGTGAGGATTGTTTGACCATACTTCACCATGTTGGTCAGTACAGGTTGGTGAAGCAGGCGCAGAGGACTGATTCAGGTATCACTTGCCACATCATTCATTTCATCATGTTCATAGTGTCGTGTTCCAACTACTGCTAGGCCACTCCAGTTATAATACAGGTAAGTAAAATACTGTAAAAATTCTAAGATTTTAAAATAATACTAACAGCCTATAAGTGGGATAGCATACAACATTCGCTGTAACAGGATGGGCCTCAATTTGTGTTGTCATTTTTGTTGTAACATTTTTGGCAACAAAAACTGCCAAAGTCTTCATCACCACGGATTTGGCAAATCGCTCAGCCGTTAAGTTTTTTAGATGTGGATCTGTCGATGTATTTTCATATGTAGTGGTAAAGTCTACCTTGTAATAATACACATGCGCAGATACATGTACACATTTGTCTATTCCGAAACCAATGGTTTAAATGTTGACGTTTTCTGTTCCAAATCTACGAGGCAATTTCACACGATTAAAGAGGAAATTGAACGTCTATCATGTTGTGTTACACGTGTTGCAATTAATGGATAATAAGATAATACTTTAACGTAGTAATAAAGGGGATGAAAAAACAAATGTTACATAATGTAAATGTAAGACTACAATATTTTGCATTCGGTAAAAAAGGATGCTTTCCCCTTATGACTACGTATTATTAAGTAAATAACAATATATTTACGATACATGTGATGACAATTGTTCTGCAAATGACTTGCTCTTCGAGAGTTGAACTTTCACGAGGATGAGAGAGAGATATATACATGGGATGTGGGTTGTGCGTTCGCCATCTCATCTGTTTAAAATACGGGCGATGTTGTGTAAACAAAAGCCCTGAACTTCGAGACGCGTGTTTGAATTACACGTGTGTTTACATGGCTTGATAGTACATATAAAGTATGTATTTAAAGTGCAAAGTCAGACGTCTGCCGTGTCCAAACGCACCAAACTAAGTGGACCCCTCATTGAAACCGAATCCTCAACCACACAGACCACACATTTGAACTCAACCACACCTAAAGTTCACCACAAACGCAAAGATCCCGCGTGTACATCCTGCAACAGACTGTTGGGGCAAGTGTTGTTATGGCACACGAGGGGGTTGGCTGCCGAGTGGTGATATTTACACACCGCACCGGGTACTCATTTGAGGCTGAGTCGACCTAAGAGGGAGCGGGCCCAGGACCGTTTCAGACAATCGCCACTGGGTGTTTGGTGACCGTGCGCGAGAATCGAACTCTGGCCACCGGGTTCGTAGCTGACCGCTACAACCACGGAACCACACCACGATACCAACATAAACCACCACACCGCGTTGAATGAATGCCCCACGATCAGCTGCCAACACAATTAACCCCAAGTGCGGCAACCACCGCACTAACCCCAAGCAAACTCAAAGTTAACCGAACGCAGAATTTAACCACAACGCAACCGCTGCCCTCTCTGCAAGTGGGGCGAGTTCCCGCTACCCAGCACCAGTGCACGCGTGTAGCCGTAGCGATGTGGACATCTGTCCATGTGGACATCTGTCCACGTGGTCGTGATGGTCGTCCACGTGTTCGTCCACGTGCTCTTCCCGTGAGGAGCGGTGGCGCTGCGGTTAGCGCGCTGCGCTACCGAACTCATCGACCCGAGTTCGATTCCCGCTCACGGCCACAAAACTCCGTCCGTCTAAGCCAGCGGAGACGGACAACTGCTGACAACAGCTGTCCGTCTGTGTCACTGTGTCTGTGTTTGTGTCACCGTGTCTCTGTGTCACTGTGTCTCTGTTTGTGTCACTGTGTTTGTGTCACCGTGTCTCTGTGTGTCACTGTGTCTCGCTGTATGTGTCACTGTGTCTGTGTTTGTGTCACTGTATGTGTCACTGTGTCTGTTTGTGTCACCGTGTCTCTGTTTGTGTCACTGTGTCTCTGTTTGTGCCACTGTGTCTGTGTTTGTGTCACCGTGTCTCACTGTTTGTGTCACTGTCTCTCTCTTTGTCTCTGTGTCACTGTGTGTCTCTGTGTCAATTTGTCTCTGTGTCAATGTGTCTCTGTTTGTGCCACTGTGTGTCTCGCTGTCTGTGTCTCTCCGTCCCCCATCTCTATCACCCCTTCAGCGTCCTTGTTTGTCCATATGCCTCCGGTCTCCATGCGTTCCTGTGACAGTCCATCATCATCCATCCCCCTCTCGTCCTGTCTCTCTCCCAGTGCCTCTGTCTCCCTACTCCGCCGTGTGTCTCCCCGTGGTGTCTCCACGTCTGTGTCTCTCTCTCTGTCCACCCCGCCTGGCGTGTCTCTCTCTGTCCACCCCGCCTGGCGTGTCTCTCTCTGTCCACCCCGCCTGGCGTGTCTCTCTCTGTCCACCCCGCCTGGCGTGTCTCTCTCTGTCCACCCCGCCTGGCGTGTCTCTCTCTGTCCACGTGTCTCGCCCCGTCCCCAAGTCCACGGCTTCTTGTCTCTTGTTGCTGTATCACCATTGATGGCTGTGTGTCACCGTGCACCTCGCGTCTCCCCGTGTCCTTCCACTACCCCCTGTCTCCCTGTACACCCCCAGTGTCTCTGTACCCCCATCCCCTGGTGTCTCTCTACCCCCTGTACCCCCCCCCCGTGTCTCTCTTCCCCCCTGTACCCCCCAGTGTCTCTCTACCCCCCGTCTCCCCGTACCCCCCAGTGTCTCTCCTCTACCCCCTGTCTCCCTGTGCCCCCCCCCCCCCAGTGTCTCTCTACCCCCTGTCTCCCTGTACCCCCCCAGTGTCTCTCTACCCCCTGTATCCCTGTACCCCCCTGTGTCTCTCCTCTACCCCCCATCTCCCTGTACACCCCCAGTGTCTCTCTACCCCCCCCCCCCCGTGTCTCTCTACCCCCCATCTCCCTGTACCCCCTAGTGTCTCTCCTCTACCCCCTGTCTCCCTGTATCCTCCAGTCTCTCCTCTACCCCCCGTCTCCCTGTACCCCCCAGTCTCTCCTCTACCCCCTGTCTCCCTGTACCCCCAGTGTCCCCGTGTCTCGGCAGTCCCCGCCAGTGCCCCCCCCCCCCCGCGTGCCCCCGTGCCCCCCAAGTGTCCCCGTGTCTCGGCAGTCCCCGCCAGTGCCCCCCCCCCCCCGCGTGTCCCCGTGCCCCCCAAGTGTCCCCGTGTCTCGGCAGTCCCCGCCAGTGGCCCCCCGCGTGTCCCCGTGCCCCCCACCTCGCACTCGCGGCTCAGCTTCCTGAAGAACTCCTCGTTGTCGAACTTGCTCCGCTGATCGGGAACCACGCGCGGCATCTTGACACCCAAGCGCAAGCCCTCCTCCACCTCCTCCTCCTCGTCTCCACTGCCTCTTCTCCGCTACCACCACCACCACCAAGCACAACTACCACCACCGCAGCTAACCAAAACAGCAACAACCGACGCTGTTAATTGCTTAATTGGTTAAATTCACGCCGCGCGAGTGCAGTCCGGAGCGGCTGCCCCCACCCCCCGCAACAACCGCGCGCTCTCAACGCTAAAAGTTTCCCCATTCATAACGCGGACGATACCAACTCGTGCTGAGGAGTGGGGTGGGGGGGGGGTGGCCGAGTTGGCGCGTGTCCGGGGCGTGGGCACGACAACACCGCCCTGGCCCTTCCCATTCAAACCGCCCACCCCTCGACACCCCTACTCGGCGGCTCCTATTGGACGAGCCCTCCTCCACCTCTCTCGCTCTCAGTGTGGGAGGCGGATGTTGACCATATAAGGACATCGCCGCTCGTGGGGGGTGGGGGTGGGAGGGATTTTTTGGGACAAACAGCGGGGGAGGTGACGTCACGGCCCGTGTCGTTTATTTTTTCTTATTTAAGGGAGTGGCCGAACGGGTTAAAAAATAAAAGCGAAGTTTATCAAAGATAGGCAAATACATATGCCCCCCAAACTCTCGTTAAATATCTATAACTTACGATATTTAAAAAAACATTACCCCCCCCCACCCATCACAACAGAATATTAATACTACTTTTATTAACGCTCTTATTACGTTATTAATGTCAACCCCTTATCATTGCCTACATTATTACAGACCTTATTGGTCACCCCCGTGCCCTTATAAAATCTCAACGTTCATCCTACAAAGTGCCATCACAAGGGAGAAACACAATGAAATAGACAAACACATGTTTTTGCCCGTATTGAAACGGCTGGACGCCATATGGACCTGAAAACTCAATTTCCCTGTATAAGAATACGGGGTAAACTGTATGGGTTGACAACTATGGTCTTCACGTCATTTATAGATGTCCATTATCTTTGGCATTGGCCGAGTTAAATGGGCCCCATATTATAAAAAAAAGTGGGGACTCCACATATATGGGTTTGCAAAGGGAAGATTTAGCATCGGTGAGCATTGGTGATGATACTGAGTTGATAATTAAGTTATCATACCTGTCAACCCCTTATCAGTGCCTACCTTATCACAGAACAATTCAGACAGTATTGGTCACCCCGTGCCGTTATAAATCTCAACGTCCATCCTACAATGTCCCATCACAAGGGAGAAACACCAAAAAAAAGACAAAACATTGTTTTGCCCGTATTGAAACGGCTGTACATCATATGGACCTGAAAATTAAATTTCCCTGCACAAAAATACGGAGTAAATCATATGGGTTGGTAGGTATGAGTTATAGTGACGACAAACACCGGTCCTGCAAGTTTGTGCTGCTGTTGCCACTTGATAAAAAATCTATTTATTTTATGGAGATTGAAGGCAATGCTGTTGTTCAGGAATTGTTGATGGTTTTTGCATATGCGTATAGGCGGTGTGTTTATTACATACCTTAGTCTGTTAATGCCATCATCCTCTACAACAGTCACTGCAGATTTATCCAGGACTTTTAGGTTGTTAAAAAAGAAAATGTTTACGAGGAGCAATAATATGTTCGTACGCAATGCAACTGTTTTATTCAGGACATGCTGGTCTGGGTCACTCTTGCAAACGAGGTATTCCATTTCAACAGATTATCCATGTGAAATATTTCATTAAATCCCCCCCCCCAAAAAAATTGGCAAATGACCCCTAAAGTTGTGATACTGCCTTGGCAAAAACAAAATCTAAACATTCCACAATCGCACTGCCCTAAAGAGAAAAAAAAACCCTATAATAGGTGACGTTTCAGGCAATCGGCCTTCACAGCAATATTAATAGCAATGTCAACGGAAATGCCCTCTATCCAGAAAAGTCTCAATGAGTCTCAAGACTCATCTGCAGGAGGGCTCTGCATTGAGTGGCGTGGGAAGAAATCAGATTAGCAATAGCAAACACGTTCATACGCGATGTAACCAAGCTTCTCATGGACTGAACCATCCATTTGCTGTACATCTGCTGGCTACCTTTTACCATCTCCTGGCTACCTATCACTTGCAGGCCGACAACGCGTGGCATTTGCGAGACACTTTCCCGTGCACTCCCAACCCCTGCTTAGTTTATGTGGACCTGGGAGCGCACGGAGGGTGATCTGGATATAGGCGTGATCTGTGGACAGTTGCACGGCTGCAGACGTACTTTTCAGACAATTTTAATACAGCATGTGGGAAATGGCTTAACCACTAGTGTTTGTTTTATTTGAGAATAATGTCGACGAATTCGGACTGTAATCGTTATTTTTTTTTATTGCAGAGAAATAGGTTATCCAACTTCATAAGGGAAAAATGTTCGTAAAACTGTGGTGTCGGGCATACTCAATCACGCTGAAACGGGTGGTGAATATTGCTGCAATAGATATTAGTTTTTTACGTTGTTGTATGTGCTCTCAAAAAGGGCCATTTCCTGAAACGTTGCCTATTATATATTTCAAGGCAGTGTTATTGATAAATGTGTTATACGTTTTATGTAGACGATAATATGTGGATGGAAAACAAAGTATATGTAGTTATATTACCCTTACTTCTCTGCTTACAACCAGGTGAGAAGCTACTGAGAACTGAGCCACTTCTTCTCGTGAGATATTGGATGCAAAATATACAGCATACAAACATAAAACATATAATACACAGTATACTGTGTAGTATACTGTGTAGTATGCACAGTATACTGTATACTGTGTAGTATACTGTGTAGCAATACAAAATAAATAGGTAGAAATAGAGAGAAATTGCTTTTGGAAAAAAAATGTTGCTCTAACAGAGTGCATTCATGTTGGGTTATATTAATTTTATTTCAAAGACAGTGCTATAATGTCACAGTGATTCACGAACTGAGCTATGAACCTGCCAACCTAAGTTTGATTACCGGCCAAGGCTAACATCAGTGGTGAGTGATATCTCTGAATCCCTTCACCCACCCACGCTGACCCAGCAGGGTGGACTACGTTCAAACACCCACACGGCCTGGGGAGGGCTTTCATCCAGCAGTGGATGGAACATGCTCAAAGGATTGCCATTACCTTATGAGACGGTGACGAAGTCCTCGCTGAGTCTTGAGACGGTTTTCGTGAGTGTCTTCCATGGTGATGTTTGGACAGTCAATCCCGTTGCGAGTGTTTACGCATGCGTGATGAAACCAGCGTTCCTGGAGAAAACACGCACACACCGGGAGAACACTTTAAATGAAAACTAACTGATAGACGACGTTTCAAACAATGGTCCTTCGTCATAGCATTTTTTAAGTGGCTTGTGCACCACTGCCAATGCAGCATCACCAAATAAATCATACGCCCGAACAGATAAGTGGGAAGCAAATTTGCTGTACTCCCTCTTAAAGTTACCTCGCTACTGCTGCATGCGTGTGTGTCTCAAGTACAGCATTGTCTCGATGAATCCAGGCCAGGTTTTAACTTCATCCACCAAACGTACACTTTAAAGTATACAGAGTGGCGCATACATGTGAATTGAAAATACTGTATTGGCATTGATGATGAAGTGGCCTGCATTCTGATCCAGATGCCAGTAATTGTGAGCATATACAGTACATGAAACCGTTAAATGGCTATGTTAATAAAATAGAAGGCTCGTTATGCTGGATTACATTATTAGGATGTGTAACTTATGTACCGAATGAAATTGTGCCTTTGTATAAAAGCCCACACCTGTGCAGCTATACTTGGGTTAGTTATGTCTCTTGAGAACCATTTGCCAAGCCACTGCTGGATAAAGTGCTCACCATGCCATATTAGTCATGGGGATTTGTTTGACCATACTTCACCATGCTGGTCTATGTGGGTTGGTGGAGGGAGGTGGGGGCGGGCATGACCGGCTCAGACATAACTCGCCACTGATGGTAGCAGTGGCCAGAAATCGAACTCAATACCAGAATACAGGATATATATACCATCTCACTCGCCTGATTGCACAGTCAGCATAACGGCCTAGATCTGTTTGTGAAGCCCAAAATTAACCTCCAAACTGTGGGACATCGCTCCTTCCCCTCTGCTGCCGCTCCTCCTGGCTCTCCGCACTCCTGATTCTCTCGTCCCTCATATAACACTTTCCTCGTCTCCGATGCCGTCGATTCATTTTGACTGCTACCCCTTTGACTCTTCCATCTTCAACCCAATTGCCATCGCGAGTCCAGAGATGTTCCTGAAGTCATCACTGAAGCAATGGCCGTGGCGGGTGATGTGGCCCAGCTGTTGAGTCTTTTCCCCTTGATGCAGGGGCTCGTGGTTCGAGCCCCACAGCCGCCCTGGTTAATATGGCAGTGTGTTGTAAACATATATACCACAGCACACGTTAAAGTTCCCGTAACGTTATTCTTATGTTATCAGGAAGCCACCGGAGCTATGCACTTTTAAATCTAGTTTGAAAACGAATTTCTTTAGAACTGTTTTGTGTGTGTTCGTTTGTTGTCCTTCACCCGCAACTCCGATTAGCGTGGTTGGCTACGTACGGTGCAAAAGACGTTCAACGTACATACAGTACATTCTCAAAAGGATAGGTCCCGTGTGCCAGCGCCACGCTCCAAATTTTGCTACATTTGAAAATGTACTCAATTGGGAGAGCACATAGCAATCTACTGTGAAACGACTGCAGACGATGCCTGTGAAACATAGCGCCTTAGTCAATTGCCTCGCGATTTAACGGTGCAAATACCAAACGCATTGATTTGATTGTGCAGTCGATCAGAGTATAAGTCACCATTTGTGCTGCGTTGAGACGACCCGTGTCGCGACGGGTTGCTCAAATTATTCCCAAACTTGTGCTCCTGTTTTTAATTTTCTTTCATTATTTATTTTGTCTGAATGTGTTGCTTATACGCTTGCCCTGTGCAGATTCTTGAGCTGCTTAGATATTTATAAGGCATGTAAAATAAAATATATTATATATATGTATACTTTTTTTAAATGTGTGGAACAGACACAAAATTGTGGCCTACGGGAATGCTAAAACAACCCCGCCACGTACATGTTTATTTTCCTAGAACTGGACAGACGAAAACAGTGGACAATTTATTCAAAATGGCATCGAGTGGAATTACACATGCAGCCACGAGCTTAGAGCCACGATCAAATTCCTTACATGGGGTAGTTTTGTTTATCATACGGTGAAGATTTTAATAAAAATTTATAAGAAATTGGATGTTGGCGTATAATTAAGCTGCGTGCCCGCTGGCAGTGTGCATTGTGAGGAATTGAACCCAGGTCCCTTGGAATCAGAGACGTTTACTAAATACTGAACTACAGTCCCCCATAATATACATCATCGCTTTATCTATCATAAAATATACACGTACAGCCCTTTTTGTCAATCCACTGCTGGATAAGAGCCTCCCCATGGCATGGCTGATCGTGGGGGTTATTTGCCGCATACGCCACCATGTGGATACATACAGGTTGGTGGAGGGGAGCACAGACACGGGAGCATAGAAGTGTGATACAACAATGTGTTTTCCTTCAACGTAGCTCGCCCGCAACCTGCAGCGCCTGTTTTTTTCGTGGTGGCCACACGTAAATGCATTATCCAGGCTCGAACCTGCTTAGCTTGCGAAGCCGGGCAAATTGTGGGTGAGTTGGTTACTGGCATCACCATATAATCAGACCCGAAGCTGCAGTCAAATGTGAAAGGGTTAAAAAGTACACACACACCAAAAAAAACCTTTGTCCATTCTTATGTTATAATTCACTCACACGCGTGCACGCGCACGTACACGCGTGCACATGTGCGCAAACAGTAACGGCGCTGACACTCAGCGGTGTCTGATAGGATTACACAACATCCGCACGCCTCGTTAGGGTGGATAGAGACAGAGAGTAATGAGCATTCTGGAATTAGATCCGCGCAAGCTACAACATCGCTTTCATTCCAAACAATAGCCAGCGGTTGTTTTTTTTTTACAATTTAAACAAAACCAAAAAACTGGGTTGCAAAGGCACTCGGGCGTTTTTGCGCTACTTTCAGTTTTTGTGAAGTACCCTCCCCCCCCCCCTTGTCGTTATTGAACGAGCACACACCAAGTGAGTGAAACGGAGCGAGGACTTCCTCCGATTTCTGTCAGCCCCTGGTAATGAGGTGCCTTAAGGGGTGTGCGTGACTGACCAACATAGGAAGAGTTTGTTCCTTTTTTCTCTCTCTCTCCAGCGCGTGATAACAGCATTTAGCCCAACAGCTGTGTGTAACGGCAGCGCAGGCATAAAAAAGAAGCCGCCACCCAACCCCCCCATAGCGCTCCCACGGCTTCTGATGCCGTGCATTTTCCCACACCACGGAAACGCAAATCTTCAGCATGATGACTTTTTTTTTTAAGACGCAGTAAGAGAGGGGTTTTTTTTGTACGATGCCGAGACGCGCATGCCAGTTCTGCGGGTTGCTAATTTATCCGTGACAGACACGGACAATGGTCCCGCTCTTGTGCAGAAGGTCTTGTTAAATGGGCCACCTGAAGCCGGCCCCAAGGTGCCCAACAGGCGAGCGCATCGTTTTAGCAGAATAATAATAATACTGTGATGGGATTTTAGCCCAAAACATTTGGTGTAAACGTTGGCATTCTCACGATATGCCTGCCCCGTATGCAACGGACAAACACAACAACCTCTGATGGGAGCTCTGGGAGTATTCGCTTTGATGGTGGGGGGGGGCTCTTTCTATATTTAATTTCTTCCCGTTACTGTCTTACCATCACCCTTGCACTATGCCAAACATCCTTTGTTATTTACTTCGATTATTTCGGTCCTGTACTTTTTCAATTTTATATACGAATTGTAACGATACATCGATGTATCGACAAATCAAAGTGAAGAAATCTTCTTTTGCGTTGGTTACACATCATGATGTTAATTCACTAAATTACCTCTTCACGTTTGTCATCGTGCAACAGGCTTGCTTTTCAGCCATTAAAAAGCTGCGGTTTTTTTATTTTTTCAGAGGCCCCTAAAAAATAAAAACACAATTCCCAGGGCCACAGTCCCTAAAGCCACTGCATGAATGAATTCCCGGCTGCTAAGAGGCACTGAATCGTTTCCCTCCAACCATCCTCGCGTGCCGCCGAATTATCGCCGCTCATGGAACGCGTGTTCCTCGGTCGTGGGAGGGCGTGAGTACGGCGGGCGACACGTTGTGGAATGCAAAGATGTCGATTGCTGCCCCACCACCGGAAATGGTTGGTCTCATTTTTCACCGGTTAGACAATTTGAGTAAAATGTCAGAGACGCAATGCTTCAATGATGCTGAAGTTAAGGCCAGAATGTGCTGCCAAGGCAGAGCTCACGAGGAGGAAAGAGAGACGAGAAGGCACGTTTCGAAGTGTGCGCCGTTGGTAACGTATCACATCTTGTTGTGTTGTACAACCACGTACTATTTGGTTGTTTTAAAATGCCACATTTTGTTTTACGCTGTCGCTGAGTTCAATGGAAGGTATCGATGTTTTGGCCAACTGGCCTGCTTTAAAAAAAATTGCAGTTCACCGAGACAGAGATAAATAGTGTCAGTCGTGTCGGTATATGAAGCTGGGTGATGTCACATGATGGATTCAGCAGGGTAGTTTAAAAAAATCGTATAAGTTCACTGAAAACGAAACTCGATAACATATCGTATTGGTGTCTCATGATGGGAAATGACACTAAGTTGGAAATTCAGAAATAATACTTTGCATTGTTTAATTTTTAATGAGCCTTCATGCACTCTCTGTGACTAATCACTGCAACTTCTTGAAATAAAATGTCAAGTACGTATCACTTTACCAACGGTGAAAAAGCACAGGCTGAATACATTCACAAGAGTAATTGTCACCAACACCGTCTGAATATATTGCAGGGAAAAACTTTTAGGGCTGTTGAAATAAAGGAGATTATTTGTAAAATTTCAATTTAAAGCTTTCGTGACTGCAGGGATTCATCTTCTTGGTTCTTTCGGTAAAGTCACGTAGAAGGTAAATAATAAAATAATAAACATAAAACATAATAAAATAATTCTCACGACGTTTCGGCCACAACGCAAGCAGCCGTCCTCAGGTGGAGAACAGGTCTGTCGGAAAGACAGCACCAGGCGGTGGTGCCCATTCAGACGGTACACCCGCAATTGCCACTTCTGGCCGCTAGTCGGCGCAGTTACACTACACATATTAAAGGCAACTACTGAAGGTGGATAAAAAATGATTCAATAAAAGGGCAAGCAAGAGGAAGCTGGAGTGCTTTTTAAAAATAGAATTTGCCCACGAAGAGCAATATAGTAACGCACCTAAAGAAGACAGTTTTTAGCCCGCTGAGTATGCCACCTGCTCTGATACACGCATCAAAAACATGGGCACTGACAAAGGCAATGGAACAAAATCAGAACATTCACAAATAATTGTATCGAGAGAAATAAAGAGCAATGCGTGGATCAGAGAACTAATGCAAATCAGAGACATGTGAGATTGACTGCTATGAGAAGTAAACGAGTTTGGGCACGACTTGGCCGAAAGGGTTGATGGTCGATGGACGAGACTGGTGATGGAATGACAGTCAGGGGAGGGACCTAAGTCAAGAGGAAAATCACCGCAGAGATAGAGCAATGAGGTTAGTTCAGGAGCATGGGGAGGCAATATACATATATATTTATAGTTTCATCACGGAATGTGGAGTGGCAACAATGTGGGGTGGCCTTCATTCAGCGGTGGATAAAATATGACAGAAGGCTGCTGATGATATTAGAATGCCAAATGCAGTATCTTGAAAACTGAAAATGTGTAGATACTATAGATGATATGAAACAAAAATATTTCCTTTCCTTTATATAGAGCATTGTGCAAACATTACAAGAGGGGAAAAAACACATCCTGTACATTTATTTAAATTATGGTAATAACCTGATGTGAAACTGCTGAATTGGTTTATGGGAACTAATACAATAAAAAAAACTCAACCTATGACCTAATGACCGTGAATAGGCCCAATCTCGTCATGTCCCAAGCAAAGTTTGAGCTCGGAAAGTGCGTTGATGGGTGACCAACATGCACACACAGGTTGGCATAGGGCTGTGGCGTTACGTGGTGGGCAGCAGAGGGTGACGCAGGAAAATGCATTGTTGTATTGTACTCCTATGCTCCCATGACTATGCCCCACGCCTTCACCAACCTGCACAGACCCACGTGGGGAATTGTGGTCAAATAACCCCGTAAGGCATGGGGAGGCCCTCATCCAGAAGTGGATTGACACAATTGTTGTACATGTGCAGTGGGACGTACATATACTTACTGTAACAAAAACAACATTGCTTACACAGAATGCCTGTTTATTAACTCTTCGTAAGTTGTTGCTTTTAAAAAAAAATCACAAATTTTGATCGTGAACAATGCAAACATTGCTATGTTAAAAAAATGTAATTCCATAAACTAGAACATCTAAGAAAAAATGGGAAAATACGGACCGGGCACCTTGATGGGTAAGGGTATGCGACTATTGTCTTTAAAGCAATGGAAAATGAATTAGGATGGGCAGGCACATTATGTTTGTGCTAGTTATTGATTAGCAGAAAAGGAGAGGCATTACTTGGTTTGACAAATGTACTGTACGATGTGAATTATTCAAGCAAAATATACGCCACACTGTGATCGTTACCATCAGTTAACGTCGCAATGCAAAGGCGTGCGCTGTAAATTTTCGATCTAAATTGAACGTCCTTTTTCGAAACGTAAAACAGCGCAATATAATTTCGCGTCTTACGATATTGCACGATCATGATTTCATAACCACACGCGTGGTTTATTGCAATTTTACGTGATTATCCTTATCTTATTTTCAAACGTGCTTTTTTTATTAATGTAACGCATTATGTCTATGCACAATACGAATATGTGAAATGTTTTTTTTCTTTCAGTTATAACAAAAGTGTCACCTGCCACGTCATTACGTGGGCACAGAAGCCATCTCAGAGCGGATTTCTAGTCAGATAAAGCATTTACACAAAGCTGTAATAAAATGTGTGTTCAGGGGGTTTCTCATATAATGGTAATCACTATTACTTCACTGTTCAATCAATAGGCAACCAGCAAAGGCAACCCCAGGGTTTGTTCGGCATGCCTTCCTGCTGGCTGATAAGATTGTTTTTTTACCAAACCCGAATAAACTGTAGCAGTTATTTTTGGCCCGCTTTCCTGCTAAGTAAGATTGTTTTTGTTATCGCATATGCCACGAAACCACTCAACAAAGCAACACGGCGTTATACAAATAAAAACATTACTATTTAGTTTGTACATTTTGTATCACGTCTTTATTATTTTAGCTACCTCAGTTTTGCGAATGACAAAAATAATACATTTAAAGGAAACCTTCGAATATTAAAAGTGATTTTGTTATTGCTATTGTTATTAAGGCATGGCAAAATAAAACATTTTGTGCATCATTATTTCAAACGCTCATCCATCTATCATATATTTGTTAAACAACAACAAAACAGCAATATATTTACATATACATAATTAGAAATAACAACTTTCGTTACGTATAGGCTCTGTGTTGGTTTGCGCTACACAATTACACGTGCAAGCATGATTGTGGCCGAAATGTTAAATGATCTGGGCCCACCCAGCCCACGTGAGCACGCTATCACGCTGAAATCTTTTTTGCTTTTTAAATCCTTTATATTAAGTTCACTTGCTTGCTTGCTTGCGCGCTTACGACCGTGCAAATCTTTCGGTCGTTTTTTAACCCACTTCCCGTGATTCAATCGAGCTGACATTTTGCACACAGACTCGTTGTGCGTGACAATTTATTTTCGTGAAAAAAAATTCCTAAATTTTCCAATTTTTATGAAAAAATTTTTTCATATTTAATTTAAAATACCAATGTGATAAAAATGAAACTCTTACTCAAGAAAAACAGAAATTAATAATAAAATAAAACCGATGCCACGCATATAAAGGATTTATAGTGAAAAACTTTGTTTTACGGGTTAATTTTTTCTGGTAGAGGAGGGGGGCTGGTGGTGGCAGGTTTAGCGTTCTGGTAACAGGGTCAACTGCACGGGGCACATAGAGTGCTCAAACGTTCGGGAATTACACGGGCGAGCGAAGCACGTTTCCAATTATCCCCACTCAGCCCCCCCCCCACCCACCGCAATTAATGCGAGGAAGGCCTAATTAAGAAAAAGCGAATCGGTCCGAATTTGCTTTGAACGGCGATCGGAAACGCTTTCGCCCCTCTCAGCGTTAAATCGCGTTGCGCGCGTATTCAGCGACGGTGTCTGAGCAAAAAAAAAAAAAGGTCAATCAAGTGAAAGTGCCTTCATATTGATCCGTATTTATAAATTATGTAGCGGCATTGCTCGGCTCATCTCTGGCTGAAAAATGTCAAAGAGCGAAGCTTTTTAACGTTGAAGACGGAGTGGAGGTGAGTTCTCATCTTCGTTTTTTTTGTTATTCCTGCGAGCGGTCTGTTTTTACGACAGCGGTTTTTTTTTTAAAATCGACCTTTCCGGTTTTGCACGACTTAGCCTTGTTGTCAACTAAGAACGAGATCCCGTAGAGGTCTTCGTTACACGCTCGCGAAGGGTTTTCCCAGAGGCAACGAGGCAACGCACGGATTAATCGATTCAAGCGTGCGGTATTCTTACGCTCGAGACGCGCCCATCAACGTCGCCAATTTTCTATTTAAAGGCAAACGATCCGCGAACGTCAACAAACTGTGCGAACGAGACGGACGGATTGTAAACAATGCAAACGACATGGCACTAATGAGAGGAAGACAACAGGAAGTGATTCTCCAATGGCATCGCGACCACAAATTTGTGACGATTCATTTTGCTCTCCGGATGTGCCGCGTGTTGGTCGCGACGATGTCTGACGTTTCGCTCCACGCGCAGGGATCCTTCTTCAGGAGCTGCACACGCTTCCAGCATGTGGAGCGAAACGTCCATGCGTGTACGCATTCGTTTTAGTCCTCATTTTATTTTTGCTCTGTGGGTGAGAGAACTAGCGTCCAGATTTTCTGAGCCGGTCCTGGGCTGAGTTAGCCTGAAATGGGTACCCGGTGCGATGTGTAAACATCGCCGCTGGGGAGACAAAGGCGGCCGGACGTCGTGCTGGCCACCAACCCCTCGTGTGCCGTGCCGGCCGTCATAGGTGCTCGCTAACAGCACTTGCCCCAACAGTCTGTTAAGGCTATGCGGGGAGATCTTTGTCTTTGTGACGCCCATATCCAGAATGTATTAATGTGTCACTAATCACCGACGTTAGACGTGGCCAGGAATCGAACTCAGGTCGTTGGGTTCATAGATGTAACCATAACCCGAACTACTGCCTCTATCCTCCACCCCATAGTCCCACCTATTATGGGGAATATTTTTTAAAAGGGTAAAAAAAAATACATGCGGCAGATAACTGCCCTGCCTTTAAATCATAACATTCCTGCTTTTCATCTCGCCAACGAGTTCCAGACTCAAATACAGCACTGTACATCCTCAGGGTAGTGTTCTCAAATTACACTCAAGTTTTACGACTACCCGAATTACACACACACATGAATGCAGACACACACTCACACAAAGGTCCCCCATATAGCCTTCAGAAAAAAATGTTTGGACACGTGCTGTTAGTGAGCACCTATTAAGTCCAGCAAAGTGCACAGAGTGGGTGGTGTGGCCAAAACAACACAGGGCCCACTGCTTATTTTAAGGTTGAGTCAACCTAGGGCATTGACGGGACCGAGTCTGATGTCACTCGCCACTGATGTTATAGCCTATGGCCAGGAATCAAACTCGAGTCGCCGAATTTGTAGCGCAGTGTGCTACCGCTCCCCACACACGCACATCAACAGCAGCAGATGCCATTTGCTGCTAATTGACAGTGATGGCACCACACCTCTTGTGCCAGGCTAGGTGCACTCCGAGGCTACGTGAAATGTCGAAGGCTTGCTGCTGGCTGGAGGTCATGGGACAGACCCAGGTGTTATGGGTTAACTTAGATGATTGGCATTTGCGCTAACTGTGCCCAGTTGGCACACATCCATGCACAGGCACAACGACAAAGATGTACTGTTTAGTCTAACGTGTGTTTGTCAGGACATGTTCTGTTAACAAGCACCTATTACGCAAGACAGTGATGTATGAGCGGCATCATAACCTTTGTGTTCCTAGTGCATAGTGTTCTTACACTGCAACATTTTAGGCTGAGTAAATCTAGGGGATGAACAGGGAAAGAAACTGGGATTTTTTGAAAAACGGACGAACCATTATGCCTACCAATCTCAGCACAATACACGTACTAATCATCCGCCATGATCTATCGACTGCTGGATAAAGGTCTCGCTACGCTGTCGCCATCCCTCACCAAGCACGTGCACACGAGCTTATTTCGTCACTCCATCTCCACAGTGGACATCCTATGCGGTGCATTCCTCCTTTTGGCCGCCACTACTAAACATGTACGGCAATTTGTATGGCATTAACTACTCTAAAAGCTGTGTACGGCATATCGAAAAGAGGTTGTCTCTAGGCTCACAACAAAACGTGGACATTGCTCGTCTCTGTTATTGGTGGTCCTGATCCTATAGTAGAAAGTCTACATTCTTACGGAAGCGACCATTCTCTCCATAGGTCGGCCACTATTAATATCCCACAGAAAGCAGTGGAGCATAGCTGGCATGGTCCGTGGTGCAAAGGAACTAAAGTGGGACCCCCTGTCCAATGCCACCCCCCTTCTTCCTAGCCCCGGCATCTGGCCCTCCTTTGACTTGTACCCCCCAACCCCCCACCCCGCCGCAGCTCTGCAAGTCCTCTGCACTTGATAGCTGTACCACACCATTGGAACCTCATTTGCCAGTAAAAAATATGATTATTGGTTTTTTACCCTTCTATCTGGCAATAAAACTGACACCTTTTTTACAAGGAGTCATGTTTGCATAGACCACAATACCTGCAGCCATAATGCAAACAAAAAACATAACTCTGATAATATATGCACTGTCCTTGAAGTTGATTGGTCCACACCCGAGACAGCTTTCCTTAGAGCCTAGTCTCACATGGGTTGGACCAGATGAGGAAAGCTGTCTCGGGTGTGGACCAATCAACTTCAAGGACAGTGCATATATTATCAGAGTTATGTTTTTTGTTTGCATTATGGCTGCAGGTATAGTGGTCTATGCAAACATGACTCCTTGTAAAAAAGGTGTCAGTTTTGTTGCCAGATAGAAGGGTAAAAAAACAATTATCAGCTGTACCACAGTTTCACAGGGTGGTTGGCGCTCATGATATACTTACTACCCGAGAAAAATAAAAAAAAAGTCTGATCAACCCCCGAACCTTTATGAGAACTCTCAACCTCAAATATTCGTGAGTCAGGGCCCTCTGCCACAACGAACTGCTGTAATAAAATTAAAACGGCTCTGTGACTCGGAGAGACGGCGAGAGGAGTCACGCGGATTAGAGAACACGCGCAGGTTAGAGACGTCATTTAAATATTCTTAGGTTTTTTTTCGGTAAAGTCACGTAGGTAAAAAATTAAAATTAATAAAAGTAAAATAAAAATATAATTATATTATTATTTTTCTTTTATTAATTTAAATGTTTTACCTACGTGACTTTACCGAAAAAAATTTAAAATTAATAAAAGAAAAAGAAAAATATAATTATATTATTATTTTTCTTTTATTAATTTAAATGTTTTACCTACGTGACTTTACCGAAAAAACCTAAGAATATGAATCCTTGCAGTCACGAAAGCTTCAAATCTAGAATTATGTCCTTTAAACTCAGCGCTTCTTAACCTTTACAGCAAGCCTCGCACCCTTTGGTTCTATATCGTAAACAAAAATGTGCAATGTTAATAAATACATCGGGTTTGATGAAACAAAGTAAGTTGTGCTTAACGCGCCCCCTGCTTAATTTGAGTTGTCGACCTTCTGAAAAAAAAATCTGCCCATGTCTCACACCCCCAGAAAGGGCATTTCGCACCCGCAGGGCGTGCGTGCACTCCACATCAAAGAGAGCCACTGCCTTAAACTGTTCAGGAAAGTAAGTGGGCTTGGGCAGGACGCGTGGCTACAAGGAGTGATGGCCGCTGGGCAAAGAAGAGCAACGGAATTGAAGCTAAAGGAACGGGGGGGGGGGGCAATGTCGATGAGAGACATCCACCACGGAGAGAAAGAGAGAGTGCGCGCAGTGAAATCATCTCGTCGTGTGCAGGTGCCGGGTAGATGATTGCACCGTGGGATCTTGAGGTGTGGGTCGTGTGGCGACGGCGTTGGGAGGTCTTTCATCGAGCAGAGGATTTGATCATTACTTATGATGGTGATGATGAACGCATTGCATCTGTACAGGGGTGCGCTCTAAATTTCGATTTAAAGCTTTCGTGACTGCAGGGATTCATCTTCTTGGTTCTTTCGGTAAAGTCACGTAGAAGGGAAGTAATAAAATAATAAAAAAACATAACAAAATAATATAATTCTCACGACGTTTCGACCACAACGCAAGCAGCCGTCCTCAGGTGAAGAAACAGAGCTGTTGGAAAGACAGCATCCTAACAGCTCTGTTTATCTTCTTGGTTCTTTCGGTAAAGTCACGTAGAAGGGAAGTAATAAAATAATAAAAATAAAACATAATAAAACAATTCTCACGACGTTTCGGCCACAACGCAAGCAGCCGTCCTCAGGTGAAAACCAGGTCCGTCGAGGCGACAGAGTCTGAAGTTTATTCACTTGAGGACGGCTGCTTGCGTTGTGGCCGAAACGTCGTGAGAATTATATTATTTTGTTATGTTTTTTTCTTATTTTATTACTTCCCTTCTACGTGACTTTACCGAAAGAACCAAGAAGAAGGGGTGCGCTCTCTCAAGCTTGGCGGGACCTCAGGCGTGCTATTTAAACGTGAGAGCCCATTCCTGGTGGTTGTCACGAGGGGGAGCCAGCAAGCCACGTCGGAGCTCTGGTGGGGAAACTCCAGGGGAGCGCATTCAGAACGTCCGCAGCCAATGCGTGCACTGATTGAATTGTTTCGTGATGAGATGTGGCTGCGCTATCGAGCTGTGAATGCGTGTTCATGCACGCAGCAATGAATGAATGAATGGGTGAATGCGGTGGGGGGGGGGGGGGGGTGATCTGCCTGTGTCATCTGTATGAATAACTCTGCATTCTAAAACCGTGTCAATGACCCGACATCATCTAGTGAGTCCACGTATCAGAATCCCGACGGTAACCCCACACTGCCTATATATATCCCAACGCCAGAGTAATTTTACAACAACAGCAACAACAACAACAGTTAACTCCAGAGATAGAGATAAACAGTGATTACATTGACTCACCTGATGTCTAGCAGCAGGCGACAGCCCCGCTGAGATACAATATCTCTCTGCAAAAAAAAGAGGTTAGAGCCCCTTAGCCTGGGCTTCACCATCCCCGAGTAACAGATTCATCACATCAAGTCAAATCGCTCGGCTAAGTAAACGTGGATGAAAATCGATGCACAGCGCATGGAGCCAGATGAAATCGACAAGAGGATCCCCCCCCCCCCACCGTTTGTAAATCAATTTAAACTATCGCGCTATAATTCCGTGAGCAGATGTGTCAATTTCGGTATTAGGGTTAATTAGTATTGGGGGGATGCGGGGAGGCTCAGATTAATTGGCTGTGAGCGATGTTTGTCTTCGCGCTGACTTGAGTGCACTAAATTAACAATGCCGCGGAGTTTCCACTCCAATGGAAACTTGACGAAGACTTTCACGGATGTGCTCAGAACTGGTCCGGACGAAATGTGCAAAGCATAAGCCTATTAAATGTTGTGTTGCGCGTGATGACGTTTGGCTTCTCCAGCATAAATACAAATTAACTTTTCTTTTGGCCGGAAGAATTTGCTCCTGTAAATATGTAATCTTTATTTGACGCTTTCGTGACTGCATGAATGCATACTCTTTGGTTCTTTCGGTAAAGTCACGTAGGTATAAAATAAAATAAATCACGACGTCATGCTTTCCCACCTGATGACGGACGCTTGTGTTGCGCCCGAAACGTCGTGATTAATTTTATTTTATACCTACGTGACTTTACCGAAAGAACCAAAGAGTATCAATATGTAATGTCAAGAGGTGGTGGAGCGGTGGGCGGCACGGTGGTTAGAAAACTTGTGTCATGAACCCGGCCACCTGAGTTTAGATTTGCAGCCACAGAAAACCCGTGGTTAGACAGGAGAGCATACTCGCACTGTTTAGCTCTTCTCTAAAGACTCATCTCTTTCGCCTGGCCTACACTTGCCATGTATGACCTACTGGACTCTGGACTTTGTAGTATGTATATGCCCTAACTTCGTGCATGGCGCATTGAGATCCCTGGGTAAATTGCGTCTTATAAATGTAAATTATTATGTTGTATTCTCGAGTGATATCTGAACCGGTCCTGAGCCCCCTTTCACCAACCTGCACTGACCAGCGTGGTGAAGTATGGTCAAACAACCCCCGATAACTGACACGGTGTGGGGAGGCCTTCATCCAGTAGTGGATTGCCAAAAGTTCTGTACATTTTATTTTATTAACGCATCTTCCCACCATCATCATCATCAGCCATGGTCAGGCACTGCTGGATGAAAACCTTCTCAAGTTGCTACTGAATCCGTGGTGTAACAATTTACCCAGCATCTGGACACAAGCTGATTGCATTTCTCCGTCTATTCGGCGGACATTCTTTCCATGTTCAACTCTTCGGCTGCCACTTCATCGTCTTGTTTTACCATCGGCCATCGTCCTGGCCAAGTCCACGCTACTCTTCTCACCCGTCTTAATGATGTTTATAACCGGCATATGTTCTCGAATCCACGCGTTCCTCTTTACGTCTGTCAATGCCATCCCATGCTTCTTTGTACACCTTTCAGTTGTTATTTTACACACATATGTGCGTACAACTCAACTGAACCTTCCAAATTGTGCTTCCCATCAACCACAAAGGTTGCACAACAGAGCTGTTTTCTGCATGTCGGGGAAATTCCAAACGGCAGCCAAAAACAACTTGAGACGAGAGGCCTCTCGGGCAATGGACATCGGTACAAACACCAAGTAGGGTACGGTGGCGATGTGGTTGCGCAACCATCTGTGAACGGACGAGGACCACCACCAAACTCACTACGTGTGAGAACCATTTTCGCCCCGGGGAACTCCTGCCAGTTGCTGTCTGTCTGTCCCACCAGGGGCTTGCGCAGTGAACGGTAAAAGCCGGTACAGCGTGTGAGGCAGTATCGCCAGAAGGAAGGAATACAATGTGAATGTGAACATTCTGGGCGGTTATGCCATGCTGTGGCAGATGAAAGAACGCGATGGACGGATAGGTGGACGAATAGATATATTCTTGAAGGCATGGACCGGTGAATGCGTGGATTTTAAACATAATCTACTTCTTACTCTTAGTTCTTTCGGTGAAGTCACGTAGGTAAAAAATGAAATTAAAATTAATAAAAAATAAAAGCAATAAAATCACGACGTTTCGGAGGCAACACAAACTTCCGTCTTCAGGTGAAACTGTCACAGCAAAAAATCTGTATCAAGTGGAGAGAAATCCCAAGAGGTACGACCTTATATACTGGTTAAGGGGGGAGGAGCCAGGAAGGGCCGCGGGAGAGGAGGAGTTGTGAGATGGTCAGTACTGCTGCTGGAACTGAGCCTATGTAATGTAGATGGCATATATAGATAAGCCAGCTAGGATTAAGCCGCCTTTTGTTATGCTGCTGGGTGGATAAATTAATAAAATACGATTAAGCCGCCTTTTTCTTATTTGTGCACGGCGGATGTAGATGCAGAGCATCAACGACGATTTCACTTTCCAGGTGGTCAAGCCGGAGAAGCGCGTCAAGACAAGCAGTAGAGTGTCTATCGTTGCGATGTCTGCTTCGTATTTGTGGATCGGGCATTGCGTCGATATATGTTGTACGGTCTGTTCTGGATGACCACAGTCGCACACTGGAGAGTTTTAAATTTCCATTTGTGCAGCAGGTATCCGCATTTGCCATGGTTTGTGCCGATGCGATTTAGGGCGGACCGTGAACTTCGTGGAAGATCAAATCCTGGGATCTGCGTTGGGTCTTTCACAAGGTAATGAATGGATGTATTGGTAGGTGGGTCAATTAATGTGTGGGTGGATGGGTAGATGGATTGCTAATGAATGTATAAGTGCATTGGCAATCCAATTGATATATTGCTGAATAGGCAACAACTGGACATTGCTCTATGTATTGACATCATTACGTGCAGCACTGTCATGTGGTTCTTTAAAAAATGCTTTCACAATGAATTAAGTTGACCTTTCGCACTGACCTCAAAGCCATAAATGCCACACAGGTCAAATGCAGAGCTACTCTTCTTCTCCACGCATGTCTACAGATGTACCTTGGAGCGCAGGCCAAAATTTCATTTCCGGAGCTGTATTAGATATTAAATATCTGTAAAGGGGGTTACTCCTAAAAAATACAGCTACGTGTAGGTTTTCAAAAACGCACGAAGAGTGAGAGAGAACCAGAAAGTCGGCATGCTCCCAGCAAAACGCCAGGGGCCCATGGACTTTAACCAACGTATGCCAATTCTCCCAATAGTTATTTAGCCTGCGCTCCTTCTCTCTCTGCTCAGACTTTCCAGTGTGGCCACAACCACCGTGGCCAGTCTGTTGCGTGCAGGTGTCACGTCAGAAACAGACAACCCACATATTCTCAGGTTTTTTACAGCTGACGGGCTGTGACGGTTCCACCTGAAGGCGGAAGCTTGTGTTGCCTCCGAAACGTCGTGATTTTTATTTTATTTTACTTTTATTAAATTTAATTTTTTTACCTACGTGACTTTACCGAAAAAACCTAAGAATATGAATCCTTGCAGTCACGAAAGCTTCAAATCTAGACAACCCACACTCACGGCAGTAAGTCGATGTGCCCCGTGTTTGCGTCGCGATTACATTTCCCCGGGCGCGCGCTAGTTGCGCTGTGTACGGAACACAAAAACTCGCACCGCGTCGCGTGCGCGTTCGGTGCCCTGGCGCAAGACGAACGAATGGGCCCCCCCACCACCCCGTAAAATATCAGCCGTAACCTCACACGGCGATAATGCGCCCGCAGATGCGTGCGAACCCGAGCGTGCGTGTAATTCGCCGGCGGTGAATTACGTCGCCGGGGTTGCACAACAGCCAGAAACCCTCCGCGGATTTCCGCTCCGACGTTGGTGAACGTTGATGAATGTGAGGTTTGAGCAGCGATCGGTCATACGCTCAGCTGCTGTGAGCCGCGAGACCCTGGGACAGCACATGCGTGTCGCCTCCAATTTCTCGGTGCATTGCTTCGTGCATCATCATCATCATCAGCAGCATCGTTTGCGGATGTCCTTTTTTGTTTGTCGTATGCTAATGATACTAATACGTTATGTATCTACTCACGAAAGCCTCGCTGAGTTTCAAGACAATGTTACAAATAAGTCGTCTTACTCGCGAATGGTTTGCATATTCCTCGGTTCCCGGAGATAGCCCACGCATATGAAGGGGTTATGGCTCAACAGTGCAGACAATTAGGTCAGCAAACACATTTCTCTCTGCTATGAAGAAGGACCATTGTCTGAAAAGTCGCCTATGACATGTTTCTTTTTCAGACTGTGTTATTGACTGATGTGTTGAGTCTTTAGTTATTTGTGATTTTCTACCACCGCCATTGCAGTATCACAAAACATTTTCAGTTTGGATGAGGCCGTTGATTGTCATTTGCCAATATTTATATGTATTTATTTAACGGCATAATCGAAGCACATATTTTCACTGTATGCAGTTGTATGATTACAACGTGGAATAAATGTAATCTTTGTATGTATGTGTAATGTAATATTTTGTGTTTTTTTTTACTCAACATATTTTCAAACTCTAAGCTTTGGCGTAAAGATGTCAAAACTGTCAGCCTCATTTATTATCAAAGGATCCAAAGTTTTAAACGCCAGAAAAAAAAGTATCAAATTCATCTCGGATGCCATGGGATTTTTTTGCCAAAAGTCAAGACTGTAAAACCATCAGTGCGACGAGGATCAATGTAAAATGGCCAACAGTAATTTCGACTACAATGTGTTTGTGTATAAAAAACATTTTTTTACGTTTATCTCCATTGACCGTTTTTTCGGTGATTCCCCTGCGGGGAATTCACCCATTCCATTTTATCTTGGAGCATCCCCACGCGGAAACAGCAAACCTGGCCTTTTTTTTTATTCTTCACATATGGTAAGCATTTCACGGGAGGTTTAGCGGTTAGTAGGTGGGTGGGTGGTGGTGGATATTGTGATCCTGGAAGTGTTCATGGGGGACTATTTCTCTGGGAGAATGGGTGTGAGCTTGGGCGGATAGGGCCTTGTGTGCAACATGTGCGTTAGTGCAAAAGGAACTGAGCCTAATCCACAGTGAAAATTTGTTGAACTGCGTAATATCTCTGTAAATCCTTCCACAGCACCAGGTTCTCATTTTTTTTCCACCGACCTGTAGAGTGGGTGCAGCTGTTCTCCAGATGTTTGAAAAATTCTTCCGGAATCTAGACAGAACTGAACTATCTGTGCTTTAATAACGCACATACACACACGAACACATTTGTCTTGCTTGCTGCTAAACTCGCGATTGTTGTTTTCACCAGACCAAGTACGTGCGTGCGTGTTTTGTTTTTTAAATACAAACAAGTTACATTTTTGACGCGAATATGTCTCACTTGGTGTCACAAACGGTCCGCAAACCCATTCAGATGTTACAAATAAATAGCGAAGCACATCTTCGATGACATGCCACGATCCCGTGATGTTTTATTACATATTACAAATTTAAAAGCTGTAAAGTATTCTGTGTGTGTGTGAGTTCGTAGGGGGGGGGGAGGTTCTCAGATTACATTAATATTTTTTCACAGTCTATCGCAAAATAGAATGTTAATTAAATTACGCTCCTCGCAATATTTCATACATTTAAGCGAACCTGAAATTCACAAGTCTCGCTCAAATACCAACGGCGTGTAAAAGTGTCGACTTCCCCTCTTGGGTAAAACGATCGGCCGGATTCACCGTGCCTAATCAGGACTCTCTTTGTGTCTGTCTCAGCTTGCCACGCAAACAGGGCCACCCAACCACCCCCCACCCCCCGAGTTTTTTTTTCTTTTTCCCGAAGCATCATTTTCAATAAATATATACGCGACGGTGCCGCGCGCGCCCCCGCTCATTTATTTGCTTGTGTGTTTTTTACACGACGGTCATTTTAGTGCCCCGGGTGTGTGAGTACATCGGCAAAAAATCTGGAGCGGCACACCATGTGTCTTGACCCCCCTCCACCCTCCTATAGCCAACTCATCCGGCCCTCAGCAGGTGGGAGCATGTGGAGGCAGACGGAGCCACTGATTTATAACTTCCTTCAGAGAAGAATCTCCTCTGGCCCAGCCGCTCCCATCCCTTCCCTTCTCCCCCCCCCATCCCATCTTCTCTTACCCCCCCCACCACCACTCTCCCTCTGGTCACCCCTGCTCCCCACTGCCTTCTCTCCCTGCAAATCTCCCCCCCCTCCCCCCACCAGTTCCACTTCCAAAGAAACCACCAGATTACCCCCCACTGCCCTCCGCCAATCACGTGACAGGTGACGGCTGCCTCAAAGGGAGGAAACAGCAGCTATCCCACAACCCTCTGGGGCCAAACATTTGCAAAGCTGCTTCATTTAAATGTTTAAAAACAGTAAATTATGCCCCTTTCTGATCCCCCCCCCCCCTCCTCGCCCCCACTCCACCCAAGCATTACCGCTCAAATCTCACGTTAAGCGCTTGAATGGAAAACAAATTGAATGCAAGAGTATGCTCCAAAATATCACGTGATATTTGCTATTGTGTGTGTTTAACATTGGTCTGAACTTTTAAGCGTTTTTAAATATGCCAAGTACCGTTTGGCCATGGGTGACCCTTCTTGAAGCGATTCAACGAAAAAAAAATACTTTACCCATCTGAAGGAATGAAAAGTAATCCCATATAAATCTCACCCATTTTTAAATAACACGCGAGCCCTCGTGAGACGTATAAACGCAAGAAAAATAAAAACATTTTGAAAGCGTTAGACATAAATATTATTTGTTTTTTTAAAAAAACGTAATATCAATAGTGGAAAAAACGGCAGAAACCAAGAGTAAAATAAGCAATAAAAATGAGGAGCAACTGACAAAGTGGAGGAAAGGGTGGATTTCGAAGCCAAGTACATTTTTGTACATAAAAAAACGGATAAGGTCACAAACGTGTAAATCCACTGGCTTTAATTGGGATTAGGTGGCGTTTGACGTGGACTGATCGTGCCATTCGGGGTGACGTGATGAGGTGAAACTCTTTTAGTCAGCAGAGCAACACGGCATACCAGGAACCCGTCCAGGAGGTAAACCTAAAACTATAAAAACTAAACAACGAAACTATTTTTTATTTTATTACGTGAAGCCCACTGAGCTACATAACTCTTTTTCGCAAGTGACCTGGCCACAAACAATAGCTCAACGAAGTGGCTTATCATGTGGAAATGTATAGCAGCCAAATATGGAGGGGGAAACCCGGAGGACCTGAATAAAAATCCACGCGACCACAGGGAGAGAGACATGCAAACTCCAAATATACAGGCGTCAGAGTCGGGATCGAACCCATGACTGCATGTACACCAGGCGAGGTCGTTAACATCTCGCCACCGTGTGCCCTTGACACAACGAAACCAATCCCGAACAGACCTACATCCCCTACCCAACAGCTTCACGCCCAGGGGCATGCTTCGCTGTACCCCAGTTACTCTGTGTCACAGTAAAATACATTGTTTTCAGCCCTTGCCAATCCACTGTTGGATGGAAGCCTCTGTTGGAAATAGGACTTATTTGACCATACTGCACCAAGCCGGACAGTTCAAGTTGGTGAGGCGGGTGCTCAGGACCGGTTGAGGGACGACTTACCGCTGATGATGCCACCCGTGACCAGGATTCGATGCACGCCGCAGAGCGGAGTGCGCTAACCACTGCACCACCGCTCCACCCCCAATGCAACACTCTGGCACATGGAAAAGCGACACTCGTTCATTTAAATATCATAAAAATTGCCAACAACTGTATTTAGCAGGAAATAATCCATTGCAATATCAATATTCTTTTTAGAAAGATTACTATGCTCTCATACAATTTGAGTGCGGAACAGTGGTGCAGTGGTTAGTGCATTTTTTTTCTACGAACCAGGCAACTTGCGTTTAATTCCAAGTCACAACTAACATCAGTGACGAGTGATTTCTGACCTGATCCTCGGCCCAGTCTTCACAATCCCACACTGACCAGCTTGGTGAAGTATGCTCAAACAACACCATGATTTGACATTGCATGGGTAGGCCTTTACCCACCAGTTGATTGACATGGAGCTGAGCAATGTACAATTGACTTTGTTTTTTTTGGAACGTAAAATCAACTAAGCACCGCTAATACGCTTTTGGCATGGTACATAGAATGAATCGATATTAAATTGAGCAATTGACTTGCAAATTGGCACAAAACCGTGTTGTTATTATTTAAATATTATTGCGCATTCATATTACATTTCCACACATGTACGATAGAAATGAGGTCCCACCCCCCCATCCCCTCCAACAAGACAAATGAAATGCGATTGAGAAAGAGGAGAGGAAGCCAAGCCGCGAGCGCCCAACGTTGAGAAACTATAAAAGACGACGCCGTGGACTCTGAGCCGACGGGGCCGGAGATAGCGCAGACACAGAGCTGTCTGGAACTCGGGAGATGGGAAATGAAAGCTTCCTCTGCTCCTCTGGGAGATCAGTGCCGTCAGGATTTCATGGCGTTGAGAGCGCTCCCGCTCGCCAACCCGCTCATCGTCCCCTCTCTCTCTCTCAGCTCGCTCGTCCGCTCCCTGGCCCGCTGCCTCCCTCGCCGGCTCACCGGACGGCAGACCCCACCGTGGTTTGCTGGTAATGGTCACTTACTGGATCTCCGGCTCATTTGGCTGCCTCACGCGGTGAGCTCACCCGCTGGGACAGTGGCCCAATGGCTGGCTTGCTAACTCAATGGATGGCTCAATGGATGGCTCAATGGATGGCTCAATGGATGGCTGGCTAAATAATTGGTTTGCTTGCTGACTCAATAACTGTCTAAATCAGTGGCTTGTTGTCTGCTCACTGACTTGCTGGTTGACCTATTGGTTTGTTTATATCTCGTGCATTGGTTCACTGGCTCGCTGGCTTGCTCACCATCTCTGGCTCATTTGATTGCTCACTGGCTCACTCAAACACTTGCTTATACGCCTGTTGGCTGCCTCACTTTATCACACTTTCGCTGGCTTTTGCTGGCTGTCTTCCTTGCTGCACTGCTCAGAGGATGCCAGTTTGACCGCCTCAGCGTGCTCATATTTTTTTGTTTTAAGACCGTGCCAAATTTTTGAATAGTAGCATCGTTTTTTTTATACGGCAGGCAGGGCTTAGAAAGATTGACACAGACGGCTGCATAGTTGGTGGTCAGTGTGGATGCCACTGAGCCAATTTGCACAGTTACAATAATAGTTGATGTGTTTACCCAGAAAAGCTTCTCTACGCCTCTCCGTATCGGGCTGGCAGAGTACTCAATTCACAGCTGGAAGGATGATAGTTTGAGTCCCGGTCAGGGGTCGACCGGCCCCCATCACCTCCTCAGGCATTGATCAAATAAGTCCCACTTTGTGGGAGGTGGCCGGGTGGATCAGAGGTCAGAGCACAGAGCCGGCACCGCTGAGATCCTGGGTAAAAATCCAGGGAGTTGTCCACGAATTAACCCAGTTCTCAAGTGTGCAGTGAGCCGATGGTCCCAGCACAGTAGCCGATTGCTGCACGCGAAAACACCAACGCATGAACATTGCTTCCGTGCGTAACTTAGTTAAATTCCAGCTCTGAGCATTGAAGTGTCGGCTTGACTGTGATGCGACGAACATTACTTTCTCAGGAAGAGTGGGTGGGAACGTGTTACTCCCTACTGTGTTGGGTCAGAGGTCACTTGAAGAGCTCTAAGAAGTAGTTCTGTAATACAGTACCTGCTTCCGTGGGCCTTACTCAAATACTAAGGCACGTAAATTGATCTCTTCGCAAGCAATTTAAATAGATTCTTCATCTAGTGACAATCCGCCTTTAGCACAATCTCGATTAAGTTTGGTAAAAAAAAAATCACCTTTTTATTTAAATGGTTGTCATGTGGGGAGTTTTGGCACTCGCCACGAAATGGAAATGTGGAATTTCCATCCCTGGGCTCAGGATCACCGATACGTAGTAAAGCACTGAGAGGAGAGACGCTTTCATTTATAACTTAACGAAAACGTATCTTTTTTTTTTACCAGGTAAGGCCTACTGAGCTGTATAGCTCTTTTCCAGAAACGACCTGGCCAGAAATTATAGCCCAACGAAGTGGCTCATGATGTGGAAATTTATAGCAGCCAAATACCCGAAGCGCACATTGATTATAAATGTGGAGGGAAAAACCGGAGAACCTGAAGAAAAAATCCAAGCGACCACGGGTATAGAGACTATATACAGCAGCAGGCGTCAGGGTCGGGATCGAACCCACGACCTCCTGTATATCAAGCGAGGGAATTAACATCTCCGAGCCACCGTGGTGATGATAAGAGAGAGAGACGCAAACTCCACATATACAGCAGCAGGCGTCAGGGTCGGAATCGAATCCACGAACCTCCTGCACACCAGGCGAGGGAGTTAACATCTCCTTGCCCCGTGATGATGAGAAAGGAGAGAGAGAAAGACACCGCAAACTCCAAATACACAGCAGCAGGCGTCAGGGTCGAGATCGAACCCACGAACCTCCTGCACACCAGGCGAGAGAGTTAACATCTCCTTGCCACCGTGATGATGAGAGAGAGAGAGAAAGACACCGCAAACTCCAAATACACAGCAGCAGGCGTCAGGGTCTAGATCGAACCCACGAACCTTCTGCACACCGGGCGAGGGAGTTAACATCTCGCCACCGTTTAAAGCTTTCGTGACTGCAGGGATTCATCTTCTTGGTTCTTTCGGTAAAGTCACGTAGAATTGAAATAATAAAATAATAAAAATAAAACATAACAAAATAATTCTCACGACGTTTCGGCCACAACGCAAGTAGCCGTCCTCAGGTGGAGAACAGGTCTGTCGAGGAGACAAAGTCTGAATTCAGACTGTCTCCTCGACAGACCCATTCAGACTCTGTCTCCTCGACAGACCTGTTCTCCACCTGAGGACGGCTACTTGCGTTGTGGCCGAAACGTCGTGAGAATTATTTTATTACGTTTTATTTTTATTATTTTATTATTTCCATTCTACGTGACTTGACCGAAAGAACCAAGAAGATGATCTCGCCACCGCTCCAGTGTAACGAGGCCGGAGGCGCCACGCGTCTGCTCGCACGCTCATTCCGCCCGTCACGCTCGCGGGCAGCGCGTGCTGCTGGGACTCAGGTGCGTGCCGAGGGACTTGCAGAGGATGGCTGGAGGTTTTTCTTTTTGTGTGTCTCGTGATGCTAAAGCGATCGCACGGCTGCCGTCCGTGCGATACATCCGTCCGCCAGAGCCAGCGAGGCAGCTCTGGGAATCTAGGCGAGGAGCTGCCAAATAAAAGACTGCGAGATAAATGGAGGGGAAGCCTTCCAAGCCTTTCAGCACCATTGTCCGGAGTTGGTGATGCACAAGCTCCAGGTGTCGAGGTGATTCAAAGACAGCCCTCCTCCTCCTTCCTCCTCCTTCTGCTCACAGCGCCCATCGCCAGGAGTAGCCTCGCGTTTGTTGTCAGCGTCACCCAGAAGGCGCCAGATATTCGTAAGAACTCGCACGCTGATCTTTAAAGGTGCATTTGAAAAATGTTGATACTCCTACTGATGCTCCTGTTGTTGTGGAGTGACTCATGCAGCCAGTTTATTTATGGCTACATGGTTTTGGTGGTACATGTTGTTTATGTCGTTTATTGTGAAATTTCAGTCACAGTTCCTATGATCACTGTTACATTGCTTTTATGGCTTTATTTTGGTGATTTCGAAAAGTTTTTTGGTTTGGCCATGTTTGTTTGTTGTAGTGCGGAGTAAGAATGATGGCTTTAATCTAAGTTGTCTTGTGGTTCTTGTTGTTGTTGTTTGACTTGCATCCCACTGGGATTTTTGCACAGAGCGTTGGTGTACGGTGCTTTTTCTGGAAGACTTTGCAGTTTTTTCCTGGATTTTTCTGTTTGCGCGTAGTCACTTTAATATGTTTTCTTGTTCATGTTTTTGTTTTGTGTTTGTTGCGGTTGCACCCGATTCAAGAGCCGAATGGCTCACAGGGCTATACCTAATAAATGAAACTGAAACTAAAGCTAAGCAGCATTGATCGTTGACAGCGATGGGTGACTACCAGGTTGCCATAGGCAGCAACCGTGCCACGCCGCGCGGTTGACCAGCAGAGGGCAGTGCAGAAACAATTTCAATTCCACATTCAATATTGCACCCACCGTCAACAAGCTCACGGACCGGCCCTGTGAAGTATGGTCAAATGGCCTTCACATCTCGCACGGTGTTTGGGAGGCCGTCACGCAGCAGGGCGAGAATGGGGTCGCGACCGGTAAGTTGAATAAGCATGCACGTCTTCTTGGTTCTTTCGGTAAAGTCACGTAGAAGGGAAGTAATAAAATAATAAAAATAAAACATAATAAAATAATATAATAAAATAATAATATAATAATATAATAACAATATTATAATATAATATATAATGTATTATGTTTTCTTTCTATTATTTTATTACTTCCCTTCTACGTGACTTTACCGAAAGAACCAAGAAGATGAATCCCTGCAGTCACGAAAGCTTTAAATCGAAATTTAAGCATGCATGTCGCCATGCCTCTCACGTAACGCGAGGTTGCTGAGTGGCGGCGTGAGGCTTGGGGTGTGAGGATGGGTGGGTGAGCATCGCACGGCTGAACACGCGAGTCGAGTCCATTAGTCTAACTCAGGGATCGACAAGCAAATTCACAAGAAGGGACACTTTTTTTTTCGAATTCGGTATAACAAAACAACTCAACTCAACGTGTCAAAATTTCACTGTATGGTGAATACGATAGGGCTGAACGATTAATCGATTTCAAATAGAAATCGCAATTAGATATTTTCCCCAAATCTTGACTTAAAGCTTTCGTGACTGCAGGAACCTATCTACGTGACTTTTACCGAAAACCCCAAAGAATATTTCCCCAAATCGTTCAGCGCTAGAATACGAGACAGCGGTGATCCTTGATAATAATAAGTAATTTTTTATTTTTTATTTAACACACTTTAATGAAATGTACTAGTAGTAGCAGAACTCCACGACTCCAGGAAGTGGCTAAATAATGTCACGAAGCAGTCATAGCAGAGTCACCACCGCATGCTGCACCGGAGCTGAAGATCTGTTGACCCCCCGTGCTAACTACTTGACCAAGTAGATACACGCATCACGTTTGCTTAGCGATGATGGCGATGATGCTGCCAATGATCATTATTAACGGGTGACCGCATAAAGTGGCGCAGCTATTGGGTGTGCAGGCAGTGTAGCTGCGCCGTGGGGCCCAGGGGATTGAGTGGCCCAGGTGCTGGGCCACGAGCACGTTGGGGGATGGGTGGGAGGGTGGGAGGTGGACAGGGGGTAGGGGGTGGACAGGGGGGTTGGAGAGGTGGACAGGGGGGTGGGAGGGTGCACAGGGGGGTGGTGGAGGGTGGGGGGTGGACAGGGGGGTGGGAGGGTGGGAGGTGGACAGGGGGGTTGGGAAGGTGGACAGGGGGGTGGGAGGGTGCACAGGGGGGTGGTGGAGGGTGGGGGGTGGACAGGGGGGTGGGAGGGTGGGAGGTGGACAGGGGGGTTGGGGAGGTGGACAGGGGGGTGGGAGGGTGCACAGGGGGGTGGTGGAGGGTGGGGGGTGGACAGGGGGGTGGGAGGGTGGGAGGTGGACAGGGGGGTTGGGGAGGTGGACAGAGGGGTGGGAGGGTGGGAGGTGGACAGGGGGGTTGGGGAGGTGGACAGGGGGGTGGGAGGGTGGGAGGTGGACAGGGGGTGGGAGAGGTGGACAGGAGGGTGGGGTGGGGGAGGTGGACAGGGGGGTTGGGGAGGTAGACATGGGGGTGGGAGGGTGCACAGGGGGGTGGTGGAGAGTGGGAGGTGGACAGGGGGGTGGGGGGGTGGACAGGGGGGTGGTGTGGGGGAGGTGGACATGGGGGTGGGAGGGTGGACAGGGGGGTGGTGCAGGGTGGGAGGTGGACAGGGGGTGGGCGGGGGGTGCCCATTTCGTTCCTCACACACAGGGCCCACGCCAGGCACGCCACGCCGCTGATGTGGTGACAACTTTTTTGTTATGGAAGCCCCTTTTAGAAGAGACAGCTCCCCCCCCCTCCCAAACGTGTATTTCCATGGCTTCCTAAAATATAAAACATATATAACTAAAAAATATATACGCAAGTGTATACATTAAAAAAAATGATATTTTATATATCTAAATATATATGTAACAATATATTGAGATGTTGTTTTGCCTGGATGCTTGCGTACACGCCACCATTGTGAGAAGTGGGAGTTTATCTTCTTGGTTCTTTCGGTAAAATCACGTAGAAGGGAAATAATAAAATGATAAAAATAAAACATAATAAAATACAATTGTATTTTATTATGTTTTATTTTTTTTATTTATTATCATAATAAAATACAATTGTATTTTATAATGTTAAATTTTTATTATTGTATAATTTCCCTTCTACGTGACTTTACCGAAAGAACCAAGAAGATGAATCCCTGCAGTCACGAAAGCTTTAAATCGAAATTTAAGTGGGAGTTTATTGCGCTAAATCGCGTAACATTTACCCTCGTGGTAGCACAATGACAACGACAGCGAGTGGTGTTTGCCATTGTGCTATCACCACACTTTCCCACTGCCGTCAGCCCTGCAGCGGTCGTGACGAGGAACGCGGTGTTTGGCGATGCTGGCCCGTGAGCTGCGCGCATGTTGTTCATTTCGCCACGTGGATTGAAGACGCGACAAACGTGGAGGAAGAAAATGTAACGCGAGGCTGAGGAGCGTGCAAGGGTAGCGAGCATGGAGAGAGGTGCGCGTGGTTGGAGTTCGACCGAGGGACGGGAAGTTGGAACACGTGGGTTAGAGAAGTGGGTCTCGACCTCTGTGGTCAGCGGCATGCTGGTGGCCTGCGAGATCTTAGGAAGTGGTGTGCGGAAACTTTGCAGGCGCATCCGTGGTAATCAGGAGGGGTGGTACTTATGACTCATATACATTGCCTTACATGCTAATATTCCTTTTGATCTAAGAGGATGAACAAGACCGTACAACAATGAGACGGTGCTCGCGAAAACAAAACTACGTTGACTCTTGCGTGGAGTTTGTGAAAAACCAAATCAACCTGCCGTGATTTGAGGGATGCTCAGCGAAAATTGTCCTGATAATCCGCAAAAAAATGGAATTGACCAAACGGCGTCGTCTGTTGAGTTGGAAGATGAAATGTGCGCGTGGGCAGATGGCGCCCTTAACACGACCGCAGGTGGATTGTACGGACTGCCAATGGAGATAGAATGTGTTATATCTTAAATATTGATACAGGGATAAGTTGCAGATGAATACATTTTTGGACATCCGAGCCCCCTCCCTTCACCCCCCTCGCACTGGCCAGCGTGGTGAAGTATGGTCAAACAATCCCCCCCCTCCCCCCCCCCCCCACATTACTGAAAATAATGGAGAGGACTTCATGTAGCAGTGAAATGATACAATACTTAAAATAATGCTTTTTGTTATTTTGAAGGATTTTTTAATTCGTATTTCCAATCAAATAAAAAAATATACAATTTCAAATGAGAATAAAGTTTAGATTTTATTTCAACATTCGTAAAATATAGTATTTTTTATTTATTTCACATACATTGAATGAGAAAGCTATTGCAAGCAATTAGCATCACAAAATAATCTTAACTGCAACAAAAGGCATAATCAAAACAAGGAATGATCTTGAAACAAAACAACATCAATCATTAACAGATATACACATCATACAGAGCGAATAACCCTTCGTCAAAGACACGTTCCAAAAATGTAATCTCGTGACCAGATGTCAAGGGGGAGTCGTGGTGGCGCAATGATTCACACACTGCACTATGAACCTGCTGACCCCAGTTCAATCCCGAGCCACGGCTAACGGCGGTGCCGAGTGATATCCGAACCGGTCCTGGGCGCCCCCCCCCCCCCTCCAGCCCCCTTCACCACCAACCTGAACACGACCAGCGTGGTGAATGGTCAAATAACCCCCGTGGCCCGAGAAAGTGTGGAGGAAGGCGTCGTTCCCGAGGGCTGCTGTGCGTTTGCGACTGACCAACATCGGCACACTACGGATTGCTCTCCCGGTGTTGTAAAGTCTGCTGCCAATAGTTGATTGTGACCTTCCGCATTGCCTGGATGTATTTTCTCTCACCCGGAATCTGTGTGTTTGTCTTGCTGTATACCGTGGCTACATTGTAATGTTTAAACATTGGCTGAATAGTATTTCCCTTGCTGAGGGGCTGATTGAGGACTTTCAAATACCTTTGGTGGGCAACCACACACACACACACACCCAAGTCTCTTCTGTTACTGCAACTGGCCCTTCTAAGTCACTGCAAGAGGCCCGAGCAGCAAAATAAGTGACTGAGCGTTGAACTAACATTAGAAACTCAGTGTTGATGCCAGGTGAAAAATATTCCCCTCGAGTACCCAATTAATCGAGATAAGATGATTGCAGTGATAGAAAAAAAAGTTAGTGGATCATTTATATTTCCTGCCAAACCGCAATTCGTAGGACTCGCAGTCAAAATTGTCTCCCAAGTGGCGATGTTAACACATGTCACCAGGTACTCATTCGAGGGAAGCTGAGTCGACCTAGAGGAGGCCCGGGACCGGTTCAGAGAATCGTCACCGGTGTTGGCCCGTGAGCGTCAATGGAACTGGGGTCGCGACCACGCCAGAGGAGACGCGGCAGCGACGACGGCGACGGTGACGATGCCGGTGTGTGCTGAGATCAGCGTGGGCCTCAAGACGAGCGGGACAGCTCTCCACGGGGGGGGGGGGGGGGGGCAGCAGTCGCGGGGCGGACCACGTGGAACGACTCCCGCATCGACTTCGGCACCCAAAGTCGGCAGGTCAAGGGTTGTTCAAGCTGGCCACGTGGCGGTGAGCCACGATGCGGAGACCGACCGTGCTCGACGAAGGCCCCCTGCGCTGTGCGAAAATCTCGCAGCGAGCGAGCTGTGAGCGCTGGAAAGGGCATTTGACTTTGGTGGGACGGGCGCTAAAAGCAAGACGAAGCGGGTCATTTTAAAGCGTCGAGCCCCGCGTTGGCGGTCGAGGTCGTGTTGAAATGAAGTGACGCGCTGGGTAGGTTTAGGGCATCGCACGCAAATAAATGCGCGGACATTCCAAAGTCAACTATTCGAGGCAAACTAAAGTGTTGCACTGAAATGATTGCATGCATTTCTGTCAATCAACTTTGACAAATTTATTCTAGATTTGAAGCTTTCGTGACTGCAATGATTCATATTCTTAGGTTTTTTTCGGTAAAGTCACGTAGGTAAAAAAAATAAAATTAAAATTAATAAAAGTAAAAAAGTTAAAATTAATAAAATAGAAATCACGTCATGATTTTTATTTTATTTTTATTTTACTTTTATTAATAAAAAATTTACCTACGTGTCTTTACCGAATAAACCTAAGAATTTGACAAACTGAATTGATCATAATCCATTTTTGTTACGTTTTAAGTAGTTGCAAGCGGATTTTTGTTGTTGTTGTTGTAAATAATGTAATTGTGTTATCCCATAAGAAGAACTATGGGGGCCTGGCTGAGTTCACAATATATTTTAATGAATGCTTAATCACTTTATATAATCGAGTTGTGCAACCTGTGCACAATTTACTTTAGTTTTCTACGCCAGGATGAATTTTCACGGTGCTTCTCCAACTCAACGAGCTTCACATTCTTTCCCCCACGTTTACCACCTGTCAGATGTTGGGATTGCGACGACCTTCGGCAATTTCGCTGGAAAAGATCGGTGAACGTGGAAAGGTAGACCAATGTTCGGGTGGTGAAGGTTTTGGAATTCCTGTGTAAGCAAACCGTTTTTCTCGTGAACATAAAGCAACGAGTTCAAATCCCATTGCGAGACTGCTCGCTAAAGATATTTGCCTCAACTATATTGCCAAAGGGACCCTTTTTAACCAAATAAAAATAATAATGTTCTGTAAAGCCAGGAAAGATATTAACAGCACACTTGAGGACATCTCTTCATTTTTTTTATCTCTCAAAATTTGGCCCAAGATGGAAAACTTATGTTACAGTGTGCCACTGAGTCCGATACTTGGCCACACTGGCAGAGCCTTTCCGGATCCCTCTGTTCCCAGAACCCTCACAATTTATCACTGCGCAGTTTGGATTCCCAGCAGCAGTTTGAGATTCGTGTTGTTTTCAGCTTGAATTCTTTCGACAAAGAGCACTGCTCCGGGCTGTAATGGGCTGTGATGATTTGGTAGCAGGGCCATAACTCTTTTTTTTCTTTTCCCAATCACCAAGGGAGACTAAACGTTTTCAGCTTAAACTTTGGTCCAAGGGTATTTAAATTTCCACAGAAAGAGAGGCTAGTTGTTATCCCCCCCTCGCCCCAAATCTTTTTTTTTATTAATTCCTTCTCCTTTTCCATACTTTCAGCCACCTTTCCATCAATTCCGTTAGTTTTTTTATTATTGGTAAACGTTAGTCCAATTAAGCTGTTTGCAAGTTATCTCGGCAGTAAGCTTCTCGACTCAGCTGTACGAAAAGACACGTGTATTGTTAGTATTGCTTTAACAAAGCAGGCGATGACAAACCGCACACCTGTGAACTTCGATCTACTCTGTGACATCGGAATGAGGGAGGAGGAGTTAAACCGAGTGTACGATTACATTATCGCCAAAAGGTAGTTTTTACTTTTATGATGATGTGGGAATCGACGGTGCGCAATATATTAGCTGGCACCCCATGATGACAGGTCCCGCCTCTTCAGGGGCATATGTGACCCATCTGTTCGTAAACCACTTCACTCAAACCTAATAAAACCTCAAACATAAAGTGTTGGGCCAAAAATCCCAGACAAGTTTGTTTCTTAATGTTTACTGTGAAACGGTCCGAGCACCTGGCGTTTTAAGGCCCACTCGCACACTCGGGCAAGTGTTCCCTGGCTGGTGGCAGCGCTTCTTGTACTAAAAAACAGGACTTGTACATTTTATTGCAGAGGCAAGTCAGGCACGACAACATTGCAATACCAGAACCAACGCATTCAAAACAACACGATTGAACGGCGACGTCAATCATCGCTCCACGTCAGGTAACATGAAGCACTTAAAAACCTCGCGACCTATAAATCAGCCAGCTGATCATCGGGATAACCGCCACCGGCTGAAGCCGGGGGAAAGTTGTTGCTGGCGACAATGGAACAGCAAATAAATCAGAAGACTAAGGAAAAAATCCGCGTCCGTGCACGGGCACACTTTGTTCCAGCGCTTGGCCAAAATGCGTTGCAGGGTTTTTGTTGTTGTTGTACTTCGTCAGTCTGCGATGGTACGCAGGGCAGGTTTCTCACGCACGTCAGAGGTCCTCCAGGAAGTGTCGTTCACTGTAGAAGGGCTCTTAGTGCCGGCTCCAACAGACGGAGGTTCAAATGTCCACGGCAGGAGGATCACTTGACCCCATGCACCGTTAGGGGTCACCCAGTAGCGCGTGTAGCGTGGTTGGCACGGGCCCTGGCGCAAGCAGTGAAATGGGGCCCTCCACGTACGCGTCCGCATTTTTCCTTCTTCGTATCTCCGAATTTGGGCCCCGTCAAGCCCACGGGGCGCCGGTGCAATTGCACCGCCTGCGCACTCGGCAGCTACGCCGCTTTGGTGGTGACAAAGATGCACGCGCGTTCGCGATCACCCGCGGTGAGGTACCATGTGTCACGGGAGTCCGTTGCGTCAACATTTTATACCTTCCTCTCTATTCGCGAGCGTCCGCAAACTGCTGTGGGTTTCCGAGAAAGGTAGCGTCCGTCCAGGTCATCGCTGGCTGCAGCCTTTTCTAGGAGCATCCCTGCCCTGCCAAGAAACCCACAAACACACACATGCAACAGACACAAAGACACTTTACGACGGCTGCAGTTGTGTCACCAAAGGCGTGGACGTGCGTTTTGGCTCTTGTGCTATCGGTTGTCGTTCCTATGCCATTGTTTCAGAGTGAGGCCTTCAAATTGTCCTTTGGCAAGGAAGACTTGTACAAAACTCGGTGTCAATCAGTTCAGCGCAGATGCTCAAGCGATCTGACCCAAACGCACCGCGCCACACGCACGAAGAGCAATCACATGGCAAAAGCAAAATACATCGCTGTTGTTGACATACGGCGAGTTAATTCGCGTTTTAAAAGAGCTTGTAAATGTACACAGGAATACTACAAACACGAAAAACATATTTCCTCGCAATCTTCATTATAATGAAGGACCCAGATACCAATACACTTACGAAACAATTATATTATTAAATGACAGCCCCCCCCCCCCCCCCCCTTTCTCAATGCACTGGAAGACGGTGGCCTTTCCAATTATTTTCGGTCTTGGGGGTTGCTTGACCATACTTCACCATGCTGGTCAGTGTGGGCTGGTGAAAGTGGCAAAGGGGCCAAGATCCGTTGAGATTTCACTCGTCACTGATGGCAGCCGTAGCACGGTACCGCACTCGCCATCTGAATCTTGCAGTGTTCCAACCGCTGCACCACCGCTCCAATCCCCGTGTACTTATGTAAACGTTATACTGTACGACAAATTAATAAAAGCAATTTTGCATTTACCTGTTTTAAAACAGGTGTTGTAATGAAAAGAGATTCATGTTTTTTGCTTTTGACATTAAAATCAAACCTTCCATCTCATGAAATGTGTGTTCTCCGTGAGACGTCATTAATACATCATTTTTTGTTTTGTTAGTATAAAATTTCCCGTGAAAATGGGGTGTGTATGATGCGAGATTGTCTAGTGGCGGTGTGAGACTACGCTAAGGGTGGTCTTGCACCGCAAAACACGCGAGTCCAGTCTATAGCCGGACCACCGTACTCGACTCCGTAAAATACATGCGCACCGTTGACTTATCAGTGGGAGACCGGTTAGAGTGGCGTAGCTATCGAGTGTGCAGGCGGTGCAACAGCAACCAGGGTGCACGGGACCGCAGTACCCAGACGACTGACACGAGGGCTGGCTTGCAAATGTCCACGACCGACGATGATGATGATGACCATGTTGGCGGCTGTGAACATTGAAACTAACCCAATGTTCACAACACCCTACAGAGCTGTGTTCTTCACCGATTTTCAGAGGTGGGGCCACTTTCACCGAAAAGACATCAGGGGTTTGACAGCATGATGGGGGGGTGGGGGGTCTTTTCACATTCGTGTATTGTCGGGGGCCCGCACATCAGAGGCCGCACTAAAGGCCACCAAGGGGGCCGCCAATGGCAATGAAGAACACCGATCTACAGAGAGTTGGATCGATTGCTTTGCCCTTTGCCCTGTGCACGATGTACACGGCGGAGCTCACGGCAAGGTGTGTCCCCCACGTGTCGTCAGTGCCCCCTGATGAACCCGGCCCATAGTGGTTACTGTGCGGGGTTCACAAACAGCGAGGGGAAAGATCCGCGAACGAAAGACAAAGCAGCGGGCGCAACAAAGTGTACCGAATGTTCATGACAAAGAAGACAATGAACTCTCGCATCGTCTTAACAGACTTCGAGGGCAAGTGCCGCATTTGTCTCCTCCCCAGTGGCTATGTTCCACACACACCGCACCAGGTACTCGTTTGAGGTTGAGTCGACCTAGGTGCGGCCCAGGACCGGTTCAGATAATCGTCTCTGGTGTTCGTGGCCGTGGGCGGGAATCGAACTCGGGTGGCCGGGTTCGTCGCGCAGCGAGCTTAACCGCTGCACCACCGCTCCCCAAGCAGAATACTGATATGAATTAATACATCCATCATCATCATCAGCCAAGGTCAGTCCATTGCTGGATGAAGGCCTACCCAAGCGTTACACACGAGCCGATTTCATTGCTCTATCTCCTAAATGTATCGCGTGTTCCATTCCTTGGATGTCATTCCGTTATTATTCTTGACCATATGCATGAGTACACATTGAAAAATATGACGAGTACATCCAGGCATGTTTGATTTTGTATGTCACGCTATAGGAGGCTCAGTGGTGCAGTGATTGGCGCATTGCGCCATGAATGCCGCCGACCTGAGTTTGACTGCCGGCCACAACTAACTGTTGATCTTCTTGGTTCTTTCGGTAAAGTCACGTAGAAGGGAAGTAATAAAATAATACAAATAAAACATAATAAAATTTATCTCACGACGTTTCGGCTACAACGCAAGCAGCCGTCTTCAGGTGAAGAATGAGACACTGCCAAGCTTGGAGCTTATATATAAGCTGGGTTGGAGGTGGAAGAAGAGCGCCTTAACAAAAGAATGTGCATATCAAGAGGAATTTAGCATATTCATGGGAAATGAGTAGGAGGTGGGCGGGGGGGTTTCAAAGTCATATTATGCCCATGCATTATGCAGGATCAGCAGCATCAAAGGGAGGGGGTAGGGGGTAGCATTAACAAAGGGAAGATCCTGAGCCTCCTCCTTTACCAACCTGCGTTGACCAGCGTGGTGAAGTATGGTCAAGGAACCCCCACAACCGACGCAATAGTTTATTAACAAATGAGAATTACACTATATACGCCATGCATGTTATATTTACATAATACTGCATACATTTCATTCGCCGTTGGTGTTATGTATTAAACATATGTACATCCCTATAGGCATGCAGCTCTTGGCCGCTCAGTATTATATTCCTAACCTCTGACACTGCAGTGCTTGCACACCCCCACGGGTCACCTTAGGTCACACAAATGCACATGTAAATCATCCTACGGACTGAGCTCAGATTTCAATGGACGGAGAACCGACTGAGACGAGGCAAACACAAATTAGCTATCTTCTTGGTTCTTTCGGTAAAGTCACGTAGAAGGGAAGTAATAAAATAATAAAAATAAAACATAATAAAACAATTCTCACGACGTTTCGGCCACAACGCAAGCAGCCGTCGTCAGGTGATAACCAGGTCTGTCGAGGCGACAGCGTCTGACAAATTAGCTAATTTAAAAAAAATCCATAGACTGGTTTCTGAATGATACACACAGAGATAAACACGTGCACACACACACACTCTCTTTGGCGGGGGCTGTAATTAATAACTGGGTAATTGTTATTGCAATGGATCTGGGTCGAGTGTAGTTAGGCACGGGAGGGAGGGTTTGGATCATCACCCTCCCGGGGATAATGGGGTGCCCCGTGTCACGGTGGCAGCTGTGGGAAGTTGTTTGGGAGTAAACCCCTGGCGTTACGTGAAGACAAACGAGCTGTCGACACTTGTGCCAACCGACTGTCCTGATCGTGATGATGATTGGATTGCGTGTTATGATGACCATGATGACGTTGATAATTATTGATCGATATATGAACGTGATGATGATTGGATTGCGTGTTATGATGACCATGATGACGTTGATAATTATTGATCGATATATGAACGTGATGATGATTGGATTGCGTGTTATGATGACCATGATGACGTTGATAATTATTGATCGATATATGAACGTGATGATGATTGGATTGCGTGTTATGATGACCATGATGACGTTGATAATTATTGATCGATATATGAACGTGATGATGATTGGATTGCGTGTTATGATGACCATGATGACGTTGATAATTATTGATCGATATATGAACGTGATGATGATTGGATTGCGTGTTATGATGACCATGATGACGTTGATAATTATTGATCGATATATGAACGTGATGATGATTGGATTGCGTGTTATGATGACCATGATGACGTTGATAATTATTGATCGATATATGAACGTGATGATGATTGAATTGCGTGTAATGATGACCATGATGACGTTGATAATTATTGATCGATATATGAACGTGATGATGATTGGATTGCGTGTTATGATGACCATGATGACGTTGATAATTATTGATCGATATATGAACGTGATGATGATTGGATTGCGTGTTATGATGACCATGATGACGTTGATAATTATTGATCGATATATGAACGTGATGATGATTGGATTGCGTGTTATGATGACCATGATGACGTTGATAATTATTGATCGATATATGAACGTGATGATGATTGGATTGCGTGTTATGATGACCATGATGACGTTGATAATTATTGATCGATATATGAACGTGATGATGATTGGATTGCGTGTTATGATGACCATGATGACGTTGATAATTATTGATCGATATATGAACGTGATGATGATTGGATTGCGTGTTATGATGACCATGATGACGTTGATAATTATTGATCGATATATGAACGTGATGATGATTGGATTGCGTGTTATGATGACCATGATGACGTTGATAATTATTGATCGATATATGAACGTGATGATGATTGGATTGCGTGTTATGATGACCATGATGACGTTGATAATTATTGATCGATATATGAACGTGATGATGATTGGATTGCGTGTTATGATGACCATGATGACGTTGATAATTATTGATCGATATATGAACGTGATGATGATTGGATTGCGTGTTATGATGACCATGATGACGTTGATAATTATTGATCGATATATGAACGTGATGATGATTGGATTGCGTGTTATGATGACCATGATGACGTTGATAATTATTGATCGATATATGAACGTGATGATGCTTGGATTGCGTGTTATGATGACCATGATGACGTTGATAATTTTTGATCGATATATGAACGTGATGATGCTTGGATTGCGTGTTATGATAACCATGATGACGTTGATAATTATTGATCGATATATGAACGTGATGATGATTGGATTGCGTGTTATGATGACCATGATGACGTTGATAATTATTGATCGATATATGAACGTGATGATGATTGGATTGCGTGTTATGATGACCATGATGACGTTGATAATTATTGATCGATATATGAACGTGATGATGATTGGATTGCGTGTTATGATGACCATGATGACGTTGATAATTATTGATCGATATATGAACGTGATGATGATTGGATTGCGTGTTATGATGACCATGATGACGTTGATAATTATTGATCGATATATGAACGTGATGATGATTGGATTGCGTGTTATGATGACCATGATGACGTTGATAATTATTGATCGATATATGAACGTGATGATGATTGAATTGCGTGTAATGATGACCATGATGACGTTGATAATTATTGATCGATATATGAACGTGATGATGATTGGATTGCGTGTTATGATGACCATGATGACGTTGATAATTATTGATCGATATATGAACGTGATGATGATTGGATTGCGTGTTATGATGACCATGATGACGTTGATAATTATTGATCGATATATGAACGTGATGATGATTGGATTGCGTGTTATGATGATGACGTTGATAATTATTGATCGATATATGAACGTGATGATGCGGATTTATGATTGTCAATCGTTCATAAACGATGTTGGTTGATGTACAGTGTTACGATGATTGATGTGTGATAATTATTTTTATAATCGATCATGAAGATGATGGATGGATTATCATGGTAGATGTGTGTCATGTATTATTATGATTAATATGAATATGTATGACTGAGCATGCTTAATTACTGATAATAATTCATGTGTATTATTAATAATGGTGATGTTAATGAAGACGCTAATGATGATGGAGATGAATGTGTATTATTGATGATTGCTAATTGATTATTATATCAGCACACATTGATATTTGCCATATTGTGGTGGTGATGATGTTGATTATATCAGCCCGTATTGGTTCCCTTACACTCTTACAGGGCTTCCCAAACGTTACGTGGCCATGTGTACCACTCAGCACCTTCACCGTGTCATGAGCCCGACTGCCATGATCATGCTGGGACATTGAAGAGCGCTTTTAAATGGAACGAATATCCTCGTATCGTCCTATGAAATAAGCTAAAAACTTTAGCGCTTAAGCAGGTGCACATTTGAACTATGTAATGTTGAGCTCTGTGATACTAACACACACTATATTGTTCGTATAATCGTTACATTTGAATAATAAGATAAATACGGAGTATGTCTCCGTCTCTGTAAATAAAAAATCATGTATTTCTTAAACAACTCATCAGCCGCATTGTCCTTCCTGATAGCAGTGAATAGTATCAGCAGCATCAAGGTAAGCAAACTCTAGGCCGGTTTCGACAGTGTCTCATCAGTCAGGTTTGCTTGAATCAACGCTGGTGAAATGCTTGTCATTATAGACAAGGACCCTAACCAAGGCCGTAATTATAATATATTATAAAATATTATAAAATATATATTATAATATATATTGGGGGGGGGGACACACATACACCCCCCCCCCCCCAATATTCAAATATGCTCAAAATGTCCCCCCAATATATTGCAATAAAATAGATTTCTGTTTATATGATTTTGGTTATGGTTGTACTTTATTAATTTCTAATCTCTGCCATTACATACAAATAAACAAGAAAAGGTAAAAAACTAAAAAAACAGAACAATGGAATACAATACACTATTAGACATTATTGTAAAAAATAAATAAAAAGTCCATCCTATGTGTTAGTGAATTTTAAAAAATTTTAGGCAGGAAATTCGTTTTCAAATTTAGATTTTTTTTCTGGGGGGGGGAACCCCCAGACCCCCTGGAAGATTTGGTCCCCCCCAATGTTGACTCCATGGCTACGGCCTTGACCCTAACCCCTTACAATACCGGTTGTCAGTTGGGCGCAAAAAGTTACATCGTGATACACAACTTAAAAGATTCATTAGAGTCGTTGTGAAGAATATAGCTAAGTTAAATTAGCAGACAATATGTTCAGTGATGTATCAACGTTGTAATAACCGCATAAAATGATGTAGTAAATTGGCAAATTATGTTCTTTTGGTCTTTCGGTAAAGTCACGTAGATAGGTTCAAAGAAGACAATTGCTTGTGTTGCGATCGAAACGTCGTAGTTTTTGTTACGTATTTTCTTTCAACATATCTACGTGACTTTACCGAAAGACCCAAAGAGTATGAATTCCTGCAGTCACGAAAGCTTTAAGTCAAGATTTGACTGCCAAATTATAATTATCGGGACACTTTGCGTAACCCTTTTAATATTTAAATGTGCATGTACAATGTAGGTATTGTACTATTCACATGCTTGTATGTTGCATCGACAGGGCCCTGTAGTTTAGAGATTGTGCTCTGACCAATAAAATCTGGTGAACCAGCGATATTTGTTCCGGAAGCCTGACTACTGATGAGACCTAGAAGGTCAAAATCGGTCGAATGTTTCATGTTTTTATACTTAGAACAAATGCCGCTGGTTAATATACAGTACGTTTAGAAGGCCGATGAGGCTAAACACACATTTTATTTTTTGGGGAGATGGGACAGAGAAATTAATTTATTTCTGTTTTGCTTTAACGGTGTACGATGTGTACTGTATATTGATGCATATATATCTACATTGAAAGTTACATCATTAACTAATGATCATTTTATAGTTCCCAAATTTTAAGTGTTACCGGCTGTCCATCGTAAACACAACCCCACTCACTATATGAACGTATTGTTGTTATATTGAGGTCACACCGCTACGGAGATGGAGCGATGTGCAGGGACGAGACGGATTGTGGCATTCATGCAGCAGTGGATTGATCATGGCTGCTGCTGATGATGATAGGACATACAGACCTCTTAACTGTTATAAAACAATTAGTTAGCGATGTATTGTATGAGATTACAAAAAGCCTCTTTGCGTAGGCCCTATACTGTTTCGACCGTGTATATATCGTATTCATCATCATTGCAAGCAGGTGATGAGGCATAGGTTTAAAAAGGTTCCTCTACCATCGACAACATACAGACTGTCAATCAGATTGCGGGAATGACGAATGAGTCTCAAGCACCTTTACACGGTTTATGTATCTCATTACAACGAATCTAACGCCTCACAAAAACGTGTGTTCACAAGTGATAACAGTTGTATTAATTAGTGAAATGTGTATGCTTAGAAGTGTTAGTTGCATACACATTCACAAGAACTACTAAACAACAATACTATAATTATATGAAACACTTATCATAAAGTTTGAGACAAGTCGGTCAGCAACCTTATAATAATGTGTGTACGTATAAAGTCTGACAATTAGTAGTGTGGCATTGAAACATTTAAACACAGGTGTACACACAAACATGGCATTCACATGCATCGTTCACTCAACCTTCAATTAAAAATCGTACACGATGTGTCCCGTCTTGTAACGTAAAGAAACAACAACAGCTTAACATTATCGGGTAATGGCCCTGACTATGGAGTCCCAAGAAGGATCTGAATAGGGATAATTGCTCGAAACGTGAGTTGTATATTTTGTGGTAAAAGACAATGTTCGTAAAACATGTGCACCATTGCAATGCCCTCCAGGTTCACCTTTTGAGTTAAGCATAAACGCACACAGAGGTGAAAACATGTGAACACACAAACACATATACCTCGAGCACTAACACATTTACAAATAATTTGCATACTTCTTTTCAATCGACTGCTGGATGAAGACCTCCTTAAGCGGCACCGGTTCTGGGGTGGGGTTGCTAGACTGTTTGACCATACTTAACCACGTCGGTCAATGCGGCCAGGACCTTGCTCAGATATCACTTGCCACTGATTCTATCCGTAGCGGGGAATCGAACTCGGGTCGCCGAGTTCGTAACACAGTGCGGTAACCACTGCCCCACCGCCTCTACTGCAAGCACGACTCACTTTCAGCCCAATGTCAATTCACTGCTAGGTGACGCCCTCCCCATGCCGTGTCGGTCACGAGGGTTGTTCACGGCTAACATCGGTGATAACTTAACGCCTCCTGAGCCCAACTTCCCATAAGCCACAGTGACCAGCGTGGCGAAGTATGGCCAAACAACCTCCAAGCATTTACACTATGAGACATCTCCTTTACCAGTGGAAAAATATAGTAATAGGTTTTTACCCTTTCAACTGGTACAAAAACTGACACCTTTATACAAGGGATCAACTTCAAGGACAGTGCATATAATTATCATTATCAGAGTTGCTTCTTTTTGTTTGCATTTTGACTGCTAGTGTTGTGGTTATTGCAAACATGATCCCTTGTATAAAGGTGTCAGTTTTTGTACCAGTTGAAAGGGTCAAAACCTATTACTAAACCTCCAAGCACTAAATGTTCGCACACCAAAAATTCGGGATGACTCGGTGGCGCGAAGGAACGTTTTGCGCGGTGCGCTATGAACCCGGTGACCCGAATTCGACATTCCCCAGACCACGGCCAACATCAACGGTGGGCAAATGCATTGGAAAGATGTGATTAACCATGCAAAAAAGATTTAACTACACTTATTTGGACCATCTTATTTGACAGACAACTATTACAGGTTATTGATAGACAGCCAGTTTTGTTTTACCAGGTTTAGTTTTTTCTTTTTTCACACTTTTGTTATGTAGGCTAGTCGTAGTCACAAACCGCACCTCTCCATAACAAAGGCTCAGTATTTTGTTATGCAGTTTATTCTTAGTCTTACGCCTCACCTTACCATATTAATAAAAAGTGTGCCGTACTTGGCCCTTCCCCTCTTCAACCATTATATATACGGAGTGGTAGCTCTTGTAATCTCTCATTTACTTGATACAGCTGTCGTGGCTGTGACGGTTCCACCTGAAGACGGAAGCTTGTGTTGCCTCCGAAACGTCGTGATTTTTATTTTATTTTTATTTTATTAATTTAAATTTTTTACCTACGTGACTTTACCGAAAAAACCTAAGAATATGAATCAGAACCCGGTCCCGTGCCCTTCTTCCCGTTAGTCATTACGGCACTCGTGACAGCACACAGCGACTCATAGAAATCCGCACCGCGTGCGAGGGCTTCATCTCACCACTCGGCGCTGGTCACTCAGACAGAAGGTGCAGATAATCCGCGGCTCCCCTGCGCAGATACTCGCCGCCGTCGCTGCCGCCGATGCTGTCGATCCCTGCATCGCTCGGGTGACCTGCACGCCTCCCCCTCCTCCTCCTCCGCCGTGCTGCTGCTGCTGCCCGCAAGGCTGCCCGGCCAGCAAGGTGTTGCCCAGGTGCGCGATGTAGCTTGATGCCAGCAGCAGCGTCTCCAGCTTTGAGAGTTTCCTGTCGGCCGGCTCGGTGGGGATGAGAGTCCGCAGAGCCGTGAAAGCGGAATTTACGGATTGCGTTCGGTCCCTCTCGCGGGCATTGGCCGCTCGCCTCTGCGGTCCGCACGGCACCATCACCTCCTGCTGCTGTTGCTGCTGCTGTTGCTGATGATGATGCTGCTGCTGCTGCTGCTGATGATGATGGTTATGATTGTGTTGCAGATGCAGGCTCGTGCTGCTCCACTGATGCGCGCGCCTCGCCGACTCCGTGCAGCTCAAGTCGTCTTGGCCAGGGTTGTTGCAGTCACCGATGTCTTCCTCGGAAGCGCCGCTGCTGTTGCTGTCTCCCGCATAGCCAGCAGCAGCTGCTGCAGCTGCGGCCACGGACTGCAGCTGGAGGTCGGTCTGAAGCAAGGGGCTTTGGTACAGCGCGGCGCGGAACATGGCTGCATTCAAACGCGAGAGGGATGATGATGGTGGTCGTGATGATAATGACAGTGCTGATGATGACAGCGATGATGGCACAAATGATCGTGATACTGCTGCCAATCGTTGGGAGTGATAACAATAACGACGAGGCTGTTAACGATAGTAAATGTTGACGATGATCTCAACGACAGAGCATCCGCGGTGCGATGCTAGAGAGTGGTGCGCGTGGTGCGACGCCGGTTGTGCCGTGAATTTATCCCCACACTCTCACACACGCACGCACGCACGTGCATCGACTTTCTCTAAGAGAGGGACTGTGAAGAGAGAGAGAGGGAGAGGGGGTCCCGGTGGCGGGGAGGGCTTGCGTTCACTGCCGCTGGGAGCTCAGTGGGGGGAGGTCAATATATAGATGGGGCTGGCCGGGCGAGCGTAGCACGGCTCCACGTGGATTCATCATCAGACACGTGTGTGAGGCCAGCCACGGGGTGACGTCTCGGTACGCTCCTCCAACGCCGTCTATAGCTTTGCGGTGGAGCGGAGGAACGCACGGTGGGGTGGGGGGGTAGTGCGCAAAGCAACGAACCCCAAGCAGCCCAAGTTCGATACCCGCATCAGGGTCACGAGCGTCATCGGTGACAATGATCATCCGAACCGATTCTGTGCGCACCACCCCCTCCCACCCACCCACCCACCACCACTCACTTTGCCAATCCGCACGAACCAGAGTGGGGTAAGCGTTGCCAAACAGCCACACACCCCCACGACGGATCCGGCGTGCGGAAGTCTTCGTCCAAAAAATTGTTTGGCTCAGATGTCCCACGGCACGTATGCAGAATAGGGGGGGTGGGGGTAGAGGCGGTGGTGCAGTGGTTAGCGCGTTGCTAACCACTGCACCGCCGAGCAGAGTTGGATTCCCGACCCATCAGTGTTGAGTCATATCTAAATCTGTCCTAGGGGGAGGGGGTGGGCTCAGACCCACCACGCTTGACCATCGTGGTGAAGTAAGATCAATAACAGCCCCGTGACCGACACAGCACGGGGTGGCCTTTATCCACTGGTGGATTGAGAACGGCTGGAATGTATAACTTATTAATTCAGACTCTGTCTCCTCGACAGACCTGTTCTCCACCTGAGGACGGCTACTTGCGTTGTGGCCGAAACGTCGTGAGAATTATTTCATTATGTTTTATTTTTATTATTTTATTATTTCAATTCTACGTGACTTTACCGAAAGAACCAAGAAGATGAATCCTTGCAGTCACGAAAGCTTTAAATCGAAATATAACTTATTAAGTGTTTTATAACTCTGCTCTCAGGGCACCTTGCTTGCGCTTAATTAACCATGATAACGTACACACACAACATATATACATGTAGAATGCTTAAAGTTGTCAGAGTTGCAGCACAATACGCCGTTGTACTATATATCTTATACGTCTATGCTACCCGCTTTCACCAACCCGCACTTACGCAGTGTGGTGAAGTATGGTCAAATTGTCCTCACGGTTGGCTACGCGGGGTATGAAAGAAGTTCAACATAGATTACATACGACACACACAGCGTGGGGAGGCCCTCATCCAGCAGTGGATTGTCTAAAGGGCTGTACATGTACAGCACTTATAGTCAGTTGGAGCCACTTAACACTCATAGTGAATAGTATTTATTTAATTCACCCCTTAATCACCACCGAACACGTTCAATCCGCTGTTGGATGGTCATCTCCCAAAGCCGCTGCCGCACTACTTTATAAAATGTTGAATGTGTCACTTATAATTAGTATTCAATATAATGTTTCACTGGGCCACTTGCATTGAAGAGTATTATAGCAACGTCTCAAGTATTTAAAGTATTTAGGGGTAATTTATTATTATATTTATAATTGCTCCCAATCAGGGCCGTCACCGTGATGTCGAAGCGCGGGGCCCCCCAAAGCACGGGGCCCAGGACGGTCGCCCTGATACGCCGTACCCCAGGGGAACGGTTCTGCTCCCATTTACAGAGAATTCCCATTTGTATTGAAGTCTTGAAAAGAAATGACAACTTCGTGGACTTAATGCACGTTCGCCTCGCTTCAGTTGAGAGATTGTGAAGTGCTGGTTGAGAGGATTATGAAGAGTCATTATAATATTACAGATCTACAATATGAATTTTTTTAGATAAGATACTCATGCTGTTAAAGAAAGGAAAGTGAATGTCTCATTATGCCTGCATCATAGGAAAGATGCTGAGCCTTTGAAGGCACAATAGAGTTGAACTTTCACTGGCAACCTTACCGGAGGACCCGGAGAAACATCCACGTAATAACGGGCAGAGAGAGTGAGAGACACGCAAACTCCAAATGTACAGCAGGCGTTAGGGTCGGGATCGAGCACACGAAACTCCTGTATACCAGGCGAGGTAGTTCCCATCTCACCACCGTGGCGTCCCTGAAGGCGGAGGGGGGGCACTGCGCTCTGAACCCGGCCATCTGAATTCGATTTCTGACCACGGCTAACATCAGTGGTGAGTGACATCTGAACCTGTCCCTGCTGCCTCCATCCCCCCCCCCCTTTCCCACCCCTTCATCAACCCGCACTGAACAACGTGGTTGGTGATGAGTGGTCAAACAACTCCCGTAACCAACACGGCATGGGGAGGTATTTAATCCAGCTTTGGATTGACAGAGTATCTTGCAAGAGTAACTTAACGGACTGAAAATGCATCGTGACTCTACGTAGCGTGCGGGAGGCCGACATTATATAATTATTACTTTTAAGGCACTGATATCTTGACGATAACTTGAGAGTATGTTTTTATTTATTTATCCCATGAGTGAAGCTTTGAACTCGTGTTGGACAACCAAGAGGCGAGTATGTACAAGATAACACATGTCCTCTCATGTGTTTTCGGGTTGTCCCCGCATGTTGTTCCGAATTATATCCAACGTTTCGCCCCACGTGCTAGGGAGCTGCTCCTTCGGGAACGGAATTGAAGATTAACGCGTCGGCTTTCGCGACCAAAATCATCCATAATACAGGGTGTTTTAATTATATTCTTAGGTTTTTTTCGGTAAAGTCACGTAGGTAAAAAATTCAAATTACAATTAATGAAAGTAAAATAAAATAAAAAATAAAATAAAAATCACGACGTTTCGGAGGCAACACAAGCTTCCGTCTTCAGTTGGAACCGTCACAGCACGCTTGCTGTTAAATATATTAACGTCGTTAAACCCGCCACCACCCGACACAGATAATTAGTAAGGGTTGTCATGTAAACAGAACCTGCCAATTCGTTACGAGTACAACACACCGGTATGTTGGAGAGCAATACCACAACATTTACAATATTAGTCCGACGTTTCGTTCATAATGATTAAGCTAGTTGTAATTACTGGCGAAACGTCGTACTAAGATCTTAAATGTTGTGGCTTTGCTCTCCAACACACCGGTGTGCTGTACTAGCAACGAATTGGCATGTTCTGTTTAAACGACAACCCTTACTAATTGTTTGTGTCGGGTGGTGGCGGGTTTAACGACACATTTATATATTTACGCGATTTAACCCAAAAAAACCTGCATGATGGAATTAAAGATGCTCTCATCACATTGGATATCGTTCCGACCAACACGCGATACAACCAAAAGACACTGCAGAGAAGCTATTCAACACAAGCGCGAAAACCTCTACGCCTTACCGGAGCTTATTTTTATTTAATCTCAGGCTACGTCTTGCTTTTAGGGACCCACATATGAAGTCTCCCTTGATGCAGTGGAGTTCGCCCAATTCATCCACGGTGGCTTCTGACGGCGTGTGTCGTTTTATGACCCCCGTGTTAAGTACCGTTGATGAGCCCCTTCAGCTGAACAAACATCATCACCAACATCAGCGACCACCACCACCACCACCACGACACCCCCGTCACACGTTCCTTGCCCGTGGAATGCAAATCCTGTCAAAACAGACACTCAGCGCTCCACTCAGTTCTCTGCTCCGTGCTCCGCTCCCATGATGTGCCGCACTCACAATGGACAACTGTGGAAGGGGGCGAAATTTCAAGGGGTCGGCAACCAATATAACACGAGGCATTTTTTTTTAATTCGGTAAATAAAAACAACTCAATATGTCCAGAGCCGCAATGCACTGTGTGGTAAAATCCTAGACGGCGGTCCTTAATAAATGACGCTCACGAAGCAGCAGAACTTACAAGAGCCGCATGCGGCTCTGGAGACGCGGGTTTCGCCGACCCCTGAACGAATGCGATGCTTTTCGATTTAAAGCTTTCGTGACTGCAGGGATTCGTCTTCTTGGTTCTTTCGGTAAAGTCACGTAGAATGGAAATAATAAAATAATAAAAATAAAACATAATAAAATAATTCTCACGACGTTTCGGCCAGAACGCAAGCAGCCGTCCTCATCATTCAGACTCTGTCTTCTCGACAGACCTGTTCTACACCTGAGGACGGCTGCTTGCGTTGTGGCCGAAACGTCGTGAGAATTATTTTATTATGTTTTATTTTTATTATTTTATTATTTCCATTCTACGTGACTTTACCGAAAGAACCAAGAAGATGAATGCGATGCTTGTCACACGCCATAGAATATTACAAATCATTCACTCAAAGCGTTCTAAGGAAGCGAATTGTTCGGTGATGTGATGCAGCCGCGTTTGGCAGTTGTGCACAAGCACAGCGAACACGAGCAAACTCATCCGTGCGGTCTATTGCTCAATTCACTATGAACACTAATGTTCGCCACAGATGGGAATCAAACTCTGCTTCTGAAGTCGCAGAAAATTCATAGCGCAGCACGCGAACCACTGCGCAACCACCGTATGTCGCCTGTACTGTATCATAAACAACGTGACCACGCGCTAGGTACAATTAACACGTTCGTGTAAATTGTCGTGACAAGTGTAGTCGACTTAATGCCACTTAAACAAGTGTATCGGCGACTAAAAGGGAATTAGGATACCCTTGTCGAACACAGCAGGAGTCATTGTCACAACCGCGCAAGATTGCATTTCTTAGCGTATCGTGAGCGCGTGTTTTATCTGGCGTATATGCTGCATCATCATCATCATCATCGGCCATGGTCAATCCACTGCTGGATGAAGGCCTTCCCCAAGCCGCCACCAACTCTCATGATCCTGCGATGCACACGAGTTGATTTCACTGCTTTCAATCCACACAGCAACTGTTCACCGCATACTCCGTATGCACGCGGCAGAGAAAAGCGCGATAGTTTCATTCCACCATTGGAACCTCATTTGCCAGTAAAAAATATGATAATTGTTTTTTTAACCCTTCTATCTGGCAACAAAACTGACACCTTTTTTACAAGGAGTCATGTTTGCCACAATACCTGCAGCCATAATGCAAACAAAAAACATAACTCTGATAATATGTTGTGTTTTTTGTTTTCATTATGGCTGCAGGTATTGTGGTCTATGCAAACATGACTCCTTGTAAAAAATGTGTCAGTTTTGTTGCCAGATACAAGGGTAAAAAAACTATTATCAGTTTTCATTCCAATTCGGATTTCACGCGATATTTTACATGTACATAGAATAGACTCCATGTCGTATAAACGCATGTGTATATACTGCATTCGTAATGCAAAGTATAGCCGATAATAATCTTGCTCGAGACACAAAATTCGTGACTAAATTATATACAAGAAATACAGGGCAATGCATTCATAGATACCCTACTCAACTATTTGGAAGAAATTACGGTGTAACTAAAAGAACATTGTATTTAAAAGCATCTGCACGCCTCCCACTAATCCCAATACATTCAACATGTTGACACTCTGCTCTGTAAGTATATTTTGTTTAACCAGGTCATAACTCTAGAGACCCAGGATTACTCTCTGTTGTTGCAGTGACCTGGGGCCATCAGTCTTCCAGTCGGCGGGGAGCTATGATAGCTTCGCATAATCCCCACTGAGTAATTTTCGGAAAATTTGGGACGACTGGGTAACTTGTGAACGACGTCGGCAGATCTTTAACGTCCAAATGTGAAACAGACGGGCCGCGTAAGAATTGCGGTTATTTCACTCGCAGTAATAATCAGGGCGGCCGCTGGAGTCGAACCGCGAGACCTAGCCACGTGGTGAACGCGCTGTAGGCCACGTCGCCGCTTTCACAGTTTTCAAAGTAAGACAGGCGTTCGAAATCAGTGGGGGTATAAAAAAACGAATCAGCTTATACAGACCCGAATGGGATGATCTCTACACTGTGATGTGCCACGTGCACACAGTCGCACGCTACACACGACTGTCAAATATACAATACATTAAATAAAAACAATATAACAATATGTTATGCAGATATAGATATGTACTTAAATTATGCCTATATGGGTTGAATGTGTTCAGAAATATATATTTTTCAAAATGTTCGTGTACTGTGTTTAATGTTCACATTTAATACTCAGTAACTTACGAATAGTTTAACATACAGCGTGGAGCAGTGGCGCAGTGGTTAGCGCACATATGAGTCCTCAACTCGGCCATCTGTTTTCGATTCTCGGCGACGGCTAACATCAGTGGCCAGTGATATCCGAACTGCTCTTGCTTTCAATCACAAACCCCCTTCCCCTTATCTGACCAGCGTGGTGAAGTATGGTTAAACCCTCACCCCGCCTCACCACAGACACGGGGCATGGGGGAGGTCTTCATCCAGCAGCGGACAAAAAAGGCTGTAACATTTTTTTGTATTATCTTAGTATGCACTACGTGTACTAAACTGCATATTTTTAACATTGCACATGCATTGACTCTGCATGTATATACATATGTGTACAGTAGTATTTCAGGCATGTGGGTTTTAAATCAGAATATATCATCTGTTGTTTGTGGCAATACCTTATATTATTACTACTATACACGAGTAGAGGGCATATACAATACATATATTTATACCCACAACATAGAATACGTAAAAACATAGCACGGTTTTAGTAAAGCCCATCTCCCCCCCCCCCCCCCCGTAAATAATCCAACAAAAGAATTTGAAGAAGCTGCATACGGGTCATACTATTCAAACACGAGCCTATGCTATGAATGCAAATCCTCTTCACTGAACAGTTTAATAGCACGTAGTTATACTAATAACCGTCGTGTCGTATAATATGTTACTATGGTCCTGTTGTAAAGTAAATATAATTTAATCACTTTGTCATTCCACTGCTGTATAAAGTCATCTGCGCATCCTATCAATAATGCATTTTAACTGATAGAGTGCTTAAAGATTTGTTTAATATTTTATAAGCTACATAGGTGTGTGTGCACTTATTTTGAACAATGTTATTTTTGCAAGCAGCAAATATTAAATCCGTCACAATGTTATCACCGTCATCATTGGACGTGATCAATCCGCTTCTGGATGAAGGAATCCCCAAGTCAACACCACATCTGACGATCCTACCGTGCCATGACCCAACCTCGAAGCGGCACATGAACTGATTTAATCGCTCCATCTCCACGATGGACGTCCTCCCGTGCTCTCTGTGTATATCATCTAGACCAGTGTTATTCACTGCTAGGACCGCGAGCCACTGGTAGACCCCAGGTGGCCTTCAGTCCGGACCTCTGACGTGCGACCCCCCCCCCCCACCACAATACACGAATGTGAATCCCCCCCCCCCCCCCCATCATGCTGTCAAACCCCCCAATGGTTTCAAATGTGTGGCGGCCTTCGCACTGATGTCTTATCGGCGAAAATGCCCCCTCCCTCCCCATCCGTCTTTGAAAATCAGTGAAGAACCCTGATCTAATAATTGTTTTTTTACCCTTTAATCTGCCAACAAAACTGACACCTTTTTTACAAGGAGTCATGTTTGCATAGACCACAATACCTGCAGTCATAATCCTTGAAGTTGATCGGTGTGGACCGATCAACTTCAAGGACAGTGCATACATTATCAGAGTTGTGTTTTTTGTTTGCATTATGACTGCAGGTATTGTGGTCTATGCAAACATGACTCCTTGTAAAAAAGGTGTCAGTTTTGTTGCCAGGTTAAAGGGTAAAAAAACAATTATCATATTTTGCTACTGGCAAATGAGGTTCCAATGGTGTAAACCCTGATCTAGACACAATAAAATTCCAGTTGGTGGGACTGTTACAGAAGGGCTATAAAACCATGGCCGAAAAGATGTATGCATTACTCGATGTAAATGAAAACTCGTGGCGTAAGTCCTCTGTGTGCCTTGACCACATTTCACGGCCATAATTTCACACGTTGGCCTTCTGTGACCTTGCTGAAAATCAGCCTTCTCTTTGCTCGCACACCGATAGACGATACATATTACAGCGCAGTACAAGGAGAAGCGTGGCCGAGCGTGCAATGGGCTCCACAAAAGCGATGCGTTCTCCAGGTGTACCGTATTGCCTCTACAGTACGACATGGAACAGAAGGACAGCTGCGGATAAATTGTGAGAAAAAAATGTGTACGCGATAACCTGTTTAGTTACACGTGAAACACGCGGGTTAATGTATAATAATGTACCATAAATCTTCTAAATGACGATTTAAAGCTTTCGTGACTGCAGGGATTCATCTTCTTGGTTCGTACGGTAAAGTCACGTAGAAGGGAAATAATAAAATAATAAAAATAAAACATAATAAAATAAAATTCTCACGACGTTTCGACCACAACGTAAGCAGCCGTCCTCAGGTGAAGAACAGGTCTGTCGGAAAAACAGCGTCTTCCGACATCCCTGTTCTTCACCTGAGGACGGCTGCTTGCGTTGTGGCTGAAACGTCGTGATAATTTTATTTTATTATGTTTTATTTTCTTAATTTTTTTTATTTCCCTTCTACGTGACTTTACCGAAAGAACCAAGAAGGCTTCTAAATGACATTGAATTATATGTGTACAATAATGGTGTGTATACAGTGGACATGTATGTTCATAATCAGACATCACTTATCTAAGCAAGTTACGTGCCGCATGTAGCAACACGCATTTATTTAACGTTGTTTAATATCAATGGTTGCGGCTATTTAACCCCGGTGTTGCAAGCCTATAACGCAAATGCGTTTGCGTAGCCACACAAATAAATCTGTTGTAGCAGCCAGTCATAATCAAAATATGTATTTATACTGGAGTAATCCGATGAGCTATAAAGCCCTTATTCACAAATGTCCAGTAGGGGCGGGTTAGAACGTTACAACAACAAACAATACAAAAACACGATAGGAGTGCAAAGTATAGGGAAAGGCAAGGAAATCACAAATAATGGACGTATAAAAATAAACTATTTTATTTTACCAGGTAAAGCCCATTGTGCAATTCGCTTCTTTTTCAGAAGTGACCTGGTCACAAACGATAGCTCAACGAAATGGCTTGTCACGTGGAAATTTATAGCAGCCAAATAATATAATCAAAACGCATTGTTTCATTGCCAATTTTTCTCAAAAAATCGGACCAATTTTAAACTTTTCTCAACATGTGAATCCGGCCACGTCAGTATGCCTACAAACTGCATGTTGTCCTGACACCACGTGTGCGTGAAAGCATCTATCCACCACCATCACCACCCCCCACCTCTCCTCCAAACATGCATCGCTTTCTCACCCATCTCCTTCAAGTCTCAACAGCCATTCCCGTCCCACGACCACCACCACCACCCCCACAGCCTCGTATACATATAACGACAGCCAATGAGCCCGGTACGGCCACCTGAATACACAGCCACGGTGACCAATCCATTTGTGACGGCCGGCCAACATAAACATTGCGGCGTGAAGGCGTAGTGGCATCAGAGTAGGGGCATCGCGGACAAGAAGGAGCACCTGTGCCCCATTCCGAAGACCCCCCCCGCCCCCCACGGGTTCACCCCCCGCAGGGCTCCATGCGGGTCAGCTGCCACTTTACAGCGGCCGCAATGCACCGTGTCATTGGGACCCATTAGGGGCCATTCACCACCCGCTGGGCCGGTCGCATGGCTTCAGAGCAAAAGCGGGTGGAGGGAGAGGTGGAGGAGGAGCTGGTGGTGGTGGTGGTGGAGAAAAGCACCCTGCTTTTACCAGCGCCACCAAAAACAACAACAATAATATCTTCTTGATTCTTTCGGTAAAGTCACGTAGAAGGGAAGTAATAAAAGTAATAAAATAATAAAAAATAAAACATAATAAAATAATATAATATATATTTTATTATGTTTGATTTTTATTATTTTATTACTTCCCTTCTACGTGATTTTACCGAAAGAACCAAGAAGATGAATCCCTGCAGTCACGAAAGCTTTAAATCGAAACAATAATAATATATTTAAATAAAAATATGCATCCCTTTATCAATCTACCGCTGGATGAAGGTCTCTGGCCTGGCCATTCGGTCATGATGGTTTGTTTGATCGCGAGTAGATCACCACGCTGGTCAATGAAGGGGGTGGCCAGCACTCGCAGCTGGTGTGAAAGCCGTGATCGGGTAGTGAACTCAAGTGGTCGAATTCATGGCAAAGTTGTGCGTGAACCGCAGTCACCATTCCACCCCGCCACCAATAGACCCAATTCTAAAACCACCACTGCCAAAACGTCCTCACCGTTTCGATTTAAAGCTTTCGTGACTGCAGGGATTCATCTTCTTGGTTCTTTCGGTAAAGTCACGTAGAATGGAAATAATAAAATAATAAAAATAAAACATAATAAAATAATTCTCACGACGTTTCGGCCACAACGCAAGTAGCCGTCCTCAGGTGGAGAACAGGTCTGTCGAGGAGACAGAGTCCACCTGAGGACGGCTACTTGCGTTGTGGCCGAAACGTCGTGAGAATTATTTCATTATGTTTTATTTTTATTATTTTATTATTTCCATTCTACGTGACTTTACCGAAAGAACCAAGAAGATGAGTCCTCACCGTTGCTACCATGACCAACACCGCATCAAAATTACCTCTAAAAACCAACAGAACCACCACCAGCACCGTCACCAGTTCCAGCACAACCATCAATACAACCGCCGGCATCATCACCAGCATCAGTACCGGGACCACATCTAACCGCCAGCACCAGCACATTCATGATTGGTATCACAGGAATGCCCAGGATTCCAAAGATAAATTCAGCACAATTCAACGAACTGACTCATTCCTAAGCGCGTGCGTGTAAGGGCGATATGGCCGGTGAGTCGAGATTCGTAACTCTAGAACGCTGAGAAAGCCGACTGTGTAAAAAAATATATATAGTATCATGTATACATCGTTGATAATAATGTGATTTTTACTGTATTTTGCGTCTCGTGAAAGCAAGGCCGTAGCCATGGAGTCAACATTGGGGGGGACCAAATCTTCCAGCGGGGTCTGGGGGTCCCCCCCAGAAAAAAATTCTAAACTATTTCCTGACATTTCCTGTCTAAAATAAAATAAAAATTCACTAACACATAGGATAGGACTTTTAATAATTTTTTTACAATAATGTCTAATAGTGTATTGTATTACATTGCTCTGTTTTTTCTTTTTTTACCTTTTCTTGTTTTATTGTATGTAATGGCAGAGATTAGGGATTAATAAAGTACAACCATAACCACAATAATATAAACAGAAATATATTTTATATCAATATATTGGGGGGACATTTATATTATAATTGCGGCTTTGCGTGAAAGTTATCAGACGGTGTTGGTCTAAACCAGGGGTCGGCAACCTACGGCTCCGGAGCCGCATGCGGCTCTTTACGGGCTGCTTCTTGACGATGAGTACGGATGTACTCAGATGCATTGCGGCTCTTGAAATACTGAATTTTGTACCGAATTGGAAAGAAATGGCTCTTCTTGTTATTTTGGTTGCCGACCCCTGGTCTAAACATTTCTAAATCAGTTTAAGTCTCCCGATAAACACTTGATAATGTACGATACCCATCGACACTAAGCCAAACAATTAATTAACCTCCCGTTGAGTTTGACGCTAAAGTCAACAGAAAAAAAGGCGACCGCCGTTACAGGTTAATAGTTGTATATACACGTGGCTTTTCTTCATCTAAAGCAATGCTTTTCACTAATTTTCAGACGGGGGCCACTTTTGCTGATACGACATCACTGTGAGGGCCGTCACATTTGAAACCATTGGGGGTTTGACAGCAGCACAACGATGATGGGGGGGGGGGGTGTCACGTGTTGTGTATTGTCGTTTGCCGCACTAAAGGCCAACAGGGGCCGCCTGTGGATGTACCCAGTGTAGGATTATCCCAGTAGCAAAAGTAGCTACATGTGTAGCAAAAGTAGCTACATGTGTAGCAAAAGTAGCTACATGTGTAGCAAAAGTAGCTACATGTGTAGCAAAAGTAGCTACATGTGTAGCAAAAGTGTGTAGCTACGGGCCCCGCACTTTCAAGGGCGCAGCACTTTCAACGGCCTCATGCTTTCAAGCTATCAATTCCGGTTCAGTGATTCTGCACTTGCTCTATTACTATAGTACTATACCGCCTTCGACTTTTATGAACGACTGGGTGTTTAAGCTTAGCGATTTATCGTATTATCTGGCTGTATAGCAAATGAAAACATACAATTACTTTACAATGCAAGTAAAAAATGTGTGTTTAAATATTTACGTGTTTTATTTTATTTTAGGGCCCCTTTATAACATATCCTACAGGCCCGCACTAACTTAGGGGCCGTCCATAAATGACGTCACGCACCTAGAGGGGGAGGGGGGGCAGACATTTGTGACGATATGTGACGAGGGGGGAGGGGTTTGAGAAATGTGACGTCACATCAAAATGCGCAACTTTAAATAAATAGACAACACGTTCTACTTAATTAAATATACTTTTTAATAAATATTTTCTCTTACAACATCAGAGTGCAGCGCCACATTATATACGCACTACAATGACAATAGTTTAAAGCGATTTGAAGCATGTTTTATTTAGGGGGGGGGGTGGCAGAGCTTTGTGACGTCATATTTGAAGGGGGGTCTGACTTTTTGTGACGCCGTGTAACGAGGGGGGGGGGGGGGTAAAAAATCGTCCAAAATCGCGTGACGTCATTTATGGACGGCCCCTTAATCCAGCACAGGATGTACCCACACTTTACCCTGGCCACACGCAGACCTGCCGATCGACTCACTGTGGTGGTATTGCCCATTTATTATTGCGGGGGAAAGAGAGAGGGGTATTTTAGATGCATTCCAGCTAATCGAGTCTCTCACCTTTCTGAAGAGATGCCGCGACTCTAAGGTAATACCAAACGCATTTACACTAACATCTGCTGCTGTGCGCATTTCCCCCCCTTCCAACCCAGCTTAAATAGACGCTCCAAGCGTGGTGGTGTTTCATTTAGACGCTGTCGCCTCGACAGACCTGGTCTTCACCTGAGGACGGCTGCTTGTGTTGTGGCCGAAACGTCGTGAGAATTATTTTTTATTATTTTATTACTTCCTTTCTACGTGACTTTACCGAAAGAACCAAGAAGATGCATTCCACATTGTTGCAAATACACATTGGAGAATGGTCTTGTTCAGAGTGTGAGAAATCCACAAGTACAAACTGGGACAATAGCTGCTTTTGGGTATTGTTAAGACGAAAGTCATCGGAATGTCAGTAGTGAATTCTCTCCTGATTCACACAAATGCTTTGGTTCTCAGAAACGGCAACTTGATTAATTTCTCAATTGAAAGGAGGGGTGGGGGTACGTTGCGTTAATTGCTCTTGGCAATGCTATACGTGTGGTAAAGCGGTAACCGGTTTAAACCGTTATTTTTCCAATGCGGTTACGTGGATTGCAATAAAAACCGGTTCGGACAATTATAACAGTTTAAATAAGGTTCACGACCCATCTGCTGATAATTGTTTTTTTACCCTTCTATCTGACAACAAGACTGACACCTTTTTTTTACAAGGAGTCATGTTTGCATAGACCACAATACCTGCAGTCATAATGCAAACAAAAAACATAACTCTGATAATGTATGCACTGTCCTTGAAGTTGATTGGTCCACACCCGAGACAGCTTTCCTTAGAGCCTAGTCTCACATGGTGTTGGAGCAGATGATGCCAAAAGGCGCATTTTGATCCTGGCCTCATGGACTTAATCTCTCAGTCGATGGGAACCAAATAAGATAGCAAGCAAAGACTTTAGCCGTTCCGATTTATTCACGTGGCTTATAGGAGTTAGTTCTGTGAAAAGCCACACGTTTTTATAAAGTCACCACGTAATTCCCTATTTATTCACCAGCGAAACACAGCATCTGGTGTGGGCCCTATGTGAACATCTTCAAAAATGAATGAATGAATGAATCAGGCAGGCAGGCAAGGCAAGTGGCGCGGCCACCTAAAGCGTCGTATCCAAGGAGGGGTCCTCGCCCCCCACCCTTAGCGACCGCATACAAACAAGATGGCGGACGAAGAGAATGCAGAGGTCGGTGGAGCGACGGCCGCGCTCACTCTGCACCATCCACAGCCATCGCGGGCAGCCGGAGTCGGCACGCCATCGCCCCATCGCGGGCACGCACGCACGCACACGCACCAGCAGATGAATCAGTAATGCAGTGATTTGGGGTGGGGGGATAGATCACGCCATCGCGGGCACACACCAGCCGATGAATCAGCAATGCAGTGATTTGGGGTGGGGGAGAGAGGCGCACAGGCCGGCACGGGTTGTGATATTCGGCCCGGCATGGTGGTCCACGAAGTGGGGTGTTTGTGGTGGGAGATGTGATGGGTGGTGATTGTGTGATGACGCATGGCGTGTTGATGGTGGTGGTGGCGCTGGCAATGATAACTGGCCGGGGTGACTGGCGATGCGAGTAGCTGTGATGAAGGCAATGACTGGTGAAGTTTTGATGGTAATGGTAATGTTGTGGTGGTGATGGTCACAGTGGTGGTAGCATTGGTGGTGGTGTTTACATTGGTGATGTTGATGGAGACATGATGATGACAGTCGTAGTCATGATGAGAGTGATAGGGGTGGTGACAGGATTGGTGGTGGTGACTGGTAATTAGTGGTAGTAACGAGGATGGCGGTGTTCCAATGGCAGCATTTTTGTAGACAACTTCAATAACATAATTTGCTCAGCCTCTGATACCGCTAATCTTCAAAGCCATACATTCTTAAAACTACCTCTTGTCTTCCTTTGACCCAACCTCACATCGACAGTTTTTTATCTCTACATTTTCCTTGTCTAACGACATCTCTTCATTATCCTTAATCACTCTCATCTCTATAATAAACTACATAAAATAATCATGTACACATTCTTGCCTCCTCAACCTCCTTCACTTGTAATCCACTATCTCCACTATCTCGTCCTGAAGACTGCAAATTTAGAACGCATGGAAAGTAACCTCAGATAAAGGGAACAGAAAACCACAAGCTACAGGGAAAAAACAAAGACTCATCCATGCCTCACACTCACACGTGTCAGTCAAGAGCAATTAGTCACCACGATATGTGAACACATCTTGATGCCCACGGCCTGTAAGAGAGGATAAATTAATAATAAAATATCATCTTGCAAACGCCCAAATAATTCAAACAGCAGACAAACCACAACACCGAGGTTGCATTTCCATAGTTGAGTTTCACTGACACATGCCCTTGGGAGTTACTTTTGACTGTTGCAGCAAATGCACACACCATTTATGATGCACCACAGATCACCAACATTGGTGTGTCCAGAGTGAATCACTACCACATGTTTGCAAATTTCCATGATAGGCTTTTAACTGAAGGTAGTCCGTTTATAAGTGCACATATACCCCACAGTTAAGGAATTTCATAGAAGTCCTTTGACATGTTTTCATGCATATTTTTTTAGTAAATTGCAATTTAGTGCACCCGCTATACTTATTCTTTTAGTATTTGCCCTCTTGTACGTAATTTTAGCGAAAGATCTAAATGTTCAGTTTTAACATCTACTCACTGATAAGCCCAAATAAGATTGTGAAGCAGCTGTATCAACTAAATGTATTTTTTATGACTAATACCATGCAATTTGCGTAACCTCTTGCTCCCAACGCACTGTGGTCAAATACATTTACCGTACCACATTCACTAAATAGTGCAACTGTGCAGATGCTTTGTCACCTTTCAAAACTATTGAAATGTTACAATGTGAACCATATAGATTTGCAATTCAGTTGACAAGCACTGTGTGGACAGCCATTCCATGTTGCCATGACAACGTGCATTTAAAATATTTGTTGAGTCCTCAATAGGCTGCAAAGACGTCCAGTGAATATTAAAGAGTCACAATTAAAGTCTGGTTTATTATTTTTTTGTACAGAGCGAAGCCATGCCCGAAAGTCATGGGGTGGCAAAGTCTTCTGGACAGATCATGTCAGCCCCTCGTGCCAGGCCTAAGAAGGGTAAGAACACTTGACTCCCCTCTACGCCAGGCACGTTTTGCACTTGCATTTGGCAACATTAATTTCCATCCAATGTCATGTGCAATAACGTAAAGGTAACACTGCAGCAGCAATTGAAGAGTTGCTGTTTGCAGTGCGCTCCAGAAGAGGTCACCGCTTGTAACATCACTGTTTAACAGTATCGGGGCATAGATCCTTGTACACTCAGGGGCACTGGCTGTAGATTGCTATAAGTCAGGCAAGTTTTTGCTGTTGGTTCTGTAGTTTAAAGAAAACAAGAGTGCACAAATACTTTCTTGGTTGTTCAAGACTTGTGGAATTACGATATATAGCATTATAGTAGTGTGTTTGAAAAATTTGCTTGGATGGGCGTGCAATAATATTTCCTATATAATTTACTTAAGTGTTTCGACTTTTATAGGAAAGTTGATTAAATAACTGAAACAGCAAGCTCTACATGCTTCTTAGTGATGAGTACACAGATGGGTGATTTATTTGAAGTATTGATTATGGTATGGTCAATGTTTTATGGAGTTGCTTACTGCAGGATGTTGCATGCCGTTAAGGTGCCATTCATATATATTTTATTTAATAACATAAATAATAGATTTGTCTACATCAGCAACATGTAAATCATTTACAAAATGTAGACTTCTAGTACCGCGAGAGAAAATGTTTTTTGCAGGAAAAGTGATAATAAATATAATATATTACACTAGCTTGTTTGCCCGTCCGAGGATGTAAGCTGTAAAATTTACGAAAAAATTTAGTATAATTATATCTTGTGTAAATTTAATGGCAGTGAATCTTGCACAAAAGTATGTCATCAAATACTTCACTGCATTTCACTGTAGCACTGTATTAATGGCAGTGAATCTGCCACAAAACTATGACATCAAAAACCTCACTTCATGTCACTGTAGCACTATATATAACTAACCTTCAATTTGTTCAAATTCACTGCACTGAAACTTTATTCTCTTCTGCTTTCGGTCGCTGGAGTTGAAAGAAATTGGAAATCGATACAATATCTGGAAAATCACTGAGAAATGTCTTTTACCATAATGTAGAAGCATAAATTAGACTTACCTTTTGTCTCAAGTGCTGAAGAAATAAAGTCACCAAATCCACTTTGTTGCTGCATATAATTATTTATTAGATTCAATTTCAATAAAGAAACGTCAAACTTAAAGCGAATTTGCGAAACTTTTTATTTCCGCTCGACCTTCTGGTGAGTATAAAAATCCACCCGCTCATGAATATTAATGACGGGGGGGGTGCGGCATGTGGAGTGACGTCACGCACGTTACACACAAACAGACATTTTTGGCTCATTATAGTAGTTCCGTTGATCACTTTAGAGTCAGAATGGACCATGTTCAATTCTTGTCGATTCAACAGGGACCAGACATTCTAAGTTCAACTAATTACTGTTATTGCCTAGATGGCCAGGAATAAAGTGCATTTTTTTTATCGAAATGTACAACCTTAATAAAAAATGTGCTTTTACTAAATTCCACAGTTTTGAGCAGCAAATAACTACCAGACTCACAAATACATTAAATGCTAAAAATGAACTGATGTACTTGTATTGCCTTATTGTCCATTGGCGAATGCTTTGACAAACCACGTTTTAGCCATCAGAGCTTCCTAGCACAGCTGCAGTATATAGTCAGCATGCTGCTGTGCTGCTTTAGCTTTTATAGAACAAGCTTTTGAAATATGTTCTGCTATATTTTAAACCAGACACTTATTATTGGCTGCGCATAATGTGGTATGCCTGTTCACACGCGTCCAACAAGAGCTTAATTATTTATACTCACCAGGATAATTTGCAGTGCATATTTAAAATGTATTTTATGTCCAGGCCCTCCGGCTCTTGATTTGTTAGTCATGAGGTTTATTCTTCGTGATTGGCAAGCTACATTTTGAGTGTGCAAGACTCAGGAGATTGCACCATAAGATAATTTGGATTTAAATCAACGCTGTCACAAATGCGGCTGCTCTCGCTATGGGGAAGCAGGCAGAATGTGCAGTGTGCCGGAAATAACACCCGTTCAAATAACACATCCTCTTCGTCAAGTCCATCAACTGAGCAAATCCTGTGAAATTGGACTTTGGGAAGCGCAAGTACTTGCTCTTTTAAAAAAAGACTGCTATTTATGCAAAACACTGAAGCGGGCTGAAAGGCTCATTCGCACATGTCCAGCAACTGCAGCTGCAGATCCAGCGTGTGTATGTTATTATCTGCTAGCATTTGAAGGCTGCTACAAGCCATGTCCAGGCCAGATAAGGCGCTCTGTCGGCTGGTAGCTCAGTGCTCCATTTGCTCTGTGCACATTTTTCACACAGCGCCCGAGATGCCCATTTTTGAGCGGCGCAACTGGCTCATCCACCAGCACTACGTCCGCAAGGATTACGACACCTGCAAGGTAAGCAATACCACAGTCGTTCACCACTGACACAATGTCTGGAGGAGGAGGAGGTAGAGGCATCTGTCAAATGCAGTTTCCTATAGTATTTGCATCACCCATGTACAAATATCCTTTTCAGAATCTCATTTGTTTTATATGCTCAAAAATATATTTAAAAAATCTAATATAAAACAAAAATAAATGTTGCACAGTATTTTGAAAAGAAAACCAAGGAAATAAACAAGCATAGACTGTATATTATTTACCAGAATTTAGTGAGAACACTGCATGATTTCTTCGTGAAAGCATGTAACTGAGTTAATTCTAGATTTGAAGCTTTCGTGACTGCAAGGATTCATACTCTTTGTTTTTTTCGGTAAAGTCACGTAGGTAAAAAATTAAAATCACGAAACGTCATGATTTAATTTTGTTTCATTTATTTTATTTTTTACCTACGTGACTTTACCAAAAAAAACAAAGAGCATGTAACTGAGTGTATGACTGTACAAAGCATACTTTGAATGTTGGAGCTAAAATAGGTCGTTATAACTTAATGGATTCATTTTTTAAAGTTACTTGTCACTAGTTACGTCACATCTTGTTATTATGATGTTTACAATTTCACACAACATTCACAGGATGAAAACAGCATCCTTTTTATAGCTGTACCTGTTTAATCAGAATTTGATTTCAGTTGTGTGCATTTTATTTAGGATTTGTCGCGTGAGTTCTATATGCATCATAGTTTATACTGCACCCTAGTAGATGATCGCACACGTGTACACACTTTTGACACAATTCCTCAGCTGTTCTGGCTTAGTAACGTACACATTTTCTTGACAAGAATGCTCATGAGCAGCCAATTAGTGAAGGCCACATCATATCTAATAGGTGGTTGGCTTGGTAGTCATTGCTTACCTCCAGACTCGATGTGGCATTTCCACCTCCGTAATTACACGCCATTGTCCTTTGTTTTGGATATTCAATAACAGACCTTTGATTTATTTTGGTGTGTGCCCAGCATATTCATTTTGATATGCACCGTCACGTGGTGGCAGAGGAAATAATAAATGAGATGAGAAAAGCGTTCATCAAGGCTTATAAAATCATTTTCTGGAACCAGGGCACACCTCTGGAAGACTTTGTTGTTTTTTTCCTGGATTTTTCTGTTGCGCGTAGTCACTTTAAGATGTTCTTTGTTCATGTTTTTGTTTGTTGTGGTTGCACCCGAGTCAAGAGCGCATGGCTCACAGGGTTATACCTAATAAATGAAACTGAACTGAAACATTAAACAAACAACACAGTTGTAGTGTTAAGCAAATTCAGATGATACAGTTTATTGTATATACAAGTCGAAGGATAGTTTTCAGCGTTGCTTTTTATTGCTGCAGGGCCTCTAAATTGTGGCAGCTACACGGTCAATTTTCCATTATATATTGCACATATTTATCCAGGAATACATTCCTCATATGACATGCAATATTTTTTAAGTGGGTACTGGAGCAGCAAAGCAAACAGTAAATACAACAAAATCCATTGCCAATCTCTCAATGTGAAATCGCCCATATATATTTGAATGCTGCCAGTAAGTGAGTGTGGATCTGACAGTGAATTAATAGCACTGTACTAAATAAAAGAATGAATATTAAAATACAATAACAATGAATAAGTATTTTTAAAAAAATTCTTACACTACACATATACGTAATAAACTTTTCCTAAATAAAATGTATAAATCATCTATTCATTTTGATGGGTTAATGTCATTTTATTCATTTTTTTTCTTGTCATCCTGTTGTTCCTACATTTATAAACCTGAACTTTGGAAGAAAACGTCTTTCATCAACCCTGAGGAATATTGTGACAGATGTAGCATTAAAATCACCCTGGATGATGGCCTTTTGTTGCATGGTGCTGTGAGCGTGATTGCCATGATGCCATGATGGCATTTTAATAATTGAGGACTGAAAATAATCCCCTTTGTGTGAAAAATCATATTTGCTGGCTTATCTTGAGTTTATTATTTTCAGAGCTTGCATGTATATTTATTTATTTTTCTAGAACCCTGAATACATGGTGTTGTATGTATGTTGAACTTCTTTCGCGCCATACGTAGCCAGCCGTGCTAATTGGAGGTTGTATATGCAGGAATAACATATACATTTGCATGAGTTTGTGCTTATTCTTTGGTTTTGTATATTTCAGGTTATTATTAAAGAACAGCTACAAGAATCCCAAGGCATGTGTGAATATGCTGTGTACGTTCAAGGTAAAACTCTCAACACTTTTGTCACTTGTATCTTTAATAACTGAATACATAAAAAAACGATAATGGCACAGTGGTTAGTGCACTATACTCTGTACCCGGCAACCTGAGTTTCATTTCCGGCCGTATCTAACTGCAATGGATAGTGGTATCTGAACCAGTCGCACCCCTGATTAGCACGTTTGGCTATGTAAGGCGCGAAAGAAGTTCAACATACATTCAGTCCTGGGTACCGCCTTCAGCAATCCGTACTGACTAGTGTCAGCTAGTATGGTCAAACAAAACCGACACAGCATGGGGAGGCCTTCATCCAGCAGTAGATGGACAAAGGGCTGTGAATATTCTTGTTTGATATTGAAGACATGCATTTCAGTCGAGAAAATCACATGACAACTGAGGCGTTCATGAAAAAAGTGCATGCTTAGGGCTTGAATATTTTGACCACACCTCTATGTGCATCTTTGCCGACTAGTAAAAGCAGAGGGAGCTATGTAATTTCCATCAATGGTCATGGGAGATGGTAGCCACACTGTTGCATACGTTTATATTCACAGCCCTGATATTTCGCCTGGAGGGGAAGATCCAGGAGTCACTGGAGCTGTTTCAAACGTGCGCCATCCTCAACCCACAGAATGCAGAGAACCTCAAACAAGTGGCTCGCTCACTGTAAGCATTTCGATTTAAAGCTTTCGTGACTGCAGGGATTCATCTTCTTGGTTCTTTCAGTAAAGTCACGTAGAAGGGAAATAATAAAATAATAAAAATAAAACATTAAATAATTCTCACGACATTTCGGCCACAACACACGCTGTCTTCCTGACAGACCTGTTCATCATCTGAGGACGGCTGCTTGCGTTGTGGCCGAAACGTCGTGAGAATTATTTTATTATGTTTTATTTTTATTATTTCCCTTCTACGTGACTTTACCGAAAGAACCAAGAAGACACTGTAAGCATATTTACTTTCTGTGCCCCAATGAGCATAGGTACACACACATACCATCCAGCACCACCGCTGATGAGGACAATGTGATGTGTTGGCAGGTTCCTGCTGGGAAAGCACAAGGCAGCTATTGAAGTCTACAATGAAGCAGCCAAAATGAATGAGAGGGACTGGGTAAGAGCCATTTCCCTCGATTTCGAATGTCTGATTGAACTTGGTGTGTGCTTAAATTGTAGTGTGGCATCAATCATAACTGAGGAGGCATGCACAGATTTATCGATTAAAATGGATTATGATGCACACAGCACATGCATCAAGTCGTATATGGGTGAATGTGTTATTTATAATATATGCAAATTCTATTTCAGATGTTTTTATATTACATTTATGTGATTTCAGTGAGCAAATCTGAAGGAGACGAAAACGAACAATAGAGTTTTATAAATGCATTGTCGCATCTCTGTTGGCTGCAAGGGTCATGTGATCTAATTACATGCAACAAATACATGATTTATTAATTAACACACGGCATTTGAATCGTATTTTATTATATTAATACAACATTACACCCCGACCTCCAGCTGATCACCTGTTATTGTGAAGGAAAACTTAAAATAAATCTTATTTCATCATGGAGAAACCATTTGATGAAAATTTTTAAATTGACGTATGAGTGACCGTACAGTTTCCCATAATAATGTTCAAAACTATTAAAATTATTATTAAGCATGGCATGGTATGTATCCTCTTTAACCCTCAGGAAATCAGCCACAACCAAGGGGTGTGTTACATGTACCTCAAAGACTATGAGAAGGTAAGGCAGCGAGGTAGACGCGAATGGCATGTATCTTTTGGTAATGTGGAGATACATTTCATAAAAAAGCAGGGCTGTTATTTATTGCGAAATAAAAGTTTAATGCGTTTTTGCTCATCTGGAAGCCTGTTTAGACTTGCACTTTTTAATTTAGTTTGGCAATGAAGCTTTTGAAATTGCTGATCCTGCATGCTGGTAAACTTATTAAGTTGTATGCTGCAACTGTTCAAACGCCGTGCTTGACAAAGAACCAAATGCCCCCAAATGTGCATCCTATGACGTCACCTGCTGCTATATTTGCAAGGATTATGCTCGTTTGAAGTGAACATTGCAACGTAAAAATGATGCACCCTTAAACGGTGGCACATATCGATACGCTTAATGCATAATTTGTTGCCCAAATCTTTAACACGGACATCAGTATCATTGATTTAGAATTGTAAATACTTTGTTGTAGTTTGGGATTGGGGATAATATCTGAACCTGGGTTAAGGTTGGAATTTGGGTTGGGATTAAGATATGTTTTTGCAAATACGGTTATATATGCAGTGCCTCAATTTTAAAAGTGGGTTATGTTTTAGCGCCTTTGACCAAATCAACCGGAATATGCCCAGTCTCGATGCAAGTAGGGTTGAGCCTGGAGAGTGGTTGAATCGGTAACGAACATGCACAACAAGTTTATATAGGCTGCGGGGCTACGTGGTGGGCAGCAGAAGGTTGTTAAGTACAATCATTTGTTTCACTCTCTACTTCTCTGCTCCCACATCTATAGCTCCCCAACATCACCAACACGCACTGACCAGTGTAGTGAAATATCGTCAAATAACCTCGGTCCGCATGGTGGGGGGAGGTCCTGATTCAGCAGTATATTGCCATGAGGGCTGTATATGAACATATGTTTTAGCATGTACACATATTTTAGAAAACGAATTTCTTGAGAGCGACTTTTTGTGTTTAGTTTTGTTGTCCTTCCCCCTGCACGTCCAATTAGCATGGTTGGCTAGGTAAGGTGCAAAATAAGTTAAACATGCATAAACACAGCATAAAAATGGTCAGCTCAGGCTGTGCAATAGCGACAATCTCAGCAGCAGAAGCAGTGCTGCCTCTAATCCGTCGCGTGACATTCTCAACAAGGGGTGACGCAGGTATGAGAGGGCGAATTGTCCGTAGGTCACACAATCCCCGTTCCCTTTCGCAGGCGAAGGAGTGCCTGAACAGCGCGTTACAGTGCAGTCGCCACGACCTGACGTCTGGCGTGCTAGGACGCGTGCACCTGCTGGAGGGCGACACGGAGCGCGCCATCGAAGTCTACCGCCGCGCCATCGAGTGAGTCTTCGCACATCGCACTGTCCTGTCGGCCGCCACTGATCCCAGTAAAGATCTCTTGCTTTAATCACAGCAGGATCCTAGTGACCCTACTTTAGCCCTGCCGACTGTGGGTGTCCTGTTGTAATAATTAGAAGTGTAGATTTTTACACTGGTATGCGTATGTAAGGTATTGCATATTACAAATTTATGCAGATCATATGCTTATGTTAAAATAAGAATATACAGCCCTTTGTCAATCCACTATGGATGAAGGCCTCCCCTTGCCATATCAGTCATGGGGATCATATGACCTCACTTCACGCTGGGCAGTGCATGTTTTTATTCTCAGTTCCTTGTGCAGTGCACTAACCACTGCCACCGATCCACCCAAGGTTATCTTTAAGCAGAGTTGAGCCTGGATATTTATTGGATGGGTGACCATGTATTAAACAGCTGTTATAGGTTGCTGCAAGGTTGCGTTGTCGGCAGATGACAGTGCAGCAAAATCCACTATTGTACTGTACTATGCTGCAATGTCTATTCTCCCCTCCACTCTACACTGACCAGCGTGGTGAAGTATCGTGTAATAACCCCCACAACCCGCACCATGTGGGGAGGCCCATATCCTTCAGTGGATTAACAAAAGAGTTGTATATATTAGCAACAGGATCTAAATGAAACACATTTCTTGGACACTGTTATCACTTTTTTTGATGAGCAATGAACACCAATGCATATTTGAAACATAAAGATCATAAATATCGTGCAAATATCTCATTTAATATTTCAGATTAACTTAGCGAACTATATAATAATAATAAAAGTACAGCCTACTGTTTAGTCATAATGGGATTACAGGATCAACATAGAACTTGACAAACACAACATTTAACATTGGAAATATTTTGGGCTTTTTGGTTTCTAAAAGGTTTTACAGAGCAGATTAGTATGATATATAAAATATCCCATTTAATCATCGTGTCTAAAATTATTGCATGGTCTTGTAATTCCATTATTGTACAGGGTGGCCCAAAAGTAAGGACACATTGGGTTATTATATATATTTGAACAAATCAGATAGGGTTATTTAATTTATTTTACAAATGTTCAAACGGACTTCCCATGAACATTAATGCAAGCATAATTCAGGACTTTTTTTTAAGATTACAGGTATAGTCTTTGAACATTCATCAATTATGTTTTGTTCCAATTCATCCCGGGCTCTTGATCAAGTTTTGTAAACAACGAATTTGAGGTGACCCCACAGGAATAAGAATAGATATTAATATTGTTAATAGATCAAATATTAACTTAAATCATTAACAATTAAAAATGTTAATGCAAGTGTTAAAATAAATGAAAACCTTACGTATCATGACTGTTGGGCAACCCTCTATATTTGCCACGTGTTTTTACGTAAAGAAATGTTCCTAATCAAATTATTGGTGTTCAATAATGTGGAGATACGTTTCAATAATGCATACGGTTAACAGCAGAAAAGTCCATCACTCGACTTTTTCTTCACCAGGCACTCTCCAGAAAACACTGAACTGTTGACAACCCTCGGATTGCTATACCTGCAGGTCAGCATTCATTTTATGATAAATATGCAAATTTTAGAGCAGCTATGCCTCTGTAAGAAATTGGGATGCATCATCTCAGGGCATTTTCTCACGAGTCAAGATTTATTATAAGCAAATCATAAGGCTTTCTATAATGATTTGAGGCATGGCGTGTGCTACATACAGTACAACTAATTTAAAAACAATTGTTTTTTGAAAATTACAATAAATCTACAAGTCACCAATAACATGACACAACATGAAATCTCAGAGATGCTCAGTTTGGAGGTCAATTTTAATTATGTTAGAACATTACTTGACTGGCTTGATATGCACTTTGTGTTTCAGTCTGTATTAAAAATATAGTACCATAAAGACATTGCATTACTTGTGGTTGCAGATGGGGTCATACCAGAGGGCTTTTGAACATCTTGGAAATGCATTGACATATGATCCTACAAACTACAAGGTAACTGTCCAGTTGCATATCCTGTATGTATACATTTCATTGTATATGTCTTTAAGGGTACAATGTGATCATTAATAATGCAGATTAAAACAATATGTGACTTAGCAGTATGTGATGCTTAGCGTGAATTACAATGTATATTTATTATGTTATTATCTGATGATAAATGGTGGTGTAATTCACAAGACAATTGACAAAGAATACGGAGGTCTATAAAAAAAAAAGTAATTTTATGAGCGATAAAAACATGAAAAATTTAATTTTAAATTGGCCACGATATTCTCCAGGCAACCTGCCATGAGGCTTCCACTACAAAACCACCAAGAGCAGCCCATAATATATGAAATAAAACACACAAGTGCTATGGTTGTGACACAATCTTTCAGCACAATTAGATGAAACACATGTTCTCGCAATGGATCACAAGTAGGCACATATCAAATCTGTTTTAAGACAAGTGGGTGACACGGTATCACTAAACCGATGTTTTCATTCACGCGACGAGGATTTGTACTGCATTTTATGCCACGCTTGTCTTCCTGCCCGTACGTCCCTAACGTCGCGTTGACGGCACGTCGCGCCCCACAGGCCATCCTGGCGGCGGGCAGCATGATGCAAACACACGGCGACTTCGATGTGGCCCTCACCAAGTACCGTGTGGCGGCGCACTCCGCTCCCGAGTCCCCGCCGCTCTGGAACAACATCGCCATGTGCTTCTTCGGCAAGAAGAAATACGTGGCTGTGAGTACCTCTGTCACTGCTGCTATTGCTGCCCCACCTTGGATAACTCCTTTGCTAACTCTCTTCCCCTTTTCCTCTTCTGCTTACGACCCTTTGTTCTGTCTTTCCTGAATGTAACCCTACTTTGTAGTCTTTATTGTCTCCTCCCCCCTGAAACATTTCCTCATGCAAAGGAATCTTGCTCTACAAATCAAAATGTTGGTAATTGTTTTTATGAATAATCCAAAATGGACCTGTGGAGACATGTGAAAGTAAAGTTTTACTGAGCTTCACCCTTCCTGATTTATTTATTCCACCATGTGTTTTCGAGTCGTGCAAATGATTGTCATTTACACAATGCTGTAGTTGTTCATTCTTCTATACACATATAAATTGAGGACATTTTAAATAAATGTCCTGTTTATTTGACATAAGCCACCAGTATCAATATACCATAGTTTAGTGTTGAATCTTGATTTGTCACACTGTTTTTTCTTATTTAGAAAACTAAAGTGCTGTATTTTTTTCCCATTTCGCTAAAATAATAAACCAATGAATGCCATGCACCACTAACCATGGCCACCTTGCACTGGTTATACATCAATTACCTGAGTTCCGTCCTTCCCAGGCCATCAGCTGCCTAAAGCGGGCACACTACCTGGCACCGTTTGATGGCAAGGTGCTGTACAACCTGGGCCTCGTGCACCTGACCATGCAGCAGCACGCTTCTGCCTTCCACTTCTTGAGCGCCGCTATAAGCCTCATGCCACGCATGGGCGAGCTCTACATGCTGCTGGCAGGTATTAGTCTAAGGGGTGTGTGTACGTGAGCGCTGCACAATCAGTTTCAAGAAATATGTACATGTACAGCCCTGTTGGTAACCGACTGCTGGATAAGGGCCACCCCATACCTGTGTGGGTTATTTTACTAGACTTTGCCACACTGGTCGGTGCAGGTTGGTGAAGGCGGTCACGATAGACTTGGTGGGAGTACATAGTAAAGTGCACTACCGTCTGCTCCCTGCAACGTAGCCCTGCATGCAGCCTATAACAACTTGCCTTGCATTGTGGTTAGCCATCCAAGCATAATCCAGGGTCAACCCTACTTAGCTTCTGAGATCTGAAAAGCTTGGGCACATTGTAGGTTGATTTGGTTATACGTGCAAAGAAAGACAAATATAAAGTGGCACTTACAGATAAATAACTACTCTGTGTCCTAGACCAGGGGTCGGCAACCTACGGCTCCGGAGCCGCATGCGGCTCTTTACGGGCTGCTTCTTGACGATATGTACAGTATGTACTCAGATGCATTGCGGCTCTTGAAATACTGAATTTTGTACCGAATTGGAAAGAAATGGCTCTTCTTGTTATTTTGGTTGCCGACCCCTGTCCTAGACTGTCAACTGAGAGTGACATTTTGCAAATGAAAAACAAATATTCAAAGAAATGCTAAGTGACTTTCGGAAGTGCTGCCACAGCACCCTCTAGTGATGCTCGTAACATATAACTTTTAATGGCAGGTAGAGGGCTCAGCACTACAGTTTTGTTCCAAAGTGTGGTGTAACATTACAATGTGTTGCAGCAAAAAAAAACTGCCATCGACCTCTTAAAGTGGCTTTTGGATTAAGCACTTCCATAAAATATTCAAATGTTCCAAACACGCATTTGAATATTCGATGGCAGTGCTCGACAATTTTTCTGTCAGATTTACAGAAGCAGATTGAAACTTTCATCCTTTGTGTATCACCAGGTAAAAGACTTAAAACAATAATTTTCAATGGAGCACGCAATAGCTTGCACACATTATTTTACTGCACAATGTGTAATTGTAGGTTGTACATGTTGGTCACAATGTGCTGCCCCGTTGTTGCTCAGATTACAGCACAAGCCGTCATTCGTCTTTGTCGCTGTGTTGCTAACACAGTGTTTTATTTCCGTCAGTGGCTCTCAACAACTTGGGCGACCCAGAGAATGGGCGGCGAGCATACGAGCAGTCCGTCGCGCTCGATGAGTAAGTCCAAGTCCATGTATTAACTGCTGCAGTGTGCTCCTGCTGTTGTGTATAAATTTATGAAATCCCACGTTTTTCTAGACACTTGAACATCCATGGCAGAACTACCCATATAGTTTGTTTTAATTCATCTTCTGTTATATTTACTTGAATTGTATATACATTGTATAATCTCATGTTTAAAGGAAGACGCAACGCAAACAGCTCTCTTTATACATATATATCTCGGCTGCAAGTCCCAGGCTGTTTGACATGACATACACATATAATGAATAAGACCTTTAATGTTAAGGGCAAGTAGATTATTACAGCACGCTTGTGGCATCCCCGTGAAGTGACATTATATTGCCCGCTATGGTAGTACACTTTATTGTCTGGTGTTAATGGGCTATCACCTGGTTATACAAGATACCTACTTTTTCTCCAAACTATCACGTATTTAAAGAATCTTATCTTTTCTATGTGTTAACAGAATCAGACGCCATACTTTGACAAAGCACGCTCATAACGTTTGAGAATAATTACCTCTTCACAGGCGATTGCACAATTTTTATATTTTTGTTCTGTTTCTCAATATTATATTATGTAAATATCCATAACGAGCTTTGGTCCTTGCTTCAAAACTGCTGTAAGAGAGTTTCTGAAACACAGCCTATATATATCTAGAATAACTATGTTTTTGGTTGCCCCTTACCTATGTGAAACAATTTTACGTATTAAATGTACCCCTGCATATATATTTGGCCCAAACTGGACTCATGATAATGTCATTAATTATGAATAAAATAATAATGAATTGTTATTAATGTTAAATTTCGATTTAAAGCTTTCGTGACTGCAGGGATTCATCTTCTTGGTTCTTTCAGTAAAGTCACGTAGAATGGAAATAATAAAATAATTACAATAAAACATAATAGAATAATTCTCACAGCGTTTCGGCTGCTTGCGTTGTGGCCGAAACGTCGTGAGAATTATTTTATGTTTTATTTTTATTTATTATTTCCCTTCTACGTGACTTTACCGAAAGAACCAAGAAGATGTTATTAATGTTATTTTAAAAAATGTTTGATTAAATAAGCGCAAGAAACGTGTGTGTGATTTTACAATTATATCCGTCGTGTCTGCAATCGCTTTCGATGCGTGCAGAGTGAATCCACTGGCGAGCCTCAACTTCGCAGTGTTCCTCTACAACCAGGGGGACAAGAAGGCGGCGCTGGCACAGTTCCATGAACTCGAGGCCACGGTGGCCAAGCAGAGGGAGGAAAATGCCAACGTCGAGTTCGACCCGGAGGTCCCCCCTCACCACCCAGTTCAAGCCCATATGGGTTCCCCACACCCCTGCAACACAGCTCAACCCAGTCACTCACAAATGTGGCCGATATGGCACGGATTGACTTACCAAAGAAATGGTGCAACACAGCTTTGTATTTATAACATAACATTAATTACTGTTCCAGAAAAGGCCCTATGACTGGCACATTTCTTTATTTATGAATTGTAACCATTTTTAGCTTTCCCAGTCTCCTTTCCTGCTACCACAGTTATTCGTGTGTCTGGTATCGGGCACATGATATGCCCTGGTGTGTAGCCTTGGCGAGGTCTTCTATGGCATTAGGCTCCTCCAGGAGCCATCAGACTAATAGACTATCCATAATCTGTGTTTCACCGATTACCCCAGTGACCAGTAGCATAAAACCATCAATTACATTGCCCTCATTTTGTACATAAATTGGCGGTGCTTCAGGTTTCGCTCAAGAGAAAATACTAGTTTAAAGTTATAATAGCATTGTTATACAGCAAGTGGCATCACTAGAGCACGATAATCACACGTCTGACTAACTGTAAAGTCTGTTTTTGTCACGAACAAAGAATAAAATGCATGTGGGCACAACACAGAACAGACGGCTTGGGGACGTATCGACATATATTAACCTCTTGTCTTTTGTGTTACTTGATTTAAGTGTTTTCACGGTGAGATTTGTGGATGCATGTGACTACACAGATGCTGGACACAGCCCACAAGCTGGGAGGTGCGCTGCAAGTTGCTGAGAGCCCCATCTGGGCCAAACCGGCCAAGGATGCCAGGCTTAAGGCACGCGCACCGGCTGCTGCCAAGCCCACTGCCCCCCAGCAGCCCCTGGGCACCAACCAGGTGCTGGGGCAGGCCATGTCCTCAGCTGCTGCATACAGCAAATCTCTCATCAGTGGTGAGACTTTTCAGAACCACACCAGAGCAGTTGGTGTAAACACCATATCTGTGAAAGCCAATTCTAACACTTTGTAAATGACGAGAAACTTCACCAGACAGAAAAGAGGAGTGCAGGCTGGAAATAAATAAGAGGAATTAGGTGACGTCAAATGTCATGCAGCGTATAATGGGAGGACTCTCTCAATGGTCACAATCGTGCCTTTTTCCGTCTAGCAATTACCCTTTGTGTGTATTACACCGCATCTGTGCGTGTGAATTCACCAGCTGTCTTTAACGTTAAGGTCATAAGTGCAAATCAAGGTCACAAGTTCACTTCAAGGGTCGAATCGGCATCTTCTTTCCACAGTTGACATAATGCACACCATCTGGTGGGGCTGCAGCCACTTGATGTAAAGCCAGCAGTGGTTGTCACGGTGCACTAACTGGGCCCTGCCAGAATAATGTAAACTTTCACCACTGCCTTAAGACCACGAATATATAAGAGCACTGCCCAATGACGAAAAGGAAAATACTCTGGAACTAGTTGAACGTGAAAAGAGGAGCCGCTGTAAAAGTAGTTTTGGGAATCATTGAGATTTTTTTGCTGAATAAAATACTTACTCTAGGAGCACTGATTAAGCGTGCACATCTATGTGGAGAGCAGTGGCACAGGAGTACACTGTGCTGTAAACCTGATGACCCGAGTTAAATTTCAGGCTACAAATAACCTCAGTGACAAGTCATATCTGAACCTGTCTTCAGCTCCTTCAAGTATGGCCAAAATAAACCTCCGTGACTGACACGGCATGCAGAGGCCTGCATCCTTCAGTGGATGGACAAAAGACTGGAACTTACTTTTTAAATGCACAGACCTGTGTAAATGTCTTCCAGATGATGGCTTTCCCATACTGTGCAGATGATTGAGGGGGTTATTTTACAATATTTCACAATACTGCAGATAGAAGATAGTAAGCATAGATGTGGGAGCATAGAGTATAGTACAACAATGGATTTTGCATTTCCCTTTGCTGCCCACCAAATAGCCCAGCAGTCTATTCAAACGTCCTGTGCAAGATCTAGGCTCAAACCTACTTTGCATGTCTACATGTAGTAATTATCTGTCAACTTTTAACTGTCGTGGTGTACGTGCGTGTATGCCGGCACACGCAGGGGGAGGCTCCATGCAGACCAAGGCACCTGCGATGCCTCTGGAGCCTGACCCATCAGCTGTGGGAGGTCAAGAGGAAAGCTCTTCTTCTTCAGAGTGCCCACGGGAGTGAGCGACACACATGGGAACAGTTGCCATTCCACCTCCACTTGCTGTCACCCGACGTCCCACCAGTCCTCTACCCAAGCCATGCACATTCCCCGTTAGATTTTCCTACTTTGTATGATTACTAGCTGTACTACCCGGCTTCGCCCGGGACTTGTATCCACCACGGCCGGCCGCCTTTGTCTCCCCAGTGGCGATGTTAATACGCCACACCAGTTACTCGTTTGAGGCTGAGTCGACCTATGTGAGGTTCAAATAATCTTGATCGGTGGTGGCCATGAGCGGGAATCTAACTCGGTTCGCCGGGTTGGTAGCGCAGCGTAGCGTTAACCACTACACCCACCGCTCCTCACACACACAGACGCACACACACACAGACACACGCAGAAACACACAGACAGACACAGACAGACACAAAGACAGCACGCTAACCACTACACTACCGCTCCCCACACACCACACACGCAGACACACACACAGAACACACACACAGACAGACACACACACACAGACACACAGACAGCACGCTAACCACTACACTACCGCTCCCCACACACCACACACGCACACACACAGACACACACACAGACACACACACAGACACACACACACAGACACACACACACACAGACACACACAGGCAGCACGCTAAGCACTACACTACCGTTCCTCCTACACACCACACACGCACACACACAGACACACACACACAGACACACACACACAGACACACACACACAGACACACACACACAGACACACACACACAGACACACACACAGACACACACACACAGACACACACACACACACATAGACACAGGCAGTACGCTAAGCACTACACTACCGTTCCCCCTACACAACACACGCGCGCGCGTCCATAGGTACACATACACGCGCTTGCTGCAGACACACACATACACACACATACATAACCACACATACACACAAACACATACACACACATGCATACACACAAACATACACATACATACAAACACACACATACATACACACAAACACATACACAATACACACACACATACATACAGACACACACATACATACACACAAACACATACAGACACATACATACACACATACATACAGACACACAGACATACACATAAACACATACACACATAGTCATGACCCGGCTTTGCCCGGGACTTGTATCCACCACGCCCGGCCGCCTTTGTCTCCCCAGTGGCGATGTTAATACGCCACACCAGTTACTCGTTTTGAGGCTGAGTCCCTCCCTCGCCACTCTGCCTCCCTCGCCACTCTGCCTCCCTCGCCACTCTGTAGAGGACGTGAAATTTGTATGAATTTACCTCAGAGTGGCGTGTTGGGTGTCGAGGCCTAGCACCGTGCAGAGCCTCCCGCCTTGCCTGATTTTCGCACCCGGCGAACGCTGGGTACGGGTGCCGGTCCCCCCCCCCCCCCCCGCGCTATTAAAAATGGCGTCCACCCCGCGGAGAAAAGTTGCTACTCGTTGCCAGGGGCAACCGCCGTCCAATGAAAGCGGCGAAGGCGTGGCTAGCCGTTGCCAGGGGCAACCGCCGTCCAATGAAAGTGCAGTCCACACACACACAGACACACAGACATGAACGATTTTATATATATAGATGTACTGTACTGTATAAAAAAAAACAATGTCTCGCTGACAAAGGTGTCCACTAGGCAAGTGCTATTTATATATTAAAGGATATTTTTTTAGTGTTGTGTGACTTTGCACCTCCAAATGTAAATTATATATTTATAGTCCTCTGACACTAGCCTGATGAATTGTTTCCTTAGTTTAATGTGTTTTTATATCAGTGCAGTTTGTCTAATTCATTTTTGTATCTGTGTTCAGTGTTGCTTTGAATATATTAATTTAAACAGCCTTGAAACTAAGAAGATAAATACATGTTTTGGAGCAATACAAGAGGCGAGCTTAATACCTGTAGTGACAGGGTGCCATCTGTTGACCATGAGGGATAACTACAGGCATGGGTGCGCTATATAACAGCCAACCATAAGCGGGGTATAACTGGGCCAAGGGTTAGAGGCGGGGATCAGCCGGGAAGCTCCTGAAACCTGCATGAGAGTTGTAGAAGGGGGGCATGGCCAGAGGCAGCGCTTGGCCACGCTGAGGAAGATATGAGGGCGGTAACCGGAGGTTCGGGCTTGTTGGGGTTCGTGTCCTGGCTGCTGTCATCTCTTCATCGTCGTCCAGCCGTATAGCCGATCCGCTGTACAGTCCCCGTCGTCGCTGTAGTCAGCCAGCGATATAGTTAGACGTCGTTGATGTGGCTGTATGAGTGGGTCAGCTATACGTAGCCCAGTGTGTATGTTAGTGACTCTGCCCGTAAAGTGTTGAGAAATAAACAAGGAGCCCTCTGCAAGTCGTGTCTCGGAAGTCGTCATTACACATGTATCGCTAAAGAAAAGAGCCGATCGAGAATTGATCCAAATTTGTAAAAGGATCTAATATTGTATTGAAATGTAGCATCACTGAAAGTACTGAACTGAATTTATGATGGTAAAAATTGCAGACAAGGTTTCTCAGTTTGACAGCCTTCCATGGAATTATAAGGTGGGATTACTCCTTACCCATGAACACTTTAATGCAGCGGTCGGGAACCTATGGCTCGCGAGCCATATATGGCTCTTCCGGTGACGGCATATGGCTCCCAGACAATTTTGAGTTGAAAAAAAGAATAATAAAAAAAAATCAGTTTGGAACTCATTTTAAAATACTTGTGATATTGCTTAATAATACTGTGTCATTTTAAAGTAAACAGAAATTAGTTTTGAAGATAAATTTCTCGGGTCACGGCACCCGTGACCAGAAGTCGCATTAAAAGTAAGGCATATTTAATTTATTATACGTTAAAAATACTATATGGCTCTCAATGAAATATATTTAGAAATATTTGGCTTTTATGGCTCTCCCAGTCAAAAAGGTTCCCGACCCCTGCTTTAATGTATCTATCCATATTTGTATTTTGGACTGACTGCAGCTTGTAAGATGTGAATACTGACGTGAAATGCAGCTGTGCAAGTCTTTAAAAGAACGCATTTCAAAAAATTAAATTCAAAGTATAAGTCTTTATTTTACTTCAGTGACGGTACTTGCTGCCAATATTGCAACACAAATGACTGTCTTTCAGTACAGTACTCGATAAAGTATCTTGCAGCGTTTTAATGCAAATTAATGCTCAATGACTGAGGGGTGTATTTCAGCTAGGAAAATCTATGTAAAATATCTTCATGCAGGACATTTCAAACTGAAATGTAAGAAAACGGTTTAATATAAATATAATTTGCCAATTAAGAGGTTTCAAAATAATATAGGCTATTTCATCACCGAAACATAAACATAACATTTCCAAACTTTCTCTTTATTTTCTGGCTACATTTATGTGTAATTATATTAGGAGTAACTTATAGAAAAAACTTTTAACACTTTAAAAGTATTTTTTAGTTCAGCATTTCTTTAATATCACATGTCATCTTAAATCTAATGTTAATATGCTCACGGCAAGATTCCTTGAGATTATATCACCTTCAATTCGCTTTAATATAATTAAATGTACCAGAGGTATTCAAAGTTGAACGTTAACGCATCAATTGTTTTAAACGTATTACGAGTTTTTTTAGTTTTTTTGCCAGAGACTATATAGCTACTACATTTCTTTAAATACCAATATCACTTGGCACGTGACGTGACCAACCACCTGAAATGAACGAGAGCTTTATTTGTTTAAACCACCACCCCCGTGGTGCAAGTGAGGCAGCCGTTTCTATGCGGACGTCCCCGCCAGTATTGTGACGCTTGTCCCTTCAACACGGCGGTGGCGGCGCCACCACGGTTCGTTGCGCCCGTCTCACTTGAGCGGCGAGAAGGGAGTGGGAAGGAGAAGCTTGTTGGACTGCGCCACCACGTAGCTCACGCTCTCCCGCACTGCAAGACAGGACAAGCTGCTCGTTGGGCGGCCGATCCAACCGTGGAATTCAAATAAGATTTGCCTTCGCACATTAAAATAATCGCTGGCACGAGCCGGAGGTGGCGTGACACGACATCGTGAGGCTACATCAATGAACAGCGAGGCACGGAGGTTCTTTCACACGGGCAAGTTCAAGCTTGCCCTCCGCCAAATCATTTTGTTTCGTAAGGAGGTGGAGTTTCTGCAGCAGGTTTCTGCAGCCTTACTGTACATTGGTATTCTTGTTTCGTGCGTGGACTAATTCATTTCCGATAAAACACTTGACTTGAGTGTGGCTGGGCCACCATGCACGTGTATAATTAGCCACCTCTGTAGATTACGGATCAGCAGTGGAGGTACCTTCACATGCCTCATACGTACAAGGGTAGAAGCTGTTTTCATTACAGCTGCTCATGCACCTGAGCATACATTGATATACATGGGAACATGTGCTGGGTGAGGAGGTAAGGTGAGCCTTTTGAATAGGATTAGGTATTAAGTTCGAGGTTATGTTACGAGGCTAGGATAGGGATTATGGTAATGCGAATATTATGGATGCAAGTCTGCACCCCAACATATGTGCCAGGTGGTGTGTATCCTACGAGCATTTTAACTACAACACAGACATAAACATATATAAGATATGTGCAATTTGACTATATTTTGGAATTGACCTGATATTGGGTTAAATCTTGACTTAAAGCTTTTGTGACTGCAGCAATTCAGAGAAGAACCAAAGAATACTTACATCAGGTAATATGCCTAAAATATCAATATGCAAATACATTTTGACTTAAAACTTTCGTGACTGCAGGAAAACATATTCTTGGTTCTTTCGGTAAAGCGAGGTAGATAGAAAACAAATAATACAAATTTTTAATAATACAATTAAAATAAAAGCAAAAAACAATAAAAATAGTAAAATAAAATGACATAATAAAAGCAAAAAACCCACAACGTTATTGTGGTTTTTTTCCTTTTATTATTTTCAAAATGTTTATATTTTTTATTATTTTAATTTTATTATATTCTTGGATCTTTCGGTAAAGTCACGTAGATAGGTTCAAAGAAAATAATAACAAATAACAGAAAACTACGACGTTTCGATCGCAACACAAGCGGTCGTCTTCAGGAAAAGGGCTGTTAGCTTCCAAGAGAAACTGTTCATAAGGGTTTGAAACGGGCGTAGTCCCTTATAAACAGTTCGCCTTGGAAGCTAACCCCCCCCTTTTCCTGAAGACGACCGCTTGCATTGCGATCGAAACGTCGTAGTTTTCTGTTATTTTTTATTATTTTCTTTGAACCAATCTACGTGACTTTACCGAAAGACCCAATATGAATTCCTGCAGTCACGAAAGCTTTAAGTCAAGATTTAATTTTATTATTTTTTGTTTTCTATCTACGTGACTTTACCGAAAGAACCAAGAATATTAAAATACAAATTTACCAGTTTCATGTTCATCTTCTTGGTTCTTTCGGTAAAGTCACGTAGAAGGGAAGTAATAAAATAAAAAAAATAAAACATAAAATAATTATTACTTCCCTTCTACGTGACTTTACCGAAAGAACCAAGAAGATGAATCCCTGCAGTCACGAAAGCTTTAAATCAGTTTCATGTTCAATTAACTTTGTAAACATACAGTACGTCTGTCGGCAGGGATACAACACGAGACGTGTGGAAGGGCACCATGTAAACGGGTCACGTTGCGTTGGGCTGCCGTGTGGGCTTTTGGCTGGGAACTGGGTTGGTGGTGCATGTGGGAGTGAGCCCACCTGCCGCAACGACACGTGCGTCTTCGTGAGCCAAGTGCCTGCCGGCCGCACGCGAGTCTGCGCTGTCGAAGTTCCACAGCACTTGCACTGCACGGGACAAGGAAAAGTAGATGTAATTTCACCTCAGGTTTGTTTATCCATCGTGACAAAGTGTCCCTTGGCCGATCTCTCCCAGTTATGTCAACCTCTGAGTTAGAGAATGACCCATAGAAGCAGATACTGCAGATCTACCTCTGAGGCCCCCTCAAGGTGACCTGGTCTACACCCTCTATAATTGTTTTCACTCTCCCCAAGAGTGAACGATTCTTGCAACGAGGAATGCCACAGACAGCAAGTACTGGCACCAACAATTGTTCAAGCTCTGTGATTTTATATTAGGATGTTTCGCCAACTCCACTAATGAGTGTTTAGACTGTACATGCGGGATAAAACCCACACTCAATCCCCATACAGAATGGACATTGATCCACTTTCTGTAGTTCTATCCCCTGGCAAGCCAGGAGATGGCGACCACAAGCTGGGAGGGAGTTTCACGAACTTGTGTCATATAGCAACCCTCACCTCCTCAGCGCAGGATCACAGATGCCTGTGCCACAAGTGCCCGGCTAAAGTATAACAGTAATGGCAATTGCATGACAGTCAAACCAATGTTTTTAATTCTCGGAGATTAAATGAAGCCAATTTAAGTAAAGAACAAAATTAAATGTGATGGTTTTGTTTTATGTAGTCGTTGGTAACTGGGATAATACAATAAACTCGCTACACTTGAGAACCGGGTTTAATTACAGGTGACTGCCGAGATTTGAGCCCACTGAATTAGTGGCACCAGCTCAGCACTGACTTTTGAGCCAACCATCCACCTCGAAGCTATTGTCGGTTTAAACAACACATGATTGATGCCAGCATAGACTTAACAGTCAATAGGATGCCCCTTAGTTCTGTGTTATTTAATACATGTTCTGAACTATGCTAACCCTTCACCAAACAGTTTCCCCATAAACCACAGAGGTTGGTAAATACAAAACCTTGGATGTGTGTCAGTGTAATGAGCGTCACGAAACCAAGGTTCCCATTACCACGGCAGTGAAGTCAGTGGTTATTACGGCAACGTGTGTGTGTGTTCGCACGACAGAGAGCTCAGGGGTGGTGGTGAAGACCTCGGTTGAGTTTGCCAAACTCAGAGTGCCAGACGCCAATGAGGGAAGCGTATCCGACGTGCTGGTGTGTGGTGATGGCGGCACGGAACGCCTTCCCCCACAGTGCGGGCCCGCCGGGCTTCATGTCAAACGTCACGAGCTCGTACACACCTGCCAGCGCGAAGTAAAAAAGGCCACGCATGAAACACTCACACTCTTAAACGATAAAAACTAAAGTCACGTAGAATGGAAATAATAAAATAATAAAAATTAAACATAATAAAATAATTCTCACGACGTTTTGGCCACAACGCAAGCAGCCGTCCTCAGCTGAAGAACAGGTCTGTCAGAAAGACAGCGTCTGAATGAGCACCATCACGCTTGGCAGCGTATATTTAAGCTGGGTTGGAGGGGGAAGAGCGCCTTGACAAATGAATTTGCATATCCAACCCAGCTTAAATATACGCTGCCAAGCCTGGTGGTGTTCATTCAGACGCTGTCTTTCTGACAGACCTGTTCTTCACCTGAGGACGGCTGCTTGCGTTGTGGCTGAAACGTCGTGAAAATTATTTTATTATGTTTTATTTTTATTTTATTATTTCCATTCTACGTGACTTTACCGAAAGAACCATGAAGCTGAATCCCTGCAGTCACGAAAGCTTTAAATCGAAAGATAAAAACTAAGCTTTTTTTTTTACCAGATATAAGGCCCACTGAGCTATACAGCTCTTTTCCAGAAGCGACCTGGCCACAAACGATAGATCAATGAAGCGGCTTATCGTGTGGAAATCTATAGCAGCCAAATACTATAAGCGCCTGTTTCTAAATGTGGAAGGAAAAACCGGAGGATCCCGAGAAAATTCCACGCGATCACGGGGAGAACACGCAAACTCCAAATATACAGCAGGCATCAGGGTCTGGATCGCACCCACAACCTTTTGTATACCAGGCGAGGAAGTTAACATCTCGTCACCGTGGCACCCAACTATTGAAATAAGCCTCCCAGCCACCTTTTACTGGTATCGAATGACTACCTGCTAATGAGAAATAGGATGGCATTCATAGCCACTGGTGACAAAGTCAGTGGTGGAAATACAAAACGATAAAGTTGGATTTACATATCATCTAAATATAATCGTATCTCGAGGCACTGTATAGAAACAGTGGAGCTATTTTTGTTATATATAGTGAGAGATGCAGACAATTATAGGCAGGGAAAAAAGGCAAGGCCTTGTAACTGGACTGGAATAGGGGCAGGGAGTCAACAGCATAGGTAAGTTCCAGACAACAGAGGCAATACAGGTGAATGAGTGATCTCCAATTGAGCTAAGGTTGACAGGGAAATATTCCCATAAAGGAGACAGGGTCTCCAAAGAACGACTACCTTTGACTTCCCAAACAGCGGTACTCACTTTATCAATTGTGAACAGACAATGGACGCATGTACCGTACTAAAACAAGTCTTTGTGCTAGCCTTAATTTTACGTCCTCTATACATGAAATAATCACGCAATATTTAGTAAACCAGCTCCTTCGTTGTCTGGCCGATCTTCCTTACTCACAGACAATAACAGTAAAGTGAGAACAATAAGCTATAATATGTAAACCAAACATCACACGACATACCTCCCTGCTTCTTTGGCTCGCCGAGCTTATTCCAGGGTACCAAGTAGGTCACCTCGCTTTCAAGGCTGCACAGCATGGGCATGACCTTGGCGATGTAAGACTCCTGCCACTCCGGGTCTTTGGCCAGTGCCGCTCGCACCGCCGTCCTCTGTGCGTAGTCCTCTGTGCACACAACACCACCACCACCAGCAGCAGCAGTACTATCAAAGCTAAATGCAACAGCAGCATCATCTACCACCGTGAAATATCATCAGGCATTGCTAGCACCTTCATCACCAGCAGCAGCGCCACCAGCACCAGGTTCATCATCATCAAAACCTAGCACCCTGTAATTATGATTGTTAAAACCACAGCCATAACCATCACCACAACTATCACCACCAAAATTATATTACTCCTACGACCATCATTATCCACTTCTATCGCAAACATGACCAGCAGTTGCATCAATGTCACCACGACCATAAGCGCCTCCATACTTTAATGACCAATTACCAAGCTAATTTTCCAACTCGTAATATGGATGTTCCTGTTCAAAAGGGCTTACTCTTACCACATGACGCTGTTTTAACGTTGATTTTGCAGCAAAGGGAACAATTTCGTCTTTGCAAGAATTCGTAACGTGGCTTTCAACGCAATAACATTTAATGACACAATACGGGAGTGGGGAACTTAAGTTGTGAAAATAAAATGATTCAGGCGCCAATGCTACAGCTACGTGTGATAAGAACGGACACTGGATCCATCAGCATCCTTATCTTACAAGGAAGAGAGGAGGAAGACTAAATTTTCCATAGGAGTTATCAGGTGATGGCAGAAACAACAGCTGGGACAATTAGATAGGTAAATTAATCAACCCAAACTCATACCTGTGAACCCACACGGTTTACCCGTATTCTTGTACAGGGAAATTGAGTTTTCATGTCCATACAGCGTACAGCCGTTTCAAGATGGCAACATTTTTGTTCTTGTCGTTATGTTTGTGTTTCTCCCTTGTGATGGGACTTTGTAGGATGAACGTTGAGATTTATAAGGGCATGGGATGACCAATCAAGTCTGAATTGGTCTCTAATAAGGTAGGCCCTGATAAGGGGTTGACAGGTATGAAAACTTGGAATCACCTACTCTGTCGATTACGCAGGCCCCATTAAAAAATGGAAGGCGCTCCCACATCTTGCCTCCTGAAGGCAAGAGTCCCCCTACAAGTCATGCCCAGCACGACACGACCGATCTGGATGACATCACCATAGTTTCGCCCATCACCTCCGCTCCAGCGGCAAGTGTAGGAACAAGGTGATAACCATTTTCGTGTTATCAAATAAAGTCAGGTTAACGCACCTACAACCCATTAATGTTATCCTTGGCAATCCCTCGTATTCGGGTAATGGTCGCCCAAATATGCTGTGTAATGTTCAGAACTGACGAAGGATGGCAAGCGGACATGAAGTTCACCGCTTGCTATTATTGTCCCGATTCAGTCTAGCAATCAATTACTTAAATAATTCGGGTGGTGTCCCAGCTGTAGCACCTCAGAATAGTACGGTTGGCTACTACGTACAGTGCGAAGGAAGTTCAACATAATACATACGCTTTGGTTCTTTCGGTAAAGTCACGTAGATAGAAAAACTAATAATAAAAATAAAGTGAATAAAAATGATATTTATTTTTATAATTTTTTCTATCCACGTGACTTTACCAAAAGAACCAAAGAATATGAATTCCTGCCGTCACGAAAGTTTTAAGTAAAAAAAATACATACATACGTACGTGGCGGAAACAAAACTGCCGACCAGGCGTAAGGCTATCCTCATGGCGTACGGCCAACTCACCGCCAGGGCCACACCGAGCCCAGGAGTGGTGGCGCGCGGGTGCCGTGCGTACCGTACTGCCATATGTGCACGAGCTGCGCGAGGGGACCGTGCTCCACGGTCCAGTAGCCGATCAGCGGGGAATGCGCCGTTCGCAGCTCGATGCACTCGTTGGTCAGCTTGAGGAAGGCGGGGAAGGCGTGCGGGTGTGCCGTGTACGTCCTCAACTCGTACATCCGCCCGTGCTGCTGCTGCCCCACCGTCATGGAGGCCATTCGCCGCGTGGCCTGCTGCGTCGCAGAGCGTCAAGCGCACGGGAAGCCGCGAGTCGCCATCATTGTCACTGAAGAATTTGTGAGCATTCTCAGCAGTGTCATATGATACTGGTAGGAACCTCCTGGTTACACCAGCCCACAGGGGATTGTGTCCGTCCATCCGTCGTGCAGGGAGGGGCTGGGTGGGGAGGGAGGGGCTGGGTGGGGAGGGTGGGGCTGGGTGGGGAGGGTGGGGAGGGGCTGGGTGGCGAGGGTTGGGAGGGGCTGGGTGGGGCTAGATGGGGAGGGGCTGGTCACCCCGTGGTGCCCTTATAAAACTCAACGTTTAACCTACTCACGCCGGCTTGTGCCCGCCCTCACAGTCGGGCATATTTGAGGAATACACCACACCGCCGTTGACCCTGGCCATTGACCAAGCAACCCAACGTTCCTACCAGCTCCCTCCGCAGGAATGTGTTTTATTGTCAGCGTTTCATTTACTCGTCATCATCTTAGTCATGGTAATTCCACTGCTGGATGAAGGCCTCCCTGAGCTGCTGCCATCTCTCATGATGCTGTGATGTAATAAACCACCGAGTGGTTGAGACCAATGCATTGGCATCAAAAGGAGGGAACACGCCCAAAAGGATGTCTGCTGCATAAAGGCAAAATCAGCTCGTGTGCAGGAGTTAGAAGGATTGTTGCATTGCGAAACTATCAGGGATGGCGATGGCTTGTGGATGGCCTTTGTTCAGCAGTGGATTTACCACGGTTGATGATGATGATGGCGACGATACATACGAATGATTATTACCTGCCTCCCCAAGGGAACGTTGCAGGACTTGAACAGTGATGTGGCCTCCCTCAGCAGATTTCTAAAAGCCATGTTTGCCTCTTGGTTCACCAGTTACCTGGAAACACAACCCACACAGGCGTTCGCTTATAGTCATCCAGCGACACACACAACGCACAGGCAATGAGGTTTCTCCAGCTCGAGAGGCTGTGGTGAATTTTCTCCGGATATTCAAAACACCACCAAGCACAAAGATTTGGCCATGCAGGTAAATTAACAGCGATTGCGTCCTCTCCACGTTGTCACCTGCGACTAGCACAGTTGGCTCCCTACGGTGCGAAACGAAGTTCAACGTACATACATACAAACGAGCTTATGCTTAATACACCCGCAGTATTAACCAGGGTGGGATCCCAGACACAAATCACGAAACTCTACAAGAAGTGGCGAGCACGCTATACATCGCTGGACCATGTCATATCACGGGGCTGTGAGGTGGAGATGGCTTGGGGAGGCCTTCATGCAGCAGCGAATTGATCATTGCTGACTACGATTCTCACTCACTAATGCATTATCCCCACGTTACTAATGACCACAGCCTACCGTGTCCCCAGCTACAAAACCCCGAGTCTCCCTAATTACACTACTGTATTGAGAATTCAGTGAAATTCTGAGAATCAATTAGTTGCACATTGAAGTCAAATAATGCCACTATATGTGTGAATACATCATATATTTTGCTGTGCTATATGCATACAAGCAGAGCAGAGCACGTATACTTATATAAGCTTGATAAGCAAGTTTGGCTACATAAGGTACAAAATAAGTTATCGGTTCCGATTTCCATTATTCAGTACATTAATCAAATTGGGCATGTTATCCGATGAGACAGGGCACATTCCGGTGCATTACACATGCTTCTGTAAAGGTGTTCCTGGAAATTTCCTATTGAGACCTGTGTCACGCATTTTGCAATAATGATTTTTTTAAATATATACATCAAAGATACTGAGCCCATTAAATGGCCAGCAAAGAAACAGCACTATTAAGCTTGCAATAAATATAATTAAGGCCTCGACACAGAGACGTGGTTTCTCTGTGTGCCTATGTACGTCTCTCTCTCTAGGTATCTCTGTGATATCTGTCTCTATATATGTCTGTCTATATGTCTCTGGTTCTGTGTTTTATCTCTCTCTCAAATTTAGCATTCTCAGGAAGAACGTAATCAACCAGGTAGGGTGTTGACTTATGTTATCCGACTCTCTGTTGTATTACATAACATTTCTAAGTATACTAGATTTGTGTTTCTATTTCATTTAAACCTGATGATTGCTTGTGTTGCAATCGAAACGTCGTATGCTAGTATTTAATTTATTATTTTCTCTTTATACGTGACTTTACCAAAATAACCAAAGAAAAGAATACATATGAGGTAAACGTGCTTCTTGAATTGAGCAAAATTCTAAAGAACTTGAAAAAGGAGACGATGGGAGGGTCTTCCGAAATTTGGCAGCTTGAGGGCAGAAAGAGAAGTGTTTTAACCTGCAGTGTGGTGATCATCTACTGCAGCATGGGTGAGGCGAAACAGTCACTCTGGTAGACCAATCCCTCAAAGTGAGTAGAGCAATCAATGAGTGAAGTTCACAAGAACAGTGATCATTGTAGCAGCTATAGAAGAGTGATAACGATGTTGGCTAACCAGTGGTGAGTGATTGGGGTGAATAAGGGAATACCACTGAACTGGAGCATCAATCACCCCTGCTGCTTCACACTGCATAAATGAGGTAGAAACTCTGTGCTCCATCCCAGATATGACAATAGCCTTCTAACTTTGGCCGAATCTGTGCTTTATAAATTCGGAATCATTTTTTGTTATTATTGTTTACTCAGCAACGCATCACCGAGTCGTAATACTCATTTTCATGAGGGTTATGCAATGTTTTGCAGTCATGGGCGATATTGTACAGTGTAATCCCAATTAATTAATCTGAAGGTAGTTTTTTAGCATTGGGATGTTTGGCAAATACCGGTTAGATGATACATGTTCATGGCTACAGAGGAAACCCATGCAGGACAGCGGGAAAACATACAAACTCTACGCAGAAAAGTGCCAGAGTAGGGCAGTGAACCCAGGCCCTTCTTGCCGCGTGGCAAATGTGCTACCACTGTGCCACCCCTACTGCCCTTAAGCAAGTCTTGAGCATGGAAAAACAAGCCTAGCTTCATAGATGTCTCCTTGACGAGATCAGTAATACAAGAACTGTAGTAATTACATGACAGGTCAGATAAGTTTCGATTTAAAGCTTTCGTGACTGCAGGGATTCATCTTCTTGGTTCTTTCGGTACGTGACATTACCGAAAGAACCAAGAAGGTCAGATAAGATTTCTGTGATACCAGCTGTATGAAATAGCACAGTACATCGGCCATGATGCATGTGGATGCTCAGCAAAGTGTATACAATTATTTAGCTTTCAGGGCAGCCAGAGGTTACTCTGTGCGACCAGTGATTGTTAATAAGTAACTGTGGTTAAACATTTACAGAAGAAGAGCAGATTTATCTAAAAGATACAATTCTGCTGAAGTTCAAGTCTTAAAAAGCAATCTCGATAATAACCCTATTAAATAAAAAAATAAATGGCAACATTAAAGTTGTATGCAGCAGGTTCCTGATGATTTACGACACTGGCATGTAGTCAGTAATATGGTAATACAAAGACAAATAATTCTCCATAGTCTTAACATACTTTTAGGGCAAGTGGTGTTAGCGAGAACCTATGAAGGCTGGCACGGCACACGACGGGGTGGGTGGCCAGCACCACACCCAGACCGCCTTTGTCTCCTGAGTGGCGATGTTTACTACACACCGCACCAGGTACTAATTTGAGGCCGAGTCGACCTAGGGGAGGCCCAGGACCGGTTCAGATAATCGTCACCGGTGTTGGCCATGAGCGGGAATCGAACTCGGGTCGCCAGGTTCGTAGCGCAGGTGCAACTTGTAATCAACAAGGGCGATGTAAAGCCTTCAATGTGCTGCTAAATGAGAGCCTCCCCACGCCATGCTGTTTGTGGGAGGTTTTAAGATCACACTTCACACATGGCGACACGATGCAATTGTGTTAGGATTAGTTTAACTTGAATGTTTGTAAATTGTGCATATTTCACGACCATACAGCTATTAATAATCTATTCATACAAATGCATACTTTTTATTGGCTGTATTTTTTTGTTAGAATGATACATTTGATGGAATTTTTGCATTCCTGTACAGCTGCGAAATCGTAATCGTCAACGCTATCCACCAGGGTAAGGGTTCATTTCGACGCAAATCTCTTTTGCAAATTGACATCCTCAAATGCAAAATACCGAGCTCTAGTTTTATTTCTCCCGTAATTTGGTTCTTCTGTTTATATTTAGTTTAATTGTCATTGTTGTATTTTGTGTTATATTCCTTGCTTTTATCATTTTTCCGACCCATACCACTTTTAAAAATGAGCGTACAGCATCCTGGGTCTCCGAGTTCTCGCCTTGTCTCCTAAGTTTTCACCGGATTAAACTAAATAAACCAAGCAGTGTTAAATTCCACACAATCAACACAATATACCCTCCTGATTGCCAACCACCACCAACACTAATGCCCTTGTAAAAAACGCTACGGCACTCATTGCCCCAACGCTTACCACCAAAACCCCCCAAAAATAAATTTTGCAAACACCCTCCACATGCAATGCCCACCAAACTCGTAACCCAGTGCCACGAAGCTTCACAACTCAATGCCCTTCAAACTCACTGGCGAACGTCCTTCACTCTTAGCCCAAGCATCACTCTCTTAACCCATCGTAGACAATGTAACACGACTCCCGCCCCACACGCGAACTGCAGCAGGCGTGTAGCGGCACGCTTATGCAGACTGACAATTGTAATGCGAAGCCCTCATGTGAACTATCTATTGCAATATGGCATCCTCAAACTAAAACTGTGTTGTTTTAACGTGGGTAGCCGTACGTGAACTACTACCCATGACAATTCAGATAAACAAACGCTGTATGAGCTAAAACTCCGCTGTCTCTGCAGCTAAAGTAGCGGTGGCTTTCCAAGACCAAATATTATCCAGCAGCATGCGTTCAAGCGAGCGAACGCTGAAGCAATTTTGATCTTCTTGGTTTCACCAGCAAGTAACATCTCTAAACTTCTATAGAACAAACGCAACAGCGGCGTGTAAACTACCAATTACAATGCGGGTAACCCACCCGCCCCTATGTAAACTACGCATTTGCAACCGCAAACACTTTTTTGACTTCGCGGATGTGCAACGTCGCCAAATCCGTCGACTGCGCGCATCGGGGGTCAGAGAGTTCGGCGAAGTTAACATGACGAGACAACAAGAACAACAACAATAACAGCAGCAGCAGCATTTAGTAATTACGTGTTTACGCGATGAGTTCTCTAACGCTAGCCGGAGGGGGCCCGTCGCGGTCACAGCTGACGGCGGACGGGAGCCGCGCGGGGGTCATCAAGCGGCGAGCAACAGCTGTTGCGTGAATAAACAAAACGCGATTTTTAAATACCCCCCCCCGGTCGCACGTGGGAACTTGTGCTTCAAGGCGCTGCGCTGTGGAGCGTGCAGACATGGAGGCTGTTTTTACTGGTGGGAACCTCCTGGTTACAACAGCCCACAGGGATTATTGTGTCCGTCGTGCAGGGAGGAGCTGGGTTGGGAGGGAGGGGCTGGGTGGGGAGGGGAGGGTGGGGAGGGGCTGGGTGGGGAGGGAGGGGCTGGGCGGGTAGGGTGGGGAGGGGCTGGGTGGGGAGGGGCTCGGTGGGGAGGGGAGGGTGGGGAGGGGCCGGGCGGGGAGGGCGGGGCTCGGTAGGGGACTTTGGGGCTGGGTGGGGGGTGGGAGGGGTGGGGCTGGGTGGGGAGGGGCTGGGTTTGGAGGGTGGGGAGGGGCTGGGTGGGGAGGGTGGGGCTGGGTGGGGAGGGGCTGGGTGGGGAGTGTGGGAAGGGGCTGGGTGGGGAGGGGCTGGGTGGGGAGGGGCTGGTCACCCAGTGGTGCTCTTATAAAACTCAACGTTTAACCTACTCACGCCGGCTTGTGCCCGCCCTCGCAGTCGGGCATATTTGCGGAATACACCACGCCGCCGTTGACCCTGCAGGCCATTGACCGAGCAACCCAACGTTCCTACCAGCTCCCTCCGCAGGACAATGTGTTTAGTGTTTGTTGGATTAGATCGCGTAAATATATAAATGTGTCGTTAGACCCGACATAGTCTGTATACTGTGCGTGCGTGTAGTGGAGCAATAGCTGTCAACCCACGCGGTTAACCTCGTATTATTGTAACAAGGAGTGTTCAGGTCGATACGGTGTACAGTTGTTTCAATACGGGCAAAAACATGTGGGTTTTTAATACTCTTTGGTTTTTTCGGTAAAGTCACGTAGGTGAAAACAAAAATGAAAACTAAATTAGATCACGACGTTTCGGGCGCAACACAAGCGTCCGTCCTCAGGTGGGGACAAACAGCGAAATAACAATAATTTAGTTTAAAAAAAATATTTTATTTTCACCTACGTGACTTTACGAAAAAAACAAAGGGTATTGTTTCACTAGTTCATTAAACCTATTTTTTGCAGTCACGAAAACTTCAAATCTAGAATGTTTTTTTATATCTGTTTGTGTTTCTCCCTTGTGATGGCACTTTGTAGGATGGACGTTGATGTTTATAAGGGCACGGGCTGCCCAATAAAGTCTGAATTGTTTGTTAGAAGGGAGGGCACTGATGATGGGTTGACAGGTATGTAGTGGTGAGTGTAGTGGTGGTGAGTGTAGTAGTGGTGAGTGTAGTAGTGAGTGTAGTAGTGAGTGTAGTGGTGCGTGTACTAATGGTGAGTGTATTAGTGGTGAGTGTAGTAGTGGTGAGTGTAGTAGTGGTGAGTGTACTAATGGTGAGTGTAGTAGTGGTGAGTGTAGTAGTGGTGCGTGTACTAATGGTGAGTGTAGTAGTGGTAATTGTCTATTTTTTAGTATTTCTCCCTTATGATGCTATTTTGTAGGATTAACGTTGACATGTATAAGGGCACGGGCTGACCAATAAGGTCTATAATAAGGGAGGGCACTGATGGTGGGTTGACAGGTATGTCCTAGGGAGGTACATTTACATTGCGTGTATTTGTTTCATCACGGTGAGGAATCAGGAAAGTCTGGATTTACCAAGAGACTCTGAGGGCTGAGTGAATAGCCCAGTATGCATATGGGTGGGTTGGTAGGAATGTGGGTTCATAGGTAGGCGTAAGAAGCTTGCGCACAGCACTGTGAGTCTGTTCAGGCTGTGTGGGGGATCTTTGTATAGGCAGGCAGGTGGGTGGACAGACTGATCGATAAGTGGGGTAGTTCGGTGGATACGCAGATATCAGATAGGTATAAGTGTTTAATAGATGGATAGGTAGGTGATGCGCAGTCTGGTACGTGTAAATGTACTAAAGCATATTATTGTTTCACGTAAAATTATTTTATTTTATACCTACGTGGCTTTACCGAAAGAACCAAAGAGTATTGTTTCACTAGTTCATAAAACCTATTATTTTTTTAACTATTTTTATTTACAATCAGACACTGACTACTCCAAACGTGTATTTTTCCGCAAAAAAAAACCCACAAAAATAGTTGACTTGGTTCAACTTCATATATTTAAAGACGTACCCATCGGAAACCGCTTCATTTAAAGATTCCGTAATTTTTTTTTAATAACAAACATTTATGAGCATAATACTCCGAGGGAAAGCTCCTATCTTTTACCGTTTTCAAATGATTCAGATTGAAACATCATAAAATGCGTATTCAAAACCGCTTGAATCGAAAATCTCAAACAATAACAGATATAATGCTTCTCGCTTTAATTTTATTATCTGTTTAATGCTCTTATCAAACAAAGAAACCCGCAATGTTTATGGGGCCCCTAAAATCGAGATTTGGGGGCCTTAAAATAAAAAAAATCTCGTTTCCAGATTTTTCCTGTTATGTCCTAAAAGCTACATATGTACCATATTTCAGCTTTCTACCTCGTCGGGAAGTACCCCAAGAGGTTTTTGAGACATACAGATTAAGGTATTTATCATAAACATATGCTTGGAATGCCGTTTCGATTCATGATCTTTTTTTCCTGGTGGCTTGAGAGTTGTGAGTATTCCATCGTACCTATTATGGATTCAGGTAGTCTTGGTTTTCTAATTCCTTTTTTTAAATTGCAGAACACTTTTAAGACCTGCACTAGTTATTTCATTGCAGTATTTCAAGTGATAGCCATTTAATCGTTATGCTTCGACAGTAGTTCTAGATTTGAAGCTTTTGTGACTGCAAGGATTCATATTCTTAGGTTTTTTCGGTAAAGTCACGTAGGTAAAACATTAAAATTAATAAAAGTAAAATAAAATAAAAATCACGTTTCGTTTTAATCATTGGAAAGATGTGATTAACCATGCAAAAAAGATTTAACTACACTTATTTGAACCATCTTATTTGACAGAAAACTATTGCAGGTTACTGATGGACAGCCAGTTGTTTCACCAGGTTTAGCTTTCTACCAGGTTTAGCTTTCTTCTTTTTTCACACTTTTATTATGTAGGCTAGGTGTAGTCACAAACCGAACCTCTCCATAATAAAGGCTCAGTCTTTTGTTATGCAGTCTATTCATAGTCTCAAACCGCACCTTACCATAATAATAAAAAGTGGGACATTCCTGGCCCTTCCTTCCCCTCCCCTCAACCATTATATGTGTAGAGGTGATACGCGCTGGGATTAAGGATCGTATGCACAGTGCGTGATGATTGGCTGTGTAGGTGGTGACGCGCGCTGACGGTGGAGGATCAGGGGTCAGCGCGGGGTCGTGGGTTACGGGGTACCGATTGGCTGTGGGCGGTGACGCGCTGAGAGGGAGTGATCAGGTGGCAGCGCAGTGTGATTGGTGGAGTAATGTTAACACGCGCTGGGGAAAGCGGATCGTAGAGAGAGTGCGTCGTGATTGGGTCATTAAGGAACGACGCTCACGTCGACGCCGCATCAGCTCCGTCCCTCGTGAGCAGGGGCTATAAAAGGGGATGCACACAGGCGTAAGGGCAGTGTGTAACCAGCGAAGAAGGAAGACGGGGATGAAGACCTAGAGCCCTGCGGTACCTAGCCCCGCTGTCCTAAGGGGACCGGGACTCTGTGTAACCCAGAGGCGAGTGTAGTGGGTGTAGCCATAGGTCTACACGAGCCGAATGTACTATGTGTAGCCAGGGCATAGGGCTTACACGAGTCGAGTGTATTGTGTAGCCAGAGGCATAGGGCTTACACGAGTCGAGTATATTGTGTGTAGCCAGAGGCATAGGGTCTACACGAGTCAAGTGTATCGGGTGTAGCCAGAGGCCTAGAGCTTACACGAGATTAGTGGAGTGTGTCGGAGGAAGAAGAGAGACCACACGTTGTATTGTGATACCTAAAGGATTTAATAAAAGTGTGTTACCCGTCAAGAAGTTCCTGCCGTCAATTCCCATACTTCAACTGGCGTCAGAAGTGAAACGGTCCTCCAAGCATGGATACAAGGAGGAACCGTCGGACCCACGGGATTGACCACGAGGACAACCTCGACGACGCGGGCCAGCGGGCATCAGGGGGTGAGGAAGAGGAGCTGCCCACGGGGCAGGATCCACCGACGGCGCCGGTCGAGCGACGGGGGACTGACACCGTGCTTCGCGAGGCACACTCCCGTCTGGCGGAGCTGCTGCTCGCCGCCGCGTCCATCTTGGCGGAGATCAGCTCAACGGGAGGAGCGGGGACGGCGGCCGACGTGCTACAGGGTCGCCCTGCAGATTCCCGCCAAAACGATTTGGCGATTCCCGCCATTTCATCCGCTCCAACTTTTGGCGGGAACGGCCATCACCACGTGGCAGGGGTTCTCCATGCGCGGCCGCTGACGTCACCAACGCGCGCGGCGGACCGCCATCACACACCCGCCACTGGGGCCGCCATCTTACACACCGACGGGGGGGCAGAGAGGAAGCACGAGGAGGAGGACGACTTTATCTTTCAGCAGCGCCTTCCCACGTTGTCAGCATTCAAGGCGGAAGGCGGGGATTGGAGCCAATTTCAGCGCAGATTTTTGGCGCATCAAGAGATGTCCGCCTGGTCCGACGCTACGGCACTGCGGGCACTGCCTGCCATGCTGGACGACAACGCGCTCGCGGCCTTCACGTCCGCACGCAGGTCGGACCGCTCCACGCTCAAGGATGCGCTGGCTCTCATGGCCAAAGTCTACGGTCCTCCCTCGGCGTGCCGCCATCATTTCTACGCAAGACGGAAGGCGGACACGGAGACCGTGCTCGCCTACCGCACGGCGTTGCTCGCTCTCGCTGACGCCGCGTTCCCTCGTATGGACGAGGAGGGCCAAGATGCGATGGTTTTGGAGCAGCTGCTCAAGTTGGCGCAGGACCTGGGGGTCCCCATCAACACGGCCGACGACACCGATATTTCTTCATTACGGGTCGCCACGAGCATGCAAGCGCACGAGGTCCTTCAACGAAAGCAGGGGGTCGTCTGCAACGCTGCCGTGGCCTCAACTCCGGGTCCGGTTGACACCGTGCCCCAAGTCGTCAGCCCACGAGAGGACGCGTTCATCGCGGGACGAGCGGGGGACTGGAGGTCGGGGGGTCGTTCGCCTCTGCGAGCGGCCCGCAAGCTGGAGCAACCGAGATCTCCGACTACTGTCATCACCTGCTATAACTGCGGCCTTCGTGGCCACGTGGCCTCCGGTTGCCGCGCCCCACGTCAGCGCGCCATGGGACCTCGGCTGGACGACGACCAAGGCCCCAAGTCATCACTGCAAACCCCGGCAAGTCGCGGCACCTCACATGCTTGGCCCGCATACTCGACACGTATGGGTCGTCGCGTTGCGACGAGGGAGAGCCGAGTAGAGTTCGGGGATTCGGTTCGGAGAGGGGGGTTCGGCCGGGACCGGGGAGACATTAAATGGTCGGAATTGGGGCACAGAATAGTGGCTGCCTCAGCGGGTTCATCCGTCGTTACCGGATCGATTGATGGGGTCGAGGTCAGGGTGTTAGTGGACACGGGGGCATCGGCGACTATTATTTCGGATCTCATTTATAATATTCTCCCGGTACAATGTCGTCCGCTTCTTCCGGTGGATGTGCCATTTTACGCCGCTAACGGGGGATCGTTGGGCATTATCGGTCAGATTAGGGCGTCCATTTGCATTGGTGATATCAAATTGTCGGGACCCGTTTTCGTTTCATCTTCCCTGGCGGTTCCTTGCCTATTGGGCACTGATTTTTTGGCGAAAATGCCCATCAAAATTCTCATTGATCAGCGTTGCATTGAACTACCATCGGGTCGCCGTATTTCATTTTTGACGAGCCCTAATGTAATTCGGACGGCGTGCGCTACCATTCAGGCGTTAGCAACACAGACCGTGCACGTGCCCCCGGGTTCACAAATGTTGATTCCCCTCCGGTTACGGAAGCCATGGGGGAAGGAGGCCTCGGAACAGGCCATGCTTTTGGGTCCTTCTAATAGGGCTGTTGGAGGTCTCGATTTATCGGTGGCTCACACTTTGGTTGGGGCAGACAGGGATCCGTTTGTCATGGTTTTAAACGCTGGGGCGCGGCCGGCCGTCATTCAGCAGGGCACCGTGCTGGCTCACGCGGCACGGGTCCCTGCGGAGGAGAGGCTGGTTGCGCAGGCTGATCCGAGCCCCACGAATAGCGTACCATCAAAGGAGGACCTAGATTGGATTGATATGCTGTGCGCGGACTCTGACGATTTGTCAGCGCTACAGTTGGGTGCGTTGCGCGGGTTGCTGATTGAATTTTCGGATGTCTTCAGTAAACATAAGTATGATATCGGATGCACGGACCTGCTACGCCACCACATTGAAACGGGCGATGCGGCACCGGTCAGGCAAAATCCCTTCCGACTGAGTCCTGCTGAGAAGGAACATGTTCAGTCGGCAGTTAACGATATGCTGGAAGCCGACATTATTTCGCCTTCTTCCAGTCCTTGGGGAGCACCTATTGTGCTCGTTAAAAAGCAGGACGGGTCCCTGCGATTTTGCGTCGATTTCCGCCGCCTGAATAAGATCTCGGTGGCCGACGCGTATCCGCTCCCCAGGATGGACGAGTCTCTCGACGCATTGTCCGGTGCGCGATACTTTTCGACTCTTGATTTATTGTCCGGATTTTGGCAGTTGCCACTCGACGAGGAGTCTAAGCCTAAGACTGCATTCCGGACTCCAGGGGGCCTGTTTCAGTTTAACCGGTTACCCATGGGACTTCACTCCTCTCCTGCGACGTTTCAGCGTCTTATGGAATTGGTTTTGTCGGGCTTGCAGTGGGAGACGTGCCTCATTTACCTTGACGATGTCATTGTTTTCGGTAAAACGTTCGAAGAACACCTCCAGCGATTGAGAGGGGTGTTCTTGCGAATGCGATCGGCTAAATTAAAGTTTAAACCGGCCAAATGCCATCTTTTTCGTAAATCCGTGAGGTACTTGGGTCACATTGTCGACTCTTCGGGGATTTCTACCGATCCTGCGAAGACGGACTGTGTCAGTTCGTGGCCGACGCCCACGTCAGTGTCAGACGTGCGCAGTTTCATCGGTTTTGCTTCGTATTATCGCCGATTCGTTGAGCACTTCGCCACCATTGCAAAGCCCTTGCACGCTTTAACGGCAAAAGGAGTGAAGTTCCGGTGGGGACCGGAGGAGGAGGCTGCATTCTGCTCCCTCCGGGACGCCTTGGTAAGGGCCCCACCCTTGTGCTATCCGGACTTTGAGAGTCCCTTCTTGCTAGACACGGATGCTAGCAACACGGGCATTGGGGGAGTGCTGTCCCAAGTCGTTGGAGGGGTCGAACGGGTGGTCGCCTATGGTAGCAGGGTGTTGTCGCCGGCAGAGCAGCGCTACTGCGTCACCCGTCGTGAACTACTTGCCATTGTTTTTTTTGTACAACAGTTCAGGCCATATCTCTATGGTCGTCATTTCACGGTCCGGACGGACCATGCGGCGCTCCAGTATTCATTACGGGTTGCCCAGCCCTCGGGCCAATTGTCGCGGTGGTTGGAAGTCCTCCAGGACTATCAGTTCACGACTACGTACCGTAAAGGGTTGCGACACACGAATGCCGATGCCCTGTCGCGGTTGTTGCCTTGTCACAAATGTGCGTGCTTATCGGGATCGGCGCGCTGTAAACCTCCGGTTACGGAAGGTAGGGAGGCGTTGGTTGCGACCGCGAGCACACCAATTGGGGATGGTCCCGCTACCCCAGGGGGTCAGGACTCGCTGCTCTCACTGTCGTTGATTGAGTGGGGCCGTCTCCAAATGGCGGACAGCTCCCTGCTGGCATTGCGCCGAAAGACGGAGGGTTCCGAAGGTAGCCACGACCGAACTGGCTCCTACGAGCTTAAGCAGAGCCTGTTGATGAGATGGGACAGTTTGTCCCGGCGGCATGCGATTGTGGTGCCTTCTGCTGTGAGGGGGAAGGTTGTCTTGGCCGCACACGAACGCCTCTTGCATTTGGGAGTTAACAAAACGCTTGCCCTGCTTCAGCGTGACTATTATTGGCCGGGAATGGGGGGTGACGTGGTGAATATTCTGAAGGGTTGTGTTGAGTGCGCCAGACGGAAACCACCGCCCGTGGCAGCTAATCCACCGCTGCAATCTATTCAGGTCTCGCGCACTAACGAGCTCGTTGCACTCGATATTCTGGGGCCCTTTCCGGTCACGCCTAGGGGTAATAAGTACCTGTTGGTGGGGGTCGAATATTTTACCCGGTGGCCTATGGCGTGGCCACTCGCCAACCAGTCGGCGGCGGCTGTGACGGACGCCTTTGTCCAGGGCTACGTCCTGGACAAGGGGGCTCCCGAACGCTTGCTGACTGACCAAGGGAAAAATTTTTCGAGTAAATTACTGCAGGAGGTGTGCGACCTGTTGGGTACCAAAAAGGTGCGTACCTCCCCGTACCACCCGCAGACGGACGGGATGGTGGAGAGGCTTAACAGGACATTGACCTCTATGCTGTGCCAGCAGGTGTGTGAGTCGCATGTTGATTGGGACCTGCAGGTCCCTGGGGTCCTTGCCGCGTATAGAATGGCCCCCCATGCAGCTACGGGGTTTTCCCCGTTTTTTCTAATGTACGGTCGGGAAGCCGACCCGCCCATGGAAACGCAGCTGGGTCTGCCCGCACCACGAACTAATTCTAAATTGGCAGAGCATATTAAATTTAATATTCATAAACTGACAGAGGCAAGGGAGGCCGCACGGCTTAATTCGCGGGCTCGCCAAATTGCGAACGAGCGGTTGCGGGCACGGAAGGTGTCCGTGCACAATTGGGAACCAGGTGACAAGGCCTGGCTGCATTGCCCTCAGGCACCTTTGGCCACGTCGCCTAAATTGTTGAAGCCGTGGCGGGGACCCGTGGAGGTCGTGCGGGTGGCACGCCCCCAGTGCGTTCAGATAAAATGGGGGAAACGCCGTTGGTACGTCCACCCCTCCCGACTGAAACCGTCCTCGCCTCCGTATGGCCTCCCCTTGTGTCGTGAGGGCCGAGCATGTGACGTGACCGACGACCCTGAGGGGGAATTGTCCTTGCCTGCTCCTCACATGTCTCCGCCTGATCCGCTCCCAGGTGTCTCGGAACTGACTGCTGCCGACCACCGGCGGCCGGATCTTCACGGCGGGGCCGGTCCTTCCAGGCCCGACCCGTGCCGTCTAGAGCTGCCGGAGACACCGGACGGTCGCCAACGTCCCGTTCCATACGACGGACCGGCCAGACGGACTCGCGCTAGGTCGCGCTACTTTGTGTAACCTACCACGTGCGGAGTCGAGGCAGCCGGAGCGCCTCGGCACTGCGTGGGTCACAGTGACACTTGGCGCGTTCGTTTTACGGTGTTCGCTTTTATTGTGTTGTTCGTCGGGCTGTATATTGCTTCATATTTAAGGTTGTGTTATGTTGTTGTTGTTGTGTTACGGGGCACACTGGGATGTGGAGTTCTTTATTACTGCGTTGCGTTATGTTGTGTTGTAGGTTAACAGCCGGGCCGGCTGCAAGCTATGTGGGAGGGGGTGATGTAGAGGTGATACGCGCTGGGATTAAGGATCGTATGCACAGTGCGTGATGATTGGCTGTGTAGGTGGTGACGCGCGCTGACGGTGGAGGATCAGGGGTCAGCGCGGGGTCGTGGGTTACGGGGTACCGATTGGCTGTGGGCGGTGACGCGCTGAGAGGGAGTGATCAGGTGGCAGCGCAGTGTGATTGGTGGAGTAATGTTAACACGCGCTGGGGAAAGCGGATCGTAGAGAGAGTGCGTCGTGATTGGGTCATTAAGGAACGACGCTCACGTCGACGCCGCATCAGCTCCGTCCCTCGTGAGCAGGGGCTATAAAAGGGGATGCACACAGGCGTAAGGGCAGTGTGTAACCAGCGAAGAAGGAAGACGGGGATGAAGACCTAGAGCCCTGCGGTACCTAGCCCCGCTGTCCTAAGGGGACCGGGACTCTGTGTAACCCAGAGGCGAGTGTAGTGGGTGTAGCCATAGGTCTACACGAGCCGAATGTACTATGTGTAGCCAGGGCATAGGGCTTACACGAGTCGAGTGTATTGTGTAGCCAGAGGCATAGGGCTTACACGAGTCGAGTATATTGTGTGTAGCCAGAGGCATAGGGTCTACACGAGTCAAGTGTATCGGGTGTAGCCAGAGGCCTAGAGCTTACACGAGATTAGTGGAGTGTGTCGGAGGAAGAAGAGAGACCACACGTTGTATTGTGATACCTAAAGGATTTAATAAAAGTGTGTTACCCGTCAAGAAGTTCCTGCCGTCAATTCCCATACTTCATATGTACGGAGTGGTATCTCCTGTAATCTCTCATTTACTTCATACAGCTGTCGGGCTGTGACGGTTCCACCTGAAGACGGAAGCTTGTGTTGCTTCCGAAACGTCGTGATTTTTATTTTATTTTACTTTTATTAATTTTAATGTTTTACCTACGTGACTTTACCGAAAAAACCTAAGAATACTTCGACAGTAGTCTTTTTCATTTACATTTTCTTGTTCGGTGTGCCGCGAAGACCGAGAGCCGTGAGAATGAAAATGTTTGCATTAGATGAATGTCGATCTATGTAATGTCCTCATTCCAAAATCATGAGCCAGTTGCATTTTATATCGACAAATTACAGTACAGCTGTATAAGCAGTACATTTTAAACCAGCCCACGATACAAATCCACGCGGCAAAAACACATTCAAAAGACTTTTGTAAAATCTCGAATATTTTATGGCATAAAATGATTTTAAACATGCACCCAGCTGAAACAATTGTTATCATGCAGTAAAGACATAACAATTCTGCAAATATAAACTCTTGAACACCAATTTGTAACGCCAGAGAACGCACTCCGATGCACTTAAGTGTTGTATTTTTGTTAAACTTATGAGCGAGTCAAAATCACCCCGAATGGCCACCTATTTATTCTTGTCAGACCTTGGAAGCGAAGTGGCATTAACCCGATGTAACTGCCTTCCACAGTTCATCGTTGTTAGCACGAGGGAGCGCAGCAATATACATTGTTGTACGATGATTCTACAAGCCCACAACTACGCTCTCCACCTTCAACCTGGGCGGATGGTTGGTGCGGCTCAAGTCGGATCGAACAATCCACACAGCTTGGGGAAGCTCTCATCCAGCATGTGATCTGACACTTCACATATTGCGTAGGCTTTTTGCGCTTGTATGGACACTTTCGTTTGACATACTAAGAGCTTCTCCTAGCAACCAAACATCGGGCATCGTGCCAAACATGTTTGTATGTAGACCTTCTTTTGCACCGTACATAGCTAACCGTGCTAAAACATGCAGCAAGCCCGAAAACCCACGAGACATGTTCACCTATTGGTACCTCAATGGGAAGTACTGGTTTGTCTGGTTGCCACATTTATTTTGTTTAGTATCAATACCACCAACATGCTTTGTTTAGCATAGTTTTTGATAGAAACAAGTTTACAGGATCCCACTACACTACAATAAAATCAATGAGTAATTACAATCAACAGTAGGAAAAATTTTATGTTTTTTACGCATTGAGAAATTATCTTTTGCACAAAGGATAAACGTATTAAACCATTACACACTGGCACAGTCATGTTTTATGGCTGTACAAACATAATTCAACAATTCCAAATTTGGCTTTGGACCTGTAGAATAATACATTGCGTTTATTTAGTGCATACATTATGGTCAGGTGATTTGCATACCCGGACATTTGTATCGGTGGAAATGCCACCTTGATATGAGTGTATGGGATAGTTTTGTGTGTAAATGCATAATTATTCTTGTGTGCATCAGTGTATGTCCACAGCGAATGTATTGCTCTTGACATCTTCAAAGGTCCAGGTCCTCGTGAAGATGGAGAAGTTTTCTCACCAGCTCTGAAATAAGCATACGTGTACATACAAGAATAGCACAGATAGTTCACGATTGGCAGGTTCATAGGTTCAGTGCAATCTTCCCCCAATATTCACAACAGTCATAAAGTAGATTCTAGTTGATTGATCTAAGCATGCCCCAGAGGAGAAAGTCCATGTGTGCCGATATCTCAAGTGTGATTTTATTAGCAGTTGCGCTTTGCTTTCCCCTCCCTCTAAGTCTCATGTAAGCATGTCTTGTTTATACAAGAGTTGTGCCTATATATTCAGCTCCGATTGTATTGTGGTGCGGTATAAAAAATAGCTTTGAAGGATACCAAGTTGCAGGCAACCCTTATCTTTGTACGAATTACAAGAGACCCTTTGTGAATAATAGAGGAATGTAGCTCTCAGAAACACCTTCTTGTTCGGTTATATGTATATTTATTATAAATGAAGTCCACCGACTCACTTATAACTTAACGAGTAACCGCGAGTGGCTATATACACTTGGGCAACTTATGTGACTCTACGCGACGCTTCCTGTGTAGTTGGCTAACTACACAGGAGCGGACGCGTAGTAGTCACGGAGACAATACAACTCTAGCCTTCCAAGACTACAAGGTGCCCGTTCCAGGACGATGAAGACAATCCGCTACAAGATGACAACAGCAGCCCAGAGCCCTGTTCCACGCCGGCTTTTATCCCCCTCACGACCCGGCCACGCCCCTATTCCCTAACTCTCTCTCCCCGCACCTGGCCCTGTCTGTCTGTCCTAATTACAATATATGACTGTTTAGGTCCCGTGCTTCTCATCATGCGACCCTGTCAATGCCTGTCGCATCAATCATTATTAGACCACTTAGGTCCCACATTAGTCTAACGTGAGCCTGTCTGTTCCAGTCACGTTAATTAGTAACCATGGCCACGGGGAGCTCTACTGTCCTGACAATAGGAAGACAATACTCATTTTCTTGTTTTGGAAAAGAGTTGAATGATTAATCTTGTAATGTTGCAACATGCCTTTGGATGCATGCAGGCAAATACATCAAGACTGTAACTCAGATAAATTTTACACGTCTATATTGGTGGCGGGTTGCAACGACACATTTATATATTTACGCGATCCAACCCAAAAACCTCTATTATGGATGATATTGGTCGCTAAAGCCTACGTGTTAAACTGACGTCTATATTGGGTTTTTTTTTATACAACGTGCAATTCGCAATCGAAAGAGGCACATGATTCACTGGTTATTTTTGTCAATTATATTTTTCACATTGAGGATGGAGTAGTGATGAGGTTGTTAATGGCCTGCACTATCAACCCAGCATCCTGAGTTTTGTTCCTGGTCATGGCCAACTTTGGTGGCAAGCTGATATCAGCATATCAGCACTGGCCCTGCCCTCCCCGCCCTTCCACTACCTTGGACTGACCAGTGTGGAGAATCATAAAAAAATACCCTGATGAGCAAAATGGCACGGAAGGCCTTCATTTAGCAGTGAATTGACAAAGAGCTGTAAATGATCATTTTGTGAAAAATGTACAAAGCAGTATTTAAGTGTATACTGAATGTACATATTACATAGTGTTTTTTTACCCTGCACACAGTACACGCCCTAATTCCAGCTTTCGGAGCAAGATTATGCAAAATGTGGTGCATTATTGTTAGATCAGGTCGGGCATGCCCCATGGCATCAAGAGTTACCTGCGGCGCCTGGCCTCAAAGGAACATCACACTCGCGCGCTTGGTCGATCAGAGTTTTCAAGACCTCAGGGCAGTCCTCCGGCAGTGGCTCACTCTCGCCCTTTATCACCATGCTACGAATTTCCTTCATGTCTTTGCCTGCCGTGAACAATTTCAACCGTCACCATCAGCATCGATGTTAACAATTACAATGTAAGGTTTACGTAGCATCCAGATGCAGTCCCATTTCAGGATGCTCTGTAGAGCAGTGGGGTGTGAAGGGCAGCAGAATGAAATGAGGGGAGAGGTAGGGAAAGAGCGAGTCCATGGACGGTTTCGATGACACGGAGTGCGATCTTGAGGTTGATCAATGATTGAATTGGAAGACAGAGGAGGGATCTGAGTATTGGGATGAAGTGGTCTCGTTCAGGGTGCATGTGAAGAGTCTGACAGACGCATTTCGGGTCATCTGGATATTGTAGATAGGGGAATTAGGGAAGCCGCATAAGAGAGAGTGGCATTAGTAGAGTTGGAACGTGATGAAGACTTGAATTAAGATTTGAACGGCAGCTGGGGTAAGAATATGGCAGATGCATAGAAATGTTGCATAGATGGAGGCATGAGACCACACAGAGTTGAGATATATATGGTAAGAGAGTTAGGGCTCAATGACACAATCATAAACTTCAAGATGAAAGCTGGAAAACAGTTGCTTAGGTATTAATTTGCATTTATCTACTAATGTTTATAAAATATGCTCAGCATCCATAAATACTGCTATATGTATTCCCTCAGCTGCTGCATGATAGAAAGTGCCAGTGGTGCAGCCCTAAACATTTCCCACGAATATCTTGGATGCTTTACTGGAACCAAAATACATGGGTACTAAATATACACCATGATTTCCAAAATACCATATCAGCACGGACATAGCACCAAATGATTGCATGTGGGAGTTGTGGATGTGGCTAGGGCGTTCCATGCAATGGGGTGGCAGTTAGGGTTGTGATTGTTAAGTGACGGTAATTCCGGTACAGTTGGTGAAGTGTGTTGGTTGTGTGTCGATTGTGATACTGTGGATGTTGGTGATGGTGGCATGTGTCGTTTGGTTGGTGGTTGTATGAGGGGAGTGTAGAAGCAGGTGTTGTGCAGTGATGTTCAAGATAACGACGGCCGTGGATCTTCTCAGAAATATCACCTTCGAAAGGAATCTTGCGTGCAGCAATTTCCCACATCACAACACCATAGCTGCAGAGACAACACGCCAACAAAAGCCATCAGATTACAGATACAACCATCTTCTGTTCATGAAAGACTAACTATCCTGTTATCCAACAACTAGCTAAAACTTACACCCTATAAAATACATTTATTTACATCAGGGGTGGGGGGGACCTATGGCTCATGGGCCAAGTGAGGGCCAAGTAATTCTAATCGGCCCACAAAGAATATTTTCTATTACCATAAGCATCTTAGCCGTTTGATGTCTTCAGAACTGCGATGTTAAATCGGCGAGTTCGAGAAAAGCAATAGGCAGGCATCGCATTCATGGAGTGAAGGCAAGCCCTCGTTTATCTAGTTTCACGTAACTATTGGACAATGCTAAGCTGTGTGTTAATGTGGCCCACCAAAGGCATCTTAAAGTCATATTGAGCCCTTTTCAGTAAGAAAAAGTGGCTGCTTGAGGAGACCTTTATCCAGCAGTGGATTGACCAAGGCTCATGATGACAGTTACGAAACCAAGTGTTTATCCAGCAAAGAAAAGCAGCTGCATCAGCAACCGGGTGGCACCTGTAGATGTCGCAGCTGGGAATGGGTTTGTAGTTGAGGTCCCTCTGTCTCTCAGGAGCGATGAATGCCATCGACTCCGAAGAGTTCCGGTTCGTGCTGCTACGGCAGATGGATGTGCAGGTCCTGGCAAAGCCAAGATCGGAGAGCTGCTCAAGACAGCACGATGAAATATAGAACATGGAACAGGACCGAGGAAGCAGGCATTAGGAACACGTACAAGTGTACATACATCCACCGCTGTATAAATTTTTCCACGGAGATTCAGACTCTGTGACCGTCTCAAGCCAACTTAACCACAATCGACCCTACTAAGCAGTTAGAAATGAAGACGGGGCAATGCGGTCTCAAATGCCTGGCCACAATCATGCACACCTTGCTCTAGTATCAGTATCCAGCTGCGAAGCTGTTAGGCATGCAACGATGCATCAACTCATTGATTAAAATCAATACTTATGCTCATCTTACATATAATTCTAAGTATAAGCATAATTATTTAAAATGTACGTAAAAAGTATGTACATTTCTCATGTAAACTCTGCAACCAATAGCTTCTACATTCTCCCATTATCATCAACACCAGCCATGGTCAATCCGCTGCTGGATTAAGGCTTCCCCAAGCTGCCACAATCCTTCGATGTAAATAAACCACCTGGCACCTGCACATGAACTTTCGCTAATGGCAAAACGTTTCTGCAATCGAATCGCAAATCTGTTGTATCAATAATAACAATGGCAGTACAATGGACATCTGTGGAAAAGAGCTTTATAATAGTTCATCAGATTCCTCCAGTATAAATACATATTCTGAGTCTGTATATTGCTGTTGAGTAAACCCCTGAGGCTGCATGTAGTTTTGACCAATAATGCTGGTCCAGCTTCATTACACGAATGTAATTTTAGATTATTGTATTTTTTTATCATAATTTATTATTAATTTTTTCATTTCACGGTCATTTTATATTTGCAAACATCACAAAGTAACCCCGACCCCTGAGGCTCCGGCACCTTGATGGTGTAGTGCTCGTTGACCAGGAACTTATCCGTGCACACGTTGCGGTAGCACACTGGGCTCTTCATGCTGTGCATTCTGCAAAGAGATGGCAGGCAAGAGCATGAACGTTCAATCAAAATTGCCGCACCTACACGGCCCCGTGACTGACTCATGACACTGTGTGCAACATCCGAAGAGGATCGGATGCTGAAAATAAAAAGGTGCAATTTAATTTTCAAGAGAGGACCACTGTGTTCCCGTGTCACGGTCAAAATTCTAAAGGACCAACATTAATTAGAAATGAGCCCACAACGGCTATGACACTTTGCGCGTGTCTACACCCCTCCAGCTGTCTAACATCCCCCACCCCCTCCCCGCACTGAATGTTTCCACCGCAAGTGGCTATCGGAGAGATTTATTCAGATAAATTAGCAACCTAACATTAGTAGCGAGTGATGATTCATAATTGACTATCTTTGTATCAAATCGCGTGAGTACAATGCCTACGTGTGTCGGAGACATTCCTCCACCGACACAGCCTGCAGGAGTTGAACTCTGGAAACCGCCTGATGATGCTGGATGCAATTAGCAGTGAATCATCGTAAATAATTGTTAAATGCATGTGGATTGCACTTTAGCACACTGCTGTGCTGAAGCAATACAAAACTGACATTTGTTTTACGTGACAACTTTACCTATTCAGCCGTGTGATGTGCAGGAGAGTGTACGACACATTGTCATTGACCAAATACATATATATTATGAACGTTAAGCAATGGTCACGAAAGCCTACGTGTCAAAAGTAGCAAGTGATATCTGAACAAGCGTTGGCCAACGTCGGAATATATGGTCAAACAACCCCCATGACTAAGGCCTATAACATCCAGCAGTGAATTGACAAAGAGTACCAAATTATTACTTAATTTCTACGATAAGCTAATATGTCACGTAAGAGTCATGTGGAGTCCATCCACTTAATTTCCATAATTGCCACCAGGCTGCCATATATCACTGCATATTTTCAAATTGACAATTACATTTTGAAAAATCTAAGCAGAAAAATCATAATTCTTAATCCATCCAAGCCAGCTAAATTCCTCCCATCTGTTCCACGCATCCGCGGTTATATGTCCATGCGCCAAACCGGTGGGGCCCTAAAGGTGCAAGATGGGGAAAGGGTAGTGGGGACCCCGGGGGATGGCCAGCACGCACCGGCAGAGGGCACGTGCCCCCTCCATGGCCATGTGAACCTTGCTGCGCCAGCTGAGTGGCTCCTCAGACTGCAGCAGCTCACGGAGGGTGCCACGGCTGCAGTACTCCATCACGATAGCAAAGAAACTCGCTGGAGCCAGGCAACGCATGCGGAGGAAGAAATACCGAGATACACAACAAGCATACATATGTAAACAAATGCAGCCCAGCGGACTGCTTGCTCAATCCGCTGACCGGCGGAAGGTGCCACCATTAGGGGAGGATCGAGAGGGCTGCCCTAGAGGGTATTTGGCCTACTCTTCCATGCTGGCCAAACATCTTGGAAGAGGTGCATACACATACGTTGTTTTTTATTATCACGGTTGCCAAGCAGAGGCCGTGAAATGGCCGAAATGCCAAATGGCCATCAACATACAGCACTCCTGAAGGTGTAATAAACAACAGTTATTATATTGAATTGAGAAAAAGTTCTAAGAACTTAGGAAAATAGACAATGCGAGGGAATTCCAAAGTGGGTCTTAGTGTGCGTATATTTGGGTCGCTATGCAAGGGAGTCACAGCCCAATATAACTGGCCACCTTGGTCTCCCCCCACTGCTGGATTTTATTGAATCATTGAATCCGCACCAAGTAAATTGACCAGAGGCCTTGACCCAGTTAAGTATATCTATGTGGTTCACTAAAATTTACAATAGACAAGTGGCCATGCGAAATGCCCAATATCTAGCAATAACATAATTGTTTCTCTAATGAAAACAATCAGCATGGTTGCGTACATGTTTGTTAAAAACAAATGCATTTTTAGTGGTCGGCAATCGACTAAAAGCCATTGCGAATAATGGTGGAGCAATATCAATCGTATCTGCTCTTGAACATTTGCAGCACCGTTACACCAGTAAGCGTATTCACATTAAATATTTAGACGTGTTGACACGGCGCGCTCTGCTCACAAACATCATTCCACGCTGTATAAAACTCCATAAACACGCCCTCTTTCTAAAAAACGTCACTCTGGCCTGCACGTACGCAAACTTACCCGAAGGGTCCACGATAATCCCATAGAGCCTGATAATATTCTCAGAGTCAAGTTCCCGCATCTTCTTAGCTTCATCCAACATGACATTCTTGGACCCCGCTGCATATGCACTGCTCACAAATAAAAAATAAAAAAACAGATCCTCCATGTCAGTGATGTCAGCACAAGCCTGTGAGTAAAACTGTCTCCCTGTGTGTCGTGCAATGCTTACTTAAGTGCTTAAGGCCTACCAAGGCCCACCAAGGCAATGCACGGTACAGGACGCAGTGGCAGGGTTGGGGGGGGGACAGAACACATCTCTGCTAGGTGATAGTTTTAGGCCGAGTCAACCTTAAAGAGACCCAGGTCAAGCGAAGACACCAATTGCCACAGCTGTCCATAGCCATGCATGGAAACAGGCTTATTAAGACTAGTGCAGCAATGTTCTCCAGTCACTCTCCCGGCATGCATCTGTCAAAGCCAAAGTGCCTTCTTCTTGGTTCTTTCGGTAAAGTCACGTAGAAGGGAAATAATAAAATAATAAAAATAAAACAGAATAAAATACAGACCTGTTCTTCACCTGAGGACGGCTGCTTGCGTTGTGGCCGAAACGTTGTGAGAATTGTATTTTATTATGTTTTATTTGTATTATTTCCCTTCTACGTGACTTTACCGAAAGAACCAAGAAGTTGAATCCCTGCAGTCACGAAAGCTTTAAACCCATGATTTGGCACTTGCGATATAAAAGTAATGATAAAAAAAGAACTTGTGTAAAAAGTTGTAGATGTTTTAGAAAATTTCGAAAACAATTCACGGCAAGGTTGGAAGCATGACGTCATTACACACGAACGTGGCTGAGGTGTTGTGAAAGAGAGCTGACGTCACCGCCCATGATCAGGGGCGTACATGTTTGTCAGGGGCACACCTCTGGTTGGCTGCTTGCTTGTGGTCACATGACGCACTTCAACCAATCCGTGCCGCGTTAATCACACAATGACAGAATCACAGAATTACAGAATGACAGACCTGGGTGTTTATATATATTTGTGTTATTGTTACTTTGAATATTAAGTCAGAAACACTTGGTCTGTGCCCTCCAGTTACCAGGGTGAAAATTAGGCTACGTTTTGCCCAATCCTGGACCAGCTGCTTCAAAAACGTAATAAACAAACAATTTGTTCATGATTTGCGGTCACAATTTGAGTTTATCCCACCATTATTCTGCCGTGGCATCAAGGCAAGATGGGATGGCGGGTGGGGCCTAGCCAACCTAGTGGAATCGTCATTGAAACGTAATACTTACGCATCTACCAAATCTTGCAATGGCAATTCCACTAGGCCTGAATGCCACGCTAGGCTCTATCCGACCCCCTCCACACTCCACAATTCCACTGGTTCTGTTATCCTGTTAGGAAAATGTATTTGATTCTAAGAATCGAATTGCGATGCAAAGCTGGGAATTGTGCGATTCGACAAACTCTACCCACATGTGTTTCTTATGCACTCATACGTCCAGCCCATCCCCAAATGAGCGCACTCACCTCATGTCAGATTTAAAATGCTTGATCCAAACGGGGAACTGGCAAAACTCGCCCTTGTACATGGAGTACTTGATGGTGGTAATGTCTTTTTTCCGGTTCACAATCTCATCCAGCTTTATCTCCCGGAGCTCTTCCACAGGGTGTCTAGACTTCCCTGTGTTAACAATAAATAAAGTCAGGAAGTGGAAAAACATGAAGGTTATCAAATGGACTTTTGCCGCTTTCCTATATTAGTCGTGTTTCGTGTACATAGACACAATGCACATACTCCCACGTAATACACACAACACGCCACATACCACAATTGCAATATACACCACACATGAAATCACATCCAATGGCGGGTGGAGTGGTGGCGCACTACACGATGACCAAGCGAGATGAGTTTCTTGGCCACGGCCAATCCGCACCGAGCAGTGTGGCAGAGTACGGTCAAGCACCCCCTTGGGAGGCCTTGATCCAGCAGTGGATTTAACAAAGCCATCTAATTTTCTTTACTTATTCCACCCAATCGTGTGGGTTCCATGGTCAGAGTGCTCGACTCGTAAAATGGGAAGACTTTGATGATACACGGCATGCCAGAACACGTTCATTTTATTGTTGCCTACTGGAAAATACAACCATGAGAGGTTTTTTGGGTTAGAGCGTGTAAATATATAAATGTGTCGTTAAAACCCGCCACAGCCAACCCTTACTAGTTGGCTGTCGGGGGATGTTGGGTTTTAACGACACATTTATATATTTACGCGATCTAACCCAAAAAACCTCTTATGGATGAAATTGGTCGCGAAAGCCTACGTGTGAAACTGGAAAATACAAGGTGATCCCGTTTATAGATACTCCACTTAAATAATAGGGAAATACACTTTGTTATTTTAAGACTTTCCCTTGTAAGCTAAGGAGTCATCGCTTGACAATACTGTGCGGAAGAAAATAAGATGGGGATTTGAAATCAAATGTGGTCTCTATAAAAAAAAAGGCATTGAAATCAATTCCTCATGACCATCCACAAACTTGATTAACGGCCAATTGCTCCTTTGAACAAAAAGGCACTTTGACCCGACTGTTGTGGACCCTTCTGTTGTAGCTCGGCTGTAGCATCCTCACCGAGATCCTTGGCAATGTTTAAGATGGTGCTGATTGTTTTTTTCATTTCTTCCTGCTGGGATTCGCTGGCCCTGCCCGTCTCTGTGAGCACAGCTGAAATAGCGAAACCAAGGACAGAAGAGACAAATCAATGGAGGGAAATACTGTACTGTAAACCAACAACATATAATGCACGAATTCTAGATTTGAAGCTTTTGTGACTGCAATGATGCCGATCATTGCTACAACTCGGTGGGCTCTCATGAAATTGTATTTTCCGAGACCAAGGTTCTCTGCAAACCTCCTGGCTACCATCAAAGGTTTGTACACGAAGCCATACAAATATACAAACACAGACATAATTTCAACCGTGATGACGGTTACAAACTGAGTAATCATTGGAAAGATGTGATTAACCATGCAAAAAAGATTTAACTACACTTATTTGCCAATCTTATTTGACAGACAACCATCACAGTTTTACCATGTTTAGTGGTGGTCTCCCTGTTACAGGTTGAGTCACAAACCGCACCTCTCCATAACAAAGGCTCAGCCTTTGTTATGCAGTTTATTCTTAGTCTTAAACCTCACCTTACCATATTAATAAAAAGTATACGGCCCTTGCCCCACTACTTTCTCCAACCATTATATAAACGGATTGGTAGCTCCTGCAATCTCTCATTTACTTGATACAGCTGTCGTGGCTGTGACGGTACCACCTGAAGACGGAAGCTTGTGTTGCCTCCGAAACGTCGTGATTTTTATTTAATTTTATTTAACTTTTTAATGTTTTTACCTACGTGACTTTACTGAAAAAACCGAAGAATATGAATATAATGCACGACATGAAGTAAAACAAATGAGCATTGCCTTAGGTTGTTTATTATTTGTATTCTGCAGATATTTCAGGCTATAGATCTTAAAATTAACCCAATTACTTTACTATGCAAGTTCAAAATTTGCGTTTTAATATTTACGTGTTTTTTTTATTTAAGGCCCCTTTTTAACATATGCTACAAGGCCCCGCACTCGCTTAATCCGGCACCGAACAGCTGTAAAATAGTTTCATAAGACTGGAAGTTGGCTAGCAGGTGCGTGGTGGGGTAAACCAACGAGTAATGTTTCATAGTTGGCATACTTCTTCTTAGAGGAGGGAAGCAGTGGGTTGAGTGCTTTGGTATGGATGAGTGCTTTGTGAAGGTCCTCATAGGCAATCAAGTTATGACCTTCCCTTTCACATACAAATGCAATGCTTACTTTAGTCCAAAGCGTTTCTACATAGGTGGACATTTATGTAATGCCACAAGTAGACACTTCATTCAATATTAGTCAATTGAAAAAGTGCAAAAACAAAATGCTGTCCTTAAGACTGATGTGTATTAAAACAGGGGGACCAATAATTTATACTGCCATGAAAGCAATGCATATTCTGCTCAAGGCACACATACAGAATTCAGTTTCCTTTGGTTATTTATAGCTCAAGTTGCCATGGTGTAATGGCTACCCACGCTTGAAATAGTAGTCCAGGTTAAGACCAGTTCAATGTCTAACTCCAGCATGGCAGTGTAAACAATATCCAAGAGCCTTCAAATGGGAAAAGCACAGGATAGTTGATTTACAGGTCACGTGTGGTGGCAGTAAAGTGTGGGTAAGTAACTCCCACCTCATTAAAGACACCTGGCCAGCGTAGAAGTGGGGGGGCCAAAATACCCTCCCAGATAAAGCGGTTCCCAAAAACCTTAGATTGTGCGGACACCTTTTTAGCCTCCAAACTATTTCGCGGACCACCACACTCCACTGGTTATTTGAAATAGCAGATTTCCTTGCGGCTCTGAAGCCACAGGTTGCTGACGCCTGCTCTAGAGGATTTTTCTAGAGGTCCCTATCATGGAGGCCCTTCCACCAGCAGCAGTGTGAACAAGCAATTGCATGGTTGCATCTTTACTTTGATAGGTTATACCCAAGGGTTTGAAATGTTAATATGATATTGGAATGGCATGGACGGAAACACGCATAAGAGGCCAGGCAAAGTGGAGATGGAGCAAAGTTACATGGAAGATAACTTAGGATTAAAGTGCAGTCGCACAGGATTGATAGCAACGGCATCCTCAGTAAGGGAAGGTAGGTGATAAAGAATTGTCACAAAAACATGTTTGCATGTGGATCCAAATCGCTCAAATAGGTATGCCGTAAACTTCATATTTTGTAAAATAATGCCCTATTAAAATAAATGACCAAATAGCACTTTCCATATCCTTGCTATTCAATTTATACTGGACAAAGAAGATACTCTGAACATTATATTTGAACTAAACTTGTGCGATGGAGTCAAAATTTAAGTTCTAGTTTAGATCCTTGTGTGGTCCTTATCCAAGCCTCACTTAAGAATATAAAGCATATGGTATACAGAGAATAATTCATAATTTGAAACCTACCGTTCAGTATAAGCCGTGTGAGGTCCTCACGGAAGTCCTTCGTGGCGTCCATGATATTCTGCGGGCATATGTAGGTTTGCGTCTTGTCCAGCGTGTTGATATCCTGCAGGGTGATCATGGGAATGATGTCGTTGAGTCGCTCGTGGAAGAGTTCGAAGTTCTCCTGGGCATCGCTACTCTTCATGAATTTCTTAATGGCCCCGTAATTCTCATACTTCTCGATGTATTCCTTGATCTGCACGATGACCTCGATGAGCTGTACGAAAGCATTGCTACGGGCCCTGCAGGGCATCTTGTCAGGGTGTTTGGATTTGCCGGAGGCGCCCTCAGACGAGGCCGCCTGCTCCTTCCTTTGGAGGTAGTCTATGACCATCTTCACCCTGTCCACCAACCTCTGACATTGGTATCTGTTGGACTTTACTTGCTGGAATGTTTTGTACAGCTCCTCTGCTACCGAGAAGACCTTTGATACAATTTCTGCAGGAGAAAGCAAGCGCAAAAACAATTGCACAGGCGTGCATGAATACACACAAGGCCTTTGTAGCGCAACAGCACGAGTGGATACACCAATAAGGGCAGCATTTTAATGTTATGCACTTTGCTTGAAAACTTACTCGTAAAATTATTAAGGCTTCCATATTTTACACGAACAAACTAAATATTACAATATGCACGTGTGCTGAATATTTACCAGAATTTATAAGCACTGTACAGTGCTGTACAAATGCTCATTTGATATAATCCTTCTATTGTTCTACGTGGATGTAAATGCATGTTTTAATGCGTATATATAAAACACAATTCACTGGGATTGAGTGTGTGTAAACATGCTTCCTATTTGAAAGCCAACAGTAATTGTGTCCGATAAGCCAGTTCTAGCATTCATTCTTAGCAAAAATTCAGAAAAAAATACCTATCATAAATTAGGGACAGGGTTAGTGTTGGCTTTTCACTTTTAGAAAAAAAATACCTATCATAAATTAGGGACAGGGTTAGTGTTTGCTTTTCACTTTGAGCAAATAGACCACATGTAATGTTATTCGGCGTTTCCCCAAACTTCAATACTTGAACGGAAACCCACACACTTCCTCATTAGTGTGTTTCAACTTGTTTTCCTCTAAGCAAACAAGTGTACGAGCCATACCGAAAGAGGATGCAAGTGTCCTGCATGACGAAGCCAGGTTTTTATGTCAACATGAGTATCTTTAACAGCCTCCGATTCGGTTAATGCGGAGCTTATTTTGGGTTAAATCACTGTGGTGTACAATGGCATTGTTTAAATTATAATCCGTCCACTACCTGACACAGACAATCAAGTCAAGTTGGCACATCATGGGCAAATGTGGACGTTCTCCCCGTGGCCACGTGGACTTTTCTCTGGGTCCTCCGGTTTTTCCCTCCACAATTAGAAACATGCGTTCATAATATTTTGGCTGCTACATACCTGTCAACCCCTTACTACAGACCAATTCAGACCTTATTGGTCACCCCGTGCCCTTATAAATCTCAACGTCCATCCTACAAAGTTGCATCACAAGGGAGACACAAACGAATAGACAAACACATGTTGCCCGTATTGAAGCGGTTGTACGCCGTATGGACCTGAAAACTCAATTTACCTGTTACAAGAATACGGATAAACTCTATGGGTTGACAGGTATGCTGCTATAATTTTCCGTATGATAGACCACTTAGTTGAGCTATTTGTGGCCAGGTCACTTATGAAAAATAGCTGTATAGCTCAGTATGGCCTTACCTGGTAAACAAAAATAGTTTAATAATAGTTTGTATAAATATGCCAACTGACATGGTTTATTAGCAAATCCGAAGATATGTTGAAAAGGAAGGAACATTTTGGACGTTTCATTGGAGATTCCATGCAGTATCAGCAGGTGTAAGCCAAATTACATGAATTATTTGTCCATGCGATATTGACTCGCTCTGTTGGGTTATGGAGGATTATAGTTTAAAAAATGGCATACCTACACGATCTAACCCCAAACAAACTCATTATATACCAAAATATTGGTCGTTAAAGCATATAACAATAATCTCCGATTTTAACAAATCAGTCTGTTGAGTTATCATAATAAGTTATGAAAAGGGCATTGGATACCACTGTAGGTCAAACGGATGTATGGAATTGAATCCTACAATATTTCCCCACATGGAAAATGTCATAATCTCTGCTAATTTCCTGCACGCATGGCCAAAGTATTCTTTGTGCAAAACGCCTAGCGACGCTGTTTAGCAATCGGACATTTTCTAAAATCTCGCTTGAGTTATCTTCATGCATTGTTGTTGTCCTTCTCCCGCACCTCCGATTAGCACGGTTGGCTACATATGGTGTAAAAGAAGTTCAACATACATACATTGCTCACCCTTTTCCTGCAAATAACGCTTTTCAAGTGTTTTTGTTTTGAAATAGCATTTTTCCCCCCTGCACAGCCAACATGACCCCTAAAGATATTAGCTTGACAGTTGAGTGCAATAGTTTGGATTGTTAAGAAAAACACCATTCAAGTTACACAGCTGTATGCCAGACGGCAAAAGCCAGTGTTATCATCACTCATGATTATTCACATATGGGTTACATAATCCGCAGGGGTCAAAAACAGTCATGTATCGCTAAAATAACATTCATAAAATAACGTTCACAACATGGATAGCATTCATAACACATTTAACATTTGGCGTCATCTGGTCCAACACCATGTGAGACTAGGCTCTAAGGAAAGCTGTCTCGGGTGTGGACCAATCAATTTCAAGGACAGTGCATACATTATCAGAGTTGGTTTTTTTTGTTTGCATTCCGACTGCAGGTATTGGTCAATGCAAACATGACTCCTTGTAAAAAAAGGTGTCAGTTTTGTTGCCAGATAAAAGGGTAAAAAACCAATTATCATATTTTGCTACTGGCAAAGGATGTGCTAATGGTGTCAATCAATTATGTTATTTAAATAGTGAATATCTCATCAGACATTCATTCATGTTCATTATGGTTATGAATGTCTGGTCAACTATGCACAGGCAGAGAGGGCTGTGCAAAACTCACGTAGGGCAGTTCTTCTCAACCGTTATTGTCCACCACTTGTGTGGCCCATGATTTGTGAATTGTTAGCACATTGTGATCATACCAACTGACGTATTAAACGTGAAGCGCAAGAGACGCGTTTAAGACGTAGGCTTTCGTGACCAATATTATCCACAAGAGGCTTTTTTTGGGTTAGATTATTATTTAAGATTATTTAAGACCGAAACAGGAGGATTTCTCCACAACTCTGGCTGTGGCCTGATGATGCTGGTTGTAATTACCGGCGAAACGTCGTAATCGAATTGTAAATGTTGTGGGCTTTACTCTCCAACACGCCGGGGTGCTGAACTATAAACTAATTGGCATGTTTTGTTTTACATGACAAGCTTGACAAATTGGCTGTGTCGGGTGGTGGTGGGTTTAACGATACATTTATATTTACGCAATCTAACTAAAAAAAACCTCGATTGTGCAATAACCACAGCAGAAACGCTGTATTATTTTCCAGAACTTATGTGCAAAGCACTGTATAGTGCAGTGTATGTATTACGTATGGACGTGCATGTTTTATTATGCACTCAAACGCAACACAATAGTGTGCTGTGTATCTGGCGACATTAGCGTAAACCCAGTAGAATAAGAGGGTGTGGTATACATTGCAAGCTACAGTTAAATCATTAAAGCAACGTTATACTGCAACTTGTTTGACAATTACCCTTTTTTATAGCAAGGGGGCATCGCCCAAAACGTGAGCTATGATATTTTAAATATTTTACTGTAAAGCCAGAATGTTATTAACGAATGTATTAAGTTTGTATGATTTGTACTTGAATGCCAGTGCTAACGCAGCAGTAGCAGCATCACCACCAAATACAGTACCAATCAAGTATGTACCTTCTACTTCAGGCCAGGATATGCTGTGCATCCAGCAACATATCGTGTGTTACAAATACTCGACTGCGTGTCTTGTCATTGAAACAGAACAAGTGTATGACCACGATGGCAGTATGCCGCATCTGACCCGCCCATGCTGCACATCTGTGAAAAACCTTCATAAGCTCATCGGATTTCTCCAGTCTAAATATTCAGATAAACATTCTGATGCAGCAACATTCGTGCTGTATCTACCCATTCACACGTACCATATCATCACAAGCTCAAAACAGTGCCGTGCGTGCTGATTAATGTCATAATTGGTTTTTACCCTTCTATCTGGCAACAAAACTGACACCTTTTTACAAGGAGTCATGTTTGCATAGACCGCAATACCTGCAGTCATAATACAAACAAAAGAACATAACTCTGATAAAGTGCACTGTCCTTGAAGCTGATTGGTCCACACCCGAGACAGCTTTCCTAAGAGCCTTTTGGCGTCATCTGGTCCAACCCATGTGAGACTAGGCTCTAAGGAAAGCTGTCTCGGATGTGGACCAATCAACTTCAAGGACAGTGCACTTTATCAGAGTTATGTTCTTTTGTTTGTATTATGACTGCAGGTATTGCGGTCTATGCAAACATGACTCCTTGTAAAAAGGTGTCAGTTTTGTTGCCAGATAGAAGGGTAAAAAACCAATTATCATATTTTTACTGGCAAATGAGGTTCCCATAGTGTCTGATTAATGTCAGTGCACCAATCCCACATTTCAAATGTTTAACATTCTTTGCACAGTCCTACGTGGCAAGCTATGCTGAAACAACCTCTCCACCATCAACACGGAGTGGGGGACACCCTCATCCTTCAGTGGATTGACAACAGGGCTGTACATGGCCGATAAGAGTTCATGTCAGTGTACTGCATAGTGATATGCGGTGCTATCCTTGTGTGACCCTTACACTTTCACACAATCTTGGCAGTTGATTGACACATTTACCGTCATAACCACACACAAATCTAGACTTTACACTTTCAATACAAACCGCAAGCTGACTAAAAAGACAAATATCCCCCGTATAGCCTTAACGGACGGCTGGGACAAGTGCTGTGAAAGAGTAGCAGCCTACGAAGGACGGCACGGCACTTGCTGGACATCTGTGAAAAAGAGCTTCATCGCTCATCGGATTCCTCCAGGCTAACAAAAATGATTCTGACCACGAGGGGATGTGGGTGGCCAACGCCACGGACAGACACAGAAGCCATCTCTGCAGGGACAAAGGGAATACAACAGCCAGCCAGAGAGAAACCTGCACCCAAGATGTGACCTTAATTGAAATGAGAAAAAAAAAACACCCCATCACATTTGTCCACAACACTACCCTAAAAATGGAAAAATATATATACAAGGAAATTAGTTTTTGTATATAAAATAGGCAACGTTTTAATACACTGTACTAATGATATATGAGGTGATATGCAGCCATACCTGTCAACCCCTTATCAGTGCCCTACCTTATTACAGACCAAATTTAGACCTGATTGGTCACCCCGTGCCCTTATACATCTCAACGTTCATCCTACAAAGTCCCATCACAAGGGAGAAACACTGGGTGGGGAGGGTGGGGCTAGATGGGGAGGTTCTGGTCACCCCGTGGTGCCCTTATAAAACTCAACGTTTCACCTACTCACGCCGGCTTGTTGCCAGCCCTCACAGTCGGGCATATTTGCGGAATACACCACGCCGCCGTTGACCCTGCAGGCCATTGACCGAGCAACCCGACGTTCCTACCAGCTCCCTCCGCAGGAATGTGTTTATTTACACTCGATGAATCCGATTAGCTATAAAGCTCTTTTTTTTCACAGATGTCCAGTAGCGGCACGGGGTCAGAACGTTACAATAGAAACACGATAGGAATGCACACAACATTACTTCATATATATACAAATGAAACCAAACTATGTTTTTATCTTACCACGCCGGGTGTTCCATATGGGACACATTCACAAGCAGAGGACAAAAACTATGCGTAATGTACATGTATATCCCGTAAGATTTACAAGTATTCATATTCTTGGTTCTTTCGGTAAAGTCACGTAGAAGGGAAATAATAACAAAACAAAAATAAAACAATAAAATTCTCACGACGTTTCGATTGCAACACAAGCAATCATCACCAGGTGTGAAACCCACAGCCACTTTTTTCAAATAAAATTGTCTTGCTGTGTTTTTCACACCTACCTGATGATGATTGCTTGTGTTGCAATCGAAACGTCGTGATGTTATTGTTTTATTTTTATACTTTTATTATTTCCCTTCTACGTGACTTTACCGAAAGAAACAAGAATACGAATCACTGCAGTCACGAAAGCTTTAAATCGAAATTTACCCGTATTCTTGTACCTGGAAATTGATTCTGAGGTCCATACGGTGTGCAGCCGTTTCAATACGTGCAAACACGTTTTTGTTTGTGTCTCTGTGTTTGTGTTTCTCCCTTGTGATGGGACTTTGTGGGATGAACGTTGAGATTTATAAGGGACACGTGGTGACCAATAAGATCTGAATGGCTCTGTAATAAGATGGGGCACTGATAAGGGGTTGACAGGTATGTAGTGGTGATTGTCTATTTGTGTTTCTCTCCTTGTGATGGGACTTTGTAAGATGAACGTTGAGATTTATAAGGGACACGGGGTGACCAATAAGATATGAATTGATCTGTAATACGATGGGGGCACTGATAAGGGGTTGACAGGTATGTAGTGGTGAATGTCAGTGGTGAGTGTACTAGTGGTGAGTGTATGTGTTTGTGTTTCTCTCTTGTGATGGGACTTTGTGGGATGAACGTTGACATTTATAGGGGCACGTGGTGACCAATAAGATCCGAATTGGTCTGTAATAAGGTAAGGGGTTAACAGGTATGTTATCCACAAATATCAACATTGCTAGTAGCTAGTAGCTAAACATTTCGAACACATTCGCCGCATCCCCCCAACGCCTTTAACCTGCGACGCCCACGTGCGTGAACACGGCTACCACAACGCGCGTAATTCGCGTAACCCAGATGGCGATAAAGTTCCACAACATTATCGCCTGCCTTTGCCTTTTGATTATTAAAATATAAGAAAAAAATAGGGAGGGTGGGAAGAGGAAGGGGAAAGAAAAGACGGCGGGTTTAGCGATTTCCTCCCCCTCCGCGGAGCAGGCTTCGAGGCGTTGCGCAAACAGCAACGCCGCCTCTACAGTGCACCACGCACACTTCCAACATCACCACGAATCGTCGTCGTCGTCGTCGTCTTCGTGGTCGCGTTTAAAACACCGCAGTATCCGCAAATGTAGCCGAGCAAGCGGCTCGATGTGTCTCTTGCACAAGTTGTTACTCACCGAAAGCATCCATTGTAACAATGCTGCTGCTGCTGATGAAATGAACGCTTGGGGTGGTGCTGAATGAGATGCTTGTGATGTTGAACGCCAAGTCCAAACTCGACACGAGCAGTTCTTTTAATCGATCTTCTGCCGTATGGAACAAAAACAGACAACTGTGTCCCGTATAGGCCACGCAAGGCTGCCGGGCAAGTGCTGCTGCACGTTCCGATTTAAAGGTTTGTATCAACTTCTCAGCGGAAACAAAGAAAACCAAAGAAAACACTGAAAACTGCACGTTCACGCGACCCCTAGACGCCCAGTGGGTTCTTCCAGAACCCGGTGAAAGACCCTCGTTCTTATAAGGGAATTAACAGCCTTGCAAACTCCTCCCCATTCACCCCTCACACTCCTCCTCCTCCTCCCACTTCTCCTCCTCCCGCCCCCTCCTTCTACAGGCACTAAGGGGCCGTCCATAAATGACGTCACGAGATTTTGGACGATTTTTGACCCCCCCCTTCCTCACTTCGTCACGCGGCGTCACATAAAGTCAGACCCCCCCCCCTCTCTCTCTCTCAAATATGACGTCACAAAGCTCTGCCCTCCCCCCTCCCCCCAAAAAATGAAACATGCTTCAAATCGATCTTAATTTTGGAGCTTTCGTGACTGCAGGAATTATTCTTTGGTTTTTTCGGTAAAGTCACGTATAAAAATAAAATAATAAATTAAATAATAGCATACGACGTTTCGATTGCAACACAAGCAATCATCATCAGGTATAATGAAATAGCGACATAGAATATAACCAGAAAACTATAGACAGACATATAAGCAGACAGATATCACCAAGATACATAGAGAGAGCAACCCAGGTACAGAGAGAGGTGATCGTCTCTGTAGGGTGGCCTTAAATAGACAGAGGGGGGCGGAGGCAGAGAGAGGGAGGGGGTAGGGAAAACATTTACATGTCAATGAGTGCGAAGGGAGGGGAGTAAGGTAAGCAAGCAGGCTTAGAGGGAGACAGAACACACTAAATTAAATAACCTAGCAAAGTATCGAAATGTTATGTAAAACGACACAGAGAGTCGGTTCAAATCGCTTTAAACTGTTGTCATTGTGGTGCGTATTAAATGTGGCGCTGCACTCTGATGTTGTAGGAGAAAACATTTATAATAAAAAGTCTAATTAAGTAGAACGTGTTGTCTATATTTATTTAAAGTTGCGCATTTTGATGTGACGTCACATTTCTCAAACAGTTTCATTTTCAGTTTCATGTATTAGGTATAGCCCTGTGAGCCATTCGGCTCTTGAATCGGGTGCAACCGCAAGAAACAAAAAAACATGAACAAGAAAACATCTTAAAGTGACTATGTGACTAAGTGCAAACAGAAAATCCAGGAAAAAAACCCAGCACAAATTCCTGAAAAAAGCACCATACACCAACGCTTCTCCTCCCTCCTCCTTCTCACTGCTTTCCTCTATGGGCTCATACTCTTTGTTTTTTTCAGTAAAGTCACGTCGGTAAAAAATAAAATAAAAATAAATTAAATTAAATCACGACGTTTCGGAGGCAACACAAGCTTCCGTCTTCAGGTGGCACAGTCACAGCAAAATTACTGTATCAAGTGGGACATGGGAAAAACCAGAGTATGGACCCTTGCAGTCACGAAAACTTCAAATCTAGAATTCCTCTATGGGGTCTAGCTAGTTGAAGCGACTTAGCCAGTCATCATGGAATGTTGGCATGTTTACTGGGTGCCGACAAAACCAGGCATCATCACGATGCAGATGCTAATTCTGTATTAATGACCCTCGAAAATAAAGGGTGTTTTTTTGGGTTAGATCACGTAAATATAAATGTGTCGTTAAACTCGCCACCACCCGACACAGCCAATTAGTAAGGTTTGTCACGTAAACAGAACATGAACAGGAGGAATTCTCCACAATTCCGGCTGCCGCCTGATGATGCCGGTTGAAATTACTGGCGAAACGTCGTAGTCAGATTGCAAATGTTGTGGATTTGCTCTCCAACACACCGGTGTGATGTACTAGTAACGAATTGGCATGTTGTTTAAGTGACAAACCTTACTGATTGCCTGTATCGGGTGGTGGCGGGTTTAACGACACAGTTCTATATACGCGATCAAACTAAAAACACCTGTATTATGAATGTGTCGCGAAAGCCTACGTGTTAAACTGATTAATGACCCTGTTTTATCCATGCACAGTGGCATATGCAGTTGTGTAGTATGCGATCACATTGTAGAGTTACATTTTGACTTTAGAATTGTCGATCTATCGACATCTACCAACCTCAAACGTCCTCGATGCCAGCAACTTAGAAGTAATTTGGTTGGTCTTGAAGCCGTGACACCATCACGACAGTGATTTTACAGCCTTTGAAACTGAAGTATAAAATATCCTTTCCAAGCACACCTGATACTGCAGTGTGCACAGATGATGGTCGAACACGTGCCGAAAATAGGTATTGGATGTGTCCCTTAAGTCTCCTACTATGGTGACGAACTGTTGGTGTACTGATATATATCTGGTCAAATTACCTGGATTGTGCCCGATCTCGTCAGATGTTCTGAAGCTGTGGCAGGGTTGATCCTGGATAGTAGTTGGATGAGCGACAACCATGCATCACGGCTTGTTGTTGTTAAAGGAATTTGGGGCTACCGTTTCAGCACTAGACAATTGAACAATCTCAATTGCTCAGTCGTCAATGCCATATACCAAAAAATATCGTCGTTGAATAAACAGTGGATTGACAAGCCGATCGTGCATGTACCTCTATGTGTGTTGTACGGTGGCTATGTTGCTATCTTGTGTAATGAATACCGGAACAGGACAGATATGAGTCACCAGTCAGCTTGATGGACGTGTTCATTACGTGAGTTTGTATAATGGCCTGACACAAGAGATGCCTCCTCGGAAGATTGATCAATTATGCACTCGATTGTAGACTACAAGGACTGTAATACATTAAAAAGGTACCGTATACAACACTGACATGAACGGGACCTGTACAGCCCTGCTTAGATGGAGACATCTAGTTATTTCAGCTATTTTTCACCACGCTGGTCCATGCAGGTTGGCGAAGGCAGAGAGATAGGAATCATAGAAGTACAGTTCAACAATGGATTTTACCATACGACCTGTTATGCCATACGAAGAGGAAATAGCATCACAGTTTTTCTAAAGTACTACACTGCTGTACTATGTGTACAGTACTTATACTGCAGTGATATGTGAAAAACAATACTGTAGAGTAGCAGCAAGTTAAATAACATAGTTTGTAAATACTGTCAATTTTTAGCTAAATAAAGTTTGCATTACAATACAGTGGTGAGGTGTAAACTGGCTTCGTGATACAAGGTATAGTGAACTATCTCAAATGCCCTCACTTTACACAATATCTACTAACACGTACAACTCAACCACACACACACTCGTGATGTAAAACGAACTGGGAACACATTCTACTTCATTACTGTAGAGGGAAGTTTAATCAATACTCGATTGTGGCCATGCAACCCAAACTATGGGCCATATAGTAAACAGCTGTAGTCGATGCTCCTTCAACGGAAGAATGTAAAAGCGACACGAACTCTCTCTTTTGAAGCCCTCTTCGTCGTGGTCAATAGCTAACCTCGCGATGTTGGCATTTAGCCTCCCGAACATACTGATGACATACTCAACAAAAAGAAGTGAAACTTTGGTTGGGGTAAATTGCGTCAATGAAGCCATGTGCTTGGATTTCAAATTGCGGAGTTTCCCTGATGTCTCTCTTTAGACCTGTGTGCCCGCGCTGTGCTTTGTGCGCGAATAATACATCAATCCGTGGCTTCGTCTCTGGGACCCAGTGGGTTTCCCCGAAATAACTCAACAGTGAGGTCATCATCAATGATCTAGCCATTGCAGTCAGGGAATTTCCTGTCCCATGCAGAAGCATGTCAGTGCGCCCCAAGTGGACAAGCTTACTAAAAGTACACCGATTATTGTGAGCGTCGTCGTCGTTGAGATTATAAGATAAACAGATGATATGCCTCCTTAACGTATTCGTCTTTCCACACAAAAACATTCTTACATAACCCATCAGCCACGTGCACCGCCTTCTGGAAGTGCATATCAACAGCATTGTTTCAAGACAAGTAAACTCTTGACCTGTTTTGTCCGTGTCTCATCAGTCAGGCTTGCTTGAATCAAGGCTGAACTGCCGATCTGACAGGCAAGGACCCTCCTCTGCATACGTAATGTATCATAAGAGGCTAGCATTGCCACGTTAATATCCCCAAACCAACTCGCTGGTTTATGGGAAATCGTCACTATAAAACTCGCCCGAGGGGTCGTCCACCCTGAAGATGGAATATTGCTGATGCGCAGTTAATACTTTGTGGCATCTTAGGGCCGTGAGATGGCGTTGGCATGTAGAGACATAAATACCATTGGCATTCATGAGGGTGATATAATGTTATGGATGATAGTGATGGGTGTGAATAGTATGGTGCTATTGATGCTATTGGTGGAGATGATGATTGAGATGACAGTGATTATGGTTGGGCACATTCCTTGATTGGCAAAATTTCAATTATTCACTGCTGGATGGCAGGTAGTGGTACCGTATAATTATGTTACGACTCTCTTTACCTGCAGCTTTTTCACAGGTAATAGCAGCCAACTGCATTGTTGCAGCGGAAGTGCTATTATCCATGACTGACTACACAGAAAATACTTTTTTTTTTTACTTCAATAGGATTCTCAAAGAGTGCCACCATATCACAGCAGAATATTTTTCTTTAAATGTACTCAAGATATTTTTAACATTCCTTTTGCCAACCTCAGTGAAATTTTGATTCCCAGAATCTCATCAACTTGTTGAGTTTCACCCAGCTTCCCCAAGCAGCTTGTGCTTGTGATAAATGTTAATCCGTGGTTTATTGGACTTTAGATTGTCCATTATTGGATTCCCTATGATCACGAACAATGTATACCCATGTAATAGGAGGCAAATAGTTCAATTTTTAAATCAGTGTTGTATCCCTTTCTGAAGAGATTAAGGTATCTATTCACAATTTAGATTTTTAATTTCCGAGTCCGCTGGTCACAACTTCTGCTCCCACAATGATGTACAGTCATTCCACCTAGACTTGAAAGTTTGGCTTTCAGACTGAAAAGGTAAAGTTACTTCTCGTGCATTTTCCGCTAAAAAAATATTTCCGTACATATATGAATTGTTATAGACATGCAGAAAATGTATACGATATTTTAGGATTCTATCATGCATTATTGTTCCATTTAAGTACATGTGATTAAGAAATCACCTTTTTGGCTTTTCATTATTAGGACATTTTTGTTGACAAAAAAACCCTGAACATTAAACGTTTCACCACCAAATAGACAACTATTGGAAGGCATCAAGTCCGCATTAACCGCACATGCTTGTGGTAAACAATGCAAACATGCTCTGATTATATGTGTATTGACCTTGAAACTGATTGGCCTACACTAGAGACAGCCTTCTTTATGGGCTTGTCTCACCATTGTCAGAACAGAGAACGCCAAAAAGGCGAATAGCATGAAGGTAATGCATATATCAAAGCATTCTTTGCTCTGGTTGAGCAGTTATATCTGATACTGGCAAGAAGTTCAACATATATATGTTGAAGTTTTTTCGCACCGTACGCAGACAACCACACTAAACTCTTGCATTTATATCGCCCCCAATATGTAACTCAAGTTTAGAGCAGTTTTATTTTTCACCGAGGGGATTCTCTTATTTACAGCTTGTCCCTGTGCTACACAGGGTGAACACCACAGCGAGCTGCAAGTCGGCATTAGTTTGCCAGAAGGGGAAAGTGTTGCTACTGCTTTTTTAAATTCATATGCGAGAAGTGTTTGGAAAATGTGAAACCTGATATTGGCACAGAAGACCTATTCTTTCTTTTGTTATATGCGCAGTATAAACCAGAGTGGCCTGAACTGCAAAATTCCGCAAACGTGCGGCAAAGCTCTGTGCTACTACTCGGCCATGTCACTGCCCCAACACGGAAACAAATCTGCACACACAAGTAAAACTATTAAAACTATTACCTTCATGGTAATCAATCGCACTTTCATGAGATCTGGATATTAGTACTCTTTAGCCACAAATAATAGTTTAGTTTTGATTTGCAAATGCAGTGGACCACAAAAACTCAAGGGTAGTTGTCACAAACTCAATTTTTATTTTGGAAATGTTAGTGTACAAAATGTGACTTTACATTTGTTGAGCCTAATTAATTTGTGATAGATTTTCGCTGACATAACTGTCTTTTCCAATGGACATTTTCATGGGTTTTGCACCAGCACACCTCCGAGCCTGAAACAAAGCATAAACACAGTAATCACTGTGTGCTGCACATTTATCAATATTCAAAATATTCAAATAAAGCAACAATTTACACGGCCAAAAACCCTCACTCGATAACTTAAAATCAATGCATTCAAATGCATAATATAAAAATGTATCGGGAATTCTTCGTGAAAATTAACCTACGAGTTAAATGCACTTACATGCTGATGGATCTCTCAGCCTATGAAGTTGACGACCACTATGTGAAGAATGATGTGGGCAAAAAGGAAATCTGCAAAGGCTCTCTCGGGGGAGATGTTAACGAAGTCTTCCTTGTTGCGAGGGTTAACCTGGATCCGCAAGCACACTGCACACACACATACGCGCACATAAACACAGCACAGTGGAATTAGTATTAATTGAAGCCACATTGACACTTTAAGACTGGTATCAAGAGTAAAGCAGCGCCTCATATGTGCCAATTGCATGCCACAATGCAGACCGGTGATTGATGTATGGGGTCTCCCTTGAAAACTAAATATTATTACAGTGTATACAGTACCTCTTGGAATTGGTGGAAGTTACCCACACTTTACCACAACACACTTTAACCTCATTATCTACGGTGTACCAATGTACATGTCTGGGTGGTCAGAGGCGTCGGTAGATCGAACCAAACCGGTCAACCTATGGATTGCAAGTTCAATGCGATAGCCATTACACTGCGATTATAACATCCACGCCATGGAAAAGGAGCACGTAGATTATTGTCATTATTTAAGCACAACGTAGCATATCTGACCATCGGATATCCACAATAACCAACAAAGCGCCAACACGAAGTGCAATTTATATGCAGGGTGTAGCTATAATTTCGTAGAATATTCGCATATCCAACTTTTCACATATTCGTCTATACATCAGCAATTCCCAGCGAGTCGAATATGCGACGTCGTATTGTATGATGATTCATTGCTGGGAGGGATGTTGGGAATAGCTCTTAAGAGAAAGAAGGAATGAAAACATTGTAGCCTTAGCAGGGGGTTACTAATATTCTACAAACACGATCCAATTCGAATGACTATGGACATTAGAAACCCAGACTCGCAGAGACACTTAGACCCGCAGACATTCGTAGACTAACACAGAACGTGAGGCTCATACAGAGACCCACACGTTAGAAGTTAAATGGGTGATGCTGCTGGTTGAAATGGGAGGAAGCGATGGAGGACACAGAGACGACGGCGGATGTGACTCGAGCAAAAGACGACAGAATAAACGCACGCAAACAGCAAAGCACAACATCATAATTACCATAAATGCGTCAAATCTAATTAATAAAGACAGATAAGAAGGCGAAACGTCTCCGTCATTAAACGAATAACATCACCACGCAAACCGACCCACGGTCCCTTCGTGAAAACCAATCTTCTTCTTGGTTCTTTCGGTAAAGTCACGTAGAAGGGAAGTAATAAAATAATAAAAATAAAACATAATAAAATAATTCTCACGACGTTTCAGCTATAACGCAAGCAGCCGTCTTCAGGTGAAGAATGAGACAATGCCAAGCTAGGAGCTTATATATAAGCTGCGTTGGAGGTGGAAGAAGAGCGCCTTAACAAAAGAATGTGCATATGAAGAGGAATTTAGCATATTCATGGAAACCAATCTTGTACCGTTCGGCTTAGGAGGCTATCGAGTCGCGTGTATGCGTGTGTGTTTGCAACGGGGGAGCGGTGGTGCAGCGGTTAGCGCGCTGCGCTATGAACCCGGCGACCCGAGTTCGATTCCCGCTCACGGCCAACACCAGTGACGATTATCTGAACCGGTCCTGGGCCTCCCCTAGGTCGACTCAGCCTCAAATGAGTACCTGGTGCGGTGTGTAAACATTGCCACTAGGGAGACAAAGGCGGTCGGGCGTGGTGCTGGCCACCCACCCCCTCGTGTACCGTCCCGGCCTTCATAGGTGCTCGCTAACAGCACTTGCCCCTACAGTCTGTTAAGGCTATACGGGGGGATCTTTATCTTTGTGTTTGCAATGCACCTGCAAGAATGAAGGAGCCCACGCAGGAGATGAATCCCGAGAGGAATGAGTTGAAGGGGAAGGTGCCGACGAGGCAGCAGTAGGCGAACTGCGCCAGCCCCGTGACGAGCACGTAGGCCAGGTAGGAATCCACCAGCTTCAGCTTGCTCGGAGTCGTCGACCTGTACTCGTCGTAGAACTTGGACGCGACCGTCAGCAGCTGCGAAGACATGTTTGCTTTCGTGGTCGGATGAGGCGGCGACGGTGAAGATGATGATGATGATCTACGACGAACAAGCAGAGAGGCCCGGTGTCAACCACTCGAGTCCAATGAGGCCACGTCTGCCTCGTCGTTAATGAGGGGGGTCACGAGGGGGTCACCGGGTGACGTCACTGCGGCTCGCCGGCGGCCATATTGGTAAGGGGAAGCGGGTGGGGAAAGGGGAGCGGTGGTGCTGCGGTTAGCGCGCTGAGCTATGAACAACACCCCACAACTCCCCCCCCCCCCCCCCCGAGGTTCATGATTTTCACGGTGCACCAACACCGGCGACGATTATTTGCACCGGTTCTGGGCCGCCCCTAGGTAGGCTCGGCCTCAAGTGTGTGAATATCGACGCCAGGGAAGACAAAGGCGGCCGCGCGTGGTGATTGTTGTTGATCCACCCAGGTGTGCGCTAACAGCGACTTGCCCAAACAGCCTGTTACAGGCTACACGCGGGTGGAAGGGGAATAATTTGTGTTTAAGGGCGCTTGTTTGGCATTGCGAGCCGTGGGGTTCTCCCGTAGTAACATGGCGGCGCACGTGTCACGCCGCGCGCGTGCCACGTCAGGTGCAACGTGGACGGTGCAGAGAGGGAGGTTGGAAATTTAGATCTTATTGGTCACCATGTGCCCCTTATGAATCCCAACGTTCATCCTACAAAAGTCCCATCACAAGGGAGAAACACAAACACAGACATTCACCACTAGTACACTCACCACTGATATTCACCACTACATACCTGTCAACCCCTTATCAGTGCCCTGCCTTATTACAGAGCAATTCTGATCTTATTGGTCACCACGTGTCCTTCTAAATCCCAATGTTCGTCCTACAAAGTCCCATCACAAGGGAGAAAGAGACTTTTTTGTTGCCCTATTGAAACCGCCGTACGCCGTATGGACCTGAAAACTCATTTTCCCCGTTACAAGAATACGGCTAAACCGTATGGGTTGACAGCTGTGCATTTATAATGCTATAATTATAAGCAGTAACTAATTGGCACAGGTTTTGTTTCCGTGACAAGCCTTGCTAAATTGGCTGTGTCCAGGTATTGGGGTTAACGACACTTTTATTTAGGCGATCTCACCCCAACGTTAACCTTTATTACGCCTACGTGGTCAGCTATAATGCTAATTTATTTGTATTTTTTACAGTTAGCGGGGTTATACACGCACACACAGAGAAGGCCGATGCGATTTCCACACACATTTTTGTTACAAATTTGTCGCAGCGAAAAATGTTTTGGTGGCGTATTGCCAGTGAACATCCAACGTTGGATCAACGTTGCCCGCTGTTTTTGTCGTCTTCTCCACAACGAATGCAAAAAAAAGTTTGCAATTAGAAAAAATGACAGCGTTTCGATATTTAACGGCGAATGCGTTAAAAAAATTAAGACGTGTTGTACATCATAAATGAGTTATTTGCATTTTATTTTCAAACAGAATATTTATGCTCCGAATTGCACGGCATTTACTCGGACGTTTTGAACGTTGAAAATATTTCCCTTAAAATATTTAGCGCTTATTGCAATCACGTCATTAGATACATTTGTATTTATATTCGGTTCAGAAATATGGCGATTAATTAAGTTGTGACATCAATAAAAGTATTTTGCATTAATAACCCTAACAATTAAACTCCATAGACACGAAACGCTATTCAATAATCCATAACGTCAGCCTGTTTAATTTTGTAACGGTACTGCATATGATTATGACCATCGTTTAAAATTAATATATCAACATCATTAACCAAACATAACCTATGCACGCTCAACAGCACCGGTGCAGAAGCACATTCGAAACAAATGTAAGATGAATAATCGCAAACAAGAGTTCACGCGTGGAATGCCAAATCGTGTTCATCTGCATCAACGGGGGGGGGGGGGGGGGGGGTCAGGCACAGCCGACGTCGGGGGGTCAAGGGTCACGCATCAGCTGGCGTCATGGCGGCGCCCAGGGGAGCCACGTGGCCCGCGCGCTGCCGCAGTGTGACATGAGGCTGCCCGCTCGTCTGCTGCCCTCGCTTCTCGCCACCGTGCAGCCGCTGCCCTCCTCCTCCTGTCAGGTGCCGAACGCGCTCCTGCTGTAACTGCACTGTCGCTGTGATCACCGGCTGACGTTCGGCTGCCCGTGCAGAATCAAGCCTGAGCTGTGCACGGTCACTCGTCGTTACATGCGAAACATTCGTTCTCGTTCAGTGTGCCCATGCTTTACCGTAACATTGCCCTCCTTGCGTGCATTTGCTGCCGTCCCTTTTTTTTTGCTCGGACGCTGCAATAGATTTTGGTCGGCGCGTGTGCCCATTGTGTTGGCTCGTGCCGCGATTCGCAGCGCGGGTCGCTTGTATGCATCCTCTGTGTTACAGGAGCTGTATGTTTCCCAGTTATATTACGGCCGCGCTTTTTGTGGCCATGTTGTTGTCATGACAAAGAAATCGACATTCTGAGCTCACGCCCAAAGCAACACAACGCCCAATTGTAGAAAATCGTCTCGTGAACGAGATATCACATAACTAGAGGACGTGTACAGTAATAATATGCAGTATTCTAAAACAATGTACATCTCCTTTCTGTTTTCTATTGGTCTCTCTTTGAGATTTCTTGAATTGCTTATTATCCATCCAAGGGGAGCTGTGACTTCGCATATGCCCTGCTGAAGAAGTGGTTGTCGCATGAAAATGAACGCCATTTAGCCCTCAAAGCGGAAACTATGCCAAATTGCTGGTATATATGTCAACCACAGAGGGTTTCAAATTAGTGAGACGCTGACTGAAACACCTTTGCGAAACCCCAAGGAATGAGGCAGAACCCCAATAAATGAATGCACAAATATTTAAATGTGAAGTAGGCGAGTCAACTTTTGGAGGGGAGCGAGGGTGGGGTTACTAAACGAGTTTGCGTACCAGCACGAGGCTAATGATGTCCACCACTTAGTGAACACCCCCACAGTAAATTAAATAATAACAACCTAGGATATGTATCAGTTTACCACTGTTTTCTCATAAAAATGCAGCAGGTAAAGACATTTTGGAGCTGACCATCGACGGCTGCCAACTGCGTACCAATATACTGTGTAGGGCAGAGTGTATTTATTTTCACGTAAACAGAAAACGTGATAAACTCATTGCACGGCCGTAAGACACTCAACATTGGGAATACCATGCATGAGTTTCAAGGGTAATCGTTGAGACTGGCAACTTGACTGAGACTAGCGGACCTGGGGTCAATTATAATGAGAATAATAATAACCAGACCTACGACTGTATTATCTGAAATGACAATCTCATTCTGATTGCAGTTAATTACGCATGGTATCTGTAATTAACGCCAGGCCTTGAGACAATTGATTAGCACCTCCGATTAGCACGGTTGGCTACGTATGGCGCGAAAGAAGTTCAACATACCTACATACGTACAATTGACTTGCCTCAAATGTGAACCCGGTTTAAACCCCGGTGGTTGCCCGCATTTGAACCCAGAATCTCAGCGGTGCCGAAGCAGTGCAGCGGCCGTCCTCGTCCTTGCGATCCGCACAGTCGCTGCTCTTCACATCCTCATCCTGCAGTACATCCTCTGTCGCTGCACCTGCCCCGGGCAGGAGGACAATGAAGACGTTCTGCGGCAGAGCCAACCCGACCACGGGTGCCATGGAGTGGCAGCAGGAGGGCGAAGACTATGACTTCCACCAGGAGATTGCGCGGTTCGAGTTGCACGCGTGCACGATCGATGCCGGTGACACTAGCAATACGATCATGTGATGCACATATATTCTAGATTTGAAGCTTTCGTGACTGCAAAGATTCATATTCTAAGGTTTTTTCAGTAAAGTCACGTAGGTAAAAAATTAATAAAAGTAAAATAAAAATAATAGAATATATGCGGGCAACCACCGGGGTTTAATTTTTGACCTACGTGACTTTACCGAAAAAACCTAAGAATATGATACACATATAATTTGGATTTAAACAAATTAATTATGCTTAAAGCCCAATGTAATGGGTTATGTGCGGCAACCTATCTGGTGCAATTAAGCAAGTTATGGCGGGATTTGGCCGCGTTAAAGCACATTAGCTGGAAGGACATGTTGGTCATGTAAAGACTGTGTATTTGTGCCAGCTACTGTCATCAACACTACTAAACCTAAAGCTGCAATCTGATGTTTTATTTTCATCAGTACAGGAACACCTTGCACTTTCGTATGGTTTGGGACCAGAGCATGGACGAATGTCAAAATTGGACGATTGTCAAAGCAGAGCCTTTGTTTAGCTTGCAAATGTATTTTGGCCGGCGAAAAACGTACATGCAAATTACTAAAGTAAATATAATAACGTTATTGCAAATAACTACAGTAACTATGTAACGCATGCATGCAAAACCTAAATAAACAGAAATAAAAGAAAACTAAACGTAAGAATAAATACGCAAAACTAAATAAATAAACAAAATTATACCTTTCAATATTTTTATTCTTGCGTAAGTGGACGATGACTATATTGGTGATGAGTACAGCATTAATAATATATAAATAAACACAAATATAAGAGATGCTCACTGAACGACTTCTATTCAAAGACTGAACGAAAAAGATGGCGCGTGACGCGAACGTCGTGGAAGGTTTTGGATGAAATCGGACGAAAGAGAAAAGCGCGTGGACGAAATTTAAAATGTGGTTACAATTGAAAACGGCCGAAAGCGCGAAGCGACGAAAGTCAAGTGGACGAAAGTCAAGGTGTTGTTGTACAGTGGTACCCCGGAGATCGAACTTAATTCGTTCCAGAAGGCCATTCGAACACCGATTTGTTCGAACACCGAATTCATTTTTCCCATAAGAATTAATGTAAATGACATTAATTGGTTGCAGACACAAGAAATCTCTCATTATAAAGCATTTTTACACGAAGTTTACAGTAATTACATGCATAAAATCATCACGACCACTAACCTGTTTCGGAGACATTGTGTATGGATAAACACCAAAAAACACTAAAATAAAAGAAATTAACGAAAAAGTTAAGGAACGATGTTTTGCGGGTCTGCACTGGGTGAGAGCTACACGTTAACTGATCCTCTCATACAGTAAAACCTTTGTCTGGGCAAGCGTCATGCACGCTGGCCATACGCGTTTGCCCGTTCGACCTCCGAATTTCGTTCGGTTTCCGGGGCAAATTTTTTCCGGAAATAGCGTTCGAACACCGATTTGTTCGAGTTCTTGTGCGTTCGATCTCCGAGGTTCTGCTGTACTATGAAGTTACACTGTTGGTTGATAAATGTTTTACTGGCAGCGCCTGTGATGGTACATATCTCTGCTTCCCTCATTATCTTTTTCCAATCTTGTCAGATTCACAAATGATATCCACTACAATACTTAAATGAGAAGATTAGTCCAGTGGGACGAGTGGTATCTTTAAAATGTGCATTTGTACGGGTATTTTAACATTAGGCCAGCATGCCTGTTAAAGTGTGTGATTATAACAGACAACATTCTAACATTAAACACATCACCTTTGACAATTGCTGTACTTTTTTGTCTGTTACCAGGTCTTCTTATGCAGATATGCTGCATGACAAAGACAGGGTGAGTAAATTTGCAAGTTCCATTTATAATATGTAAATCTTTTTTTCGATTTAAAGCTTTCGTGACTGCAGGGATTCATATTCTTGGTTCTTTTCGGTGAAGTCACGTGGAAGGGAAAAAATAAAATAATACAAATAAAACAATACATTTATTATTATTTTATTTTTTGTTAATATGTAAAGAATTGTTATGCATCTACATGCAGCCTACCAACAGAAGACTGATTAACTAGGATGGCTTGGTCTTGGCCATACCACAATCTCATAGGCTTTCTTGACCTTAATAGGTACTCGCAGCTACTGTTTCAATCGCTAAAGTAGACCACATAATGGCCTTTGTATGTTTTGTGTGTGCAAACAAGACTATGTTGACTTGATGAAGGCTTGATAATGACCAGTATATTCTCTTAAGTAGTGTGTGCTCGTGTGCATATCTGTTTATGCAAACCTAGAGTGTAGGCCTGTACTGGTCTTAAGAGGAGCTCACTGTTAGGACTTTTTTGGGCAGGTGCCATCGTTGCTAGAGCACTTGACTCACAATCTGAAGGTTGTGAGTTCAAATGTATATGTTGCAAACAGTCCATCATCGAATCAGCGTCAAAAAGTATGCACCACTTTGCAGGAAGTCGACAGTGATTGCTTTACGGATTGACTGGTCACCGCCGTGGGAATGTGCAATTTCCACAGCTGGCTTAGAGCCACCTACGGAAATGAGTGCCAGTCCATTGCTCATTTGAGCAAGGAGGCCATCTGACTCACTTTCAAGTGAACACCGCTCGGGCAGCCTGTAAAGCTGGGTCTCTGTTGTCCTCGCGTCTCAGAACGAGAAGTACTACGCGGGCATCCGAGCGGCCGTGCGGCGTGTTCGAGATCGCGGGCAGCGTGCCGTCGTGCTCGACATCGGCACGGGCACCGGTCTGCTCTCCATGATGGCCGTCACTGCTGGGGCTGACCGCTGCTACGCCATTGAGGTGTCCGCCAACCTAACCACCACCACCACAATCCCATGAACCAATTTAACACATAGGTAGTTTGCATTCGCTTGTAATCCAAGCGGTTTTCTGGGTTGCACCGCATGTTATGCATCTCCTCTCTCAAGCTTTTGCCACGCCCTACTGTGGGCACATGGAGGACATCATGCAGCGCAATCCAGAAAACCGCAATTGGATATTTTTTTTCTTACGAAAAGAGTATTCTCAATAAAACATACTGTGGTAGCCTTTTAACATGTTTTTAAAGCTACCATGGTGAACTCTACATATCATAACGGACACTCAACCCTCATGGAATAAGGTTAGCGTGTGTCCCGACACTCTATAAGTGAGCATTGTATTCTGCTTATCTCCGCTGTTCGTCAAAAGGAAGTGCTAGAATCGTCATTATTTTCGTGTTAAAAAAAAAAGCAACTGATCGCTCGTTCATAATTTGCCACGTGCTGTTATTCAGATGTATTGTTTTATTCTGGTGGGTGTGGTTTCGCAGGTCTTTAAGCCAATGGCTGAAGCGGCTGTGAAAATCGTGGAAAAGAATGGCTTCAAGGACAAAATAAAAGTGATAAACAAGCATTCCACGTCTGTAACCGTTGGAGCCGGTACGAGAGTGGTGCCTGTTAACGTGCGCAGTTAACTTGACCCTGGTACACCCACCACTCAGCCGTTTACCTGCTCTAGCATTAGACACTTTTGTCCATAGAAATTATAGTTGTGTGTACACATTTTACTCGGGGATGTGTGTTTTCTATACAGTTCACTCGTTACTCAGTCTATACGTCGAACTTTTTTTGCAATGTACGTAGCCAACCGTGCTAATCGGAGGTCTCATAAGACACGGTGAACTTCGCGGTATTTTTTTCACAAATCTTCTTGGGTGGTGCTTGGCTCATAATCAAAAGATTGTTCGCTCCGATCCCATTCGGCGGGTGACTCGGCCAATACTGCAGTGTGGCGGCGTACTTCCATTGCAGGTGGAGACATGGAGGAGCGCGCCAACATCTTGGTGACCGAGCTGTTTGACACGGAGCTGATAGGCGAGGGTGCGCTGCCCAGCTACCAGCATGCGCACCAGCATCTGGTGGAGGTGAGGGGCCTACGAACGACCATTTCGCGACCGCGGTCTGTCACGTTCACGGCCCACGCATATTGCCTCGCTTTGCCGTTTTCGCTTTACAGCCCAGCGTGACCGCAGGCTGTGTCCCCGTCGCTTGCCAAAGAGACTTGAGCCTTGGTTTCACGGACGACTTTGGTTGATGGACGAATTGGTTTAAAAAGTAAAGTAGCAGAGTAGTAAAGTAGCATTTCCTTGACCTTCCCGAGTTACATGAATTAGCAGGTGAATTGGGCAGATCTCTTGCAGATGATTTATACTCCTGCTAGGCCCGGATTTCTCTGCTTGACCAATGGAGAGGGCCACTGCATTGGTCAACCCAAGAAGTGAAGTCATCCTTGAGAATTTCAGTTCCTGCGTGAATTGGTGGCGAACTCGAATTTTCCAAAAATATCGAAATGGGCTGCAATGGGGGAATAGGGGGGGCAGAGGAAGGGGTCGGGGGAGTTGGAGGGAGGCAGGGGGTGGGAATTTACGTACAAACTCACGATCTGTGGTTCATCGAAACTGGGCATTACTGTCACAATGGCCTTACACCTGTTATACTCCTAACTGCTTGCTCATGTGTGTGTGTGTGCGCGCGCGTGCCTGCGTGTGTGGAATGCGAACCAACAGAGCGGCTGTGAGGCCGTGCCGCATAGTGCCAACGTTTACGCGCAGCTGGTGGAGTGCCCCACTATGTGGGCTTGCCACAAGCTGCTCCCCGACAGCTCCGTGACGGGCGGTCCTGGGGATGGCGGCGATGCGTCCGCTCCAACGTTGCGCCCACCCGAGGACGTGGTGCGCTGCGGTGGCGCTCCGTCCGTCTACGACGTTCAGCTGAGCCAGCTGTCGCGCGATGAGTTCACGCCGCTCGCTGCCGTCACTCGCATGTTCAGGTGAGGCCTCGCATCACGGGCCTCGCCGCTGTGGTTTGGTTCGATGAGATGTGAAGCCAGTGGCCTGGGTGAGGCTGCTGTGGCTGAGTTAAATTATAAAGGCCCACTGAGCTGTGTAGCTCTTTTTTTCAGAAGCGACCTGGCCACAAATGATAGCTCATCAAAGTGGCTTATTGCGTGGATATTTATAGCAGCCAAATACTCCTAAAGACATGCTGAGTCTAAATGTGGAGGGAAAAGCCGGAGGACCGGGAGAAAAATCCACGCTACCACGGGGAGAGACACAAACTCCAATTATATAGGCGTTAGGGTCAGGATCGAATTCACGACCTCCTGCATACCAGGCGAGGGAGTTAACATCTCGTCACCGTGACATGAGGTAGTGTTGTCTCAGTCAGTGTGTTGAGTCAACTCATTGTGACCTTGTGCTGTGATCGCCATTTAACAGTGCATGATGGTTGTGGTGTCGTGTGACCCACGATGAATAATGTTTGTGTGCATTTGCACGTGTATGTGCCTTTGTATTGGTGTATAACTGTGCATCTTTGTGTATGCGTGTGGATCTTAAAGAGTGCTTGCTAACAGCACTTGCCCCAACAGTCTTGTTAAAAGCTATAGGAGTATGTTTTGTCTAGTGGTTCGCACATTTCACTATGAACTCGGGATTCTGAGGCCAAGGCTGGCATCAGTGGCGAGTGATTTCCGAATTGTTGTGGGCTTCGCCTTGGTCAACTCGGCCTTGAATGAATATGTGCTGTGTTGTGTAAACATGAGCGCTGGGAGACTAAGGCGGTCAGAAGGCTGGCTACCAGCACTTGCTTGACATGGATTCTTTATCTTTTGCGTGCGTGTGTGTGCGTGCTCACTTTTGCGTTATGTGTATGTGTCCACAACTGTCACTAGTGATAGGTTTTTACCCTTTCAACTGGTACAAAAACTGACACCTTTATACAAGGCATCATGTTTGCAATAACCACAACACAAGCAGTCAAAATGCAAATAAAAAGAAACAACTCTGATGATGATAATGATATGCACTGTCCTTGAAGTTGATTGGTCCACACCCGAGACAGCTTTTCTTAGAGCCTAGTCTCCATTGGTGTTGGACCAGATGATGCCAAAAGGCGTACAACTCAATAACAGTGCACTATCAGAGTATTGAGAGCTCGGGGTAAGCATTTACATTTTGAGACCTCCTTTACCAGTGGCAAAATATAGTGATAGGTTTTTACCCTTTCAACTGGTACAAAAACTGATACCTTTATACAAGACATCATGTTTGTCACTCTGTTCATGTGTCTGTTATGGCTATACGGATACGGGGGGATTTTTGTCTCTGTGCATGTGCTCACGCGTTCGCAGCCTGGACTTCAGCAAGCCGGTGAGCAGTGCAGCGGCACAACACACGCAGCAACAGGTGGCCGCAGTGCTCTGGGCTGGGCCAGTGCGTCTTCTCCTGGTGGGACCTGCACATGGACCCCGAGGGGAGCATCGTGTGCACCATGGCTCCCCGCTGGGCCCATCCGACCCCCGACACCCTGCAGGTAATGAACGCTGCGATGTGCCAACTCGTAGCGTCGTGGTTGGTGAGGGGGGTGGGAGGCTGCAGGGTGAGGCTGAGCCCTTTTTAAATTGATAAGTGATAGTTAAGTGATGGGCATCACAGCCTTCCCTCTTATACACAGCGGAGTGAGATCCAGACCAGAATGCACGATGAACAAAAGCGGATCGTATCGTTACTCACGTTAGCGTTTAATAGCTTTCAACTTGTAATGCACCCGCCGCCGCCCGCAGTAGTCGCTCACTAATCTCTAGGAGAGAGAACCACTTGGAGGCGTGAAGAGGCACCACAGGCAGTAGCTCGGCGGTGAGCCAATGCGGTCTCCTATATAGGAGCATAAACCATCACGTGAACTCCGGTCATCCTCGCGGCGGCTTTTGGCTGGCCATCGAACAAAGACGGCCACTGCATCGCACGCTTTCAGATGCGCTTCTGCGGCTGTCTGGAACGCTCTTCCTTCCGATATTAGAAGCCACTGGAGCTATGCACTTTTAAATCACCTATATTGAAAACTCATTTATTTATAACTGCTTTTTGTGTTGAGTTTGTTGTCCTGCACCCGCACCTCCGATGGTAGTGGTTGGCTACGTACGGTGCGAAATAAGTTTAACACACATATCAAGAGGTTTTCAGACAATTAATGAGTGTTTGCTATTTGCGTCATGTTTGTTTAACATTGAGTGTGTGGTGGCCTTTCCCGTTTCGTATGCGCACCCCCTTTGTGAGCAAGGTCTCGCCAAAGGGTTGACCAACTTAGAAATAAAACGTTCTTAATGGAGAGTTGCTTAATGTCCTGGTACAGAACGCTCGAACAAGTAATTTGATGAAGTGTTGTGGTTTTACCATTCAATTAGAAGTTATTTTTCATGTGTTTGTGCTATCTCGTTTGTTTTGTCTGTCTGGTTCATAACGTGATCGTGTCTCATTTGTTTTGTCCATTGCGTACGTTGGGTCTGTCGTGTTTGTACCCGGGTCCTTTTAACTGTGCGTCTTATTTTCACGCTGTGACTTGTTTGCACCGTCTTGTGTCATGTTCGCACCGTCTGACAAGTGTGTATGGTCCGTTGTTTTGTTCCATTATCCTGAATTCTACGTGGGCATAGAAAGTGTGTAAATCGTTGTGTGTTACTGGCACCATTCCATTCACGTATTGTCCTCGGGGCTAACACGGTCATCAGGATTCATGCAACATTTCACGTCTATTGCGACGCAGTGTTCGAGTTGGGAGGTACTTTGACTCGAGTGATGGGTCTGGAGGGGGCAATACCGTGACAATACCATACGCACCTCGAATTAGCACGGTTGGCGACGTACCGTGCGAAAGAAGTTGAACATACTTACATGACTGGGGTGGCACCACTAGAATCCTAAGTTGGCATCCGGGTTTCACACACTTGTGATTAAACCTGTTGTTTAATATCTATGAATGGGTTCGCTGTTTATTTACCATTTTAAAACTGTTCATCTGGAATTATTAATAAAATGGAAATTTCTATTAGGGCTCTCTATGGCCTCGCTATCTCTTTGCTATGAAGAAGGGGCATTGCCTGAAACACTGCTTATATATTTATTTTTTGGGAATTGTTGAGTTTTTTTACTTGTACTGATGCACCACTGCCAATGCAGTATCACAAAATAATTGCAATTAAACCGGTTCTCAATTGTTCAATCAGTGCTGCGTTACATTCCTACCTGCACTGGGCCCACTCCCCCGCCTCCAGCGTACTGATTGTCGCGTGTGTGCGCGTGTGCGCGTGTGCGCGTGTGCGCGTGTGCGCGTGCGCGCGTGCGTGTGTGCGTGTGTGCGCGTGTGCGTGTACCCACGTCGCTGTGGTGCAGTGGAGGGACCACTGGATGCAGTGCGTGTACTTCCTACCAGAAGCGGTGCCAGTCCAGGCGGGCGAGGCCCTTCACCTGTCGGCCTGCCACGACGACTACGCCGTGTGGTACCGCCTGGACAAGCACAGGTGGGGGTGCCGGGTGGAGGGCAGACGTGCAGTTACACATCTTATTTGTGAATGTGATTGAATCTCATTGTGACCACCATCACCGAATAAATAAACTGCTGCCTTGCCACAATGAAGTCAGCATTTCCATATTTATGGTTTTCTAGAAAATGTGTTTTCAGGGTGCAGAATATGGCTTGGAAACTAGAAAACATGATGTGGTGTACTGTGTCTGCATATGCCCCCAGCTAATGGGCGAAATATTCCCAGTTATTCCAGTTTCTATAATCCATACCTCAAGCCATCTAATAAGTCGAGTTTTTAATATTTATGTCACTGTTCCATTCATACGTGCACCTAGTGTCAGACATTTTTATTAAGACTTTCCAACTAAGGTTGAAAACGTTCATGCCGTAAGGTGGTTTCCGTCCGGTAAGGGGGGTGTGGCACACTATAATTCCTTATGAAGGTGATCAAACATGAACGAACCTGTAGCATAGAGAAACGTTGCTGATATGGACATAGCTAATGGGCCAAATAGATCAAAGAGTTTGCCAAAAACACGGAGATGCAAACCACAGCAAAAAGGACTTTGAAAGTGCTAATATTTTTTGTTTCTGTCAGCAACACATATTTCTTCCGTACTGCTAATTAAATCCTTCCAAGGACAAACATGCTGGAAAGCATGACATAATCCATCATCCGTACGGTTGACCTTTTCCTATGCACGACTTTTTTTCCTAACAAGGGAAACCGTTTATTGCCTGCGTGCGCTTGCGCCTTCAGCCCTGGTAGTGAAGGGAAGATTGAGCGGCCGGTGTGCGAGTGCTTGGCTCACATGGTGTGGAATCGACAGCGCTTCAGGGAGTTGAACGACGCCGCCCGCACCTCCACCTACCTACAAGCCCTGCGGCAGGTGCGCCGGCACTTTCCCGCATGTCGCGTCGCTTGCTTCTAACCAGTACTTTCTTATAGGAGCTACTCAGCACAGACTGAACAACGTTCTCCGTTCCATTTGTGGCCACCACCAGTGGCGGTTGCGTGAATTATTTTGTTTTATGCATGAAAGCATCATCGAGTCTCGTGACCTTTTCAGGAAAGTTGTTGCGTGCGCACGCGTGTGTGTGCGTGCGCACGCGTGTGTGTGCGTGCGCACGCGTGTGTGTGGGTGCGCACGCGTGTGTGTGCGTGCGCACGCGTGTGTGTGCGTGCGCACGCGTGTGTGTGCGTGCGCACGCGTGTGTGTGCGTGCGCACGCGTGTGTGTGCGTGCGCACGCGTGTGTGTGGGTGCGCACGCGTGTGTGTGCGTGCGCACGCGTGTGTGTGCGTGCGCACGCGTGTGCGTGCGTGTGTGCCCGCCCGAGTACGTGCGTTTGGTTGCAGGCGTGTGCTGCTAACTCGCTCGCTGCCTCCGCTCTTCTGGTAGGTGGTGCGACAGGACAGCGTGTGCGTGAGTGTCAGCGATGGCTCTCTGCTACCCCTCCTGGCCGCCCAGCTCAGCGCGGAACAGGCAAGGAGCGATTGCACACTGCCCCCAGCTCTGGCACAACGTCAGATTGACACAGGGTCCACACCGGGGGTCTATTTACATGGGTCTCTGTCTCTGTAGGGCATCATCGCTAGTGTTGGGCGATTCCGAGAGGAATTGTATTCAAATCCTGCCATTCAATCCTGTGTGATTTTTTTTTCAAGATAGTAATTCCAACAGAGAAAATCTACATTCACTGAAATGGCATTCCAGCAGGGTTACCGTGCCACCTAGTAACGATTTTTAAAGGGAGTGCGGTATTGTTGGGATTCTAGTCGTTCTATGGGGAATTGTGAAAGCGTGCCATCTATTGGTGATCCTTAGAATTCTCACTACATTCCCACTCATTTGAATGGAGGTTCAGGAATATGTGCTTCAATGAATGGGGATTCCGTGGATCACTCCTATGGGGCCGTCCATAAATTACGTCACGCACCTGGGGGGGGGGGGTCAGACATTTGTGACGATGTGTGACAAAGGGGGGGGGGGTTTGAGAAATGTGACACCACATCAAAATGCGCAGCTTTAAATTAATATAGACAACACGTTCTACTTAATTAAATAGACTTTTTAATAAATGTTTTCTCCTACAACATCAGAGTCAAGCACCACATTAAATACGCACTACAATGACAATAGTTTAAAGCATATTTTTTTTTGGGGGGGTGGGGGGGCAGAGCTTTCTGACGTCATATTTGAGGGGGGGTCTGACTTTTTGTGACGCCGTATGACGAAGGGGGGGGGGGGTCAAATATCGTCGAAAATCGCGTGACGTCATTTATGGATGGCCCCTTTGCTATCAATCACATTGTTTTGAATTGAGACTCCTCAACTTTCGTCTTTCAATTTCACACTTGAAGATTAGCCTGACTGTTGGACAAATATTTGTTATCCTTTTTATTCGTTCACACACCTTTGCATTGGAATATTCTTCATTTATGTTTTCAACCTCACATAAGCGGCCTCAGTTCATCCAACTTGTCAACACTTACGTATTTCCATCCTGTAGTCCTCTGTGTTGCTTGCTGCTTTGCGTTGCGAAGGCACTTTGCTTTGCAGCTGCAATAACAAACAACAGGTTCTCTGCGGATATGTTAGAATTAATCCGGCCAACACTAATGTAGTCTCTTGATCTGTAGAGGCTTGACATAATTTGCTAGTTGATCACTCGTTATTGGCTTTCAGTAAAGATTCCCTCTTGACCAAATGCTTGTGCCTCTCATAATAAACAGTGGATTGCCATTTAAAGCTTTCGTGACTGCAGGGATTTATATTCTTGGTTCTTTCGGTAAAGTCACGTATTTTTATTATTTTCCTTCTACGTGACTTTACCGAAAGAACCAAGAATATAGTGGATTGCCAGTTTGCGTGTCGTGGGGTAAAGTGTGGGTACTGTATTCCCACCTCTTCCAATATCTCTTCGTCAATTTGGAAGAGGGGGCCAGATATCCTCTGGAGGGGCTCTCTGTACGTGAAATAAAAACCGCAGTTGCATTCGTACATTGCTGTGTAAGACGGGAGATATTTTCATTGGCGGCTTGAGTAAATGTGGCCCAGTTTACGGCAGCGACGACTGGCCTTGTGAGTTATCGTTCCGCATTGTAGCGCTAGGTGCATATCGGCAAGACTGCACTTGTTGATCAGATTGATTTGGGTTGTTTTGCTTTGTTACAGATACATATATTGACCCTATTGTGAAAACGTGTTGTTATCTTGTAGGTGGTCTCTGTAGAGATCTCTTCACTGTCAAGGCATGTGATCGAAAAGGTAAGAGTTGTTTGAATCTGATCGTTATTTTATCTGCGGCATTCGGGAATGCACAACATGCTGAATGGCGGCTGGTTGATGTTTTTTTTGTCAAACATAACATGAGATATGAAAAATAAGAATAGGTTTTATCCTTTCTGGCAATACAACAGGTGTTAAAATGTTCAAACGCCAAAAAGATATATATGGCTAAGAATCAAGTCTGCATTGACCACACGTATGCATTGGGGCCCTGACCTCTAGATTTTGTTCATTTTATTTATTTATCCAAGATCTTGCTTTCATTGCGGTTTTGTTGATGGTGGTTTTGCACGTGCTGTACGTAATCTACATATTTTAGCTTTACAGGAAATAGAAGTTGCTGACCACATCTTGTGAAATGGAAAAATTCAAATTGAGAATACAGCTTTTGAAAATAAGGGATTTAAAACATTTCAGTTCAACAAAATGTTTAGAATTTACCAGTTCGATAATAAATAACAAACCACATTGCCCCCCTGCCCCCCACCTGCATCACACGAATGGCTGCCACTTCAAAACCTCCCCATCACCAACCAACAGTCCCCATCGTCCCTTGCGATAGCAGATTCACGAATTGTAACAATTCGATGATTTGTTAAAATACAACAGCGTCTTAATGTGAATCAGCAATCGATTCTCGTATATATTGTTTATGGTTTGTTACGTCTCACCTGCAGTTTTGTATGCCTCATTCACCCACTGCTACTGCAACTTATAGTTATTTTTTTATCACGAGCTTCACCAGATGAAGAAATAAATACCTTCGCAACTGGTGTAATTAAGAACTGTGGGTTGCTGAAAATTGCCCAAGTGTCCCACCAGACCATGCTTAGGATTCTTGCGATTTAGTATAACCAAATGAAAGCAACTTATCGAAGGCCCTATAAGGAGTGGGAGAAATATCCCAAGTCATCCTGCTTGGCTGCCCTGTTACGTGTTGTAGAAACTCATGTGTGTGTTCTTACTCTCATTGCTGCTTGGTTACAGGTGATACGAGCGAACGGGCTGGAAGGCAAAGTGCATCTCTTGGATAAAAGGCCGGAGCAGGTTACTCGCCAAGACCTCCATGGAAAGGAGGTATGAAATGTATATTCCGTACACAATAAAAATATATATTTTTTTACTTTTGTGCTGTTATTTGTTGTTATTGCCCATTTAGAATTTGGTCCGTTTTTTTTTTATTTTGTGGAAGTTGTTTGAATATTGATTATATAGATTCAGATGTTCATTCCTAAAAAGAATGCTCAATGGTTAACATCTGCATGGACAGGAGACTCGTTATCTCATTGGTCTATCCCTATATGGAACCAAACTGATCTCTCAGTAAATTGGGAGAGAAAGATAAATGAGGCCAGCATCTGTTTTCTTGCCAAACATTTAAGTCTATTTCAGCCTGAAAATCAAATATAAGCAGAACTCCATTCTGTGTCTTGACATACAAATAAAATGTCCCAACTCCCAACGGTTTTCCAGGTCAATATTCTCAAGCTGCATTTGTGCAAACAAGCAAACTCTCAACCGGTTTCAACCTTCTGGGTCTCATCAGCAGAGTCATGCTTGTTAAGAAAATGCTGCTGGATTACCTGATGTTATTGGTATGAGCACTTTCTAAAAACGATAGCACCCCCCCCCTCCACTACCTTTAAAGTAACCAGCAATACCAAACAGCCATCAGTCCGTGAGTTTCAAACTAAAAACAAAACCATTTTAAGTTTTTTGTCCTCCCCCCGCACCTCTGTTTAGCTTGGTTGGCTACATACGGTGCGAAAAAGTTCAACATTTCACACACACATCCTAATTTTGAAATGGATACAGTTTGCCGAGTGTATGGGCCGACCAACGGTTGTTCCTCCCAGGTGTCGGTACTGCTGGGGGAGCCCTTCTTCACCACGAGCTTGCTGCCGTGGCACAGCCTCTACTTCTGGTACGCGCGCTCGGCACTCGCGCCGCTACTGCGGCCTGATGCGACTGTGCTGCCCCGCGCCGCGCGCCTCTTCATCATGGCCGTGCAGTTCCAGGTGGGAGCGGCTCGTGGCAACAACTGCTTGTCAACTCGCCCGCTTACTCACTCGCTCGCTCGCTCACCCACCCAACAACTTATCCACCCACCCAGCAAAACAGGCTTGCCAACTCACCCACTTATTCACTTGCTTAACCACCGACCCTCCAACTTATCCACGCACCCACCCAGCAAACTCTGCTTGCCAACTCGCCTGATTCCTCGCTCGCTCACCCACCAACCAACTTATTAATTCGCCCACCCAGCAAACTCTGTTTGCCAACTCGCCCATTTACTCGCTCGCTCACCCACTTATCATCGTATCCTCCCGCCCACCCAGAAAACCATGCTTGGTAACTCACTTGTTTGCTCGCTCGCTCACCCACCCACCAACTTACTCGTCCACCCACCAACACGCTCGCCTACCCACAATGCTCTCACCCACCAACACACCCACCCACTCACACCATCTCTACCTACTCACTCACCCACCCGTCTACCCTCTCACACTTCTACCTGCCCACTTATACCAATTACCCATTCACCCATATACCTACCCACTCACCAACCCACAAAACTATGCATCCACCCAGCGACCCACTCATCATCCTATCCACCTATTCACTCATTCACCCACTCACCCACCTATTACCCACCTGCTATAAATCTCTCCCTTGTACCTCGCACCTTAATGACCCTGTCGGTGATGCCAATTTTGGAATCTGTGAAGTGGGGAGTGCCCTTTTGAAGTGCTCCGTTCTATTGCATTGAGGTCGCATGCTCAGCTGGAGACCGCTGTTATTCTCCTCGCCTCTGTGCGTGCGTTTGTAGGACCTGTGGAGGATTCGAGCACCCATCGGGGAGTGCGAGGGCTTTGACGTCAGCGTCATGGACCACATGGTGCAGGTGCTCGTGCAGTTTCCACCGCACAAATTACATACAATTAATTCTAGATTATTTAAATTTCGATTTAAAGCTTTCGTGACTGCAGGGATTCATCTTCTTGGTTCTTTCGGTAAAGTCACGTAGAAGGGAAGTGACTTTACCGAAAGAACCAAGAAGATCTAGATTATTTGTGGGTGGATAAACCGTGCTCAGTCGCACCTTTTTTTGTTTAGTTCTTTCCACGCATGTCTGATTAGCACGGTAGGGCTACGTACGGTCCAAAAGACGTTCAACATGCGTACGTACGTGCGATTATGTATTTATTAGTTGCTCAGTGACTGGCGCCCATGTGCGTTTAGCACATCAGTCATGCGCCAAACCTTGCACTGCCCAGAGTGGTGAAGTATGGTCAAGCAAACTCCATGACTGACATGGTGAGGTGAGGACTTCATCCAGCAGTGGAGTGAATATTGCTCCTAATTCATGCCATTTGTTTGTCTAGGATGGGCTCACGGTTTCTAAAGACTATTTTCAGGATGTTCCGCATTGAGATGCTTGAGCAATTAACTTCTCAATGACGTTTTACTTGTGGAAGAAATCTATAATATTATGATATGCATTGTTTTCCCGATGGCCAAATTACACGCAATGTGTCTGATCTCATTCAATCTCAGAAGTTAAGCAGGATTGATCCTGGATAATGCTTGGATGGGTGACCACTATGTGCAAAAAATGTGCTCTAGGCTGCTGCGTGGCTATGTTGTCAGCAAATGGCAGTGAAGCAAAAATCCATTGTTGTACTGTACTATGCACTGACTTCTACGCCTCCCACTTTCACCAACACGCACTGAGCAGGCGTGCTTCAGCATGGTCAAATAACACCTCATTAGGACTGACGCAGGCAGTTGGGGGATGGGGAGGCCCTCATCCAGCAGTGGATGGATGAGGATGACCGTACGTGTACCCACGACTCCCCTCTGCGACACGCGTGTGCCCCCCCCCCCCCCCCCCATGTGTGCAGCGCTCGCTGTCATACCGCGAGAGCGCCGAGGCGGAGCCGCACGCGCTGTGGGAGTACCCGTGCCGCGCGCTCTCGGCGCCACTCGCCACGCTCCACTTCCCCTTCACCGAGCTCGTCCCCGATGAGCCCCTCGGTGCCACTGGCTCGCTGCCTCTGTGCCGGTGAGAACGGCGCTGGCTCTTGCCACGTAGACAACTCGGGACGTGCGAGTGCTGTGCCCGCCACCCGAGGTCCACTAAGCCATAGTTAACGGGGTAATCGTTAAGTCTGCGGCTGTAAGAGAGAGACTTTAGGTGCGTTTTCCTTTTATGGTTTTACGGATAAAAATCGATTTGGATTAATGAGAGTTCCGAATTGACCTGGCAATGGGAGTTATTCAAATGTACAAGACTTTAGGGTATGTAACGATTCACACCCTGCATGGAAATTCATTATTTGGAGTGATTCTGGGTCATGATTCAATGACAGTACGATTTTTTGTCTTATTTTTTGTCTTGTTACTCCATCTCCCTGAATGTAACATTTGCATATTATTTTCATATCAGCTTACTGAATATTAAATAATTGATTATTACACACTCAATTTGTGCACGTAGATAAATTGGAAATGTCTGATTTTATGAATCTTTAATTAAACTGCATCTATGTGGCACGGGTTGACACGACGCATCCTGTGTTGTAGTGGCGCCATGAAACTTCAATTCCGTAACTTCACGGAGCCAGGCAATAGAATAATATGCAACAACAGACTCACTTTATAAATTTCATCATGGGCAAGTAAAGATTCTAACTAGGCTTCCAAAAACGTGTTGTCATTGCACGTTTATATTTTTTCATAAATGTTCCGTTGACTTTATCTCGGTGGGCATGTCTGTGCGTTCAGGTCCGGCACGTGCCATGCCGTGGTGCTGTGGATGGAATACCTCCTCACCGATGAGCTCCACATCATGACAGGCTTGAATCAGCCACCTTCCCAGCAGGTCCATATTCGCTAGACAGCACCGACGACCCATGCCAATTCACCTCTCGGGTTTCTGCTACCTCCGTCAGTCATCGCAGTTGGCAGCGGGAACTCTACAGCAGAATCTGTATTCGATTTGCATGACTTAGTTGACAAATGTTGCACCTTATTGTTGTACTAGTTATGTTCGTTACATTTTCTCCTGTGAAAAAACATAATCAGCCATCCACTGGTGCATGAGGCCTCCCCATGTAATTCCTATCCCTCACAGTCTTACAATGCGATAATCCACTTCACATCTACACATGAGCAAATCACGTTTTTCTTCCATAGTGTTCATCCTCTCACGAGAAATTGTCTCCTTCAGCTGCCATTCTATCACCAGTCTCATCAATTGGCCATCTTCCATTCAAGTGATGTGTTCTGCCTGTGTCTAAGTAATTTCATTCGCAGTAATTCCCACCACACAACTCTTCATGCTTATTTGCACGTTTTCAGTAATTTTGCCATCGTCTTCGTGAGTACCAAGGTTGCTGATCAATCATACGTCATTGAAAAATATGGCCTTTCCTTCATGTGTCCGATCACTGCTGGATGAGGGCCTCATCACACCTGCGTGGGTAGCGGGGGTTATTTGGCCACACTGGTCTGTGCGTGTTGGTAAAAGCAAGTTGAATAAACGTTGGAGCGTAGAAGTACAGTGAAATGATGGCGTTTTTGCCACACTGCCATCTGCTACCCACCAATCACCCCTCAAGCCCTATGACAACCTGCTTGGTCATCTATCTAAGCACTAGCCAGGCTCAACTCTGCTTAGTTTCCGAGATTTTATGAGATCTGGCACTTTGCTTGCTCAGAAAAGACAAGACTCACCAAATCTCAATATTCTTTTTGAGAAGCCTTCTTAATTTCAAGTTGGTTATTTTACTTTAATACGTATTTGGTTTCATGTGGGAGGAAACTGGACAACTTGGAGAGGAAAAAAACCCACACACATGAGGGTTTGACTTTTAAAGCACTATACAGAATCAAGAATCCTTGACTCCTACTGCTATCTTTTGTCGACCTCATATGAAAGCCTGGAAGTTTGCTTTAAAAGCTTACGTAAGAATTGTTGCAGAAAAATGCAGAACTTAGAGCCTCAGTATAGCACTCAATGCGCAATCCAACTCGCCAGCTCTGATAGTGGTGATAATGGTGGTAATGGCAGTAGAGGTTGCGTGACGGCTGTGGCTGTGTCGAATCTTGTGTGTGTGCAGGGGGAGTGTGTGTGGAACCCCAACACCAAGCAAGCGGTCTTCTTCCTCGGCAACCCCCGTTCCCTAGAAGAGGGCGACGCCATCAACTTTTCCTTGCACTTCCATCCCAACACTGGAGAACTCAAGACGGTCTTTGCGGTGGAGGCAAAAGCCTCCGAGTAAAACAAAGAAAAATTAATTTGTTGAATCCTGTTGATAATATTAACAGAGGATACTGTTACGAATGCTGTCGGGTGAAAGTGTGATCACAGGCTTTATAGACATGGAAATGAAAATCCATGCAGATCAGCTGTTAGCATGGCAAGCTGGCTTGCCCCCAAGGCCCTCACTGGGGTGTTTCTTTGTTTTTAATTTCGGTGGCTTTCTCAATTTGGTAGCCGTTTAATGAGTGCTTCAGAGCCATCTTTAGAGAAGACAAGAATACATGGGCCACCAATAAACTGAATATACAATATTCGTACAGGAATTATCTATGAAGTTGCAGTCGGCGTTATTTGTGAAATGAGTTATTATTAGTGGTTTTTATTGCTGTCGTTTTAAAGTTTGATACGTGTATGCCAGATCTGGTTGATTTATGTTTATTACATTCCAGCTTAAAAATATTTTTTTTCATCCGACATCTTTGGTGGACTTATATTTGTGTGTGTGTGTGTAATGTTCAATGCATTATGATGCTCGGGAAGGAACAATCCACATTCGTTCAGTTGCCTTTACAGACCACAATAGGTTCATGATTATTAATAACCAAAACCCAAATTATGAAATGTCAAAGAGAAGTGACTCACAAACCACTTCATTATTATGCAACACTAATTCCAGGAACGGTAGTGCCAATTTCTTTGTGGGCACACGTGAGTGTATTTGGCTGCACTTAAAAAAAAATCTTCACATTTTAGTATCACCCAGTAAGAACTACTAGTTTACCACGAGACTAGATTCAATACCAACATTTCCCTAGTAATTTATGAGCAGTGGACAATTATGCATGGCTAATTAACCAGCTTACAATGGAAGTCCAGTTTACCATGGAAGTCCAGTTCACCAAAGCAGTTTAGTTCATGGAAGTCCAATTCACCATGGAAGTCCAGTTCACTGTGAAAGTCCAAGTTTACCATGTAAGTCCAGTTCACCATGGAAGTCCAGTTCACCAAAGCAGTTCAGTTCACCATGGAAGTCCAGTTCACCGTGGAAGTCCAAGTTCACCATGGAAGTCCAGTTCACCATGGCCAATATTCATCCGGCTAGTTGTGGTTTCACAGCACCTGTCGTTCACGTGAAACAAGTTCTTTGGCGTCACTGCGCTAATTCTACTGCGCTAGTTGGTGGTACACAACGAGAAGAAACAAAACTCGACAATCATTCGACCCCCCCAAAAAAAAAACCGCTGTAACCTTAACAAAAACATCTAATCAGCTGTCAATCCACATGGTTTACCCCGTATTCTTGTCACAGGGAAATGCAGTTTTCGGGTCCATATGGCGCACAGCCGTTTCAATAGGGGTGAAACAAATGGTCTATTTGTTTCTTCCTTGTGATGGCACTTTTGTAGGATGAACGTTGAGGTCACCCCGTGGTGTCCTTATAAAACTCAACATTTAACCTACTCACGCCGGCTTGTACCCGCCCTCGCAGTCGGGCATATTTGCGGAATACACCACGCCGCCATTGACCCTGGCCATTGACCGAGCAACCCAATGTTCCTACCAGCTCCCTCCGCAGTAATGTGTTTTATAATTCAATTGGAAATGACAAAACTAAGCCCTGAAATACTCTTAGGTTTTTTTCGGTAAAGTCACGTAGGTAAAAAATTATAATAATAGAAATTAAATAATAAATCACGACGTTTCAGAGGCAACACAAGTCTCTGTCATCAGGTGGGACCGTCAGCTAAATTTACTGTATCAAGTGAGGCAAAATTTCAAGATACAAGCTCTTAAATAAAAGGGGGAGGGGGGAGGGGCTTATCTGAATGTGGTAGCCAATGAATGGAACGTGTTGGGGGGGTGGGCGGGGCTAAAAGAGAACAATAGGTGCACTTGGGGTTGTAACCGGTGTTGGCTGACAAACCAAATACAAAGAACAAAAAGGGGGAGTACTGTTAAACGCTGGGGATGTCAACACTCGGTAAGGTAGAATAGTACCTGTCAAATAAGATGGTCCAAATATGTGTAGTTAAATATCTTTTACATGGTTAATAACATCTTTCCAATGATTACTCAGTTTGTACCCATCATCACGGTTGAAGTTATGTCTGTGTTTGTATATCTGGATGGCTTCGTGTACAAACCTTTGATGGGAGCCAGAAGGTTTGCAGAGTACCTTGGTCTCGGAAAAGACAATATCATGAGAGCCCACAGTGTTGTAGCAATGATCGGCAACGGCGGAAGACTCAATTTTGCCGTGTTTCAGATCTGATTTGTGCTCGCGGACACGATCAGAGATATGACGTTTCGTTTCCCCATGTAACAATCACCACAGATGCAACTCAGTTTATAGACTCCAGGGTATTGCAAGTCAGGAATGACATATTTTACAGATGGGATTAGATCACGGATTTTATGTACTGTACTGAATCGGACTTGGATCTTGTTTGTTTAGAATTTTGGAGATCTTTTTGGTCACGCCTGCTATGTATGGCAAAGTGATAGATTTGATCGGAGTTTCATGTGGCTGTTTCTGTATGGTGGGAGAAATAGCTTGGCGGATAGTGCGGTCAGAGTATCCATTCATCTTAAGGGCCCGATGTACATGTTTTAATTCACTGGCCAGGTGGTGTTGGTCAGAAATGCCATGAGCTCTGTGGTATAGTGTTTTGATGAGATAATTCTTTTGAGACGGGTGGTGGTGGGAATCAGGTTTCAAGTAGGAATCTGTGTGGGTGGCTTTCCTGTAGACAGAATGTCCCAAGGATCCACCAGGTCTCCTCTCAAACAGAACATCTAAGAATGGTAGTTTGCCATCTTTCTCCACTTCCATGGTGAATCTGATGGATGGGTGTCTGGAATGTGATGTGGTCCAGGAAATGGTTCAACGCTGGGAGGCCATGTGGCCAAATGACGAAAGTGTCATCCACATATCTCTTCCACAGGGAAGGAGGCAGGGTGGACGTCTGGATGGCGTCTGATTCAAACTTTTCCATGAACATGTTGGCTATAACTGGTGACAAGGGGGAGCCCATAGGGGTACCCTCATTCTGTTTGTAGAAGGTACCATTCCAGGTAAAATAAGTGTTGGTGAGGCAATGCCTAACCAGCGCAGGTACATCCGAATTCAATCCATGTTGGAGCAAGTCTTCGATTATTGTGAGGGTGTCAGGCACTGGGACTTGGTTAACAGAGATACAGTACCACTCTTGAAACCCAAGAATCGTCGGGCCAGGGCGGTGACGTCAGGCGCGCACCCGGAAGTTGGCGATTGGCGCGAAGCCACGTGGGGGATTGCGGGCAGCAGCAGCAACAACAGTAGCAGCAATAACAGCAGCAGTAGCAACAGCAGCAGTAGCATTAGTAGCAACACCAGTAGCAGCAACAACAGCAGTAGCATCAGTAGCAACACCAGTAGCAGCAACAACAACAGCAACAGCAGCAGCAACAACAACAATAGCAACAACAGCAACAACAACAGCAGCAACAACAGCAGCAGCAACAGCAGAAGCAGCAACAACAGCAGCAACAACAACAGTAGCAGCAGTAGCAACACCAGTAGCAGCAACAACAACAGCAGTAGCAGCAAAAACAACAATAGCAACAACAACAGCAGTAGCAACAACAACAGCAACAACAACAGCAGTAGCAATAACAGCAGCAACATCAACAACAACAGTAGCAACAACAGTAGCAACAACAACAGCAGTAACAGCAGCAAGCGAGCAGCTGACGCTATTGTTCAGCATAATCGCGACCTGCGCTAGTTACACCTCGCGTCGTCGACATAATAACAACTACAATAGTAATTGTACGCAATCCCTAGGGGGCGATTTACACCGTTCGCTTGCGAGGCGGAGGGGGGGCACCGTTTTGGCAGCAGGACTAGCAAACATCGCCGCCTTTGCTTGCTGCTCTAGCTGCTGCTGTTGTTGTTGTTTTACACGTGGCGGTGTCGTTGTTGGTTCTGCTGGACTCATGCCTCCGGTGCGCTGTGGTCGTGGTAAGTCCAAGTCCTGTGCTGCACGCGTGTAACCCCGATTGAGTAAGTTGTGGTTTGTCGCCGTGCGAGGTTGAAGGTGATGATGGTGATGGTGGTGGAATGACTTAAGTCTCACTCGTATGGTGGATGCGGAGCAATGACGACTACCAATTCACATTGGGGTGGTCGAGGGCGATTTAATAAAAACGTCGTCAGGAGGAGTTGTGGATAGGGCCCTGACCGTCGGTTCTGGACGACCACAGTAGCGCACAGCACTGGAGGGTTTTTTATGATTAATTATGAATGTGCCTTTCGTGCGTCGGGGTAGACCACGAGGAAGAACGTTTCACGAGGGAGAGATCCTCTCCGGTTGCTGTACCACGAGTGATCGACGCCACGGGCCGAGCCAAAACGAGTCGGCCTTCCTTGGAAAACGCGGGAAACCAATACAGTGTGGTCCACGTGTCTTGTGTCACCCCCACCACCCCCTCTACCATTTGATAATTTTGAACAGTTTATTTACAATTATACTCTTAGGTTTTTTCGGTAAAGTCACGTAGGTAAAAAATAAAAAAATAGAAATATTAGAAATAAAATAAATCATTGCCCTGTGAGCTAAGAAGCTTTTGAATCAGGTTTCATCAGCAAAACTGAAAAACTAAAATTCAAAACAACGTTTGCAACAGGTCGCATAAAAATGATGAATACAATAAATACAGCAATGAAAAAAGTAAACTAATTTAGAAAAAGTACAATATATTACTTAATTATAAATTAAATATGTAAGCAAACTGAACATTAAGATTAGAGAAACATTGCAAAATAGTGCATCTAGAATGAGGAATAAGAATCGAAAATATATTGCAAAACGAGGAACAGAAACGCCTTCGGTAAAAGTCTTCATGTGCAAACGACAAATTCGAAGTAACACGAGTAATCAACAATCAGCATGACATTGCACACATCACAACAGAACAGGAGCCGTATACATAATAAAAACAACTTTGCATATCATCTACTTGCTTCAGCAGTGGCAGATTGGTAGGAATGCACTTGACAGAAGTGATTTAAGATGATTGAGGAAAGGTGGTGGCTAAATTAAGTTATGTGCTGATATTATTGCAGAGACTTGGGGCGGCCACTGAAAATGCCCATTTACCAAAACCTTGTTTTGTACCTGGGAACATTCAACAAAAACAATGATGAGCTGCTTAGGTTAGGTCTGACATCCCGTGGTGTCAACAGTGCCAACAAATACTCTGCCGAATTCGAACTAAGGACATTTTAAATAAACAAAGCCTGGTGAATAATTCTGCGATCATGGATGGATGTTAGGCCAGTCTCTCTATATAAGTCACAATGATGAGTTTTATAAGGGGCATCCAGAGCAAATCTTAGAGCCGAATGATATATTGATTGGGTTGGGCTTATTTAGCAATGAATTTGATGCAGACTGATTAACAACGTTACAGTAATCAAATAAAGGCAGTATAGTAGCCCTCACTAACTCAAGACGAGGTTTAGCTGGGAAACAATGTTTATGCCTATAAATAAATTCAGCTTTAAATTTTACTTTTTTTCAAATATGATCAATATGATCTTGGAACAGTTTAGAATCTATTATGAGCCCAAGGTTATTCGTTTTGTCTACCTTGTTCAATAAGTTTGTTTTCAATGCTCTAAAACTTAACGTAATTTTTTTTTAATGTAAGGTTTATCTAAAACAAATGCATATGCAAAGAGGATTTTTGGGGGGCGGGGGCGGTCACAAGACATCTTTACTGGACGTCTGTGGAAAAAGAGCTTTATAGCTCATCAGATTTCACCATAAAAAATTGATCTGATCTGGACCACCCTGTGCTGTGCGAACAGCGCGCCGTTGAAACCACACGAATCGGTGTGATTCCCCCCACCCACACTGCCCCCCAAAAGAATATAAATAATCACATTTGAGATTCTGAATTCCTTAAAATGCGAATTTTAAGTCAAGTCCGTTACCTTGCCTATAAGTTACGTTATTGCGAAATTGCGTACGGTTTTAGTTGCCGTATAACGGAGTGACTGCTATTCTTTTGATGCGCACTCATGCAGGTAGATATCAGGTAGATATCAGGTAGATATCAGGCCGTGCATGGTTGTATGTTGAACTTCTTTCGCACCGTACGTTGCCAACCGTGCTAATCGGAGTTACGGACAAACTAAACACAAAGCATTTCCAAAGAAATTCGTTTTCCTGAGAAAGCAGGTAGGGTGGTGATGACCTGTCAGGGACGCGTGTCCATACCTGTCAACCCCTTATCAGTGCCCGACCTTATTACAGACTAATTCAGGCATTATTGGTCACCACCGTGCCCTTATACATATCAACGTTCATCCTACAAAGTTCTATCACAAAGGAGATAAACAAAAAAAATGGATAAAATAATTTCCCCGTATTGAAACGGATTTTTTGCCATATGGACCTGAAAACGCAATTTCCCTGTTCAAGAATGCGTGCTAAACCGTATGGGTTGACAGCTATGCGTGTCAGCAGCAGAGGGGCTCATTGTGCCACACGATAGACACCGCTGTCGCCAGGTTTACGTCTGTATTGTGGCGAACGCCTGCAGGCCACCGTTTTTGATGAAAGGGTTGGTGGGTCACGTAGAGGTTTGTGTAGCCTTCACACCTGCTGGGCTTACCAGGTGGCTGTATAGCGGGTGGTATCGTGAACCCGTATGTGAACATGAGTGCTTTAGTATCGTGTTTTCTTCAGGTAAACTGGTTATCTTCCATACGAAGAGAAACACTTTTTAGCCAAATGCAAATCACTTAGTGTGAGTTTTATGCCGGATTGCATTGTTGATTAAACACAAACCTACCCACCTGATGACAGACGCTTGCGTTGCGCCTGAAACGTCGTGATTTATTTTATTTTATACCTACGTGAATTTACCGAAAGAACCAAAGAGTAAGCCATCTGGAGTTCCTGAGGAAGTGCTTTGTGTTTTTAAGGAACTACACTGGACCAACTTCCATATTTGACACGGCATGGGGAGGCCTCCAGCAGTGGATTTACAGGACTAAATAGAAAATGTTAGGGTTTAACATTTGCAGGCCTTTATCGATAAGATCCCGAATGTCATGTCAGCCATGGATGCTTGACCATACCGCACCACGCTGGTCAATGCAGGGTTAGTGAAGTGGAGAACCAGGACAATATATCACGTGTGCTTTACTTCGAGGGAACTCTGATACAAAAATAATATTAAACATCTCACAAGGAATTTAACTCAGGTTTCCAGATCCAGGGTGTGGTACGCAAACCACTACGCAACCACTGCACCCCAATTATATTATCTACACAACTTGTCCATTATTCCCCTCATCACTTACTTTGAAGTTAGGATTTGAATGGACGAGGCATAAGCCAGATGTGGGGATGCTGCACGTGAGGTAACCCGGCCTGGAGGAGCTTTTGTTCGTTTCTCACGTCTCGTTTTGACACAGCCCCAAGTAAGGGTTCAAAGAAAGCCCCGGCTGGAAATGCATTGAACTGGGTTGGCCGCTGGTACTGGGAGGACGATGGCGAGAACTGGACTCCCTACTCGGACGAGCAAAATGAGCTCATCTGCAACGCCTTCAGGTTTGTGGCACAGCAGCAGTCGTGGTGGCGAGTCCCAATTTATGAGGCAGGGTGGTGAGAATGATTCCTCATTGCACTGGCTGCTGACCCCATGCATTGCAATATTGCAATCAAAGCTGTGTGGTAGCCACCATTCTCAATTATATGAGTTTCTTTCTCCAGATAAAAACATGTAGCAATACAGTTACGATATAATTTGGATCCTTAAACGTGATTGCATCTCTCAATGCCAGACAGAAAATAGTGGGCATAGTTATTTTATTGAGACGGGCAGTCAGTCTTAGAGGAAACAAGGAAGGTCCTTTATTTAGCTCTAATATAGGCAGGAAGTCGACAGCATGGATGGCTGGGGGAAAGGAGTTTCCAGATTGGGGTTCGCAGAGTAGAATGAGCGGTGATTAATATCGTAATTTTTGATTGTACATGGGAACCCCGATGAACAGACCTGAGTTCAATTATGATTACAATTTCAACAACAGAATTTGACATTAAATCACTGTTACAATCACATTGCGATTGAAATTTCAGCATAATTACAATTATAATTGGTTCTTTACCCTTCTATCTGGCAACAAAACTGACACCTTTTTGCAAGGAGTCATGTTTGCATAGACCGCAATACCTGCAGTCATAATACAAACAAAAGAACATAACTGTGCACATTATCAGAGTTATGTTCTTTTGTTTGTATTATGACTGCAGGTATTGCGGTCTATGCAAACATGACTCCTTGCAAAAAGGTGTCAGTTTTGTTGCCAGATAGAAGGGTAAAGAACCAATTATCATATTTTTACTGGCAAATGAGGTCCCCATAGTATAATTACAATTGTTTGACCAGACGTCAGCTGGTTAATATGTCTATGCCTTTATATGAATTACACGCTCAGTAGTGGACCAAACAACATGTACAATGCAGGGCGGTTTGAATCGGATGTTGCGCACAGTTCATGCATTGTCAGACACTTTGTGATGCTGTCACAATGTATTTAACTTCATGAGACGAAAAGAAACCCATTGAAAATGAATGATTGATAAGCACAAGTTGCGTTGTGTTGCCACTGTTGTCACAATAGGACGAGCAAGAAAACTGTCTATATAAAGCTGGCCTCTGGCATTGCCTTCAAAGTTATTTTCGACAACATGGTACAGCAGAACAGCCAGTCTGCATTCAAGAGGAGGATCCGGCTTGCATTGGAGGATGGAGATTTCTGTAAGCACTTGGTTCTACAAATTCCTACCATCTTAAGTTCTCACCTGGTTAAACAAATAAAAACGTAATCTTAAAAGCACCGCGACACTTGTGTTATTGGCTTTTGAACACACATTCCTATCGCGTGCATTTGCGGCCAACGCTTACCGCGTTTGAGCTTCGCAGCTTATCGTCGTGCCTCTTCGAAGCCCAACATCCTCCCGTTGCCACCAAGGTGTCCGCTGCCATCACCTTCTCTCCCTTTCGCTCCGCAGACGTGTGGGAGTGGGAGGCAGACGGCCCAACGTGGGTCGTGTACGATGCGCACAGCTGCGTGGAGCTGGAGGGCGCCCACCGTGCCAAGAGCGCGACGCTGGACCTGAGCACCGGTGGACACGCGTACCGGGTGGACCTGAACGCCCTGACGCAGACCAACGTGGCCACGGGCACCGTTCGTGCAGTTCGGCGGCAGCCAGGTTCGTTGCAAAACGCGGACCCGGAGCCTTTATGCACTGGATTTGTTGGTTCTAGTTTTGTATCAATCTCATCCAGGCTGTCCTTGCACGTGTGTGGTATTTTTTCACGAGCATTTATCTAGGACAGGGGTCGGCAACCTACGGCTCCGGAGCCGCATGCGGCTCTTTACGGGCTGCTTCTTGACGATATGTACGTATGTACAGTATGTACTCAGATGCATTGCGGCTCTTGAAATACTGAATTTTGTACCGAATTGGAAAGAAATGGCTCTTGTTATTTTGGTTGCCGACCCCTGATCTAGGAGTTCCCCCGGTGGCAGCTGTGCCTCTAGCACCAATTTAACTCGTCATCGGCTTGTAAGGTGGCATGTTGCAATGAGGCTTCAATGAAATTAAGAGTAATTGATCAAATTTGACAATTTCCAGTGGTTCTCGTTAACACTTTGGGGTATTTACCAGACTTTGCCATTCACCCACAGTTACTCGCCCCTCGCTGAATGTTCTTTATGGCCCACGTCTTTTCTAAGGGGTGTGCAGCCTGTTATGTGCACAGTCTGTATTGGAAATATCCTAGCTCCCCACAGGTCGAACGTGATGTCACAATTGCCTCCTGTTCACAGCAAACGGCTCGCCGATATGTTCGGTGTGTTTTCACTCATCCCTGATTTTTACGGGCTGATGAATACCGCATCGCGGGGCTGCAAATTGCAGACCCCTTACTTGGTCTGTCTCAAAGTGCCGCGCCATAGTCACTCTCCCCGCAAACCACACCGCTCGACACAGACCGACTTAAGTAAATAGATGCCACCCCTCCCCTTTTAACCAGAGGCCATCCCTCCGCTTATTATTTCTTCGTGTGTGCGACGCAGTCGGTAAAACAGATACAGATGCCAATCCGGGCGGGAGCCAGGGAGCCGAGGGCATCGAGGTCAAGCAGGAGGCAAAGCCGCAGGAGGCAAAGCCAAAAGAGGAGGAGGAGAAGCAGCTGGAGCTGCCCAGCTCGACAGAGGGCGGAGGAGCTCCGGTTGGCGGCGCTCGGGCTACGCGGAGCGGCGTCAAGCGCGGCCGCCAGCCGTCACAGCCACCGCTGGAGTCCATAGGTCTGGGCAACGGTGACGAGGAGTCAGACGCTCCACCCAGCAGGAAGCCGCGCTCGGGCAGGAAATCCGTGAAATCGGAACCCAAAGCTGCCCCGGAAACGAGCGAGGGGAAAAGTGACACGACTGGTTCCAGTGAAGGTGAATGGTCGTTAGTTCATTGTAAACATACCAGTGTCAGACCCTTCCTCTTTTTCCAAAATGTAATTCTTGAACGCACGTGACAATTAGAACAAAAACAAAGGTGCACTGTACAGGTGTACAGCATTGCTGATAGGCGATTTATCCCAAATCAATAATTGGAATCGAATATCTTTCCCAGTGGGACGATTGTAACTGCCAGTATTTCCTATGATATATTGGCAAAGTGTGCAATATAGCGGTGATGCTTGGAAATTGCCACTAAAATACCATTATTTTGAATGGAGATCAATGAATTGCCATTCAAATGGAGGAGGTTTCTATGTATGATTTTTAAGCTGGCAAAGAATCCCCTTCATGGAAATAGAGGTTCCTGCTGTGAACAGCAATCGTTTCAAGTCGTAGGATCGTCCAATAAAATGCTATTAATTCATTTTCAAATAAATGGGATCATAGTGGCGATTGCAAGGATTCCAAGGATCGCCACTAGATGGCAAACTAATCCCATTAGAGTGATAGGTTTTTACCCTTTCAACTGGTACAAAAACTGACACCTTTATACAAGGCATCATGTTTGCAATAACCACCACACAAGCAGTCAAAATGCAAACAAAAAGAAACAACTCTGATAATGATATGCACTTTCCTTGAAGTTGATTAGTCCACACCCGAGACAGCTTTTCTTAGAGCCTAATCTCCATTGGTGTTGGACCAGATGACGCCAAAAGGCGTCATTTGGTGTACGCTTTTCTTAGAGCCTAGTCTCCATTGGTGTTGGACCAGATGATGCCAAAAGGCGTCATCTGGCCCAACACCAATGGAGACTAGGCTCTAAGAAAAGCTGTCTCGGGTGTGGACCAATAAACTTCAAGGACAGTGCATATCATTATCAGAGTTGTTTCTTTTTGTTTGCATTTTGACTGCTTGTGTTGTGGTTATTGCAAACATGATGCCTTGTATAAAGGTGTCAGTTTTTGTACCAGTTGAAAGGGTAAAAACCTATAACTATTTTGCCACTGGTAAAGGAGGTCTCATAGTGTAATCCCATTAGAATCCAAATCAGTTAAATGGAGAGTGTAGCATGGAGATCACCCATAGTAGGATAGCGATTACTGCAGAAATCACCTGGACTGAACAGCATTGCTGATTTAATACGTCGGATTAACGACCAACGTTACGATTCATAATTTATTTTTGGGTCAGATCGCGTGAGTGCGATGGCAGTGTTGTGTCATAGAGCCTGTTTCGCTCAACACAGCCAAATAAATAAAGTTGTCATGTGAACAAACAGACCGGTATGTTGATCGGTGGTTTAACAATTAGGTACATCGTTTCTCTGGTAATTACACGCAGAATCATTAGACAATTGTTAATGTTACAACACCTGTAGTAAAAATGTCTTGTGATTCACACACACAGATGAGCATGAAGTGGCAGGAAGTAATACCTGGAGGTTAATGTGTTCATTAATTTATAATACATTACAGTCAATGACGATAAACTATTTTGTTAATTATGAAGCATTGTTGATAATGTAACAATGTCGGTAATGACGATGCTGACGGCCGTTGCTGCCAGCAGTGGTGAAGACGATCGTGATGAACGGGAGGGCTCCCGTGGACCCGGAGTGCAAGGCAAAGCTGGGCAAGGTGAGACAAACACCTCCATTTCACTGACATCCGCTTACAGCCAGTGCCTCTCGTCGAATATTTCACATGCTGAGGTCAAACAAAAAAAAAACTCGGCCTCGCTCAGCATCCCACGTGTGCTCAAGTCCTAAGTAACTTGAGACAAAAAAAAAGTTAAAATATGATAAGAGTTTTGTTTGAGGCAGAGTTGGTGGGTCACACAGATTGCATTTATGTATCGATTCCCAAAATGTGTGGGTCGTGATGTGGCTGGCAGATGGCGGCACAGCAAGTTGGTTCCTGCAACCCATTAGTGTCGTGTGTGACAGGCCCCTGACTTGGCAGGGGCCTCAGAGAACCTCCGGGATTATTAGAGATGGCAGTAGAGTTGCAGTCCCTTGAACCTCTTTGAGCAGAGCTTTAGTTATCACCCCCTTGTGTGCATCGTGAGTTTCGTGCGAGTACTCTGGATTCGTTTTGCATGCCGAACGCTCATCCGTGGAAATTGGCCATATATGCCAATGCGGGGCCCTGCTGAAAAGAAACCTCTCGCTGAGGCTTTCTCAGGTTGATGAAGTCCATCCATTTTATTATATCTGTATTAAAGTGGACAATAAATCAAAACGGTACCGCGTTTTGTGACGACGATGTTTAATCTGTCTCAGGCGCACGTGTACAGTGAGGGAAACAACGTTTACGACGTCATGCTCAACCAGGTGAGGCCCTCGCTCATTAGCTCCTGCTTTCACCGAGCAATCTTGTCAACTGGCAGGTGGGTGAGGCAGTACAACAAGTAGGGTTATGATATACTATCCCAGAAAAATGTATGTGCCTTGCTCCCTTCTATTAGTGGGCTTGCTCTGGACTTTGAAGTTCCCTTCTACATGAACAAAAAAGGAAATTAAATCCAAGAAAGTCCTTCCTGTGCATAGATCACTATGCCCTGTAATTTCCTTTTATCACATTGGTAATGATTGGTTCTTGCTCATGGCATTGGTATGAGAGGCCATACATTGCTCATATGACTCGGTTAAGTTGAACCTATTGCTGGTTTGCTTTGCTGTGAAATATTAAGCTTAACGGGCCATTGGTTCATATATTAAACATGAGAAAGCTTTAGTCCTATAACAAATCTTCGAATAAATTATTTCTATGCATATTATTTCACATGTCACAATTCATCTCCCCTGCACCCACCCCCAATTCGATACATTTTCACGAATTTGGGTGACGGTTGTATTGTGGTGTAATTTCTTCTGTCTCGTATGTACTATATCGTCTGCCTCTTTGGTTCCATTAGCCTAGAGGTAACGTTTGCACTTAACTCGCATTCATCATAGATACTCGGCTATTCTTTTCTTGTTTAGGTGCATGCATCATTAGTATAATAGTGTTTTTTTTAACCAAACTAATTGATGACGCGTCACATGCCTAACAGCCAACCTGTACGACCACTTGCCGCGAGTGCGCGTGACGCGCCTTGCACGTAGCATGGCACGTAATAATAAATAAATTCCTTTGCATGCAGACAAATGTCGGACTCAACAACAACAAGTTCTACCTGATTCAGCTGCTGAGGGACAATGACATGAAGAGCTTCAGTGTGTGGATGCGCTGGGGGAGAGGTGAGCAGCTGCTCTTACCGCTGTCCTGCTCGACGTTCTGCGTCACACGCCACGCTTTCGTCTTTGTGCAGTCGCTGTTATGGTGGGAGCAGTAGTGGTAGCGGCTAGGTTGACTCAGCCTCAAAATGAGTACCTGGTGCGATGTGTAAACATCGTCACTGGGGAGACAGAGGCAGCCGGGTATGGTGCGGGCCACCCACCCCTTCGTGTGCCGTGCCGGCCTTCATAGGTGCTCTCTAACAGCACTTGCCCCTACAGTTTGGTTCAGGCTATACGGGGATCTTTGTCTTCTTTGAGTGGTGGTGCGCTTCAAACCCAGGCACCCTGAGTTTCATTCCCGACCGTGGTGAACATCCGTGGCGAGTGATATCTGAACAGGTCGTGGGCCCCTGCTTAAACCAGCACTGACCAGCATTGTGAAGTATGGTTACACAATCCCTGTGTATCGTATGCCAGTGGGAGGCCTTCATCCAGCAGTGGACTGACAAAAGGGCTGTAAATGATCATTTAGTTCATTGGAGTGCATCGCACCTTAGGTTGCAAATTCATCCGCACACACCCGCCTGCATTGCGAGGCCCATCACGATGTTGACTTTCAAACTGCAGGCAGCGCAGTTAAGTGGTGGTCACTTTGTCGTGTAACAATTCTCATCTGCTTGGGTTCCATTCTCAAGCCTTGCACATCGAAAAAATGAAATCGCTGCCGCTTGTTTTTCATCGGTCGCGCCTCGATCAACTCTGCCCTGAAAACACGAGCTCGTTGCGTATGATCCGTGAGATCGAGCACTGATTACGGGTGAATGATGATGATGATGATGATGGCAGATGGCCTTGCTGATCTCATCGTCACCAACTTCAACGGGACATTGGCTAAACGGGGCTTTGACTTACGACTCGGCGAGGCTGCGAGTGCGATGCCTGCTCTGTCGCCTTCACCCTTGGTGTTTGCGTGCGCGCGTGCCTTGCAGTCGGAAGGGTCGGAATGAATTCCTTGAAGAACTGCAGTAACCTGTTGGGCGCCCGGGAACTGTTTGAGGATAAGTACGTGGGGAGCACGCACGCCACAACTTTCTTTGATATTTTAAACATCTATAAATACTATATGGATTTTTTCCCATTCGGTAGAGTTTACTATTTTTTACGTTTGAGTATTAATGTGACGACGGTGCTTTTGAGCGTGCAGATTTGTGCCGTAAAGGCGCCACCACGTGTGTAAGCAAACGTAACATTTACTTGACTCACTCAACACGCTCGCTAATCCCTCGCGCTCATGCACACACGCACGCTGCCCTCGCCTGGCGTTGGAGTCGCGTTAAGAGTTGCGTTGACGGTGCACGTTCAGGACCCTGTGGCCAAAACGAGGTTTCTAATACCGCCTTCCTCTTCTCCGCATATGACTGACCCATATCTCCATCTGTAAAGTAATTCCAATCGCACCTCACTTTAAAAATAAATAAACGGCTTTTTCGTTCCTGGAGTGCGCATCGCGATTTTTCAGAGGCATTTACACACTCTTTAAGTCAACATTGTAGTTGTATCTATATGATGAAAACTGCTTGTGTTTGGTTGTATGTCTTCTTTTAATGTACGGATAGGCACAGGATATGCGCAGAGGACCAAACACCACGGTTATGTTTAACACGTAGGCTTTCGCAACCAATATTATTCACAATAAAGGTTTTTGGGTTAGATCGCGTAAGTATAAATGTGTCATCCTGGGACTCCTCACCCTGAGCTCTCATTACTCTGATAGTGCATTGTCTTTGTGCTGTACGCCTTTTGGCGTCCTCTGGTCTAACACCGTTTGAGACGAGGCTCAAAAGAAAGCTGTCTCTGGTGTGGACCAATCAATTTCAAAGACAATGCATCTATTATCAAAGTATGTTTTTTGTTTGCATTTTGACAACAAGTATTGTGGTTAATGCAGACTTGATTCCTTGTAAAAGGTTTCAATTTGGTGTTGTAACAACTTAACACCTGTTTTGTTGCCAGATAAAAAGGGAAAAACCTATTATAAATTTGGCATTAAACCCGCCACCCCCTGACACAGCAATTTAGTAAGGTTTGTCACGTAAACAAAATATGCCAATTCGTTGCTAGTACAGCACACTGGTGTGTTGGAGAGCAAATCCACAACATTTACAATCTGAGTACTGGTCCAATGTTGCTGTTGGTTGGTGTCTTGTCTTGAGACAAGGAATCTGTATCTCCCACGGAGCTGTACGTTCGATAACGTACCACAAACAGATTTTTTTTTCCTGCAGTTATTGGTGTCCAAGCTGACACAAACTCGCGACACGTGAGGACCCAGTTTTTTTGCAGCAGGTAGCTGAAATCCAGATTTGAACCCCGGATCTCACCCTTGTGCCAGCTCAGTACTCTGACCCCTAAGCCGCTGAGGCCAGTTTGTATTTCTGCATTCTCGATGCTTTTATTGCCAGAAATCTCAAGAGTTGGATAATGGGACAGGACACTTAATCTGCTGTGAAATAAAAAATGTGCACCTAATAACAGATGAACGTTAAAGGCGAACCTCTTGTTTGCACGCAGATTTTTACAAAAGACAAAAAACGAGTGGAGCCAAAGAAGTTCATTCCAGAAGGTGCCCGGAAAATACGACATTGTACCCATTGACTACAGCACCGACGCCATGGTAAGATTCCACAATGGTAAAATGCTTGTGTGGTGATGGTAAAGGCGCTTGCTCGTGCCACTGCCGGCTGAACGGCTTCCATTAGAGGGCGCTCTGGATGAGAACCTCTCTAAGGAGTATTTGGCCTAATCTTCCACACTGGGCAGACATCTTGGAAGAGGGGGGAAGAGTACCCACACTTTACCGCACCGCACACGAAACCTCAGAATCAGAATATTTATCCTGCAGTAATCCAATGAGCTATAAATCTATTTTTCACAGACGTCCGGTATGGTTGCCGATTGACTGCTGTATCCATTTCTACTGCTGGGTGTAAACAGAGGTGGGGGCGGGAGGGAGTTTCAGAAACGCATTATGGCTGCCACAAGTACCGTGCGGTAAACATCACAGCACGGCAGCATCCCGCTTACGGTGGTGTCAAATATTGGGATTCGTATTTGATGTTTGGGTCAGAACGCCCGTGTGAGTAAAATGTGGTGTTGTGCATCCTCCTCCACCCGATAGCCAATGAATAGAGTTGTCACGTGGTGTACAAACGTGCCGATGTATTCTTACTGCTTCAGCAGCAACGCCAGTGTTGCTGGAGAGCGATCTCGCGACACTTTACGTTTAGGTAGTATGAGGTTTTGCTCATAATTGCAACTCGCATCATTATCAGACCTTCGCCAGAAGAAAATATACATTACTGCCATTAGTAAGGATGTATGTCGAACTGCTTTCGCACCGTACGTAGCCAACCGCGCGAATCGGAGGTGCGGGCGAAGGACAACAAACTAAACCGTTCTAAATCTATTAGTTTTCAATCAAGTCGCGTGTTTTTATACTACCATACTCGTAACACTACTTTCATGTCGAATTGAGCCTTCGCTCGCCTGTCTGTGCGATGAGAAACGCTCCAGTGACGTGCATGCCAACCAAGCAAAGTTCCTTTACGTACGAGGATGACCGCTTAAATTTGTTAACAAGACGATATAAATCAAAAGACTTGAGCGCTGGGCTTTTCCGTTCTCTCCCCCCCGCCCTGTCGAGCAGCAGACGACCGAGACGGACGGGGCCCAGAAGCCGCCGCCACTGCAGAAGCAGTCGCTCCTGGACCTCCGCGTGCAGAACCTGCTGGAGCTGATCTGCAACGTTCGCGCGATGGAGGAGACCATCTTGGAGATGAAGTTTGACTCCAAGAAGGCCCCGCTTGGTACGCGGGTGCCACGCGGGTGCCACGCGGGGCGGACGGGGCGGGGTAGATGTCTCTGCCCCGGGCACATGACTTTCGCAGACGTCGGCGAACCTTTGTTATCGAAATTAATTTTAAGCCGAAATCACGTTCCATGCTCAAGTGGATGTGAAATAGCGGCCATCTATCTCTTCACTGGGCCATGAGAAGAATATCCGTATTCTCCTGGTCGGGAGCCAGACCTTTTCACCGGTGGTACTCATTTTATTTTCCATGGAGAGATTGAGGGTTCACTGGAACTTCGACTGACGCTTCCTTGTGAAAGTCGAGCTCTCAGCTAACGGCACCATTGGGCCTGGTTTGACTTATGTAAATCTCGACACTAATGCAAATTTGAATCAATTGAAGGTGATATTTGTTGAGATGTTTTCCTCGGATATACATCGTGCCGGAGCCTCTGAGCAAGTACCGTTGAGAGTCACTCGTTTTACACTCGTTTTAGCAATGTTTTGTCAAAATAGAAAAACTTTGAAGGATGTAACCCAGTCACCGATGGCTATATACACCCTAATTGAGTTTTAGAATGATACTGGACTTAGCGTAGACTTGACTTTCAGCCGCTCTCTTCACAGCATGCACGAGCGTCATCGAGCATTAGCTGAGTGGCCGAGCGGCCGAGCGAAGAGAATTGAGAAGGAAATTGTGTGTTGACATCGTCCTGATCAGTTACATGACATGATATCAGCCTCGATTGACTGTGAGAGTTCCGGAAAACGGCGTGTCGCCAAGTCTCGCTATAATTACGATTGGACAGATGTGATACAGTTGGCGATGGTGAGCAGCAGAGGACAGTGCAGCAGCATCCTGTTGTTGTACTTCACTTCTGTTATCCCGCACCTTCTCTCCATGCACTGACCAGGGTGGTGAAGTATGGTTAAAGCAAACCCCAACCACACACAGGTGGTAGCAGCAGCAGTCTGTTCCGCGGACAGAGCTTGGCGGAGGAGGGACGCGTGCGCTTGTTGCTTGCAGGCAAGGTGACGAAGGCGCAGATCAAGGCTGGCTACGAGTCGCTCAAGAAGATTGAGAGCTGCCTCAAGAGGAACGTGTTCGGCCGCGAGATGGTGGACGCCTGCAGCGAGTTCTACACGCGCATCCCACACGACTTCGGGTGCCCTCCTCACAACTGGCCACTCCTCTCCCACTCACCGATCACACTGGTCAACACAAAAAAAACATTTTTTTCTGGCCTGGACTTTTGCAGCTGCTTTATACTTATTTCAGGGTGCTGATTCCAAATCGGATCTCAGATTTGCTCTATCACATCTCATTTTTATGCTATCGGCATACCCCATTTTCATTGATTTTACCCGAAATTAACTCTTGTCACTTATGATTGCAAGTTGTTGCGAGTCAGTGACTTCTTTAGTGTTAAAATATGGTGCTGTATTTTTAGGATAGTGTGTTTATAATATTATTTTACGTAGATATCCACATTTATTTAATATGTTTCTTCTGCAGTTTTTATTGCAAATGCAATATTTGATATCTGATGTGATAGACAAAAACTGATGCCAGATTTGGAATCAGCACCCCAAAATTACCTTAAAACCGTTGGAATACCTTATGCCAGAAAAAGTGTGTTGACCAGTGTCATCAGACCCACCCGCCCCTTGCAGCCAAACCCACTCCTCGCACTCACCACTCCTCACGCTCACTGCCCCCTCGCAATCAATGCTCCTGGTACTAATCCACTCATCGCCGCTCCTCACTCACTGCTCCTCACCCATCGCTCCTTGCAATCAACCGCTCCACACTCCCACGTCTGCCCCCCATCACTCCTCACACCCACCGCTTCTCACCACTCCTTGCACTTTCCGCTCCTTGCGCTCACCGCTCCCTACATTCCACCGCTCCCTACCACTCCTCACGCTCACCATTCCTCACCTGCTCCTCAGACCCACTGCTCCTTACTGTTCCTCACATCCACCGCTCGCTGCAAAGGCCTTTCGCAGTTTAAATTCGTGCTGTGTGTGAACATCAGTAGTGGGAAGACAAAGGCGGCTAATTTTGTGTGGCGCTGACATCGCTCACGTCTCGTGTGCCATGCCGGCCTTGATGAGTGTCCAGTAAAATCGCTCTCCCCAACAGTCCGTAAAGGCTTCACGGGGAGTCTTGCCTTTGCGTAACGAGTGTGTGTGTGCGCTTGAGTGAGTGGCTGTGAGAGTGGACGTGGTTATGAATTCTCGAGTCTGTGTTTCACCAGACCCTTCACCTCTCTCACTCTGCAGCATGAAAGCCCCTCCACTCATTCGAACTGAGAAGGAACTGAAGGAGAAAATTCAGCTTCTGGAGGTAAGTGGCGGCATGCACATTATTATGCTTGTTTAACCAGGTGTCTCATGACTCTTTATTTCACGATGGTCCTGCAAAGTTTTTGCAGAAGTGGATGATGCTTTATTTGCATATTCCAATTGCGTGATTTGCGGGTAGTTTTTTTTAATTGGGTCAATTTGGACCATGATTGCCAACACACGGTGGACTACTCTTGCAAATTACGTCATGGGACTTCTAACCTCAACTGTGAAGCGGGCGGCGTGCCGTGTTTTTATGGTCAATACACCCGCAGTATTAATCCAGGCGGCCGTTAGATTTTAACCGTAAACCTCTGCATCAACTGGCAAATGCGCTATCGCGAGGCCGTGTTGCCCGCCCGAGTGCAACAACCAGCGCCCTCACTGCGTTTTCTCAACACGAGTTTTGAGGCCACAAAATTGTTGTGCATTTGTGTGTCTCTGTCTCTCTTTGCCTGTGTCTGTCTCTTTCTCTGTCCCTCTCCATGTCTCCCGGTGTGTCTGTCCATTTCTTGTTTTTACCCGAGTGTGTTTTTTTGTTTTCCTCTCTCTGTATTTCAAATATATGTTTCTCTCCGTGTCTCTTGAGTATGCCAATCTGCTTCTGTCTGCTGTGCAGTTTTCTGTCTTTGTCTCTATGTCTCACTTTGTGTCTCTCTCTGCATGTCTCTGCATATGATTCTGATGGCGATACCCCAGGGTACCAAATAATACAAAATGGACGAGGCAATTAAATATTTTATTTCTGGGACACTATTTTTTTCTCCAGGGGTGTATTTAACTCCGCGACTGGGGTACCAATCAGGGTTGCGATTTCCGCATGGAAAATGCGGAAGGAGGGTTCAAATTTTTCCGCATTTTTGCTAAAGTCAACCGCAAACGGTGGAAAGACTACTCCTATGACCGCGCGCTTTTAACAACACGTTAATGCGTTCTATTGGAAAGGATACATGCAAGGCCCAGCATCACGTAGGGCTTTGAGTTACTGATTGGAATGAATATATGATTTCCGCATTTCCGCACAAGAACCACATACTTTATTCAAATGCGGAGCCGTGATTACGAGCACATGTACATGATGTATCCTTTCCAATAGAACGCATTAACGTGTTGTTAAAAGCGCGCGGTCATAGGAGTTGTCTTTCCACCGTTTGCGGTTGACTTTAGCAAAAATGCGGGAAAATTTGAACCCTCCTTCCGCATTTTCCATGCGGAAATCGCAACCCTGGTACCAATCAATCCGAAATAAGTGCTACTCCACAATGTGGAAGCGCAAAACATCGGCATAACAAAAAATCCGTTATCGAAAAATGTTACTTTGAATAGTGCATCGTGCACAGCTCGTCGAGATGAGTCGATTGCGGCATCGCCGACTATCAGAAAATTACTGCATCACGGACATTATGCGAGAGCCGGGGTACTATGGTACCCCGGGGTACCGCCATAAGGTTCATATCTCTGTATCTCTCTGTCTCCCTATCATTTTCCACATCGCTCCCTCTGTTTTCTCTATATATAGAGCTTTCTGTTTGTGCGTGTCTCCTCTCTGTGACGCTGTCTTTGTATCTAGGGCCCGTTTTTTTCCCTTGCTTGCACAGAATCCCACTGAGTGTTGAGACGACCCCGATGACGATGATGACAAGAGCCATTTAATCCGCGCTGTACACGTGTAGGCAACACGCATCCTGCCTCGTCAGAGTAGTCTCTCCGATGATGAGGTGGAGGGGGTTTATTTATTCGGTTTGGCAAGCGGACTTAAGAGCTCCCTGCCCGCGTCGATGACCGCAGGTGCTGAGCGACATCGAAATCGCGATCAAGTTCATTAGATCCGCGGAGCAGACGGAGCACAGGCTGGACCAGTGCTACCAGGAGCTGCATTGCAAGATGACTCCTCTGGAGAGGGACCACGCCGACTTTAAGGTGAGGCTTGAGAGAGAGAGGGCAGCCGGGGAGATATTTGAGACGTGCAACAGCTATTATTATAGTTATTAACAGACAACTCTGCGTGCTTGGAATTACCGTTGAGAGAAATAAGAGGGCGTCAGAGTGGTGCTCGGTGGCAACACTTGTGGCTCACGGCAAGAAGGGCCTGGGTTCGATTCTTGACCTGGGCACCTTTCTGTGTAGAGTTTGTATGTTCTCCCCCCCCCCCCCCCCCCCCCGGTTCGGCATGGATTATCCCTGGGTTCTCCAGTTTCTTCCCTTAGCTAAAAACAAACAACGTTATTGTTTCCTCCCATGAGTCATCGGACTCGGTGTGACTTTTGTGGGTAAATAAATACTTGTTGTTCTAAGCAAAGGCGGAGCCAGGATTTTCAGGTAGGAGGGGGCAACCCCTCCAGCAATGAAAAATGATAGGAGTTGTTCGTAAGTAAGGACTTGTCCTTTGCTTTTTATCCGACGCGTGTGCGGCGATAGCACAGCCATCGGTCGAGGATCGAATTGCAACCGTGTGTGATCGGTATCGCGCTCGCTGAAGGCCTTCATGGAAGTCGTGTACTGTATACGCAACTGCACACAATTCTGAGTCCCTTATAACTGCATTGCCGTTACTTAATGCCAATTATGGACTCAGACTATTGTCTTATCATCTCATAGAGTCCCTGGCACGTAATAATATGCTACACAGTGGCAGTGGGGGTCACAAAATGCCGATTTCTTACTAATAAACCCCAATGATCCGATCGAAATTAGCGATTTGGATCGGATCATTGGGGGGGGGGGGGCACGTGCCACCCCACCCCCCCACTGGCTCCGCCAGTGGTTCTAAGGAGGAGAACGTGGATTAGAGACGTGATATTGACCGTTAAGAAGAAATACGTGCGTGGATTTACCACGTGATAGTCGCTCTCCGTCGCACGGCAGCCCCTCCACACCCGATGTACGATCGCCCCCCTCGTCTCCCCCCAACACCCACCTCCCCCCACCCCCCAACCCCACGCCACCGCAGATGATAGAGCGGTACATGACGTCGACTCACGCCAGCACTCACAACGAGTACTCGCTCAGCATCCTCGACGCCTTCGTGGTGGAGAAGGAGGGAGAGGCGGAGAAGTTCCTCGCCGACTACGGGAACCGGTCAGTTCGCACGCCCCAAGCGCTCGCGGGTTGTTTGGTTTCTCGGCGAACAATTCAAGTCGATTGACATGAATTCTCACGCGGTGCACTCGTCGAATCGGGCGCCTCCAGAATTGTGTGGTTTTTTTACGGGTTATGCAAATTGTATGCTAATGTGCTCTTCATGCCAGGAATGGGCATACTTTTCCCACTAAGGGCCAAAAGGACTTTTAAAGACCTTCGAGGCAGACAACACATTACTACACACATCAATGACTTCAGTCTCAGCAGTGACCTGGTGTGCTAAAAATTAACCCGTAAAAACAAAGTTTTTCACTATAAATCCTTTATATGCGTGTTCAATGGGCCACAACCCAGCCCACATTGATCTTTGAAACGGGCGGCTAGAGTCCTCTCGTCCTCTGGCTTGAGATGGCTGCCACCTATGGGTCAGATGATTGTCTGCCACCATTAAGCAATTGGTAATTAAATATAAAAAAAAAATTCCTAAAAGGTGTAAAATACATTGTCACGCACAACGAGTCTGTGTGCAAAATGTCAGCTCGATTGGATCACGGGAAGTGGGTTAAAAAACGACCGAAAGATTTGCACGGTCGTAAGCAAGCAAGCAAGCAAGTTAACTTAATATAAAGGATTTAAAAATAAGAAATGCTGTGCAGTGCCACCAGGTTAACGATATTCGGATTCCTCTAGTCTAAATAAAGATTCTGATATTCCCCTCTAGTACCCGATTAGGGCGGCTAAAATGCTTGCTAGTGGAGATAAATATGATTTGCAAGTTGTTTGAACGCACGTCATTTTCATCCCCATGGGTCTTGGGTTTTCCAGCCCTGCTTTAGGCCAATGGAATAATTGAGACATAGCAATTGAGGTTTCACAAAATAAGACCCTAAAGTTAATGGTTTCTTGAATTAATTCATGACCCCAAATTAATCCACTTTATGGAATCGTGGCAGGGATTGGGGTTGGTGGTGAGAATTGCAGCATTCCTGCTCTTTTGGGGTTAAAGGGCTGCATTTACAGGGGCAAACGCTCAACATTCGCACAAGGCTTCTGTTTCCGAAAAGCGGTTGGGTAATCCGGGTGATCTGCCCGACTCTGTGGCCTCGGTGTGGTATTGAGCCCACTCTAGGCCCTGGAGGTGCGAAACGCGTTAAAACTGTGGTGGTTCCTACTGCTGTCACGTCCACCTGTGCCCTGACTCCTTGGTGTCGTGGCCACGTTTCTGTTTTGGAAGAGCAATCTATTCCTCAAATGCAATGTTTATTTACTCAAGGTCAGGTGGCTTAAAATGATGAATCGTAATTCGAATGTCGATCGCCCAGTGGCTTTATCTGACTTTTCTCTACAAGTTGGTAATGGTACATTCCATGCAGCTTCCCAGGATGACGGGTCTGATGGAAGCCCAGCTCTGGTTCATTATTATTCAGATTATCATCTTCACCACACGTTGCTTCCACATTCACATTATCGCTCGGATTTTTTTTTGTTACGCAGCATGCTGCTGTGGCATGGGTCGCGTCTCTCCAACTGGGCCGGCATCCTGAGCCAGGGCCTTAAAATCGCTCCGCCAGAAGCTCCTGTCACTGGCTACATGGTGAGTGGCTCAGCCTTCCTTTTTGTCCCACCCTGTCTATCGTCGGTGACACTTAAAAGTTGGAAAGGCTCTGTTTGACACTTTCCAATGGAGGTTAAAGTGTTCATGCACTAGCCCTGCCCATCTGTCTGTAATGCGGGGTGCACAATAACTCTTAACAGAAGATTAAATATAAACAGCACTTTAGTATAAACCTTTGCTGCTAGAGAAAAGCGGCCACATTCATCAAAGTCACCAGTGTGTTGACAACAGGAGTGCATAACTCTGGTCCTCACGGGCACTTGGTGTCTTCCTGTTTACATTCCAAATGAGCTCTCCGTTACTGAATTGAACCCTTGATTGAAATATTAATTTGCTCAATGAGACCCTTTTTTATTCGTTTTAAATGTTAAAGTAGTTGGAGATTCCAAGTTATATATGACACCGACAGATTTGCAGCCCTTGAAGTCACGAAGTTGTACAGCTCTTTACAAGTTCCACGTGTATGTTGAAATTCTTTTGCACCATACGTAGCCAACCGTGCTAATCGGAGGTGCGGGGGAAGGACGACACCCGACTATATTCAACAACCTTGGCCGCTAGTTTGTTATCCTTCTCCCGCACCTCCAATGTCATGTGTGTGTCGTTCCATTTGTCGTGTGTGTGTCGGACTTTCCCAGTTTGGGAAGGGCATATACTTTGCAGACATGTGCTCAAAAAGCGCCAACTACTGCTACACAACGCAGAAGAAGAACGTGGGCCTGGTGCTGCTCTCTGAGGTGAGCGTCGCAACGGGCAACCATATCTTTTGCTGCTCGATTTAAGACCGGAAGCAACAGGAGAGCTTCACCATTCTTGCCCGATGAAGCTGATTGTAATTATCAGCGAAACGTCGTACTCAAATTTTAAAATGCTGTTGATTTTCTCTTCAACACACCGGTGGGCTAAAGAAGTGAATTATTTTGTCCTTTGAAAAACGTGACACATGTTTTACTGTTTGGCCGTGTCGGGTGGTGGAGGGTTACGACACATTTATTAATAACGCGATCTAACCCAAGAACCTATATTATGAATTTCTCGCTTGACCATGTACGGGCCTTGCTCAATCCACTGCTGGATGAGGTCCCTCCCCACGCCTTGCGGGTCGTGCAGGTTATTTGACAATATTCGTTATGCTATGTCGGTGTAGGTTTGGCCAGAAAAGCCTCACCGAGTTTCAAGACCCGTGTAAGAATGTCTTGAATTGGAATGTTTGAGCAGTTCCATTCATGAGTGCTCGGCATGTGGGAGGAAACTGGAATAGCTGGACAAAACCCAGCACACACACTCGGAGGAATACACTCAAAGGTTGCTAATCTATGTGATGCACTAACCATTGCCTGCAGTGTGCTAGATAACAGGCACCCGTACCACTACTCCTGGCACCTTCTACTTAATGTCTCAGTGTGCTTCAGTCCAAGATCCTTGTTTTTACGTGTGTGCATACAGAAGTGGTGGTTAGTGCGCTGCGTTACAATCTCCTTTGTCGCGTGTGCCTGCGTCACGTTCCGAAGTTGAGCAAAATTTGATGAGTGACTTTCAAATTGCGTGCTTGGGTATGAAGCCACTTAGCAACATCGCCCCCTCCTGGCAGCATAATCCTCTCTTGCAGGCCGGTTGCTGCATTCAATTTGTGCTGCATAACGACAGCTGCCATTGGGTGGGGGGGGGCTCCCCCTTGGCTAGGCTGCCCACATCGAGGTGGTAACTGCGGTGTAAATGAAGTGAGGATGATGATGATGATAATGATGATGATGTTCCGTCAGGTTGCCCTCGGCAAGTGTGCCGAGCTGTTGGCGGCTAACGATCAGGCAGACAAGCTCCCCAAGGGGAAGCACTCCACCAAGGGGCTGGGGAAAGTCGCTCCGGACCCCAGCAACAGCGTCAAGATGTAAGAGTGCCACCTTCCCGAGTGACCAGAGAACTAGGCAGCCGCGAAAGGCCGGATCGAAAATGTTTCTCCTGCCGCCGGTGGGAATACTTGATGGGTTGTCTCGGTTTAGACGTTTGATGTTTGGGTGTTTGTGCTGAAACGTAGAATTGTTAAAATGTGCTTATTTTTGGCTTTTCCACCTGGTGAAATCGCACAAATCCAGGCAAGCCAGTCTTTAAGTAATCTGAGCTTCTTTGAGAAAGACATTTTAAGAGAGAAAGTTATTATTTTGTGGATATTGAGCTGTTCGTGTAGTTATTGAAAAACCAAAAAAAACGTGATAAATACGGTGAGGCACTCTGTCATAGCACTCGTGATGTCACTGCGTTGCTGTTGCATTAAAATGTATAGGATTGACATCACAGTGGCATCACTACAGCCTGCTCGTGAAATTGCCATCGTGTGGTTACAGTATTTTCCTAATACGTCACTGCAGCAATCTCGTTGCAGCAAAGGATGTAAAGGCATGTTGGGGAGGCCAAGACACACAGCTTGGGGTACTTTGCAATTGTGCTGTCGCTCGGCAGAGAGCACAATCGGGACACGATTGGCAGCAACTACTTACAGATAAAGTTTAAACAAGAAAGCTGATTTGAGCGCTGCTTGCCGTGGGTGCGTGCAGAGATGGCGGCGACGTGACGGTGCCGATGGGACCCTCCACAGAGACCAATGTCACCAACCCCAGCGGCTTCACCCTCAACTACAACGAGTACGTGGTGTACCGGCCCGAGCAGGTGCGCATGCGCTACCTCCTCAAGGTTAGCTTCGACTACAAACCCATGTGGTGACGACGAGGGGCCAAGCAGGCAAGACTGTGGCGACCCCCGGCGGTGTGTGCAGCAGGAGAGCGCCGAGGATTGTGGGAGATTTTGTCGGGTCGGGGCGGTGATGTGGCCGAGCCGTAGCGCGTTGGCCAATCGCTTGTAGCTGTTCACGGTTTGAACCGGGCAGGCTGCCCTGGTTAATATTGCGGGCTTGTTAACCATGCAATACAACGTGCCGTCTGCCTCACATTGGACGTTCCAAAGGTCCCGTGACGTCGCTTGAAACGAGTAGGCCGTTGTGTTGCCAGCGTCACGGTCCAAATTTACCAAATAAAAAAAATGTACTCGCAAATTATCTAATTGGGATCACACGTAGCAGTCATCACCCCCTACCGGCAGCCTCCTGCCCATTTGCAGGCTGGTGCCAAGTCACCTGCTGCACTGGGTCATCTGCCACTGGGGGTGCCTTTGAATTTTTGAGAGGTTCTTGAAGTTCGAGGCATTGAAGCAATGCCATGTAAATGAACAGATTATTATGATCCATTTTCTGCGAGTCATAGCGTCTTCTTCATAGCCCTGTGCAATAAAGGCACGGATACCAAATGTATTAACGATTCGATTATTTGAGCTGGGTGGGATGGGAAGGAGCAGCCAGGAAGCACTCAAGCTCGCATTGCCACCTATCTTGATTGTTTCCCAAACATCCTCTCTTTGAGGAAGGTTGCTGTCCTGGGAAATCTGTAAGTTTTCCCAGGAAGAAAAAAAAATTCTGTTTTTGTTGTTGTGTATCGTCGATGCTATTATGTGTAGTTCTACCCGCTGATGGCATTGTGAGCAGATTTATATTTCCAGATTTTGTACCTCAGAGGTGGCAACCCCTACGCTCGAGTGAGTAACAGAGGTGGCGGCATTACAAGTGAGCCAGCGATCGCATAAAGAATATTTCTTTAATTTCACGCTTGTTTAGCGAGAAAAGCCTTGCCGAGTCTCGAGACTTTTCAGTAGGATCCAGCCAAGTTTTCACATTTGAGGATGATGTTGCAATGTTTAATCTAAAATTTAGTGATTTGCAGTTAATTTTTTGAGCCTTGTCGGTTACGTTTGTGTGTTTTTGTTACCTCTTGTTGACCCTTGTGTTTAAACTGAATCCGATGCCTTGCTACCTCAATGCCAAGGTCCCATTCTAGCGGAGCGCCTGTTTACCCTCATCGGCACGCTTGTCTCATCACACTCGCCCGTGTTGCAGAGGTCGCAACCGGGTACCCAATACCCATACCCTACCCGATACCCAGCTACCCGTACCCGGCCAGGTACGGATACGGGTACCCGTTTGCGACCCTGGTGCGGCCGGGTGCGGGTACGGGTAGGCCGTGAGTCACTGGTGAGTCACCGTTTGTCACTCATTTCGGGTAGGGTACAGGTAGGGAACGGGTACCCGACCGGGTGCGGGTACGGGTACCCATTTGCGACCCTGGTGCGGCCGGGTACGGGTAAGGAATCAAAACCCGTTTGCGACCTCTGCCGTGTTGTCTCCGGCTCTTCTGTCGCATTTCTTTTCCGACTTGGGAATTCCGTCCCGCAATTGATTTTCACAAATTCCTGATGCATAGCCTTTTTTGTCAATTGAAGGAACGTATTACGGTAATTGTATCTGCCACGCTTGTCGGTAGTTTTGTTGCCTCTGACTAAATCACCAGGATTGCGTCTAGCCTCGTCAGATCTTGGAAGCGTCGCAGATTTAAGCCTGGATAGCGCTTGGATGAACGAGCTAGGTGCATAACAGATATTATAGGCTTTCGCCGGGCTATGTTGCGGGCAGCAGAGGGCAGAAATCTAATGTTGTACTGGTAATCTATGCTTCCATTCTGTGCGCCATCATTGACCAGCGTGGTGAAGTATGGTCAAATAACCCCCACAGCCCCGGCACAGTGTGAGTAGGCCCTCATCGTGCAGGAAAGGCCTGTACGTGTACTGTCAAGTGCTCTCTGTTGCTGACCACATTTCCCCCAGCACCTCATCCACCACCAAAGTTCACAATTTTATTTTTTGTTAAACTGCTCCTAAGCGCGGTGACTCTAAAGTCAAGTTCCTGCACCTTCTTGGCTCTTTCGGTAAAGTCACGTAGAAGGGAAAAAAAACATAATAAAATAAAAAATATTTATTTTTATTTTATTTTTTATTGTTTTTTCCCCCTTCTATGTAACTTTACCGAAAGAACCAAGAAGATGAATCCCTGCAGTCACGAAAGCTATAAATCGAAATTTAAGTTGCGAGAGCGCTCGTTTGCGTTTGTTTTGCAACTCTTTCACTGGGGCCTTGGCATGCGATTGTTTTAAACGTATTTGAAAACTGAAAAGAAATGTACTTCCTCTTATCACGTGACGACAATGCGCTTTGTAATCGATGTGTTTGGTAGGTTTATGCGTTTCTCGCAGGATGCGGTTTTACACAGGTTGTCGTTTAGTTATTGCCTTCAATAAATCTGCTACGAGGCAACACTTTTGACCTTCTCACGCCTTGTTTTTTGAAGTGAGTACACTCCCATGATTACGAACGCATCCAACTGTGGTACAATGAGGTACCAGTGGGAAACTATAACAAGTAGATTCCTGACTTGCCTACATCGCACCGTTTGAGAATTATTACTCGGTATTTGCGGGGTTTATCCGGAACATCCAGATTGCTCCTACATGGAATCTGACATTGAATTGCCACAAATCTGGGTCTTTGATTCAAGAATCTAACTTAGTTTTTTTTTCTCTCTCTAATTTGTAGTTGCATTCGCTCTTATTAGATTTCATTGTAACACTTGCACGCAACTTCTCGAACTTCTCATTGATTTCCCTGTATACAATTCGATACATATACAATGTAAAGGTGCTCATCTTCTTGGTTCTTTCGGTAAAGTCACGTAGAAGGGAAGTAATAAAATAATAAAAATGAAACATAATAAAATAATTATATTTAAAGCTTCCGTGACTGCAGGGATTCATCTTCTTGGTTCTTTCGGTAAAGTCACGTAGAAGGGAAGTAATAAAATAATAAAAATGAAACATAATAAAATAATTCTCACGACGTTTCGGCCACAACGCAAGCAGCCGTCTTCAGGTGGAGAACAGGTCTGTCAAGTAGACAGAGTCCTGTTCTCCACCTGAAGACGGCTGCTTGCGTTGTGGCCGAAACGTCATGAGAATTTTTATTATTTTATTACTTCCCTTCTACGTGACTTTACCGAAAGAACCAAGAAGATGAATCCCTGCAGTCACGAAAGCTTTAAATATAATTATTTTATTATGTTTATTTTTATTATTTTATTATTTCCCTTCTACGTGACTTTACCGAAAGAACCAAGAATATGAATCCCTGCAGTCACAAAAGCTTTAAATATAATTATTTTATTACGTTTATTTTTTATTATTTTATTGTTTCCCTTTTACGTGACTTTACCGAAAGAACCAAGAATATGAATCCCTGCAGTCACGAAAGCTTTACATCGAAATGTAAAGGTACTGCCCTGTAACTGCCCGCTCACACCACTGCTGGCGGAAGGACCTCCACTGGAACGGAGCTCGAGAGAACCTCTCTAGAGGGTATTTGGCCTACTCTTCCAGGAAGGTGTGGGAGAACCCACGTTTTAGCCTACCACACCCCACGGCCTGCCGATCGACTAATCGGTGAACCCATTTACAATGCTGGGGGGTGGGGGATTTAAGAAACTGGCACCGTTTTTTTAATATAAATTAAATCGCGACGTTTCGATCGCAACACAAGTGCCCGTCATCTGTATCTGTTCCACCTGATGACGGTCGCTTGTGTTGCAATCGAAACGTGATTTATTTTTTACCTACGTGACTTTACGAAAAAACCAAAGAGTATGGATCCCTGCAGTCACGAAAACTTCAAATCAAGATTGAACCGTTATTTTAATTCATACCAGGGGATCGAACCAGTGTGACCTCTGTATTTAAAGTCCAGCGTGCTTATCATGACACCATGGCAGTATCCCTGTGAGCATTTGAATTGATGTTAATTGATGAGCATGACTAGAATGCTAAGAAACTGGGTTACTACAATAACAGGACAGAGTGCAACTCAATAAGTGCATTTAATATTGTGCCACTACCACCGCTATACGGAATATCTGGTGTATTTACAAGTGCGCGTCACATTTAAAATCGCTCGTTTATTATTGAAACTACTCAAGTGCGACTGTTACTGGTAGGAACCTCCTGGTTCCACCAGCCCACAGGGGATTATTGTGTCCGTCCGTCGTGCATCCAAAAATGGAAGGGGTGGGGCTGGGTGGAGTGGGGAGGGTGGGGAGGGTGGGAGGGGTGGGGAGGGGTTGGTCACCCCGTAGTGCCCTTATAAAACTCAACGTTTAACCTACTCACGCCGGCTTGTGCCCACCCTCACAGTCGGCTATATTTGCGGAATACACCACGCCGCCGTTGACCCTGGCCATTGACCGAGCAACCCAACGTTCCTACCAGCTCCCTCCGCAGGACAATGTGTTCATCAGAGCCGAGTTAACAACCGTTTCATTACAGTATTACCAATGACTAAAACCCGACTACTGTGCGTGGTTTTACTCTCGCTTAATTGTTCTCAAGACGCGACTGGCAATCATCACTGCCGTCATCGCAACGCTCTTCATCAGTTTGCCTTCACTGTCGTGCCTGCACACGATCGTCGATAGGGGGGATTGTTCAGCAATGTGATTTTCAAAATAGAATGCAGCAGGCTGGGGTGGCTTCTTCGCCTCGTGGCCAAATCTGCCCCCCCCCCCCCGGCATGCATGCGCATCATCCAGGGTTCAACTCGATTGAGAGTTTTGACCCGGCAACCACAGGGATTGTAAGGCTTCTGTGGGGGTGGGGAGGGGGCACATTGCACTGGCCGTGCGGCATTATCCATTGCTGTCCTTATACAGGAACTCCTCTACTTACGTACGAGTTAGGTTCCAGAGGTATGTTCGTAAGTCGATTTGTTCGTAAGTCCAACTTTATTCCTGTCGATTCTAAACGTGTTGTACGGCGTGTACACTAAACACGGGGAATGGCTTTAAAAGTTGTATAATCTCCTGTAGATGTAGATGCCACTGGTTCTTCACGTTCTGTAGATGTAGATGCCACTGGTTCTTCACGTTCTGTAGATGTAGATGCCACTGGTTTTTCACGTTCTGTAGATGTAGATGCCACTGGTTCTTCACGTTCTGTAGATGTCGATGCCACTGGTTATTCACGTTCTGTAGATGTAGATGCCACTGGTTTTTCACGTTCTGTAGATGTAGATGCCACTGGTTCTTCACGTTCTTGTAGATGTAGATGCCACTGGTTCTTCACGTTCTGCAGATGTAGATGCCACTGGTTCTTCACGTTCTGCAGATGTAGATGCCACTGGTTCTTCACGTTCTGTAGATGTAGATGCCACTGGTTCTTCACGTTCTGTAGATGTAGATGCCACCACCGCCATCTATTGCGCGGCGGTTGAACTTACGATCTCGGTCCGAACAGGCGACTGGACATACGGACAGCTTTGTTCGTATCTCTGAAAGTTCGTAAGTAGAGTGTTCGTAAGTAGAGTATTCTCTGTAGGCACTATGTTTCAACATCTGTGCACCCCCCCCCCCCCTTGCCTTCGATCCACACTTGACCGATGTGGTGGAGGTATGGGTCAGATAATCCGCATAGTGTCGGGGTAGTCTCTCGTCCAGGAGTGATTTTTTTTATATATAGAAGCAGGGGTTCTGTCTGTTAACACACAACACGTGGGTGCGCCTGATCCGGTTTCTTCGGCAGAAAGAGCTCGCCGAGATGTTGATTATCGGGAGAATCTATTCGTATTTCTCGCTTTGAAACAAATAAAAACGCTTTATTCTAGTCGGCTTCACGGCCCGTCGTCCAGTGGCGTGCGGTTCGCGTGTCCCCGTGATCGCGACAATGCTCAACCATCCCGTGATACGCAATAACTTTACAGGCGAGAAAGATGATAGAATTCATGAATGAATGCAGGCAGCGTCATTCCCGGGCAGATGTGTATATGTGCAACATGCATATAATAATGACAATACAAGCACCGAGTATTGTAGTTACATTAAAAGGTTAAAATGCAGCCCAACAATTGCTTGGCTCGTGCCACTGCTTCACGGAATGGCCTCGACGAGAGAAAGCGTCGAGAGAGGCCCTCCAGAAAGTATTTGGCCTACTCTTCCACGCTGGCCAGACGTCTTGGAAGAGATGGGAGTAGTGCCCACACTTCACCCCACCACCACCACTTGACGTGCCGATCGTTTAACATTCGATAGGTGGCGGCATGGTCGCATGGGGCCACAGCTGAACCACTGCTTCTGCTTCCCAAACAATGCTCAACTTTCACAAAAAAAACAAAGATCCCACCCCCCGTATAGCCTTCACAGAATGTTGGGGGAAGTGCTGTTAGTGAGCAACTATGAAGACCAGGACGGCACACAAAGGAGTGGGGGGAGGCCAACACCACCCCCGGCCGCCTTTGTCTCCCCAGTGGCGACGTTTACACCGCACCAGATACTCATTTTAGGCCGAGTCGACCTAGGAAAGGCCCAGGAACGGTTCAGATAATCGTCACCGGTGTTGGCCCGTGAGCGGCAATCGAGCCCGGGTCGCCGGGTTCGTAGCGCAGCGCGCTAACCGCTACCCGCTCGCTACCTGCAACGTCCGTGCCAAATGTGTCACGCAGCATCTACGCACTTGAATTCCCTGCCCGTAACGCTAATCTCAACACACGTGGCTATGATGAGTCTGTGGGTTGGTATCGCAATGATCCATCATGAGATGATCAAAATTGAATTGCTTCGGAAGACTGTAACTTAAAGGAGGAGAGAGTGGGGGGGGGGGGGGTACAGCGATGGAAACTCGTGACGATGCGAGAACGAAGGGGAATTGCAAGACAATGAAATTACAACTTACCCCTCCCACCTTGTCGGTGAAGAGATGTTAACTATCTCGGCCTTGTATACACGAAGTCATGGGTTCGATCCCAACCCCTGACTCCTGTTGTATATTTGGAGTTTTGCGTGTCTCTCTCCCCGTGGTCGTGTTGATTTTTCTCCGGGTCCTCCCGATTTTTGCCCTCCACATTTGGAATCAACATCACGCGTTTAAGAGTATTTTTTAAATCCTTTATATTAAGTTCACTTGCTTGCTTAGGGCCGTGCAAATGTTTAGGTCGTTTTTTTAACCCACTTCCCGTGATCCAATCGAGCTGACATTTTGCACACAGACTCGTTGTGCGAGACAATTAATGTTCGTGAATTTTTTTTCCCAAAATTTTATACTTTTTAGGACAAAAATATTATATTTAATTACCAATTGCTTAATGGTGCAATGCAATCATCTGACCCATAGGTGGCAGCCATCTCAAGCCAGAGGACGAGAGGACTCTCGCCGCCACGCATATAAAGGATTTATAGTGAAAAACTTTGTTTTTACGGGTTAATTTTTTTTTGGCTGCTGTACATTTTCCTCCCGTGACGATAAGCCACTTCGTCGAGGTGTCGTTTGTGACAGCCAGGCCGCTTCTAAAAAAAAGACTTTACATAGCTCAGTTGATGCCTTCCCTGGTAAAATTGTAATTAAAAAAATAAAAATTCCGTAGATTAGTTTTATCCCACGGAAGAAACACGAGGCTGGCCACCGAGCGGACGGCACGACGAGAGAGAGAGATCATCGATCCGAATCGCCACGGCAGTCGAACCTCGTGCGAGGTGAGGAGGAGGAGGAGAGGGGAGGGTGGATCATTCTCTGGGTTCCTCCGCTTTTGCCCCCTTCCCCACGTCTGAGAAAGACGCGACTATTAATTCGCCCGCGTGGTGATGGTGGTGTCAGCCCACTTCCATGAGCTTCGTCGTGCGCGGCAAGGTCGCCTCTGAAAAATAGATTCTGGCTCAGCAGTGCTTTACCTGGTAAAATACAATAGCGTATTAAATTTCGATTTAAAAATTGCAAAGCAATTCGAGACCACTCGGAAAGAAGCCTCGTGTTTGGCGCACAGGTGGCACGCGGTGGTACCACCAACGTGACACCGTGTGCGGTGGGGTTTGGAGGCTATTAAAGTTAAATTTCGATTTAAAGCTTTCGTGACTGCAGGGATTCATCTTCTTGGTTCTTTCGGTAAAGTCACGTAGAAGGGAAATAATAAAATAATAAAAATAAAACAATAAAATAATGATGGTTTATTATTTTATTATTTCCCTTCTACGTGACTTTACCGAAAGAACCAAGAAAATACAATAGTATAGTTTGTTTTTATTTGTTTGACATTCCACGAGAGAAAGCGTCAAGATAGGTCCTCTAGAATGTATTTGGCCTACTCTTCTACGCTGGTCAGACGCCCTTCAAGAGAGGTGAGAGTAGTCCCCACACTTTACCCCACCACCACACCACCCCAAATGTTATCCCTAATCATGTTGCCGTCAAGTCATGAGATTAAGAATCCATTCGGATCTCTCTCAGCGCTGTGCGAAATGTCACAGAGCGACCTCTGAAATCCCTTCACGAGAACTCTGCTTTCCCACATTTGGGGTGGGGTGGGGGGGCAATGCTTTCCCATCTTGTCTGCCACACGAGAGTGATGTTTTGACGGACGGCAGTCAGATCGATATTTTTTCAATCTCAAGAGCTGGAGTCGTGCCAAAATATAAGTTCTTACTCTTTGGTTTTTTCGGTAAAGTCACGGGTGCCCGAAACGTCGTGATTTAATTCATTTTTTTTTTCCTACGTGACTTTACCGAAAAAAAACAAAGAGTAAGAATCCTTGCAGTCACGAAAGCTTCAAATCTAGAATATAGGTTCTTGTTTTTTGTTGTTGTTGTACCACATGCTGAGACCACTTGGGAACCCGTTTTGAACACAGGTGGGCTGCCTGCATTAAAAAAAAGAAAACCGCGATCTCAGCGGTGCCAGCTCACCGCACTTACCTCTGAACCCACGTGGCCACCTCCAGGCGTACAACTTTAATAGCTTCTTGGTTCTTTCGGTAAAGTCACGTAGAAAGGAAATAATAAAAATACTAAAAATAAAACATAATAAAAAAGAAAAATGATTTGTATTATTTCCCTTCTACGTGACCTTACCGAAAGAACCAAGAAGATGAATCCCTGCAGTCACGAAAGCTTTAAATCGAAATTTTACTTTAATAGCCTCTACAAACCTCACCGCGTGGCGGTGTCACTTTGGCGGTACCATCGCGTGCCACCTGTGCGCCAAACACGAGGCTTCTTTCCGAGTGGTCTCGAATTGCTTTGCAATTTTAGTTTTTTTTCGCTCTTGCCATTATTTACACAGCTGCAGCATTTGGTTGACTTTGTAGTCACGCGAAGCTGGCGTGCGTGCGTGCGTGCAAGCGTGAGGGCATGGGGGCTTTCGTCCGTAGAGTTTTGCCGTTTTGTGGCCGAGTTTTACGTACATGCGTTTGTCCAGCGATGTGAACTCCGTGGCACCGCGAGAACCAGAGGAACTGCAAGGCAATGGAATAACAAATGCACCCCTCCCACCTTGTTGGTGGCGAAATGTTAACTACCTCGCCTGGTTTTCAGGAGGGTTGTGGGTTCGATTCCGAACTTAACGCCTACTGTGTATTTGGAGTTTGTGTTTTCTCCCCGTGGTCGCGTCGATTTTTCTCCGGGTCCTCCGGGTTTTCCCTTCGCATTTAGAAACGTGCGTTAAAGAGTATTTAGCTGCTATACATTTCCACGTGATAAGCCACTTCGTTGAGCTATAATTTGTGATAGTCAGGTAACATCTGAAAAATCGCTTTTTAGCTCAGTGGGCCTTACCTAGTATAGTAACAATAGTTTAGTTTTAGCTTCGGTTATACGTCCACAATTACTGCTTATGTCCCAACTGGTAATACCAGATGCCAAACAAGTTGTTGCCAGTTCTGAACAAGGACCCATATCTCAGATAGTCCTCGCTTACAGCATATGGCAGTGCAACAGCATTGATTCAAGCAGGTCTGACTGCTGCATGTTGAAACTGGTGCTGCTGAAATTATGCACTCCCGGAATGTCATGGGGGCCGAGGGGTTGCGTGGAAATACTTGTATATTTTTGTGTGGAGAAACGGCTATGTGAAGGATAAACATTGTCTGCTTATCTATTTTATTATATGAACAGTTCAGCTGTACAAGTAAAAACATCTCATAGGTGTATCACTGGTAAACGTGTAACGGTTCACCCGCGAGTTGTGATATAAATAGTTGTCGCTGTTTAGGTTTTATGTTTTTACCCGAGGCTGCAATTGTCAGGTGAACCCAATACGTAGAACATATACCAACCGGGCAAGCATCAATGTTTACACAAGAGATCCGATGCATTACTGTGAGCGTGAGGATCAATATCAATGGATGAATCCATGCCTCTAATGTCGAATAACTTGAACTTTCAATGACCTCGTTTTGTGTACTGTTTGACTAAAGTGATTGTAAAATCTATAAGATGGATAAATACATCATACCTCTCTTAAGAACAATTCATGCAACTTAAGACCTGGTTTATTATTTATAATCCGAATTTTTTTAATGCATTTATGATCCAATTATTTTAAGGACAATTCGTTTTTTGCGTTAGTGTAAGTTATTTTTTCCTACTCGGAATTGGAAACTTGATAAAAGTTCAAATGGAATGAAACACACATATTAGACAGTTTGGTGATCCTGCATTGGCAGTGGTGCACAAGCAAAATTATTTTTGTTTTAAACTTGCGAACACTTTCAACCAAATGTTTTCCACTGCCCAATGGGACTATTCACAATGCAGGCAACACTTAAACTTGTTTTTATTTTACCAGATAAAGTCCACTGAGCTATATAGCTCTTTTTCAGAAGCGACCTGGCCACAAATAGTAGCTCAACTAAGTGGTTTATCACGTGTAATACTCTAAACGCATGTTTGTAAATATGGAGGGAAAAACCGGAGGACCAGAGGTCGCAAACGGGTTTTGATTCCTTACCCGTACCCGGCCGTACCGGGGTCGCAAACGGGTACCCGTACCCGGCCGGGTACAGGTAGCCGGGTATCGGGTAGGGTACGGGTATTGGATACCCGGTTGCGACCTCTGCGGAGGACCTGGAGAAATATCCACAAAACCACGGAAAGAATACGCAAACTCCAAATATACAGCAGGCGTCAGGGTCGGGGTCGAACCCACGACTTCCTGTATACCAGGCGAGGTAGTCAACATCTCATAGCCACCGTGGCGTGGTTGGCCACACACAGGCGAACAGCAGCTGTTGTTAATTTTTCACGAATTTCATTGTCTCGTGGAAGATAAACACATTTGTCAACAACACTGTGTCCTTAAAAGGAAATAGAATAGGTGACTTTACGGAAAATTACTTTTCTTCATTGCACACACACAGGGGCTAGAGAGATCGAGTGGGTGTTAAGAATTGGAGACTGCATTTACTAAGTGGATTGTGCCAAGTGTTAAGTACAAAGCTCCCACAGTGCCATGCGTCAGCAACATGTTAATTTTTTTGTTACATAAATGGGTTTATGTTGTAATACTGATTGATTATTGAAGCATGTGTCTGTTACCTAATAGCTAGTATTAAATAACAATTCATATGCTAATGTAAAAAATATATAATCAGAAAACATGTTTTAATTAAATTCTTATCAGGCCCCATTTTGTACAGCGTAGTCTCCAACTGTTATCATTCACTCTGTCTCTCTAGCCTTTCTTTGTGCTTTGAAGAGGGCCGTTTCCTGTAAAGTAACCAAATATATTTTATTGTAAAGCCACAGTGTTATTGATTAATATTTTGAGGGTTTTCCCCCCCTCTCAAATGGAATTTGTACGTCGTGCCAATGGATGCTGTTTTCCTCCGTGTACCAATGGATGACAGTAACCACGTGCCAAACCAAGTGTTACCTTCTTTGCGACAAGTCCTATTTGGTAGGGGAAAAACATTTCTTGGGTAGGCAATGTGTTGCGAGATATATAATAACGCGGCGATGAAAAATTTAATTATTACGCTCGCAATATGTACTTTGCATCATGCATTTCAAATAATAATTGTTCAATCGTGTTTGTTGTCGAGTGGCATTGCTTCATGTCAACCCTTGCAGCCTCGATCGATTCCGCATGCACTACAAAGGCAAAAAAAACTATATTTAATCGCTAAAAACCATGAATGCTCATAATCGAATCACGAGGGAGATGGCTTATTATTATTGGCCGATAATCCCACTGACTTCTCAGTTTTATCCTATTTGTATTATTTAATGAGACAAAGTTCCCATTCGGAGCCCGCGCAGAGCAGTGCATACCCCAAAGTGTGAGAGAATGGTCTGTGAAAGAACTACGTCTGAGATCTCTTCAATTGACCTTTTTTAAAATCCACAAACTAGGGGGGGGGGGTGCACTTTCACGCTTGTCTCCCTGGAGAGAAATGTTCATCAGATGGCAGCTTAACCCATAATTTGTTTAAATTCTGAGAGCCGGATTTTTTTTAAATTACATTTTAAAAAGCTACATTTAACTTGGCGTTTTTGTGTGCAATTATTGGCTCACACGTGATACTAGAGAGCCTGGATAAATCACGGGCCGCTGAGACTTGGGATTAAACCCAGGTTCTCGGCAGCGTAGACTCTGCGTTCTCACGCCAGACCTACTCGGCAAGGCCTCCTCCGTTTGGCGCAACTAAAGCCCTCCATTTTCGGTCGGTTTTTTGTTGGCGCTTGTTGTTCGGCGCGATGTCTGACGTTTGGCTCCACGTTCGCTGGGGGCTTTTTTTAGGGAGCAGGCGTCGTTCGCGCTCCACAACAACGCCTTCGGTGCAAGCGCCGCGGATGCACGACGGACATGACAGGAGAGCAACTCTGGCACCACCTTGCAGTCTCGGAGGAGGTGCAAACCTGCCGCACACCTGTCTGCGGGCAAATGTAGGTGTGAGGCACGCGCGTATATGGCGTGGGTGTTTGGAATTCCCACTGCCTTAAACACCTGCTGCTGAGAACATTTTGGGCATAATGCCAGCACAGCGTTTGAACGTCGGGGAAAAAAAATTAAAAGCAACAATTTTTTTTGTTTTGTTTATGGCCCTCGGAAAACAAAGTAGCCGGGGATAAAAGTGGCTGAGCAATGTGGACCGTGCAACGAGATACATTTGCATTCAATGTACGCTGAGAAAATCAGAGTGCACAACTCAACACGTATATACACACACACATACACACGGAGTGTACAGCAGTGGTTGCAGGAACGACATTCCTATTAAGAGACACGTAGCGAAACGCCCCATTGGTCGCAACTCTTCCCAAAGTTTGTAACGGCCCCCAATTGACACTCTTAGCCGGGATGTGTGGCAGTCGGTGCAAAGGCCGTGAGAGCACCGGGACAAGAGTGGTGATGAATGGCTAATGAACAGAACACAACTGTCAACCCATACGTTTTACCAGCATACTTGTAACAGGGAAATTTTGTTTTGAGGTCCGTACGGCGTGCAGCCGTTTCAACGCGGGCAAGGAAATGTTTTTATGTTTGTGTTTCTCCCTTGTGATGGGACTTTGTAGGATGCACGTTGAGATATATAAGGCGGCACGGGGTGAAAAGTAAGTTCAGGATTGCTCTGGAATAAGGTAGGGCACTGACGAGGGGTTGGCAGGTACGTATGCGATAATTGTTTTTTTACCCTTCTATCTGGCAACAAAACTGACACCTTTTTACAAGGAGTCATGTTTGTATAGACCGCAATACCTGCAGTCATAATACAAACAAAAGACATGACTCTGATAATGTGCACTGTCCTTGAAGTTGATTGCTCCACACCCGTCTCGGGTGTGGACCAATCAGAGTTATGTCTTTTGTTTAGTATTAGGCCTGCAGGTATTGCGGTCTATACAAACATGACTCCTTGTAAAAAGGTGTCAGTTTTGTTGCCAGATAGAAGGGTAAAAAAACAATTATCATATTTTAACTGTCAAATGACGTTCCCATAGCATAAGGTACGTATGCGATTCCCAGATTTGGGCTGCGTGTTCAGCGTTTATTCTCTCAAACTTCCGCCACGCACTACTTACTGCGGGCGTGGCGATCAGTTCAAGTTGGCAGTGTGATTCTTAAACCCGCGAAGGCGCTCGCAAGTGGTGCGGGACAAAAGCCTGGGAGAAATTTTGCTCAACCCAAGGCCCAACCGGAATAACCAACACTCGGATTACAAGCTCCGGCAACATATACGCTTTAGAATGATTATCCTTACCCTCTCTGTGAAGCTTATCGCTAAATGCAGCGTCAAAAAGAAATGTCCATGATTTTTGGTTCATGGCATGTACATTGTTCTAATATTTTTCGTAACGAGTTCTTTTTTTAAAATACATTTGAAGGAACATTGTTTCCCATTGTGCCTTAATAGCCTGCTTTAGTTTCCTTGCACGCTGCAATTTAATGCCAATTAACGTTAACGTTTTTCCTTTGAAATATTACAATTGTAATTCGACTTTACACACGTTCACGTGTTGTGATCGCAGGTTCGTGCAGCTTCGGTGTCTTGTACTCGGCCTATTTCCCTGGCCTCCATTTCAAACAAACGAGATATATTTTGTGTCTCTTGAGCTCCGCTTCGCTTAACGCAGCAACCCCCCATTGTTGTTTTGCACTCCCACGCCACCTTTTAACCTGCGCTGACCAGCATGGTGAAGAATTCTAGATTTGAACCTTTCGTGACTGCAAGGATTCATATTCTTAGGTTTTTTCGGTAAAGTCACGTAGGTAAAAAAAATTACATTAATAAAAGTAAAATAAAACAAAATAAAAATTCACGACGTTTCGGAAGCAACACAAGCCTCCGTCTTCAGGTGGAACCGTCACAGCCACGACAGCTGTATCAAGTAAATGAGAGATCACAAGAAATACCACCCCGTATATATAATGGTGTGCCGTTCCTGGCCCTTCCTCCTCAACCATTATATATATACGGGGTGGTATTTCTTGTGATCTCTCATTTACTTGATACAGCTGTCGTGGCTGTGACGGTTCCACCTGAAGACGGAGGCTTGTGTTGCTTCCGAAACGTCGTGATTTTTTATTTTGTTTTATTTTACTTTTATTAATTAAAAATGTTTTACCTACATGACTTTACCGAAAAAACCTAAGAATATGGTGAAGAATGGTAAATTATCCCTCGGCCTGCAAGGAGCCACGGCGACGGAGCCGACCTCATCCAGCAGTGGATTTACACAACGGGCCGTACGCGTCCGATGGCACCGTCCCTCCCTGCTTGACATCTCATTATGCACGCATCGAATGTTCCACGTAACAATTATTTTCGACGCATGCAAATGACACGCACATGTTATTTTTAACGCCACAAATTAAGCCCTTTCTCAATCTACTGCTGTGTTGATCATGGGGGGTTTGTTTGACCATACTTCACCTCGCTGGTCTGTGTGGGCTGGTGAAGGAGAGAGGGCCCTGGATGGACTCAGATTGCAGCGGTTACCGATGTTGGCTGGGACTCAAACTCGGGTTGTTGGGTAAACAGCACCTGGCGCTAGCCACTGCCACCACTCCCCCTTTAAATGTCATTTTGTCTGCTTATAAAACAATAAATGAGACAATCGACACGAACAACGCAAACCGGACGGTAAAAAACAACAATAACAACAACACAACAGAGTCGGGGCAATTGAACGAGCCTTGAACGTAGAGGAGTGTGTGGCTGAATCGCCCAGTCTCTACTCTGCGTCTCCACCTACCTGTCCTGTCACGTGTTTACATGTGCACTGGACATGTCAACACGCTGCCCAGGTGGCGCAGTGGTTAGCCCACTGTGCAATTAAACCCGGTGGCCTGAGCTCGATTCTCGACCACAGCTAACATCGGTGACGGTATCTCAACCAGTCCAGGGCGACTCGTCCACCAACCCACACTGTTGTTGTCCCCCCCCCCGCACCTCCCATTAGCACGGTTGGCTACGTACGGTGCGAAAGAAGTTCAACAAACAGACATACATACGATCAGCACAGTCAAGTTACGGTCAAGTTACTGTCAAACATACCCCATGAGCGACAGCTAGGGGAGGAGGGTCTTCAGAAGTGAATTGTCAAAAGGCCGCAAATTATGTTGTATTGCCTACACACCAACCTGCCTACCCACCTCACTTCACCTGCCCACCCACCTCACCTGTCCACCCACCTCACCTGTCCACCCACCAACCTGCCCACCCACCTCACCTGCCCACCCACCAACCTGCCCACCCACCTCACCTGCAGTGGTCGCGCTGGTGAAAATCATTATGCGAGACGCCCTCTTGAGAACAATGGTTACCTCTGTCGTGTTTAGCCAGAGGGTTGAAAATGAAAGGTTGGCACACACACACACAGAGAGGACCGGAGACAATGTTGGGTGACGAGTATAGATTTACATGCGAACGTGCACGGTCTCGTATTTTACAACCCGCGCGGTAATTAAATCTAGGGCGGGCGGGCATGAAGAGACACGACCATGGCTACAGCCCCCCCCCCCTGCCCATCCTAGTTCCCCCATTCTCGTGTCACCGCATGGAATTGGGGACTTCCAACACATCTCTATCGATTGTGGCAGCGCGAACGACACTACGGTTTTGGCGTCCCCCCCACCACTACCAGCCTCCCCGTCCCACCACCACCAGCCCCCCTCCCTGCCCCACCACCAGCCCCCCCCCATCCCACCACCACCACCAGCCCCCCCCCCTCGTCCCACCTCCACCAGCCCCCCCCGTCCCACCACCACCAGCCCCCCCCCCGTCCCACCTCCACCAGCCCCCCCCCGTCCCACCTCCACCAGCCCCCCCCCGTCCCACCTCCACCAGCCCCCCCCCGTCCCACCACCACCAGCCCCCCCCCCGTCCCACTACCACCAGCCCCCCCCCGTCCCACCACCACCAGCCCCCCCCCCGTCCCACCTCCACCAGCCCCCACCCCGTCCCACCTCCACCAGCCCCCCCCCCGTCCCACCACCACCAGCCCCCCCCCCGTCCCACCACCACCAGCCCCCCCCCCGTCCCACCTCCACCAGCCCCCCCCCGTCCCACCTCCACCAGCCCCCACCCCGTCCCACCTCCACCAGCCCCCCCCCCCGTCCCACCACCACCAGCCCCCAACACCCATAATCGCGATCTGTCGTTCTGCGGCTCCGGTGATGGGCTGCGTGAGATTGACCGCGAGCACTCCATGGAAACAGCTGCAGGGATGGGCCATTTCCTCCGGCCGTGAATTAGGAGTGGTAATTCGGCGCGGAGATTCATGACGATTTGCGTTTTTGTTGTTGTTATGACCGATTTCACTGCGAACCATTAGGCTTATCGCGTGCATGAAAAAAAAACATCGTACAATGGGTCTGCGGGTCATCGCTTTAACTGTCAATGAGTTCAAAATCCATCATCTTAGCGGCAGTGTGTGCCTTTCGAGTGTGTAGGCGGTGCGACCAAAAACTAAACTATTAAACTTTTTATTTATTTTACCAGGCAAGGCCCACTGAGCTACGTATTTCTTTTTCAAGAGTGACCTGGCCATCACAAATGATAGCCCAACGAAGTGGCTTATCGTGTGGAAATTTATAGTAGCAGCCAAATATTCCAAACGCGCGTTTCTAAATGTGGAGGGAAAACCCGGAGGACGCGGAGAAAAGTCCACGCGACCACGGGGAGAGAGAGACATACCAACTCCAAATATACAGTAGGCATCGTTGGGATCGGGATCGAACCCACGACCTCCTGTATACCAGGCGAGGTCATTAACATCTCCTAGCCACCGTGATGATGGTGAGAGAGAGACACGCAGACTCCAAATATACAGCAGCAGGCGTCAGGGTCGGAATCAAACCCACGACCTCCTGTACACCAGGCGAGGTCGTTAACATCTCCTAGCCACCGTGGTGCCCTACCCCGGGGCTCAGAAGCCACAGGAGGCCGAGGCGATGGGCTTCAAAGAGGGTGGGGGGACAGGAGGGGGGGGGGGGCCATTTAATTCCTTGCACCAAGGTCCCATGTGAACGACGCTCTGCCACTGAATCTTAGCCACGCGTCAATACACGAAGGACAGTTGAAAAGGTATCTAGAGCACGAAGCTCCACAAGGTCACACCAACCGACGATTGCCACGCTTTCAATGTTTTGGCTGCAACTTTCAATGAGCGTCAACAAATTGACTGGCCGTTAAAAAAACAAGCTTTACTTAAATACACAGCTCGCCGTTAGCCATATAGTGCACGTGACAACGTTTTATATCGTAATGATTTCGAGGTTGCACCTCGGTTTGCTTAAGGCAATCCTCGTGTAACGACATGTGTTCTGTACTTTTTGTTTTGTGGCACAAAGAGGCGTTTGCTGTAATATGGACACCACCGTTATTGTACGTACGTTGAACTTCTTTCGCACCGTACATAGCCAAGAGTGCTAATCGGAGGTGCGGGGGAAGGACAGCCACCCAGAATGCAACATCCACCGACCCGCACAGACCAGCGTGTCTGACCAGGATGGTCAAACAGATCCGAATGACCGACGCAGCCTGGGAAGGCGGAGGCCTCGATCCAGCAGTGGATCGTCAAAGACATTTACATCACGAGTACCTTTTAAAATCGAGGATTGCGTCATTGCTGGAGACTTGCTGCGCGTGTCAAGTCGATGTCTGCCTCATGAAAACTTCTCTCCAATGTGACAAACGAGACGGCCAAGCGTACAAAATACACCGTTGGTGCCAACACAAATATGTAACAGTGCAAGAATGAGATACTAAAAAAAAAATGTGCATCAATGTAATTAACCTTTTAATATCTGCTTTAATATAATGTACAAATAATTAAGTGTAATAATTACATTGTTGAAACGTCAGTGGTTACTAAAATATAATAATAAAAAAATTAAAGCTACAGGTCCGTAATTTTAACAACTCATTCACAACACTGTTTACATGTATATAAGCATTTCGTTTAAACGATGGTTTATTCCAGCAATAGCCTACAATTTATTCCCACTCGTGAGCACCACTTAGAAGCCACCACCCGATTGAGGAAAGCCACTCAAGTGAATGTTTCCCAGTCTCGTCTCTTCCATTCCTTGTCACGCCGTAGGCTCCATCGCTCTGGCCCAAATTGCCTTCTGAATAAGCCCTCCAATAGCATATTACTAAATGAAATCGCAATTCAAAAAGCCAGTGGATCATGCCTCATACGTACATGCGTTTGGCTGAATCATAATAAATTAGTTGTGTCAAAACAAAACAAATATAGCAAAGAGTTGTAAAAAAACTGACTCCCAAGGAGCGATTGCTGGTGGCAGTGATTGGGATATTTGGAATTAAAAAACATTGGGAATTCACTAAAACCCTTTTCTCTCAAAAGTACCACCACTACTACTATGAGGCTGAGCAATAATATTAAAAACACGTAGTCCCTTTAAATATTGTTTACTACTTGTCATAACTTCAATACAAACTTGCAATCATGCCCGTTCACAAAATAAAACAACATTTTCAAAATCACAAACATTGACGGAGTTGCACGACAGTTGGTAACGTCGTCAGCAATTCCTCGTTACAAAATGCTCCTGCAAAGTTCGCAAAATCTTTACTATCACGATAACGTCGTCAGCATTGAAAGTAATTAACGAAGGCCAACCGACGGAGGGTCGTCTGCATCTCGGCAGATTTATCACGCCCGCGTTGAGGGTAGCGTGGATAAAACACGAGCGCGACACCCCTTGCACTTTCAGCTGTGAATGTGTCTCAGGCTTCGCACGGATTTGTCACATCTCCTCCACTGGCGCTGTTTGATGCTGTTGATACTTGAGGGAGATATCCGCCAGCGAACAATAGTGTAGTGCGGAGACATTCCTGGTTTTATGCACTCAAATGCACGGACAAAACACTGACAAGATTTGTAATAAGGTGTAATTTTAAAATGAGGTCCCATGCTAAAATAGTCTCAGCCTCAGACACGTTGCGAATGGCCATAATATATAATCGTAGGACAACACAGTTGACTGACTTCTGTTTGACTCAAGGCATTAAGTGGGTGATCAGACACAGTGCCTACATGTAAATTACATTTAAAACGGCAGGTTTTTAAAAAGCGTCCACTGGGACCACAGTTCTCATCTGATCAAATGTCAACGTCACTCCCCGTTGGTCAATTTGAGGAATGCTAACGAGGAGCGGAGCCTTTTCACCATCTCGGCGACCCCACGGCAACTTGAAACGCTCACCGCGACGCCGAGACCGACGTTTCACCCCGAGGCAAGCCGAGCGTCGGCACTTCCGTCAGCGCGCGTTCTCAACGGCCGATCGTCAGTGCGGCCGTGCAGCTGGCGCCACTGCAATCGCCGCGTTCCAGCGAGCGCCGATTCGAGGCCGCGCCGACCGCATCGCACCGCTGGCTGTTCCAGCTTCTCCGCGGGGCGGCCGTGCCAACAAAGCCACCTTGCTGAACCGCTCAAAGAGCTTCCCGAGTTCCACCGCCGGCGAGTCCGGCTTCCGAGGGCCAGGGCCGTCAACGTTCAGCCGGTGCGGATGTAGCCGCTGGTGGTGATGGTGGCGGCGGCAGCGGCGGCGGCAACGGCGGTGGTTTCCCAGCTGCCGGTGTCCGGCAGCGTTCAGGGCTCTTCGTCCAGAGAGGACACGAGGAGACGCATGGCGACGGGGAGATGGTCGGTGAGCCCGGCCAGCTGGGTGATGAACGAGTACTCCTCCACCTCCTGGCACGGAGACCAACCGGGGGAGAAGGGGAGCGGTGGAGCGGTTCGTTCGTGCACTGATAAAAACCCCACAGGCTGAGTTTGGTTTCCGGCCACGGCGAACGTTCGTGGCGAGTGACATCCGAACTGGTTCTGAACCTCCCTGAGGATAATGCCGACTAGAAGTTAGTACCTCGTGCGATGGGGTCGGGGGAGTGATAGAGACGTCTGGGCGTTGCGCTCGCCACACCATCCCCCCCCCCCTCATGCGCCGTTCCATCCTTAAGTGTCTTGCTGACAGCACCTGCCCCAACAGTCTGTAGACTATATATGGCTGCGTTCACCACAACGCAACGTGAATCGTTGCATTGTGGCTGGCGCGATCGTCAACACGCGCGGTTACACACGTGGCGCGTGATGCAAGCGCGGGGGAGCACAGGATCTTGGCCTTTGATCGAAGTGGAACATCTGACGAGTGGAAATAACAAAAAAAAAACGGGCGAGTTCGCTTCGTTCGCGCCGTTGCAGGCAAAAATCAACGGGTGAACGTGCGCGTGTGGTTCCCGAAAGGGGCAGGGCAGCAGCGCCAAAGGAAGTGGCCTGCAATGGGGATGGCTGTGCGTGGCTGAATTATTAAAGCTTCACCCGAGCGGGCTCACTCGTTTATCATCCGCCCCATTTGCACATCGACGGAGCGTACGGCGCGGTGCATTATTTACAGCCCTGTCCACGTTAATCACCGCCTTTCTTGGCTCCTAATTATATCCGGTAATTCGATTCGCTTTATTTAAATTTTCTCTCTGGAAAGTGGCGGAATATCCAGGAAGGTGGTTGTTGCCTCTGCGGTTATTGTTTCTTGCCCACAGCAGCAACTGGTTTCTGCTGCTTACCTCCCGCACCACATCGGCACCATCGTGTTACCATGATTACAGCAGCCACTGACACGGGCGCTACCGCCACAATCACCGTCCAAAGTCAGATAGCGACTCCTACTCAAGGTTCAATATAATCCACTGCGGAGATGGAGCAATGACATCGGCACGCGTCTCAGGTGCTGGGTGGATCATTGCTTCGTAGGATCATGGGGACGGCGAGCGATGGTGGTGGAGGAGGGGGTGGCGATGGCTAGGGGTAGCCTTCATCCAGCGGTGGATAGATCAGGACTAATTATGATGGTTACTGAGGGAGGGAAGGAGTGTGTGGAGTGAGCGAGGGAGAGAAGATGCGAGGTGAGCGAGGGAGCGAAGTGAGTGAAGTGAGGGAGGGAGCAGGTGAGGGAGAGATGGAGCGAGCGAGCGAGGGAGCGAGAGAGGGAGCAAGGGGAGCGGAGGGAGGGGAGTAAAGTAAGCGAGAGAGGGAGAGAGACCAAGAAAGTGTGCGAGCGGAGCGAGTGAGTGAGCGTACCGTGCGGCACTCGAGCGAGCTCTCCTCCGTGTGCAGCATGTAGTCGAGACGTCGCCCGCTGCCCCGGAGCGGCACGGGACGGCCGCCCTGGTCGCAGCGCGGGCTCTTGCTGGACGGGAACACCAGGTAGCTCTTGCGGCCTTCCTCGTTCTCCAGCACCCTGCGGGCCGTGGGACGACAATGGAATTATGGAGTGTGTCGAGCGCGTAGGTTATCAAAGGATCGATCGCTCGATCGATCTTGATTTTGCGTTCCGCCATGAAGGAAATGATCGCCTCGACGGTGCTTTGCATGAACGTTGAAATTCACGGAAAAATACTGAAATGTTGGAAATAGTTGCATCGGAAAGAATAGCAAAACGATCATTTTAAAAGCGCTTTAAGAATCAGAAATGCAATTTAAATACATACAACTTCACAGCAGTTAAAGCAATACATATCAGATTAGGCACACTCAATCATGACACTTTGTAATATTAATCTAGTTTAGGTGCTACTCGCGAACACCACTTGCCCCGATAGTCTGTTAAAGGCTATATGGGGGGACCTTTGTCTTTGGATAGTAATTCAGGTTTATTCAACAAGATGCTCACTTCTGCAGGTTTTCTGGTGATGCGACCTCTTCGTCGTACAAGCCTTCCTGGTCCAGCAAGGTGCCTGTGGAAATCACAGCAGGGCCAATTTGCAACGAAACTTAAACAAATGGGTTTGTACGTATGCATGTTGAACTTCTTTTGGACCGTACGTAGCCAACCGTGCTAATCGGAGGTGCGGGGAAGGACAACAAACTCAACACAAAAAGCAGTTCATCACCACCATCATCATCATGACCCCCTACTTGTTCACACCTGAGTTTGGTTCCCAGCCAGGGCTAACATTAGTCGTGAACTATATACTGGTGTGTGTGTGTGATTGTGTGATTGTGGTGGTGGGTGTGTGTGGGGAGCAGTAGCGTAGCGGTGAGTGGGTTGTACTGGCCACCCAAGTTCGATATCCGCTCACGGCCAACACCTGTGACGATTATCTGAACCGATGCTGGGCCACCTCTAGGTCGGCTCTGATTAAAATAGTACCTGGTGCAGTGTTTAGTAAATATCGCTACTGGGGAGACAAAGGCGGCCAGGCGTGGTGCTGGCCACAGATCCCCTCGTGTGCCATGCCAGCCTTGATAGGCGCTCGCTAACAGCACTTGCCCCAGCAGTCTGTTAAGGCTACACGGTGGGGGGGGGGGGTCTTTGTGTGGTTACCCCTTACGATCCACGCTGTATGGGGAGACCCTCATCCAGCAGTGGATTGACTAACTCTCTGTATGACTGTCCATCTCGCGGTGGCGAGATGTTAACTGCCTCGCCTGGTATGCAGGAGGTCGTGGGTTCGATCTCGACCTCGATATATTTGGAGTTTGCGGTGTCTCTCTCCCCGTGATCGCGTGGATTTTTCTCCGGGTTCTCCAGGTTTTCCCCTCCACATTTAGAATCAACATCACGCTGTTTCGAGTATGTGGCTGCTACTATAAATGTCCGCGCGATTATAAGCCACTTCGTTGAGCCATCATTTGTGATACCAGGACGCTTCTGAAAAAAGAGCTATGTACAGTGAGGGAAAAAAGTATTTGATCCCCTGCTGATTTTGTACGTTTGCCCACTGACAAAGAAATGATCAGTCTATCATTTTAATGGTAGGTTTATTTGAACAGTGAGAGACAGAATAACAACAACAAAATCCAGAAAAACACATGTCAAAAATTTTATAAATTGATTTGCATTTTAATGAAGGAAATAAGTATTTGACCCCCTCTCAATCAGAAAGATTTCTGGCTCCCAGGTGTCTTTTATACAGGTAACGTGGGCCCTATCTGGTAAAATAAAAAAAAATGGTTTCTAATTTAAGTGTTGCCTGCATTTACACAGATCTCTGCTCACCGACTGCCCACGTCTTCTCCTCGCCGGGGCCCTGCCGGCACGGGTCGCGGTAGTGCGTGAAGAGCGGGTGGTGCTGCTCCAACTTGTCCTCTGTTGAACATCAAACAAGGAGGAGGATGATGATGATGACGACGGCAATAATGATTTTGATAAAATCATCATGATTTTGATAAAATCATCATCGATGATAACAATGCTGAGGTAGGTGGTGACATTGAGGACATTGCTGATGATTGTAAAAGTGGTGATGATCATTGATGATGATGATACTAAAATGCTGATCATGATAGTGAAAATGGTGGTGGTGATGATATGACTTTACAAGGTCCGTGTCATCATCATCGTCAAACATAACCTTCATAACCACCGCCATCATCATTGATGTTGTCAGCATCATCATCACCGCCATCATCATAATCACCTTCATCATCAGTTATCGATTTTTGTCAGCGTCGTCATCACCGCCACGTGCGTTTACTCATCAGCAATGCGAGCACCACCTGCCACTCGGTGCGTTGTTGTCGTCGTCGTGAGAGAGCCGCTATAACGAGACTGGGCCTCACGAGAGGAATACTCTATCGGAATTCCACCATTGGCTCAAGAGTAAAATATGGATGTCACTGCTGTTGATGCTCATTGGAGCAATGGGAACTGAATTATTGACCACTGTAGACTGGCGAAATAGATCGTAACTTTTTTGTTTATTTGGCAAAGTGCAGGGAAAAACCAATCGTTGACCGTTTAAAAATGCGTCACGGCTCAATTCATGGACCCATCATCATAACCTCCCCGAATACAGGTACTGTGCAGTATTTAGACACAACACCAATCCCACGTTGCATGTAATTCAACCCACGGATCGCTCTCTCAGAGTCGTGTCATAATCCAGTGTTTCTTCATTTCTGCATCGGTCCCCTCGACCACCCGCAGTCTGCCTTTCCGCAATCACCCATAATGTATAACCGCAATGCAGATTAAGCCACCGCACACTGCAACTGCTGCATCGTGGGGTGTTGCGACGAATGTAGTTGAGAAGATTCGACTGCCCCCATTGCACGGTATCGATATTATTGTGGTTTCATGTTTTTATTGTTTTTATTGTACTTCAACGAGAGCCCGGCACGGAGCATAAACCGCGACGGCACAAAGAGGAGCACAGAAACTCGACGGACAAAGATTCCAAAAGCTATGCTCCTGAATACAAAAAAAAGAAAGGTGGGGGAAAAGTTGGGATCACTGTCCCACCCAGGCAGGGGCCGCGTTTGGGATTGGACACGTCACTGTATCGAATTTAATATTTTTTAAATCGAATTCTGCCCACTCCGCAAACGCTGCGACGGATTGGCGCGGACGAGCGTGACCGCTAGTCCTCGTACAGTCCGCCGTGACGCGGAGTCGATGGCAAGCGTCGACAAAAGGGGGAAGGACCGGCAAAAATTGTCTGGTTCGCGCATAATCAGCTTTCCGTGTAAAATCCTGCATACATTTATTCTTGGTCTGGCCCGCGCCAAAGCCGCTGTGGTGGGTTGGGGGGCTCTCTTGGGCTGAAAAGCATTCGAGCTGACAGCTCTATTAAATATAAAAACAGCTCATCCCTTCAGAGTGCGCATTAAAGAGAGAATTACAGTCACAGGCCTGGCGGGCCAAATGCATCGACTCCACCAGCTCATGGGTTTTGATATTTTGCTTCCATAGGTGGCTCGTGATGGCCATGTCTGAGCACCGAGACAGCACAGCTGAAATTCTGGGTTTGTAATTATGCCAGAACAACAATTGCTCCTTGAATTACCCCTCGAATGTAAATGGGTCGCAATGCACAATTATTTCACGTTGAATATATTATGACCATATCACATTGAAACCGTAACTTATCCAGATTCGGCAGCATTTGGGCTAGCAGTGGGTCCTGTGGTACAGAGATGCTTAATTCGTGTAATGCTATGTTATAGTCATAGAGCTCTGTGGTTAGAGCACTCGACTCTCAATGAGAAGGTTGTGATTTAAAATCCCGATCAAGCGTTGAATTCGGGCCATCATCCTTACAAACAGTGGTGTAGTTTCGATTTAAAGCTTTCGTGACTGCAGGGATTCATATTCTTGGTTCTTTCGGTAAAGTCACGTAAAAGGGAAATAATAAAATAATAAAAAATAAAACAATAAAATCCTCACGACGTTTCGATTGCAACACAAGCAATCATCATCAGGTGTGAAAACCACAGCAAGAATTTTTTTGAAAAAAGTGGCTGTGGTTACTTTTGCTACTACGAGTATCCGGCACTGAAAGTACATATACATTTTATATCCAGCATGTCAATGCATCAAGTAAATTTAATTGGGATAAATGTCAGTTATTCTCACGAAATAAAAAAAAACTAATGAATTGCAAACCTGGCAATGGATGGAAATGCAACTTTAATTCTCTCCGTCACCTGACGCAGCCGACCCCACGCTTGTCCAGCTCGCACGACGCATAGACCAGCGGCGTGAAACCGTTTCCTTACTGAGGTCCGAATGAAAATAAAAACAATAAAGTTTCAAATCCCTTTTACAGGATAACCACGCGTGAACGCTCGCACGCCGCAGTAACAAATGTGAGTTCGCGCGCCAAACTTAGAAAACGTTCATCTTCTTGGTTCTTTCGGTAAAGTCACGTAGAAGGGAAGTAATAAAATAATAAAAATAAAACATAATAAAATAAAATAATTCTCACGACGATTCGGCTGCTTGCGTTGTAGCCGAAACGTCGTGAGAATTATTTTATTTTATTATGTTTTATTTTTATTATTTTATTACTTCCCTTCTACGTGACTTTACCGAAAGAACCAAGAAGATGAATCCCTGCAGTCACGAAAGCTTTAAATCGAAAATTAGAAAACGTTGCCATGTTTAGCATATTTCGCTCTCGTACCCAATTGGTGCAGCTAAGACGCCAAGCAGTGGCAGGTAAATGTTGTTCGCAGCGTCTCTCAAAGCGGGAGTCGTCTTGTGGCCACAAGCCACTTGGAAATGAAGTTCGGCTGGGCTACCCGATTATCCGAGCAATCGATTACTCTCGCGATTATTGATTCCGCTGCTGGGTTTGATTACTCGACTAATCCGATAACAGGAAAAATACAAGAGGGCAACAAAAGTCTCCCCTCTCTTCCCACGTGCGCTGCTGTTGTGGGCTGTAATGAGCATGCCCAGCTGCATTTGCCTTGCCAGTGCTGATGTTTACACACCGCGTCGGGTACCCATACGACTGAGTGGACCGAGAGGAGGCCCAGGACAGGTTATTTGTCACTGACCTATGCAACCGTGACTGTAACTAAGACCTGAACCATCGCAGGACACCCATGAAGTAGAGCCTCACAGCTTATTGGGCCCTCTCTGCTGAAATAAATGAGCGGAAATGTAATTAGGGTCACTGAGTTTGTAGCACAGTAAGCCAAGCACTGTGCCACCACTCTCCACACCCCGTTACACAATGATAAAGATCCCCCGTATAGCCTGTAACAGACTGTTGGGGCGAGTGCTGTTAGCGAGCACACGAGGGGGTGGGTGGCCAACACCACGCTCGGCCGCCTTTGTCTCCCCAGTGGCGATGTTTACACATAGCACGAGGTACTCATTTTAGGCTGAGTCGACCTAGGGGAGGCCTAGGAACGGTTCAGACAATCGTCACTGATGGTGTTGGCCGTGAGTGGGAATCGAACTCGGGTCTCCGGGTTCGTAGCGCAGCGCACACGCAGACAACAAAGATCCCCCGTATAGCCTTAAGAGACTGTAGGGGCAAGTGCTGTTAGCGAGCACCTATGAAGGCCGGCACGGCACACGAGGGGGTGGGTGGCCAACACCACGCCCGGCCGCCTTTGTCTCCCTAGCGGCGATGTTTACACATCGCACTAGGTACTCATTTTAGGTTGAGTCGACCTAGGGGACGCCCGGGACCGGTTATGATAATCGTCACTCATGTTGGCCGTGAGCGGGAATCGAACACGGGTCTCTGGGTTCGTAGCGCAGCGCGCTAACCGCTGTAGACACACACGTGCACCTTCGCAGTTCCGAGGCAAATTCAAATTCAACGAGCGGCTCACGATGCCACGATTTCCCACGTGGCCGGAGCTTTTGTGAAGCATTATGAAAATGACCACGGCGTGTGACAGGTGCCGCGGGATTCGCCTCGCCGCGCCGTGCGGTTTTTCTCACTTAATAACGAGCGAGCGACACACTTTGTTTTTTTTTGGGTAACCTTTCAAAAACACCGCGCGTCCTACTAGCGCGGAGCGCGGTGCATCTTCGCACGTCTCGTCATCACGATGACGGATGATGTTTTGCTGAAACTTGAATCGTTTCTGGGACAAAGAGAAGGAGCGGCTTAAGAAAGGAATGTTGATAGGAACCTTGATATGTCAATGTGAATGTGTGAACTGAACACGTCCGAGTACATACAATATTGTACGTGAAAATCCTCTCTTTGCCCAGGAGAAAGCCTTGCCGAGTCTAAAAGCCATCTTTTAGGAGGGTCGTGCATTATGATGTTTGGCATATTGCTTTAATGAGTGTTTGGCACCTTGGAAGGAAACCAGAGTACTGTACCTGGAAAAAAAGTAATTGAAGTAGGGGGAGTGGGGGGGGCAGGATTATGCTCAAAGCGCCACACAGATGGAATCAAGGATCCACTTGCTATAATACCATCTCCCAGCAGTCCTTTAGCAACCCAAGCTTCTAATGACTGCCATTTCCAGCTCGGCTCCAATATAAGTACCAATCAGGCTCACACCAACTTAGCGTCCGTGATCTTGTTACATCGGGAGCATTCAGGGTTTGTCGTGGGCACGATGCAAAACGTTATCACCGCTTTCCACGCCTTGCTCGTCCAATTTATTCTGACCTTCCAACGATCTTTGGGGTGCCGCGGTGGCGAGATGTTTACTACATTGCCTGGTCTGCAGGAAGTCGTGGGTTCGATCCTGACCCTGGCACTTGTATATTTTGAGTTTGCATGTTCTCTCCGTGGTCGTGTGGATTTTTCTCCGGGTTCTCCGTTTTTTTCCTCCACGTTTAGAATCAACGTCACGCGTTTAGAGCATTTGACTGCTTCTATAAATCCCCAAGTGATGATGAGCCACTTCGTTGAGCTATCAGTTGTGGCCAGGTTGCTTCTGAAAAAGAGCTGTATAGCTCATTGGGCCTTACCTCGTAAAATAAAAAAAATGTTAAGTTCCTCTCCCGTACCCTTTCTCACTCTCCTGGCCCCGGCTTGCTGAGCAGAACCCTCACGTGAGAGACAAGCCCATTTAATGGCTGACTGCCTCAACTCAATCACTTAAAACTGCAAGACACAAAATTGTAAAAATTTCCATCTGTGTTAATAGTACAAAGCAGAGCAAATCAAGTTGTGTGTCACAGATAAAATGTTGTGCCCCTTTCGGAGTAAATATCCCCCCCCCCCATGCTTTAAAACCACTGGATTATAATGAAACACGCTTCTGACTCGGACACAGCGGCCGGACAGAGGGTGAACACACTGGTGGTGGGAGACGTGGCGGTGGGAGAAGCAGTTGGGGAGTGGTGGGAGTGAATGTATTTTATAATCTTTATCGAGAGCAAAAATATTTGGTGGTACTGCTGCGTTGGCAGCGGTGCCCAAGCACAACCAACAAACAAACACACTCTCGTCAATAGCAACACTGTGGACTTTGAAGGGGAAAAAGAAAGGGGCGATTCCCCGAAACACCACCGATTAGATTTTTCCTTTTTAAGGCCACAGTGCTATTGACGAGTATGTTGAGGTTTCTTTTGTTACAATGAGCAGGTCGGGATTTAGAAGAAGATGTTTCTCCTTAATGCCCCATCAGCCCAATCGGCCCCATTGGCTGGATGAAGCCTCACCCGGTCCCCCCCCCCCGCCCCGCCCCCCCAGTCCACGATTGCTATGGAGCTTTGTTTGACCATACTTCACCATGCCGCTTTGATTAGTGACACAACCTACATTCCGTACCTATTGAAAAAACCTCCTAGCTCAGCAGGCGTGGCACGAGGACACCTGCGATCTATCCCAGCGGTGGCCGGTCGGTCAGTCGGTAATCTTCGGGAGCGGGGCGAGCATTTGATCACCGAGCATTGCTCCACCCGCAGACCGCTCATCCTTCCTCCCCCGTCGCACCGACTGACCTCTCATGTGTTTGGTCCGCCTCTCGATCGCGTCGTTAGCAGCGCGCTCGCTCACTCACCCATGGAACAGTTGTCGAAGTTGAGGTCGCCGCACATGACGTCGAAGAGGACGATGTCGCGGCTGGCGGGGCTGCCCGCCGCCTCGCCGCTGCACTCCTTGCGGAACTCGGCCTGCCACTGCACCAGCAGGTCCAGCTGCTCGCACCGCACCGACGCGTGGCCTGCTGGCCGCCGCACGGACACGGCGTCACGCACACGATGGACGCACGGCGGCACCACCACGACATCGAATACCGTCTCTCGCAAGCAATGGACATTCCGCGCGTGCCCTGGACTGCACGCCACAGACGCACGGCGTCGCGCTGCGTGCATCGTACATGGCGCGACGTGTCGCCCCACGCACGTAGAGCTACCGTTCCATTTTTCACCAAATGCGTATATTCGCATGCACCGTTACCCTCGTCGTCATCATTGTCATCGCCATTGCTGGGCGAAGGCCTCTCCTAACCACCGCCATCTCTCACACTTGTGCGGTGTAATAACGCACCTCGTACTTCACGCGTCATTGCATCTCGCGTGCCATTAACTCGCACTGCACATCAGAATTGCGAAGATGGGCGGTGAATCTGCGTTCAGCTTTGCCACCTTCTTCCAATTGTGTTATCGGAATCAGGCCACGAGATGAATCATTTCGATTCGGATTTCTCGTAGTGAGCGGCGCACTCACTCGTGGCACAGAATTACGCGTGGGCCACCGCCCTTCTCGACGCCCCTGCAATCAACGCGTGTTCCTTCTGTCCACATCAAACTGAAATATTTAATGCCCAGACCTGGAACAGTGAAAAGGGCGTTACATTTCATGGTCCTTTTTGTGCAATCACGAGTAACAGGGCTGAAAGCATCAACTCGCTGAGCCGGTTTAATCACAAGATGCTGAAACACAGATTTGTAACCCATGATCTCGGTGGGGCAAGCTCAGTGCTCTGACGATAGCACGAGACCCCTGAGCGGCCCAATCACCCCGGCCATGGAGTGGCATAACAATCAACGAGCACGAACAGCATAGACGCCGGGTTACGAAGGGGTGGGTGGTCAAATGAGACATGAGGCCCCATTGAATAATTCCCAGTACCAGGGCCCATGCCAACCAAAGCTACGCCACTGCCACCGCGCACATCTGTGGGTGCATTTGAATTCGAGGCGGCTGCAGTGCACTCTCATGCTCACCAGGCTGGGCTGATGTCATCATTTGCCTTGGTGGGGATTAAGGTGTGTGGGCGTCCTTTGATTTAGTGTCGCCCGCCCACAGCCCGGTCGATAGCCGAGGGGACGCTCAATTTGTGGGAATAACAAACGGGGAAGTCAACTCGGTGCGGTTCATCCGTCGTTTGCTTAACCAGGGGCAACGTTCTATCCCGTACAGATGGAAACAGATGACGATTAGACCACTTGCAGTACTGCCTTCTCCTGGCAAGCCAGAGTATGGCACCTCTTCGACGCATCAGGGAAGCGAGTTTCACAACATTTGTTGCGATCCACCAGCCCTCCGTCGTGCTGGATTTCCCGCACCCCTGGTTCGCATGGTTGGCTACGTAGGGTGCGAAAGAAGTTTAGCATATGTACATACGTACGTACAGGCAAGGGCAACGCTGAGATGCAGGGAGGTTCTGCGTGATCGTACCAGGGCCGGTGCCTTGGGGCGCTTGTGGGCCCCGTAGCATCCAATGTCCCTTTTGGGCCACCACCCAAGTTCACTCTTTCTTAGCGGCGCGTCACCGTTACGGTGGCCCTCGCCCCCCCCCGCCCCCCACAGCGGGTCTGCTGTCCCCCCCCCCCCATCCGTGGAGCTGGAACCAAGCCTTGACCTTATAACGACGAGAACGTTGTTATGCTATTAATTTCATGATGAATGAGTTGAGGGTTATTTGCTAAATGTTAGATGCTGTCTATGATATATACACGCAGGGCATGAGTTAATTTATAGTGGAATGTTATTGTTGTGCTACAATGTTAATATTTGCTCGGAATGAATTTTACGTTACGCGTTTTTTTGCGTTATTTCATTCACGATGCAGCTCAAGCCGCCTGGCTGTTATGGCAACGTGGAATTTGATGACATTGGGTTTCGCAATGACACAACAGATGGAGAGACGTGCATCTTCGGCACGCGGGGACAAAGGTAATAGATGGCCTTCGTGACCCAAGGACGAAAATTATGTCCTTGCATCTCTCGAATGCCAAGTTTCCTCGCGTCGAACGCAAACATTAATCGCAGCTTCCCATTCCGCCGTGCGAACCTAAGTAAATGATGATGCTCATCAGCATTCTATTGGACCCGGGACATGAATCAGGTTGAACACAGACACTGCACTGCACGTAATGGTTACGCGTTTAAAAATACATGCCGTTCATGTTCACATTTGAAATTATAGATGGCCGCGGGCCCACCGGGCTACATTGAAGTGAGGCAACGGTTGAATTCAAATCGTGGACACTTTAATTTTTGAACGACGTTTCGCTGTCATCGGAGACCAGCGATCTTCACGTAGAGTTCAGATTTTTCGGTCATATTCAGTTTGTGGCACTGCCCTCTGCTCCACCAAAGTGGCTTTCCACCTCTACACCGGTAAGGACAGGACCTTTCTCGGACGGAGTCTCTTCAAATATACAGGCGACCCTGACGCCTGCTGTATGTTTGGAGTTTGCATGTTCTCCCCGTGGTCGCGTGGATTTTTTTTTATCCAGGTCCTCCCGTTTTTCCCTCCACATTTATAAACGTGCGTTTAAAGTATTTGGCTGGCATACATTTCCACGTGATAAGCCACTATGTTGAGCTGTCAACTGTGGCCAGGTTGGTTCTGAAAAAGAGCTAAATAGTTCAGTGGGCCTTACCTAGTAAAATAAAAAGTTTATATATTTTTGTTTATCTTGCGTGCTTTGACATTCCTTTCTCAGAACACCTATTGTGCCAGGATATTTGTATAAATGTTGTTAAATTCATAGGTGGCACCAGCATGTTCGTCCAGGTCGCCTCTTGTGTTTTTCCTTTCTTTATTTCGGGCGCGTTTTGGTTATATCCCTCCCTCCCTCCCCTTGTCATTCCGTCTCCCTTAAAGTAAGAAAAGCTACCCTTACCCCTTTCGGTAGTGTCCCGCCTGGTTTGGGGCAGCTCCCCATATTTCTATCCACCGCTTTTTATAACCGGTTTAGTTTATGTTGACGGTGTGTACGCGCGTCACAACACAACGCAACGGGCCCACGCACTTCCTCAATGAAAAACAATAATCGGTGGCAGCTACACTGGCCACAAGACCACACACTTGTGAATGAACTCTGCGGAGTCCTTCTCAGAGCGGTAGTGCAGTCGCCCGCTCCCCCCCCCCTCCACCCCCCCCCAAAATGTTTAGACAGCAGCTGTTGTGCACCATAGAAGGGTTTTGAAATGTAAAAAATTAAAATAGCAAATAAATAACAAACGTTTTACATAAACCGTTCATCGTACTTTGTCGCTTCCAAAACGTTCATCCGGGTGCACTGCCGGGTTAGATGCCACATAGTTTGCGAGTCTGCTGTCTTGGGGAATGGGTTTTCCTGGAGTGCAACGACGTGGACGTTTCCTCGATGTAAACACGTGGCGAGCACGCCACACTTGGCACGCGAGAGGCCTTCCACGTTGAGCTGATGCACTCAGAGTGCAGGACCCACTCTGCTCCTGAAGCTATCGCCACATGGCTCACAGACTTAAACCCGGACGTATAATGTGCACGTACTTGACTTACGCTCGATGAAGAAGTGTTAGAGTTAGCGCTAGGGCGAGTGTTAGGGTTAGCGAAAGCGTGAGGGATAAGCGTGAGTGTTAAGAGTATGGGTTAGTGTAAGGGTAAGCGTTGAGGTCAGGGTGCTTAGTGTTCGCGTGAGCATCAGTGCGAGTGTCGTCGTGAGTGTTGGTGCCACGTGCCGCGTTGCGCGCCACACGAACCTTCGGTCGCCTGCGTGTGCGTGCACGAGACGAACCCCACGAGCCGGCGCTCCTGAGGAGTGGTCCCAACCTGAACCTGCACGCGCACCACCACCACCATCACTACCACTGTCACCACCACCATCACCACCACTGTCACCACCACCACCGTCACCACCACCATCACTGTCACCACCACCATCACTGTCACCACCACCACCATCACTGTCACCACCACCACCGTCACCACCACCATCACTGTCACCACCACCATCATCACTACCACCATCATCACCATCACCACCACTGTCACCATCACTGTCACCACCACCATCACTGTCACCACCATCATCACCACCACCATCACCATCATCACCACCATCATCATCACCACCATCATCATCACCATCACCATCATCACCACCACCAACACCATCACCAACACCATCACCACACCATCACCATCATCACCACCATCATCACCATCACCACCATCACTGTCACCACCACCACCACCATCACCACCACGGTCACCATCATCACCATCATCACCATCACCACCATCACCACCACCATCATCACCACCATCACCACCACCATCCCCATTACCACCATCACCACCACCACCATCGTCACCACCACCAGTCACGAACCACCAAAATACAAAGATCCCCCGTATAGCCTAAACATACTGCTGGGGCAAGTGCTGTTAGCAAGCACTTATAAAGGCCAGCACGGCAAACGAGGGGGTAGGTGGCCAGCACCAAGCCTGGCCGCCTTTGTCTCCCTAGTGGCGATTTTTACTCACCGCACCAGGTACTCATTTGAGGCTGAGTGGACTTAGGTCAGGCCCAGTACCGGTTCAAATAATCCTCACTGGTGGTGGCCGTGAGCGGGAAATGTTGCCGGGCTCGTAGCGCAGCGCGCTAACCGCTGCACTATTGCTCCCCACCTCACCAACCACCACCACCACCATTGTCACCACAACCATCTTCACTACCACCATTGTCACCACAACCATCATCACTACCACCATTGTCACCACAACCATCATCACTACCACCTATACCATCGACTATAACAATCATCACCATTGCCAGCACCCGAAGTTCATGCTCAGGCTGTCTCGCCCAGCCTTCTATTAGCACAGCGGAGCAAAGAGGGCATTTGTACAAAGCATTGTAAACAGAAAAACAGTAAGACCTCTTTCGTTCAGAAGCTTTGCAAGGTGTGGTAGAAATTTAACATACAAATTCTAATCATTAGCATTGCTGTTGCTAATTGTAAGAATTAATTAAGCAGACAACATATCTTCTTCATGCCCTTCCTGTCCCCCACAAGGCCGTCTAGGAGTGCAACATTTCATTGGTGACATACAAAAAAACATTTCATTGGTGAAATAGAATCAAACTCTGGAGCGGTTTTCAACATACAGTGTTCCATCAGCAGAGTCAGGCTTGTTTGTAACATGTATGTATATATGTATGTCGTACTCAGATTGTAAATGTTGTGGCTTGGCTCCCCAACACACCAGTGTGCTGTACTAGTGACGAATTGGCACGTTCTGTTTACGTGACAACCCTCACTAGTTGGCTGTGTCGGGTGGTGGCGGGTTTTAACGACACATTTATATATTTTCGCGATCTAACCCAGAAAAAGCTTTATTATGGATATGTATGTATGTTGAATTTCTTTTGCACCGTACGGACAACAAACAAACTAAACAGTAAAACAAAAATGAGTTTTCAATCCAGATTTAAAAGTGCATCGCTCCCAGTGGCTCCCTAAAGTCGGAAGGAAGAGCTTTCCAGACGGCCGCAGAAGCGCACCAGGTAGACCATTACGCAATGTGCAATCGAGTGAACACTTACCAGTGAATCATTGGTTTTTTACCCTTCTATCTGGCAACAAAACTGACACCTTTTTTACAAGGAGTCATGTTTGCATAGACCACAATACCTGCAGTCATAATGCAAACAAAAAACATAACTCTGTATGCACTGATGGTGGTGGTGATGGTGATGGTAAAAAAGGTGTCAGTTTTGTTGCCAGATAGAAGGGTAAAAAAACTATTATAATTTTTTAACTGGCAAATGAGGTTCCAATGACTTACCAGTCAACTTAACTCAGTGCTACGCGCTGGGGTGGATTCCTTCATGCAGATGGAGACATTACACTGAGGTCAACCTCATAGGCGAGGGCCAGCAAAGATCCAGTGCCTCCCCTACGATGAGAAGCAGCAGCGGCGGCGGCGGCGGCGTTGATCCGAGTGTGTTGCAGCTACAATAACCACTGTCGGTCAATGAACAACGAGACCTCTGGCCTAGCCAAATCTCTCCCGAGTGGATCATTTGTCTGACGTTTTCTTTTTGCGAGCGCGGGTATCGGAGCCTCGCCAGTCCTGGTGGGACATACCGTGTCAACCCACCACGCGGTTTACCCCGGTATTCTTGTAACAGGTAAATCGAATCGTCAGGTCCATACGGTGTTACAAGCCGTTTCAATACGGACAAAAACATTGTTTTGTGTCTATTTGTTTGTGTTTCTCGCTCGCGATGGGACTTTGTAGGATGAACGCTGAGATTTATAAGGGCACGGGGTGACCAATACGGTCTGAATTGGTTTGTAATAAGGTAAGGGCACCGATAAGGGATTGACAGGTATCCGACGATGACAACCACACCCCGTCAGCAAGGGGCGAACTCTGACAGTGTGTGGCCTTAGTGCATTGGTAGTTACGAGTACAATGTACAATGTGTGTATGTAGAACTTCTTTCGCACCGTACGCAGCAAACCGCGCTAATCGGAGGTGCGAGTGTTGAACGCGCGCATGCACGTTGCGTGGACACGTCAAATGGGACAAAACGCTTGGCTTGACGGCCAGTAATCTCGCGCTTGTTTATCTTGAGCTTGGACACGATCTCGATTGACCCATCAGTCCTGTACTAGGAGTCGATCCTAATGTGCAGTGTCGTCAATTATCATTCCACTCGACGCATCTGCTGCTCCTCCTCCTCCCCAACCCCTCTATGTACATAATGCTAATCAAAGTAGAGGTCAGAGATTATGTAATCAGGGCGGATTATCGTTGCCGACCCTTTCTGTAATCCACCTACAGTAGAGAACGTAAACGCGTGGCTTGTGGCGGATTGAGTGTCGACGAGGCTTCGGGCGCAGGGGGATTGATCGTACGTACGCGCGTGTGTGTGTGTACGTGTGCGTGTGTGTGTACGTGTGTGTGTGTACGTGTGTGTGTGTACGTGTGCGTGTGTGTGTGTGTGCGTGTGTGTACGTATGCGTGTGTACGTGTGTGTGTGTGTGTACGTGGTGTGTGTGTGTGTACGTATGTGTGTGCGTGTGTGTGTACGTGTGTGTGTACGTATGTGTGTACGTGTGCGTGTGTACGTGTGTGTGTGTGTACGTGTGTGTGTGTGTACGTGTGTGTGTGTGTGTACGTGTGTGTGTGTGTACGTGTGTGTGTGTGTACGTGTGTGTGTGTGTACGTGTGTGTGTGTACGTGTGTGTGTACGTGGTGTGTGTGTGTACGTGGTGTGTGTGTGTGTACGTGTGTGTGTGTGTACGTGTGTGTGTGTGTACGTGGTGTGTGTGTACGTGGTGTGTGTGTGTGTACGTGGTGTGTGTGTGTGTACGTGTGTGTGTGTGTACGTGTGTGTGTGTGTGCGTGTGGGGAGCGATAGTGCAGCGGTTAGCGCGCTGCGCTATGAACCCGGCGACACGGGTTCGATTCCCGCTCACTGCCAACATCAGTGACAATTATCTGAACCGGTCCCGGGCCTCCCCTAGGTCGACTCAGCCTCAAATGAGTACCTGGTGCGGTGTGTAAACATTGCCACTAGGGAGACAAAGGCGGTCGGGCGTGGTGCTGGCCACCCACCCCCTCGTGTACCGTTTCGGCCTTCATAGGTGCTCGCTAACAGCACTTGCCACTACAGTCTGTTAAGGCTACACGGGGGATCTTTTGTGTGTGCGTGTGTTCAGTCGGTCGAAAATAATCTCACGTCACTCGGCTGGAGTTATCGGGCGGCGATCGTCTCATCTGTCGATCTGTGATGAGATAATTCCACGTGTCTATGGCCGGGAGCAGCCTGCTCACGTGTCCGGCGTGGCTGAGTTTCGGCCCAGTCAGAATCACAATCTTTATTTACGCCGGAGGAATCCGATGAGCTATGAAGCTCTTCTTTTCCACAGATGTCCAGTAAGGGGCGGGTCAGAATGTTACAAACAACAAACAGGACAAAAACACGATAGGAATGCCAAGCATAGGAAAGGTAAGCAAATCACTTAAAAAAATATATTTTACAAACTAAACTATTTCTATCTTACCAGGTAAAGCCCACCGAGCCAATGAGCTTAGTTTTGAGACGCGACGTGGTCACAAACGATGGCCCAACGAGGTGGCTCATCGCGTGGAAATGTATGAGCAGCCAAAATAACCCAAATAATCTAAACGCGAGTCAATGCTCCCGTTGCCACACGTGGCAGTTCCATGGGTCGGCAGCGGTGGCGCGTTCACCACTCGCTGCAGAGGTTCGCGGTGTGAAACCAGCGGCCGCGCTGGTTAATACTGCGGTCGGACTGACCGTAATAACAATATACCGCTACGCTCGCCGTCTTCTTCGCGGTGGACGTTGAAGAATCCCGCGATGTCATTCGCGAAAAGAAGAGGCCATACCGTGGCCGGAGCCATCGTTCGAGTGTTTCAAATTCGAAAAATCACCTAGAAATCACTAAATTGGGATTATATAGAGCAACCATCGCTGCTGACTAGGAACAACTTGGCAGGGCCCTCCTGAAAACGAGTCATGAGAGTTTACCAGCCTTTCTTGACTAAACCATGATTATAATTTTGATTTAAAACTTTCGTGACTGCAGGGATCCATAATCTTGGTTCTTTCGGTAAAGTCACGTAGAAGGGAAATAATAAAATAAAATAAATCTAAAATAAAAAAAATTTCACGACGTTTCATCACCTGATGATGATTGCTTGTGTTGCAGTCGAAACATCGCGAGAATTTTTATTGTTTTTTATTTATATTATTTCATTATTTCCCCTTTACGTGACATTATTATAATGTTACTCACCTTTGGAGATATGATGGGCAGTGATACACCGGCTGGGATGTGATCTAAAAATCTCATTGTTGGGAACCCTGCTGCTCTGCCAACTGAGATAAATGCTGGTCCCAGAAGTAAACATTTTAAATGAATAATGTAATCACATTCTTGGTTCTTTCGGTAAAGTCACATAGAAGGGAAATAATAAAATAATAAAAATAAAACATAATAAAATAATTCTCACGACGTTTCGGCCACAACGCAAGCAGCCGTCCTCAGGTGAAGAACAAGGTCTGTCGGAAAGACAACGTGACTTTACCGAAAGAACCAAGAAGATGAATCCCTGCAGTCACGAAAGCTTTAAATCGAAATGCATTCACAGATGCATTTAATCTAAAATTGTATTGCAATTGTGCTATTGGCATCTGCTTGTTATGACTTTAAGAAATTGCAATTAGAAACTTTTCCAGGAAGCAGTGTAAAGGTTATTTAATTAATTTAAAACGTGTTTCACTTCCAAAATCCATTAAGATGGAACATCACTCTCGTTACATTTGTTACCTTTGGAAGAGAAACTCACAGAACTACTTCTGAGGTCCCTTCAATTGCCCCTCATCCACGGTAGGTTTTGATGCATCTCATCACGTGCTCTGTCTTAGGTATGGATGCCTGGGAATACAGGTTGGAAGTTTGGTTTCTTTTTTGGAAATCTACACTCTATTGAAATTGTACATCAGCTGGAATACAACAAGCCAGAAGCCTAATGCGACAGGCCTGCGGTTACTTTGTCAATTGCCTTAATATTTGGATAGGAATGTGACGTTTAGTGTGCGAATACATTTGCAGCTATTGCAAAAAATATTTGACAGCGTGCTGTCACAACTGGTTTCATGAATCAGCGGTTAATAAACAGGCTCGCGAAAAAAAGCCGTGAACACATCACGCTATTAATTACAAGCGTGTCGTTGTCACGGCTCTAGTTTAGCGCGCGTGCATTTTCAATGAACTTGCAAACGCCGCCGCTGCTTCACACTGTGATGCAAATGCACCATGAGGCTTATTTAACATTTGAAGGTTTCCACGCCTCTCGATTTTTTTTTTTCTGCGTTCACTGCGCGCACAGTGGCTTGTCGTGGAACGCATGCCTCGCGCGGTCGCTGCAGCCGAGTGAGAGAGATATGTATACATGCACGTGTGTATTTAAAACAATAAAAGTTTGCATTCTATTCTGTGTACGTCCCATCTGTTTGTATGTTGAACTTTTTTCGCACCGTACGTAGCCAACCACCACGCTAATATTGGAGGTGCGATCACTGATCTATCCAGGTCACTGTCGACAGTGGGTGTCTGTGACTCTATGACCATTGTTGTGTGAACTTTTTCGGTAACGTGGAGAAACTACGTTGGCCACTCCTGGTGTTACCCACGCCACTGACGTGCCCACTTTAATAGCTGCGACTCACTCGAACAGCAATTGTCCCAACAGAGTGTAATGCTAACTCAGAGGCATCTTTGCCATTGTGGTTAGTATGTTTGTCGAAGCAAAATGACGCGTGTGTTTCTTTAGTTAATTGCAGTTGTCTAATCTGGTCATCCTCTTGCCTGATATATAAATATATACCAGCTTGATCGTGCCTGCTGCCTGTAGACCCATTGAGTGAACAGGTAACGGGTAAAACTGTCGTACAAAACTCACTTCATCGCGGTGAACAATCAATCGGCAACGCAGTACACACCACCACAACGTGAATAATCGTGAGGCTGCATAAACATTCTCTCCATCTGGCAGCAATTTTCATTAAAACTGGAGCGGATGGTGGCGCTGAGCACTTCCTGGAGAGTGAAATAATTCCAGCGTGTGACCAATACTACTCTCCAAACTCAATGACAAAACCAACCGCAGAAGCCTCCGAATACAACGACGCAAAACGCTTCCGATTTTGCTTTTTTTCCCCTCTCCCTCCCCACGTCTCACCTTCACGAAGAGAGCTCCCTTGGACACGAAAACATCGGCGCCCTTGGCGTTGGGGAAGCACCTGAAGTCGGCGTCCAGGATGGGGTAGCAGCTGGCGAAGAAGAGGCCACTGTTGAAGAACTTGAAGGAACAGCCATGAAACCCGTACACGCCGACGTCGTACAGCACGTACTGGAAGTACGCCTGCAGCTGCGTCCGAAGCTTCTCGGCCGCCCGCTTGTCGAACACCTCCTGGAGGCACAGGAAGTCCAGGTTGGCCGGGAAGAACGAGGAGATCTCGTAGTCGAAGGGCTCGTCTGTGGGCTTCTTCCTGCGCATGGAGCTCTTCTTCATCACCGAGGGCTTGTACACGAAGCGCGTGGGCCACCCGCTCGCGTCCGTGCTGGCCCAGTCGGGCGACCGCGGAGGCTGGGAGAGAGACTCCTTGGAGGACGTGCGGCTATCCTGCGTCATCGCTCCTCCTCCTCCGCCTCCCCGCTGCTGCGGCTGCTGCTCCTCGCCGTACGTCACCGTCTTCCTGCCGTCGGCCTCCGGCCCAGCGGGCGGCTCGGCCAGCACGAGCTGGATCCCCGAGAGGTCGACGCACGCCGAGCCGTCGCGCTCCGCGTCCGCCCGCTCCCGGTGCCCGATTGCCGGGGACGGGCTCGCCGAGTCCACCGCCGTGCGTCCCCGGGGCCCGCCGTCCATCGCGCAGGCCCTCCGCAGGCTGACGGCGGGCGAGGGGCCGGCCGAGTCGGCGCCGCCGCCCTGCGAGGACACCACCAGGAGGCTGCTCCAGCTCGCCGCGCTGATGGACGTGTTGGTGGGCGAGTCGACGTAGATCTTGATCTGCGGGCGGCTGGCGCCCGTGCGCACCCTGCGCCCGATCTCCCGGGCGCGCCACTGCGTGTCCGACAAGTTGCCGACGCGCGCCAGCGAGTCGGGCGGGAGGCGCACGTTGGCCGTGGCGAAGGCGAAGCTGCGGCCGGACGCGAGCGGCCGCGACTCGAGGCGGGCGCGGGCCGCCGCCGCCGACAGCGCCGGGTCCGGGCGGCCGGCGTAGGCGTAGGCGCGGCGCGCCAGCTGCAGCGGCGCCCACGCCGCGAAGCCGAGCAGCGCCAGCGGCAGCGAGGCGGCCAGCAGCGCCAGGTAGAGAGGCGCCGCCACCACGACGGCGAAGAGGAAGCGCGGGCAGCGCGCGTCGTCGCCGGCGCCGACGCCGACGCCGCCGCCGGCACCGTCGCGCCGCCGTCGCCGCTCGCAGGTGCCGGAGATGAGCGTGGCGAGCAGGCGGTCGCACAGCCAGTAGCACGGCACGATGAGCAGCCAGGCCGCCGCGTGCGCCGCGCGCAGGAACGCGTTGGGGAAGGGCGACGTGTGCAGCGCCATGCTCCCGGGCGCCACCGCCGCCGCTGCTGCTGCCGCTGCTGCCGCTGCCGGTGGCTTCACATGCCGAGTTGCGCTTTCGTCAGTAGAAGTGGGGGAGGCTTCCCGGGCACACGGAGTGAAGCCAGAGGGCCGTCATTGCTCGCAGACTCTGAGCTGAGCTGCAAGTGCCCTCTTCTCTTGGTGTTTCCTCTCCTGTTGTCTCTTTTTCCTCCTCCTCCTCAGGGTCTACCTCCTTGCTCCTGGTATCTATCCTCCGGGAGTCTCCTCTGGTCCTGAGTCAGCAGTCTCTAGAAGCTCAGTCACACTGAAGAAGAAGGCAAAAAGTGAAGCCGGTTCATCACAAACACCACCCGGTCATCCTACGTGCAGGCCAACAGAAGAAAACAGGTTTAAATACTCCAGTATATACCAAAAAAGTCAGGAAAATATTACATGATGATTAAAAGCAACTCAAAATGCTTTTATGCGCACAGCACGGTAATTACAATTTAACAAAAAAATATTTTTCCACTCATTAATTTCGACAATGAAAGGCTGCCTGTTGTTGCTGGTGCAGTGCAGAGTGAATGTGCAAGGTCATGGGCCGATTTGGCAGCGGTGGTGGCACGCGCTCTGTCGGTATGCTCCACCTGTAAACTATTACTAAGCTTAAGTATAGTAGTAGGTTTTTACCCTTTAAACTGGTACAAAACTGACACCTTTATACAAGGCATCATGTTTGCAATAACCACAACACAAGTAGTGAAAATTCAAACAAAAAGAAACAACTCTGATAATGATAATAATATGCACTGTCCCTGAAGTTGATTGGTCCACACCCGAGACAGCTTTCCTTAGAGCCTAGTCTCCATTGGTGTTGGACCAGATGACACCAAAAGGCGTACAACTCAAAAACAGTGCACTATCAGAGTATTGAGAGCTCGGGGTAAGCATTTACACTATCGTTATCAGAGTTGTTTCTTTTTGTTTGCATTTTGACTACTTGTGTTGTGGTTATTGCAAACATCATGCCTTGTATAAAGGTGTCAGTTTTGTACCAGTTTAAAGGGTAAAAACCTACTACTATATTTTGCCACTGGTAAAGGAGGTCTCATAGTGTAAACTTAACTATTTTTAGATTTTACCTGTTAAGGCCGACTGAACTATTTAGTTCTTTTCAGAAGCAACCTGGCCACAAATGATAGGTCAACAAAGTGGCTCACCATGTGGACATTTATAGCAGCCAAATACTTTAAACGCATTCATAATCAACGTTTTTGGGTTTAGATCGCGTTATTTATAAATGTGTCGTAACCCTCCACCACCCGACACGGCCAATCAGTAAAAATGTGTCACGTTGACAAAGACAAATAGTTCACTGCTTTAGCCCACCGGTGTGTTGAAGCCACACACCGGTGGGCTAAAGCAGTGAACTATTTGTCTTTGTCAACGTGACACATTTTTACTGATTGGCCGTGTCGGGTGGTGGAGGGTTACGACACATTTATAAATAACGCGATCTAAACCCAAAAACGTTGATTATGAATAAAATTGGTCGCGAAAGCCTACGTGTTAAACTTTAAACGCATGTTTCTAAAACGTGGAGGGAAAACCCGGAGGACCCGGAGAAAAATCCACGCGATCACGTGGAGAACGTGCAAAAAACTCCAAACATTTAGCCGTCAGGGCCGCGATCGAACTCACGACCTCCGATACACCAGGCGAGGTAGTTTAACATCTTGCCACCTGTGGGTGTCGGAACAGTGGCTGATAGATATCGTGCCCTTGGCGTCAAATAGTCCGTGCTTGCGTCGGTTATTTAATGGCTTCGCGGAATGAGTAATCGGTTTCTGAACCTTCAGGGACAAGGCCTTCGAACCAACAATGATCGGCTGTTTTTAGTGTATAAATATTTGGACAAATTGTGATATTGTACTTAAATGTAACGGTAGCAAAACAATGCGAGGTCCTTTCTAAATTTGGAATTGTGTAACAAAAACAAATCTTTTTGAGAATGATTTTTATTCTTTTAAAATAATATAATTGATTATCTGAAGCGGCAAATTATTATTTAGGTTCACGGTTCTCTACGTACATACATGTCCTTTATAGCACAACAGTGATCGTCGCCTTTAATACACATATTTTAAAACAGAGAGCAGGTCAGTGCTACATCGTCATCATGGTGGCTTCATTTTAACAGGGGGAGTTCACCCAATTCAGTCAGGCACGCACAATTAACAGCACACCTCAAGTACCCTCACACACAGCACACCTCACACCTCACATCTCACACAAACCCTCACACACCTCACACCTCACACAAACCCTCACACACCTCACACAAACCCTCACACACAGCACACCTCACACAAACCCTCACACACAGCACACCTCACATCTCACACAAACCCTCACACACAGCCAAACTGGGCCAGGTAACACCTGCGACAGTTCAGCGACGTTGGTAGTCACAGCGCTCAAGATCCCCATAACATCGAGACCAGGGACGTGTGGTCAGGGGAGGCAGGGGAGGCAGGGGAGGCACAGCCTCACAGCCTCCAATGAAAATAGCTGTTACGAAAAGTAAAAAAAATTAATAATATAAAAATTAAGATTGTTCCATTGATCCGTGTTATAAATGTTATTTCTGTATGATTCCAATAATTTGTACAGTCAAAATCACCAAATTTGCGGAGCTCCGCTGCAAATACAGGGAGAGACGAAAGGTGAGGCAGCGACGAGCTCAGCCTCCCCTCTGATTGCGCAACCCCTCAGTAACTGGATGGAGTGCGGGCAATAAGTGCGTGCCTGTTACTATCTCAGTATGTCACCAATGTAATGTTTGTAGACCCTTTCATTTCATCTCCTCGCCTTCAATACTCCAGGTAACTTATTTCACGGATGTGTATAAAGATATTTCGGCTCGCTGGTCTCGTCATGAAACTGCAATGAAAAAGCACCAGGGGAGGCAGCTATCACATCTGCCTCACTGAGGGGGGGGGGCGTGTCTTCACGGAGGGAGGCGTGTCTGGCACGCCCCCTCAGCGAGGCCACGCCCCCCTCCGTGTGTGAATCTGGCTCTGACACGAGCCAGTGCCTCCCCAGCCATTGACCTCACCGCTCGTCACTGATCGAGACTGGGTGGCGAGCTCAACTCGGGCGACAGAGAATCAGCACGACGACCCGATTCGTTTTCACGGAATTGCGTCGTGCCGCTCTCTCTCCGGCTACACTCTCTCGGGACCGCACGGGGTGCGTAGTATTCATCACGTTGTTTAAACGCGTCGATCAATAGCGTGCTCCCACAATTTTGCGATTTAATTGAATGACGCCATAGATGGCCCTACTCGATACAACTTGACGCAATAGCCCAATCAGCACGGACATACATCGTTTGTGCTGAGTGGAGGCCCGGGGGGCATTTAACCGATTGGACCTCGGCTTTGGTGCTTTGTCAATGCTACGAATGTCACCGTTGCTATAAAACAGCCGCATGCCCATTTTCGTTGTGCGATCGGTGTGATGACCTTAACCGACTCTGCACGTCTGCGCTTGTGTGCAGGCCTCCCCTAAGGTCGACTCAGCCTCAAGCGAGTACCTGGTGCGATGTGTAAACATCGCCACGAGGGAGACAAAGGCGGCCTGACGTGGTGTTGGCCACCCACCCCCCTCGTGTGCCGTGCCGGCCTTCATAGGTGCTCGCTAACAGCACTTGCCCCAACAGTCTGTGAAGGCTATACGGGGATCTTTGTCTTGTGTGTGTGTACGTAGCAGAGTGGCGCTCACGTGCCATGCTGGCCCCAGGAGGTGCTCACAAACAACACTCTCTCCGACAGCCTATCGCGGTAACACATTCCTGCGGAGGGAGCTGGTAGGAACGTCGGGTTGCTCGGTCAATGGCCAGGGTCAACGGCGGCGTGGTGTATTCCGCAAATATGGCCACCCAGCCCCTCCCCACCCAGCCCCACCCTCCCCACCCAGCCCCACCCTCCCTCCCCTCCCCACCCAGCCCCTCCCCTCCCCACCCTGCCCCTCCCTCCCCACCCTAACCCCTCCCTTCTCGACGGACGGACACAATAATCCCCTGTGGGCTGGTGTAACCAGGAGGTTCCTACCAGTAAAATTTGTTTTGTTTGTGTCGGCGTAGAAAGATTAGCGGGTGTGAGCTGGTGCAGTGGGTTCACTCATTGCACTACGTACCTAGCAAAGCTTAATCCGGCCACGGCTAACATCAGTGGCGAGTGATCATCCCCCGCCTTCGCCAACTCGCACTGACCGGCGTGGTGAAGTATGATTGAACAACCCCCCCCCCCCCCCATGACCAACATTGTGTGTCGATGCCGTCATCCAGAAGTGGATTGTCAAAAGGGCTCGATTTCATTACGATTATATGTAGAGCATATGCAGTTAGTTAGGTTACGTGCATTGAAAACTAGCTCAACGCAACACACGTCAATGGGAATATTGTCACAGCGGGTAGCAAAGGGGCCGTCCATAAATGACGTCACGCGATTTTTGACGATTTTTGACCCCACCCCCTCCCTTCGTCACACGGCGTCACAAAAAGTCAGACCCCCCCTCAAATATGACGTCACAAAGCTCTGCCCCCCTCCCCCCCAAAAAATGAAAAAATGCTTCAAATCGCTTTAAACCATTGTCATTGTAGTGCGTATTTAATGTGGCGCTGCACTCTGATGTTTAAGGAGAAAACATTTATTAAAAAGTATATTGAATTAAGTAGAACGTGTTGTCTATATTTATTTTAAAGTTGCGCATTTTGATGTGACGTCACATTTCTCAACCCCCCCCCCCCCCATCGTCACACATCGTCACAAATGTCTGACCCCCCCCCTCCCTCTAGGTGCGTGACGTCATTTATGGACGGCCCCAAATGACCCTGAGTCCATGACGCCCGGACAACCAATAACAGCACCGCGTGTAACGTGTAGAAGAAGCATGTTACACGGTCACGAGAAATAAACACAATCCCTTTCATTGTTGCGTCTGTGTCGCACAAGAGCGACACGTTCGTAGGCAGGGGGTGGTGCGCGTTTCGTGTCGCGTGTCTCCAAAGTGGTGCGTCGTCCCATTGGAGGCTAATCGCATCGCCTGGCTCGCAGAAAACTTTCTCGTGTAACCACGTGGCCGCGGAATTGCACAGGCGACTGCGACGGGTCGCTCAGGATGTCTGGCATTGCACGACTGTACGTTTTGCCAGACAATGCCAAATTAAAATAACAAAATAATATACGTTGTTTTAAGAGGCACATGACCCTGATAAAGGTAATATTTGAGCTATTTCTCATAATAGTCCATGAGCCATAATCATTAGTATTACTACTGGAAGTGGAAAAAAGTTAGTGGCACTCGTAAAATAAACTTGTACAATGCTTACCTACAGTTATAGGTCAATATAAAAACACACACACACACTCATAAATATTGCTACTACAGGCGGCACTGATAAGTGAGAGACATCTGGTTGGAGCCTATGGACTGTTATTACACACAAACATTGACGAACATTTACAAGCAATTTCTGCAGAGTTAGTTGTAATGCACAACTGGATCCTATGCTTGGACAACATAAATGTAAATGATTTTAAGCCATACCTCGTTTTCATTTTATAATGCATCTTACTTGAAAGTTTGGAGTTCCATGTTTAAATCTAATATTGCTGAAATGGAATTGTTGCTTAAGGTTTAGTATTAAGGCTTGTCTGTTTTACTTAAAACTTGCACCTTGCATGATGATGGTTTCTGCTGTTGTAACACGTGTATTTTATTGGCTTTCGTAACCCAGTTTTTCATTGTAAAATACCGGCTCACTCTCAATCGCCTCTTTATTCTCAAATGGGATTTTAAACAAATAATTGAGTCATAAAGAAAACCCAAGTGAGAGCCCATTAAGAGAAACATCTGTTTCGCAAAGGAGACCTGGGATAAATTGCGAGAAGGCAAAATGTATTTCGTAAAACGTGTGACCAGAAAAGGATGAATGAACGAGTGAAACTCTAAATCAATGGGCAAAAAAAAAATGTTCCACTGCCGGATAATCAGACAATGACTCGCCTCTCGCCGCACACTTGTCCAGCGCTGCCAACCGGTGATGAGAAATGTCAATTCCCTGGTTAACTCAAGACTTCTAACCTCTAGTAATAGGTTTTTACCCTTTCAACTGGTACAGAAACTGACACCTTTATACAAGGCATCATGTTTGCAATAACTACAACACAAGCAGTCAAAATGCAAACAAAAAGAAACAACTCTGATGATGATATGCACTGTCCTTGAAGTTGATTGGTCCACACCCGAGACAGCTTTTCTTAGAGCCGAGTCTCCATTGGTGTTGGACCAGATGACGCCAAAAGGCGTACAACTCAAAGACAGCGCACTATCAGAGTATTGAGAGCTCGGGGTAAGCATTTACACTATGAGATCTCCTTTACCAGTGGCAAAATATAGTAATAGGTTTTTACCCTTTCAATTGGTACAAAAACTGACACCTTTATACAAGGCATCATGTTTGCAATAACCACAACACAAGCAGTCAAAATGCAAACGAAAAGAAACAAGTCTGATGATGATAATGATATGCACTGTCCTTGAAGTTGATTGGTCCACACCCAAGACAGCTTTTCTTAGAGCCTAGTCTCCATTGGTGTTGGACCAGATGACGCCAAAAGGCGTACAACTCAAAGACAGCGCACTATCAGAGTATTGAGAGCTCGGGGTAAGCATTTACGTTATGAGACCTCCTTTACCGGTGGCAAAATATAGTAATAGGATTTTACCCTTTCAATTGGTACAAAAACTGACACCTTTATACAAGGCATCCTTTATACTTCCAACCTCGTTACAGAGCGGCTCGAATCGCGTGGAGAAGTGGCATCGCGGCTCCGCACAGATTCAGGAAAGCGCGTCGGAGCGAACTTATTTTCTCCGTCTGTTGCCGCGGTAATTAGACCACCATGGGCTGCCACTCTCTCTCTCGCTCAATGCTTCACTCCCGAAAAGAAATCCTTTGGAACATTCACACACACGACGAGAAATTTCATTTTTCTTCAAAATATTTGAACCGATACAATATTTGAGATATTCATCAAAAGGGGGAAAGTCACGAATGCCATGAACCTTTTTTCAATTGGCAGAAGCCCTCCTATTACACCCCAATCCAGAGCGCACACACAAGCCTGAGAACATCAGGGACCATTAAATTTTTTCATTCCATTAAAGGATGTCCTTGGGACTGGCGACATATTGAAAATTACACTTCTGTGTGCAGGCTGATGTTTGCAAATGGTTACATTACAATAACGAATCCGTTGTGCAAGTTCAAAGAAAAAAACGGAAAATATTTTGGAAAATAACAGCAAAATAATCCTGTTATCCCCATAAATAAAATTATAAAAATAAGTGTTTAGTTTATTGTCCCTCACCTGCACCTCCAATTAGAACGGTCGACTGCGTACGGTGCAAAAGAAGTTCAACATGCCTACATACAACCAACCTCTACCCAATCAGAGGTCGTCCCATCTCTGCTGCTACCTCCGTGGTCTGAATTTCTCTCCCAACAGCCACAGAATCTCCGTGCCCCTAAGAACAATCTTCAATTTCACTTTGAAATTAAATTAACTTGCCTGCTCAGTAGACTCAACAACTCGCAACGTGGCTCGCCGGTTTTTATTCCCGCGTGAAAATACTCGGGAAACCTTTTCAGCTGTCACAGAGCACCTGGAGTGGATGTTCAAAGGTCTTTGTCAGCTCTGCCCTCAAAGAAAGCATTGGCCACTTCATCCACGTCTGACAATGCGGCAGCCCTTCCAACGTTGCCATGGCAAGCGCGCTGCCCCGCTGTGCACACTTTGACGTGGACTAAACAGGTCCAGAGCACGCACGCGCACGCACATGCATGCACGCACGCCCCCCATGCAACCCTCGTGCGCTGTGTGGTGACCGTATAGCCGACCCCAAAAGATGAGAACCTCGGGCGAACCGTGCACGACCAGCGGTGCCCGCAGCAACGCTGCCCCCATCACCGCAAATCTGGGATATTCCTCAGGGAGGGGGATATTCCTTTCTTGTGTTGCTTTGAAGCTGCCGCTTCTCACAAGCAAGCGGACGCCAATTTCATTGGCTCAGATTTCGGGGTACGGCAGAAACAACCAACGGCACGGCCACCGTTTTGCCAACGAGCGTCGGTGACGTCACCGCAAGCGCCCGTGCCAGGCTGGGTGCACTTTTGGGTGCAGCGTGAAGTGTCGAAGGCTCGCTGGGAGGGTCACGGGACAGTCCCAGGTGAGATGACTGGCCAGATGTATCTAGATACGTACGCACTCTCATACACAAAGACAAAGATCCCCCGTATAGCTTTAACAGACTGTTGGGACAAGTGCTGTTAGCGAGCGAGCACCTATGAAGGCCGGCACAGCAACACGAGGGGTCGGGTGGCCAACACCACGCCCGGCCGCCTTTGCCTCCCGAGTGGCTGTGTTTGCACACCGCACCTAGTACTCATTTGAGTCTGAGTCGCCCTAGGGGAGGAGGCCCAGGACCGGTTCAAGATAATCGTCACTGGTGTTGGCCGTGAGCGGGAATCGAACTCGGGTGGCCGGGGTTCGTAGCGCAGCGTAGCTCTAACCGCGACACCACCGCTCCCCACGCACACAGACACAAGTGCAAGGACGCACGCACAAACTTTCGGCAACGATTTTTTGTTTTTAGTTTTGCCGAAATCTCTGCGAGACAGGCGTAGGTCAGAATCCGGGCAGCCCATCCGTTGTGCGGTGTCGCCCTCGCACTCAGCTGTCGCAATTTGTTGAACGAATGGGCCAACGGTGGCATGCGCTGAGTGTGCGGGAAGGGGGGCACGGGTGGGCAGTGCCCTCCCCAAACTGCACATGTGTATTCATTTATTTTCAGTCGTTTACAATGAAGATTCTAGATTTGAAGCTTTCGTGGGTTTTTTTCGGTAAAGTCACGTAGGTAAAAAAATAAAAATTAATAAAAGTAAACTAAAAATCATTTTTATTTTCTTTTTATTTTACTTTTATTAATTTTATTTTTTTACCTACGTGACTTTACCGAAAAAAACCTAAGAATACAATGAAGACGTTTAACACAAAGAAAAAATGTTTGCACCCGCGATTCCTAATGACCCCACCGCCCCACTCCCCCCATTATAGAAGTTAAACTCCACCTATGAGGCCTTGGGGGGGCGGGGGGTGGGAGGCTTTGCCAATGGACACAGCAAGATGAATGGGTTATCATGTTTTCTGACGTCATGTTGTGCTTTTTTTTATATAATTTGTAGGCGTCAGAAGTTATCCCCTCCTATCTATCGGGGCACACGCACGCACGCACACACAGTTTTTTTGTTACAATCTATTAACCTTCGTGCAACAGAAAAGGTCATGGGAACAAAATGCCAAAGTGTGTCAACCGCTAGTCGCTGAAAATAAAATGAGAAGAATATTCGCCTTTTCGTTTGTTTTATTACGGTGACCTATAACGCGCTGGCCAAGCGGAAAGTCATCAACAACCTGTGCAGAGAGTGGATCCTACGGTTTTGTGGGATCTCGGTTTTCACATAGATGTCCATGAACAAACGATGCATACTACTAAATAGATAGGCTTTTGCAAGGAATCAAGTCCGCATTAACCACACGTGCAAACACGCGTAGTCTGATAATAGATGATGCATTAAATTTCGATTTAAAGCTTTCGTGACTGCAGGGATTCATCTTCTTGGTTATTTCAGTAAAGTCACGTAGAAGGGAAGTAATAAATAATAAAAATAAAACATAATAAAATAATTCTCACGACAGTGTCTTTCCGACAGACCTTGTTCTTCACCTGAGGACGGCTGCTTGCGTTGTGGCCGAAACGTCGTGAGAATTATTTTATTATGTTTTTTTTTCCCTTCTACGTGACTCTACCGAAAGAACCAAGAAGATGATGCATTGTCTTTGAAACTGATTTGCCTACACCAGAGACAGCCTTCGTTATGGCCTCGTCTCACCACCAACGCCAAAAAGCGAACAGCACAAAGACAATGCACGTATCGGAGCATTTAAAGCTCGGAGTGAGCAGCTATATCACGAGACCTTTTGTCAGTTTCAAAACAAATGCATCGTATATTATCAGAGCATGTTTGTTTGCATGTTCACCACAAGTACGTGCGCTTAACGCAGACATGATTCCTTGCAACAGGGATCTATTTGGCGTTTGAACATCTTAACACAACTGTTTTATTGCCAGAAAAAAGGGGAAAACCGTTTGTTATGCTTCATATTTTGATACTGGCAAAAGGGCCCATGATAAACATATACTACTGGCAATACAATTATTAACTAAAAACATCTTTGCGAAGGGTCACTCCAAGACACTTTAAAATATATAATACAGACAGTGAACATCGCTCCCGGTGTGTTTCAACTCATAGGTAAATACACACACGAGAATGCACACGCGCACAATTAACAAAGATCACTCAATCAAAAGGCTTTCAGCTGCCGTATGGCTCGGTGTGTTATTCCCTGTGCCTCTAATGGACGAGTTAATTCGTAAATACATTGCTACCGCAGCCCGAGAGATAAGCATAACAGGCTTGAGGCATGGCATATGGGTTTGATGTGACTCTAGCGCATCTGAATAGTTCATGAGACCCACGAGGGAATGTGCAATTCTTTCGGCACAAACAACCTTTTGTTTGGGGCATCCGTTAACGCTTTGTCAGACGCTTTTTGGACAGGTGCCGTTTCATTCCGTTTTGCGATTGGTGCCTTGACGGAGAAGGCAATGGAGGAATTTCATAACTTAAAAATGCCGATAATCAAGTTGAAATTGTACTCTCTTTGTAGTAACTAAAGAACTAATTACAGCATTGATCGATGAGTTTAAAGAGACTAAAGGTCTTGCCACGAGTGTTGTATTCAATTGATAATTTATTACGTTCGATACTGAAATTTAATTTGCTTGGGCAGTTCCGTTATTGGCACGTGTGGCTGGATTTAGGCGATGCGTGGGGTTTACATCGATTCGATGATTAAGTTATTTTATTCCCATTCCTGCCCAGTAACTTCTGCTGGGATTACAAATCAAGCAGTCCATCCGCTTTCGAGTGAACCTCATCCGCGCTGTGACAGCATTCGCGACAGCGGCACAAATGTGTGCTGTGACACAACAGCCCGGATGGAAATCTTGAAGATTGATCACAGCTCAATTGCAAATAATAATAATAATCAATCACTCCCGCTGAATAACTAAGGTTACCAGGCACCGATGCGCTGGGAGTTTGAAATTAACGGGCGGCCTCTGGATTTCAACCCCAGTGTGTAAACCGCCTAACCTTGGCAGCGTCCCACTTTGTTAGTAAATGTGTTAAAATTCCATCATGAATACAACAAATGCGTGGGGCAATTAGTGTCATATTTCCTTGTTGCATTATGCTTGTTTGTTTTTTTTGCAAACACGCCTCTGTCATTGCATTTGAAGATAAGTAGACAGGACAGCATGATGAACAAACCATTACCACAGTTTATAATTAGGTTCCCTGGTGACCTAATATGAAGCACTATCCTGCATGTTTGTGTGTCGTCACATTCCTGTGGAGGTTTATGTCCAACCAGACTTCATATCTCACGTGCGTACGTATTGTTTACAACTACTGCTAGACACTACGTGAGAACATCAGCTCTTTCACTTGGTAAAAGAAGAAAAAAGTTTCGATATTATTTACAAATACAACGGTATTAAAGGCCTCTCAGTGCTGTGTCAATCATGCGCAGTGTTGGCTTTGGAATTATGTATGCATGTTGAACTCCTTTTGCACAGTACATAGCCAACCATGCTAATCAAAGGAGCGGTAAATCCAGCACGATGGAGGGCTGATGGATTGCAACAAATGTTGTGAAACTCGCTTCACTTAGGCGTTGAAGAGGTGCCATAATCTGGCTTGCCAGGAGAAGGCAGTACGGCAAGTGGTCGAATCGTCATCTGTTTCCATCTGTACGGGATAGAACGTTGCCCCATCGCTTGCGTGGATTTTCTCTGGGTGCTCCGGTTTCCTCATACTTCTATGTAAGTATGTATGTTGAACATATTTTGCCCCATATGTGGCATGCCGTGCTAATTGAAGGTGCGGGGGAAGGACAACAAACGAAATATAATAAACACGTATCATTAATTCTCTGAAAACATCTGAAAAACAAATTCGGACCCTCCTGAAAAAGAGTCCCAACGATTCAGTTTGGCCCTCCTGGACAAATAAGCACCTCCGATCAGCACGGTTGGCTACGTACGGTGTGAAAGAAGTTCAACAGACATAAATAATTACAAGCACATTTCCAAAAAAATTCCAACCATCCTTCCCCACACTTGTCAGTGCAGGTTGGTGAACGGCAGGGGTGGTGGGACGGAGAGAGCGGTGCCTGGGACCGATTCAGTCAGTGTTGACACCACCACAGATGCTAGCCATGAACAGGAATCAAACTCAGACCGCTGTGTTCAGGGTACCAGTGCCCTAACCGCGCTGTCGCCACACCACGTTGACGAACGCGACGAACGTCGAACTCGATTGAGGTGGCATTTGTTCAAATAAATTTGATTGGTTAACAGTCAGACCTGCTGTTAGTAATAACAGAGTCTGGAGGAGCAAAGTAAAAGCGTTTATGTGCCTGAGAGAGTGAGGATGTGCTTTTTTAAATGATGGTCATGAGTGTGCTATTACTGTCCTGGCTCAGAGAGACGTCAAGATAGCAAAGCCAATCACACGGGGTTTTAGACGATCGCGTTGCCAGTTTGAATTATTATTATTAATGTGAACACGTGTTGCACTTTCAGTATTTTCAATGCCTAAAACGTGCATTTGTGATTGGTTGTGCTATTAGCAACGTCTGTTGTTTGGTGTTCTGTGAAGTGTTACACACTTGACTTGCAATCCAGAGAGCCGGGCTTCGATTTCTGGTCAAGATAGCAAAATTGAAAATAAACATCACCAATACAGCATTCTATGAATGCGATTAAAAATATAACAATTGCAAGCAAGTGATTCTTACCTACGTAGCTTTGTCAGATTTGAAACATACTTATAATTTTACCGTTTCAAGTAAAACTGAGCTACGCTTGTCGACTAAATGTATACACAGCTCTACAATGTGCTGTCGGGTTGTACCGCATGCCGTTTGGCACGATGTCCAACGTTTCGCTCCACATGCTTGAGACCTTCTGCAGGAACACAGATTGAGAATAAATTTCCCAGCACGTGGAGCGAAACGTCAGACATCGTGCCGCACAACAATACGTACTATGACCCTAAACACACATCGGCCACGTACGCAGCAGAACAGCCACCGACGAATGCCTGCACAGTAACACGTGGGTACAGATAAACAAAAATAACAATACTCTTAGTTTTTTCGGTGAAGTCACGTGACTTTACCGAAAAAACTAAGAGTATGAATCCTTGCAGTCACGAAAGCTTCAAATCTAGAAAAAAAAACTATATTTCCATGATTACGTTCGGCACACACAAAGTTAACTATGAAAGAAGAACAAAAAGGCATATTTGTATTAAATTATACATCAAACGGCTGGCGGCAGCAACAGAAAGCACGGATAAAAGGTTGGGGAATCCTGGGTGCAGTGAAAAGGTAAAATTGTGCGTTTTCTCTGTGCCTGCTGCGCGTGCAAGCCACGGGGCTTTGGGATGATGACACATGGAGATGAGTGTGCCATAGCCACGGGGGAGAGAGGGCTTCAGCAGGAGACACCAGTCAAGGGGACGGCAACGAATGAAGGGCAAAGTGGAGACAAAATTGATGGTCGAAACGGTGGGGAGATGTGAACTACCTCGCCTGGGTTCTATCCCGACCCTGATGCTTGTATATTTGGAGCGTGCATGTTCTGCCAATGCCAGCTCCGCTCTGGGTCCTCTGTTTTTTTTCCCCCTCCACATTTAGAAACATGCCTTTAACGTATTTGTCTGCTTTAAATTTCTACGTGATAAGCCACTTCGTTGAGCTATCGTGTTTGGCCAGGCCGCTTCTGAAAAATAAATACATAGCTCAGTGGGTCTTACCTGGTAAAATCAAGTAAATGAAAAACAGAATTATGGGGATAAGGGAGACAGTAACGACGGGGGAATAGGGTACTCAGAAATGACTTGGAGAGTGCTGTGTATTGTTTTATTTTATTGTCTTCTTTCCCAGATGTCATATGGCACCACGCCATGAGTCAAAGAATCAATTCGCAACTCTCGCAAAGCAGCACAACTCCCCCGTGTTAGAAAGTGGCTCGTGGAAGCAGCCATTATAGAAGTACTTCTGAGATCGCTTCAAGTGACCTCTGTTGCACAAAGTAGAGTGAAGCACCTAACCAGATACCCTGCTGCAGAGTGACGTTTGTGGCATTATAACTAAACCAATAGTTGTAATGCTTAGGATGGAATTTTTGAAGAAAAAAAATCAAAAAAATACGTGATATATTGTGGATTGGTGATCAAGCTGAGACAATCAATCCACTACACTTGAGAAGTGGGATTTAATCTTAGGCATCTGCATGGATTTACAACCAGGATCTAAGGGCTGCCAACTCAGCACTGTCACCTCTGAGCCACCCAGCCATCTCAGTAGAGGGGAAATGTCAAATACAATCATTATTCAATTCCCAGTTCATTTTGTACTGTGAAGACTGATTCGCCACGAGGATAATCATACACTGGCGTTGGTCAACAAGGGGTGTAAATAAGTTGTGAGACAACACCGGCTGTGAAGAAGTCATGCCAACCCAATACCCATCATGCTTATAGCTCTATCACCTTGTACATATGCTAGGAGGGGGAGTGGTAGCACAGTGGTTAGTGCACTTTACCATGAACACGACGAACTGAGTTTGATTCACGGCCACCGCTGACATCGCGCACTTCCTCTAGCCTTCAGCAACTCGCAGTGACTAGTGAAGTATGGTCAATCAACCTTCACGACCGACGTGGAGGTGGGGGCTTCATATCACAGTGTTTTGACAGAGAGCTGTACAGGAATGAAAATTAAGGAATGCAAATACAACGTGACCGGGCATGATTGAACATTCCAGTACAACAATCCCATTAACTTTCATTCACTGAATATGTATCGACTAACTCAGTCGTGAGAGTGCCTCCACACACGTGGGTGGAGCTGCCGACAAAAGGGGCTTCTGTACAAAGCCGTGGCCCCGTCCTGAGCGTGGTTTATCTCCCCGTGAAAACACAGCACCGCCCGGTCACTCGCAATACGGCCAAGCAGCGTCTCCAGACTCGGTCAGTGTTGGCACCGTGACCCCGAGAAGCCTCGAATGACGAAATCCCAGCAATAATTCTAGATTTGAAGCTTTCGTGACTGCAAGGATTCATACTCTTAGGTCTTTTCGGTAAAGTCACGTAGGTAAAAAAAGATATATAAGAATATTATTCCTTATATTATTATTTATTTTTTACCCAGCAATAATATCGTGCAGCTCGCCGGTACGTCCATGTCATTACATGGTTCAGGAACATGATCATTAATGAAGCAGATGGAACAAAACATCTGAAAGTGTGCAAAAACAGCAGAGGAGACATGCAGGCTTGGAATTACATTCGAGCTACGGAGTAAGGGGCACTTTGATTACAGAACATGCGATGGTTAATTACATCATTCATGCGCGACTTGGGCAGGACACGGCACGAGAAGGGCTGATGGCCGATAGTCCAGAATATTGATGGGAGTGTAGCAATGAAATCAACTCGTGTCCAGGTGGACTGATCACGGTTGATGATGATGATGAAGCTAATCCATTTGACTCTGCATACCACGAAATTCAGCGTGTGTATCCCTCGTGTATCTTTGGTTCAGCAACATGCAAGTGTGGTAGCTATCGAGCGCGCAGGCGGGGAAAGTGCTCTAAGAACCTCATGGACAGGAAGGGCGCAGAACTCATGGTTACGAAAGCGGGGGGCCCCATTTCATCCACGTACCAGGGCCAATGCCAGCTCCGCTCCGCTACTGACAACCAGGCGTGCTTTTTAGATGTAGGCTGGACATACATCACCATCATTATTATCAAACACGCTCCTATAAATACGATGATGCGTTTTCATTACCCAGGATAGTCTCACTGAGTGACATTCAAAAGCTCCCTTACTGTTCTTAACAGTCACGATGATGCCTCTGATTTGCACTTCTCTCTGATCCGTGCGTTCTTGTTTCTGTCTATTTTTCCAACTATATCATTTTTTTGAAACGAACATCAACCTCCAATGCATTGAAAAAGAAATGACCGAAACATGGGAACTGTGAGACATTTGTTCAAAATAAGTGTGTATTGATGACAGCAGAGGGATGGAGCAGTGGCGATCTTGGAAGTGACATCTCGTTGGCTCGGGGAGAGTGTGTCCAGCGAAGATAAATGGCTCACCATGTCAGGCTACGAGCAGGACACTGCGATTCAGATATATCAGCCGGACTTGGGAGATATTGCCACTTTGGCACTGCGGGCATTTGTAAATGTTCTCAGCCACCGCTGCAAAACAATACCAACACCGCACTCCGACACATTTACGGTAATGCCACAGCAAACATATTCGTGGAAGTGTTATTTTACGCGTAAAATACATTTGTATTGTTTCGATTTAAAGCTTTCGTGACTGCAGGGATTCATCTTCTTGGTTCTTTCGGTAAAGTCACGTAGAAGGAAAATAATAAAATAAAATAAAAAAAATATAATATTATTATGTTTTATTTTTATTATTTTATTATTTTCCTTCTACGTGACTTTACCGAAAGAACCAAGAAGACATTTGTATTGCTTTTCCCCAATAATATTGCAATTGTGCGATCCGCACCATGTCATAACATTGATACATTTCCCTTCAGAATTCGGCAGCTAGCAGTGCATCACCCTATGTCAGAGAAAAGACTTGGAAGATGACTGCATTAAAGTACTTCTAAAGCCACTTCAATCGACCTCTTTATTCACACGAGGGATGCAACTGGTATACGCCGTGCACAGTCTGCTCATCACATGTCCAAGTAAAACAGGTTAGAGTTGTTTTGCATTCATTGGTAACTGGGCTAAGGCCATCAACTCGCGCGACACATTTGTAATATTTGTCGGCCTAGGTTGCTCTTTGTGAACGAGACTCTATCCCGAACTCTTGAGTTCTCACCTGGTTTAGACAAATACACTCGACTTGAGAACATGCCACGGTTGAAAACCCGAATTCAAACCCATGTTGCCGGTCCAGTGCTCTGTCCCCTGGAGCTACCCTACCACCTCTGCATTTGTTTTTACCAACACTCATGTTAAACAGATGTCCCCACCTAATGCTCATGTAAATGTTAATGCTGTGTGCTGATGACTCGAATGTAAACCCGGGGACGCCACTTTAAAACCCACTTACTGGCGGGCTGGGCCACGTTATTTTATCTTGTTTAGTTTGGCTTATTTATTTATTCCCGACAAACGTGTTCACACTTAGCGGCCGGGTGGATGGAAATGTCAACGTAGCGGTCGTGGACCCGGGATGATGATGATGTGCTCCGCCTCTGCGTGTAAACATGTGTGTTTCCATTGTTGATAGCCGTGCTGGAGCTTCCGCTGCTGCTGGGCTGTTTGGGGTCACGCACAGTCAAGAGAGCCAGCATCTGGGCCCACGGTCGGCTAGGCCCATGGTCGGCTGGGCCTACGGCTGTCTGGGCCCACGGCCATCTGGGTCCATGGCCATCTGGGTCCACGGCCATCTGGGCCTACGGCCATCTGGGTCCATGGCCATCTGGGTCCATGGCCATCTGGGCCTACGGCCATCTGGGCCCATGGCCATCTGGGTCCATGGCCATCTGGGTCCATGGCCATCTGGGCCCATGGCCATCTGGGCCTACGGCCATCTGGGCCCATGGCCATCTGGGTCCATGGCCATCTGGGTCCATGGCCATCTGGGTCCATGGCCATCTGGGTCCATGGCCATCTGGGCCTACGGCCATCTGGGCCCATGGCCATCTGGGTCCATGGCCATCTGGGTCCATGGCCATCTGGGCCCATGGCCATCTGGGTCTATGGCCATCTGGGTCCATGGCCATCTGGGTCCATGGCCATCTGGGTCCACGGCCATCTGGGCCTACGGCCATCTGGGTCCATGGCCATCTGGGTCCACGGCCATCTGGGTCCACGGCCATCTGGGTCCATGGCCATCTGGGCCCATGGCCATCTGGGTCCATGGCCATCTGGGTCCATGGCCATCTGGGTCCATGGCCATCTGGGCCCACGGCCATCTGGGTCCACGGCCATCTGGGTCCATGGCCATCTGGGCCCACGGCCATCTGGGTCCACGGCCATCTGGGCCCAAGGCCGTCTGGGCACACGGTTAGTTGCATGTTACGGTGGTCAATTCAACCCCCTAATTCGCAGGGCCCTCTGTGTAGCAAACGATGCTGAACTTAGAGCCCGTGGGGTAGACACGGCCTGCGACTTCATGCCATACAACGGCGTAGACCAGGGTTCTTCATTACAAGGCCCTGGGGCCACTGGCGGCCCCTGGTGGCCTTTATTGTGGCCTCTGACAATACACAACACGTAAAAACACCCCCATCGTGCTGTCAACCCACAATGGTTTCAAATGTGTGGCAGCCCTCACACTGATGTCTTAACAATGAAAGTGGAGCCCCTTTGAAATTTAGTGATTAACGCTGGCGTAGATTCTCATCGTTGTGCCGTCCGTCTGCATAGCTCTCCAATGTGTTATCTGGTTGTATTTGCACGCTGTCCGGCACGATGTCCGACGTTTTGCTTCGCATGCCAGGAGAGTTTCTTCGAGTAATTGAACCCAACAGGCCACGGATTGATAAAAGGCCGTATGTTAATGGTTAATTCATAAGAAGTGGTGTTGAGGTGTCGTTTTGAGAACGAGTTCTGCCCGCTTACGTGATTTATTTACGTCTCGTTGCACGAGGATTTTGGAGACCAAGCGAAAAGGCGAAGTTTACAATGACCGCCAGATGCTATTGATATCCATAGCGGCTGGCAATCCCACGTAAGAAGGTCACTATTAGGGTCGTAACACAATGCACAAACCATGCGAGGTCCCACCGTATGCAGCAATACAAGCTGTTGGCAGTAAATCCTGTAAGCGGCGAGCGTCTATTCAGGCCGGTCTAAATGGCACACAAGAGGTTGTGAGCACGGTGCCTGGCCACCTTTGTTCCCCACCCCCCCCCCCCCCCGTGCTGCATGATGCTTACAGAGCACAAATCATTTCAGGTGTGAGCCGAGCGAGTTCGAGAGGCCGAGGACTGCTTGCAGATACAACTCTGGTTCAGATAAAAAAACTCAAACTCAGGTCGCAGGGTTTGTCATGCAGTGCGCTAACCACTGCACCACCGCTCCCCACACAATCACACAAATATGCACCTTGCGATACCCCAACCCCCCCTCACACACAAATTCTGTACAAAGGTAGAATTCTAAAATTATCGATAGCAACAAGATCTTTTCCATTCAAAAAATCCAAATCTGCGTCCTAATATGTAAGGTGGCATCATATCTTGGCGGTTGATTTACATATAAATAACCAATCACTCGTAATAAAGTGTGAAGAACATTCCAGCAATTTATGGGGAATTTACCAATCACTCATAATGGCAACTTGTGAATTGCTGTACGGTCAGGTAATTTACTTACAAATGCACAAAACTGATCGCGTTAAGGAATGTGAAGGCACATTCCGCTAATGTGCGCACAATTTTCTGATGACAAATGCAGTCGTAAAATATAAAATGTGAAATGGGGAAATCTAGTGGCAGAGTACACGTCTTGTGTATGTGTGTGTCAATATAATATGTGGGGAGCGGTAGTGTGGCGGTGAGCACATTGCACTATAAACCCTGTGACCCGCTTACGGCCAACACCAGTTACGATTTCCTGAGCTCGTCCTGGGCCTCCTCTAAGTCGACTCAGCTTCAAATGAGCACCTGGTACGGTGTGTAAACATCACCGGGCATGGTGCTGGCCACCCACCCCCTCGCTCGTGTGCCGTGCCGGCCTTCATCGGCGTTACTTGCTAACAGCACTTGCCTCGACAGTCTGTTCAGGCTATACGGAGGATCTTAGCATTTGATCAAAAGTGGATGGAGGAGCGGTGCGTCGGCTGGCACCCTGCGCTCTGAATCTGACAAAATGAGTTTCATTTCCAGCCACGACAAACTAATGCTGGGCGCCCCGTTCATCAACCGGCACTGACTAATGCAGTGAAGTATGGTCAAACACCCCAACAAACATGATATAGAGAGGCTTCCATCCAGCAGTGGATTGACCATGGCTGATGATGCTGCTGCTGAGGATAGTAATTGAAATACCCTGAAGCTGCAGGTAGGCTGTTTACATGGATCCCGTCTCTTGTTTTGCAGACTGAGACCTCAATCGGTAAGGTCAATTTCGCGACATCACGGCACACGGTGTGCTGATCTCCGGGTCAACCGGCGTGCCCTGAGCTCTTTCATGTCTGAAAAACCAGCGCGACAAACAGCTGCACGTGCCAGTCCGTTACAAGCCTTGCTCGCAAGACACACTGCACACGTTTTTGGTCAGCCATTTTTTCAGACAAAGTTGTAGAATTCTGAATTTTGGATGCGACAGGTTTTGGTGCTACACACATGTCATCCGGCACTTTGGATGCAGCATCTGGTATGCCATGGAAGCAGGGAAGTGCCTCTGGGTGGCTCAGAGGTCAGAGCACGAAGCTGGCACCTTGGGTTGAAATCCAGACGGCGGCCCGTGATTAAACTGCGTTCTCAAGTGTCGTGAGCTGATAGTCGTGGCCTGTCGACAATTGACTGCTCTTATGTTTCGATTTAAAGCTTTCGCGACAGCAGGGATTCATATTCTTGGTTCTTTCGGCAAAGTCACGTAGAAGGGAAATAATAAAATAATAAACATAAAACAATAAAATTCTCACGACGTTTCGACTGCAACACACGCAATCATCATCAGGTGTGAAATCCACAGCAAGAACATTTTCTTGTTCTATATTTATATTATTTTATTATTTCCCTTCTACGTGACTTTACCGAAAGAACCAAGAATATGCTCTTATGTTGTCTAATTTCCAGCTCTGGGAACGAGAAACATCGGTGGGTGGATTAGTGCTGCCCCCCCTACTGTGTACAATTGAGGTGCCTTACAATGTCCCAGGTAGCTCTGTGATATCTGCTTCAGTGGGCCAAGAGCACAACGAGGCCAACAGCACAATCGGGATACACTTGGGGGAATTATATTTAAATCATGTAAGCAGTTTGCTGATCTATCAGTATGGATTTTTGTAGTGAGGCCAATAATGCCATCATGTACGTGGGCTGTTGTTTTTTTTTCTTTTCTTCTGGCCACTCTGCTTTTCTACTATGTGCGAAAAACCCATTATGGAAATGGAATATATACAGTATTCCAATGCAAGAGCCTCTTTAAAATAAAAAGCATGTAGACTCAGTGAGGTTTTTCTGAGCAAATGGCTAAATACTATTATATATGTGGCAGTGACTTTCTCTGCCAGGCTCTGCTCTGCAGCCTGCTATCTCATTACAGGGTTGAAATGTGTGTTTTTTAAAAAATGAAATCAGAGTTGTGGAACACTCCGTCTCATTATTGGATTTTTTTTAAGTTTGGACATGTGATTTCAGATTTCGAATATTTAAACATGTCACATTCCCTGTGGAAAACCACACGGAACAGGTACACCCTCTATCACCCTGAGATGTCAGGTCTGAGAGCTTGGATTATATCCTTTTTCTGCAATACATTTTTCCCTCTCACCTATAATGAGATGGGATAGACACTTTGAGCTGGAATATATATATATATATTATCTCATGAAATAACTCAAATTATCATGATTGTGCAACTGGTTGCACATAAATATACGATCATCATAATATTCAACTAATTCCAACAATAACAACCATTGTAACACATCGGTGTCTAAAGATTGATCACTCGCTGGTGTTTAAGTTCATTGACTGATTTATGGATGCTATCATGGTGCCACAGTCAGCACACTGGATTTGTTATACAGAGGTCGCCCGTTCAATCCCCCGTGACAATAGCTGAAACAATGAGCACGTTTTTTTGTGTTTGCCCCAACCGATGTCCACCCAGCAGTATAAGTTTGTGCATCGCAGTTCGTTAATTGGCAATGTCCGTGCGTGGTGGGGGAAAGCGTGGGCACTGCCATATTTTCCTAAATGCCTGGCCATTGTGGAAGAGTAGTCCAAATACCCCCTGCAGAGAGATTGTCTAGAGCTCCTCTAATGGGGGCCTTTTCACGCTAGCAGTGGCACGAGCAATAGAGCTGCAAGGGCCGCACATCGGCCTCTTAGCAAAGGTCAAGCAAGGATAACCGTCGCAAGGTTCCGTCATTTTAAACAGAAATGTTCAAATGAGGTCCCAGGTGAAATCGGCTCTGCCCCTGCAATGATCGTCACGGGCCAATGTAAAAGCTTGGCACTTCAAGTGAAGCATTACAGATGCAGCCTCCATTCACACACGACATGTTGTGCGATTAATTAATTTTACCGTCACCAGTGGCAGATCCATCTTCTTGGTTCTTTCGGTAAAGTCACGTAGAAGGGAAGTAATAAAATAATAAAAATAAAACATAATAAAATAATTCTCACGACGTTTCGGCCACAACGCAAGCAGCCGTCCTCAGGTGAAGAATGAAACACCACCAAGCTTGGAGTGTATATTTAAGCTGGGTTGGAGGGGGAAGAAGAGCGCCTTGACAAAATAATTTGCATATCAAGAGGAATTTAGCATATTTATGGGAAATGCGTAGGAGGTGGGCGGGGGGGGGGGGGTCCCATAAATATGCTAAATTCATCTTGATATGCAAATTATTTTGTCAAGGCGCTCTTCTTCCCCCTCCAACCCAGCTTAAATATACGCTCCAAGCTTGGTGGTGTTTCATTCTTCACCTGAGGACGGCTGCTTGCGTTGTGGCCGAAACGTCGTGAGAATTATTTTATTATTTTTATTCTTTTATTACTTCCCTTCTACGTGACTTTACCGAAAGAACCAAGAAGATGAATCCCTGCAGTCACGAAAGCTTTAAATCGGTGGCAGATCGTTTAACTGTGAATCCGCATACAAAAACGGCGCTTTCCCATCCCCATTTCCCCCGTCTCCCCACTACATTCCAAATCACTCCTGAATTTCAAAGCGATTACTCGGGAGACTTCCCCAAGGCGAGGGACCACCTTCTGGACGGCCCCAGGTAACGCCGGCTCTGGGTTCTGCTACCCTCGTCATCCTCGTCCAAGCGTCGTCACGCAGAACCGACAGGGCCCACGAGAAAAGAAAAAAAAACACACACGACCCTCTCTCTCTCTGGGTTACTATGCAACGAGACGAAAGAGTTATTAACATTTCACTTGCCGACCCGCAGACACACGGTGGCCCATATAGCGCAGAAGTTGGCAGCCACTAAGTGACCTCACGAGGGTGTGGAACAGACAAGCGGGGCATTACATCTATCTCATTTATCCGTCTCTCCACGTAAAAATAAATCATATGAACGTGTTTTTTTTTTATTGCGTACACAACCCAACGGGTCCCAAACCGCCCGCCCCACCGTGGCCTCCCTGAGAGTGCATAATTTCTGCGGCATTGATTTTCTCGCATCGACTCAATTCAACCACAAACGGCCAGTTTGTGCGGCGGTGAAAGCGGGGCAACTTTGGAGAGAGAAGTGGTCAGAGGAGGATACAAATGGGAGTAGCAGACGGCACTAATCGTGGCACTGTACAGCGGGTGAGAACTAACGCGTTAATAGAACTTAGCAACGCGACAGCAGCTGTGGACGCGAGGCGATGGGAAGGTTTAGGGTTAGGGAGATCCAACAGTATGAGTGGGGGGGGGGGGAAGCAGGGGGAAATGTATGTACATGATAATTGTTTTTTTTACCCTTCTATCTGGCAACAAAACTGACACCTTTTTACAAGGAGTCATGTTTGCATAGACCGCAATACCTGCAGTCATAATACAAACAGGTATTGCGGTCTATGCAAACATGACTCCTTGTAAAAAGGTGTCAGTTTTGTTGCCAGATAGAAGGGTAAAAAAAAACAATTATCATATTTTTACTGGCAAATGAGGTTCCCATAGTATGTATGTACATTTGAACATCTTTCGCACCGCAACGTAGCCGAGTGTGCTTATCGGAGGTGTTTGATCGCAGTGGTGGACGAGAAGAATCGGTCATTCTTGACATTGGCGGAGGAATTAAGCGGCTGACTGACGATTATTATACAGCCTCGTTTCGAATTTCAAAGCCAATCATACCACTTCATAAAACGTCTTCTTCTTTCGGTGCTCAGCTTTACCGGCGGCTCCCCGGTTGCCAACTTCTCAATCCATGTCTCTCTCTTCTCCGCCCTCCTTTTCATTCCCATTAAACGCCCCGTTCCTCCAACAATCCTTCGGCAGGCCTTCCTCCCCTTCCATTCTTTCTTCCATGAAGTGCTCATTGGTCCAACCGTCCCCAGCGTAGAATGTGCCCTGTCAAATGAGGTTTTTTTTTCGCTTTAAAAATACATGTACAAGATCAAACATGCACGGAACGTTTCTTTTTTGCTTCCATTTAGAAAAAGAAAACCGGCATGTGGGTGAAATAGTTTCAAAATCGGCAGCCTACTGATTAAATTGGTCGGAATGGCAAGTGGCCACTTCATAGACTTCCCAGTCGTTTCTCGTTGCCTCGGCAATCAGTTTACACGCACTCAGAGACATTTCTCAATTGGACCGGACGAGCGACCACTGGAGGCGCCTCATTTCGTAACCACATTTCACTTATTTGTATGTACGTATGATTTTGCACAGTACGTAGCCAACCGTGCTAATCGGAGGTGCGGGGGAAGGACAAAAACACTACACGCAAAAAAAAAAATGAGTTTTCAATCTCGATGATTTTAAAGTGCATAGCTCCAGTGGCGTCCTAATATTGGAAGAGCGTTCCAGACGGCCGCAGAAGCGCATCCGAAAGCGCCACGCGATGCGATGACCGTCTTTGCTCGATGTCCAGCCCACAGCGACACCTTTTAAATACCGTACGTGGATTGTAACGCAAGAGTACTGTACTAATGGTTCACCGTCAATTTGTAAACTGAATTACTCAAGGATGTTAACGAACGTGCCGTTAATTGAGTGGCGCGCATGTAAGAAGCGGACCGGTTTTTTTTCATGAATGTGAATGCAAATGCTGTGCGGTGTCTCTCGCGTTGGCCAAGCGGAATGGAACGACTCGGTGGCTTCTGTCCCAGCGCATCCCCGTTGCGGTGCCACGTGGTGCGAGCGGCTGGTGTCTCTTTAAGTGGCACTGACGCAAGCATTGCCCTGCAAGTGACTCTTATTCCGTAGACCCCTGAAGCCTCCGCATGATAGCTGTGAACGTAACCTTTAGGCGTCGCACGCGCGCCACCGCACATTGTTTCACGCACGTATGCCCCTGGGACCAGCGTTCATTTCACGTGTCCATATATAACCACCAAGCAGGTACGTACAGATGTTGAGTGTTTTTGTTTGCATATATTTATCATAATTTAAAGCCCCATTGTCAATCCACTACACGAGTGCATCCCTCCCCCCATGCCGTGTCATTTGTGGAGGTTGTTAGACCATACTTGACCGGATCGGTCAATAAAAACTGGTGGGAGTGGACATTCGACCGGTTCATACATCGCTTGCCACTCATTTTAAGCTGTGCTCCAGAATCAAAATCAGGTGGCTGGGTTTCACAGCGCAGTGAGCTAACAAATGCACCACCATTCCTTCCCACGTGTGTGTAGACTGTATGCAATATATCTTATCGCGAGAATAGGTCAGTGTATTGTTGGACTTAAAAGCAGGTCATGAGTTTGAACCCTATGCTGGCAACACAGAGGTGCATCAAAACACAAACGCAACACAATTAAAATTGGTAACGCGAAGAAATGCGTAGAAACACGTAGAAATGTTCGGCCAAGACTAGTGGCTGATAAATGATATCTGAACGAGTGCTAACCTGACCCCTTCACCAACCCGCATTGGCCAGCAAGGTGAAGTATGGGGCGCCACGGTGGCGAGATCTTAACGACCCCGCCTGGTCGATCCCGACACTGATGCCTGCTGTATAGTTGATGCCTGCTGTATAGTTGTAGTTTGGATGTTCTCCCCGTAGTCACGTGGGTTTTTCTCCGGGTGCTCCGGTGTTTTTCTTCACACTTAGCAACATGCGTTCATAGTATTTGGCTGCTATAAATTTCCACACAATCAGCCACTTCGGTAAGCTATCATTTGTGGCCAGGTCGCTTCTGAAAGAAAAAAAAATAGCTCAATGGGTCTCATCTGCTAAAATAAAAAAGTGTACCTTCTCGTTTCAATCCCATTGACAAACATGGCAAGGGGAGGCCTTCATCCAGCAGTGGATGACAGAGGGCTGTCCGATTTTTTAAAAATATGCAATTGCATCTCAAGATTCAATACATGAAGACATGCACATTTCTGGTGTTGTAAGAGGATGCATTTTAATTAAAAGGAAAAGTCAGTGCCTTGCCGATACACATTGCATGTGTTTGGTTCTCAAGTGCACACTCACTGGAACATGTATTTATGTACAAAAAGCATCATCGCGAGACGTGTTCACTCCACTGCTGGATGAAGGTCTCCCCAAGCCATATCTATCATGTCCCCCCCCCCCCCACATTTCAACAAAATCTTAAACAGGAGCAGTGTCACAGCGGTGAGTGTACTACACTATAATCACTGTGACCTCGGTTCACTTCCTTGCTGTGAAAAGATGTACAGTATTTGAACCTTGACCGAGCTTCCTGTAGGTAAATTCACTTTGAGTAGTCAACGACGGTGGATAGTCACAGCAAAACCCTCGCGTGTCGCACTGCCTTCAACGTGCACTCATCTCAGCAGCACTCACCCATGCAGACTGTGCGGCTACCATGTGGGATCTGAATATTTAAACATTAATCTACGCGAGCTAGTATGTTCTCTCACGCGTGCAGAGTATCACACAAGTTCATTGTGTGCGTGTTATTGTGGGGAGTGGGATCCGTAGTGTTTAGTGCACCCTGGTACAAACCCCTGTGATCCAAGTTCAAATCCTGGCCAAGTCTTTCACGTGAACTCCGGTCATCCTCGCAGCCAGTGGCTTTTGGCTGGCCATCGAACAAAGACGGTCACTGCATCATCGCGCGCTTTCAGATTCGCTTCTGCGGCCGTCTAGAACGTTCTTCCTTCCGAAATTACGAAGCCACTGGAGCTTTGAACTTTTAAATTTTGATTAGAAACTAATTTCTTTAGAACAGCTTGTTTTGTTTAGTTTGTTGTCTTTTCTCCGGCACCTGCGCTTAGCACGGATGGCTACGTACGTTGGGAAAGAGGTTCAACATACATACATACATTAGTGGTGGTTATCTGAACCAGTCCTGGGCCTTGCACAGGTCGATTTAGCCTTGAATGAGCACCTGGTGCAGTCTGGCAAAATACATCAGCACTATGGAGACAAAGATTGGCCAAGCGTGATGCTCACCACATAACCTCTTTGTGCAGCATGCCAACATTAATAGGTGCTCACTAACAACACTTGCGCCAAACAGTCTCTACATTTACAGAGGATCTATGTTTGTGACTGCACCATATGGAGCTGGGTACTCCTCCTATCCCTTAACAGGAGACAATGAGACTAATCTGTCCTGCATCATGGTATGATTGTGTTTGCCGAATACAAGAGCTGAAGCGTTTACTAAGCCAGCCTAACTCCCTGTTCAATTGCGTCTGTGTAAGGTAAACCACCAGCATACCATACCATCGATCCATTTCTGACAATACCAGAACGGTCTGTCAGCCTGGCAACAGGACACAGAGGCGAATGCACTTCTGATTTCCCCCGACCATGAAATTAGATTGTCTGGAAAATGCTATCAATTTACACTCTCATGCCCTGTAGCATTGTCTCATGTTGTATATTCGATGCAGTGACTTAATCCTTCCAAAGTGTGTTTACTCGGAATATCACTGTAGCCCAAAAAAAATACATGCAAGTGAATTTAATAGCTGTGAGTCAGCAATTTTAGAATCATAATTACGCATTTATACTGGAGAAATCTGATGAGCTATAAAGTAATTTTTCACAGACGTCAAAGTTGTATTTTTGTTGATCGTAGATATTTGGCGAAACCAAAGGCTGAAATATCTACGGTGCCATATTAAAATGAGGGTGACATAACACATCGCAAACAGGACTATGTTCCACCGTTGCTAGTAATGTGTCCAAGCTCAGAGTGATCCATTATTATGTCCCTTGCGTTCGCTCGACACAAACAGGTTTGTTTCGCCGCAACATGCTGCGGATCAGCCTGGTGTAAGTTTCGTGGTCGTGCCAAATTCCCCAGATTTCGCCGTGGCATTAGCACGCCGTGCCCCAACTACCCCAAGCGGTCTCTGGCTTCGACTAAACAAATGTGCAAGTGGACGCACACAGAACGTGCGATGTAAAACAGACGCACGTTTCAGCAAACGAACAAATCACAACCTTTACGCATCCTTTACACGTCTTCAGGCGTGTTTACACATCAAACGTTACGTGTGTGTGTATATATATATACCGCATTTAACAAAGAGGCACCCATTCAGAAACCGTGCAAAATCACATCGGCGCCACCGCGCAATCAATGGGCACACGTCGCATTGTGCGCACGCAGTTCACCGCGGACGAGCAGCTTCGCACTCGGCGTACGACGGTGCTGACACCGAAGCACATCGTCATCGCCACCATCATCACAATCCTCGTCGTAGTCGTACCTTGTGCGAGCGCAAGTGCTGGACGGAGGTGGTTAGAGCTCACGGCCGCACACGGTCGCGAATGAGAGCGTGCGTGCGGGCGTGCGGGCTGATCGTGGCACCCAGCGGGGTTGGTGGTGGTGGTGGTGTTGGGGATGGGGAGGCGGCGGGTATGGTAGTGGTAGCAGCAGCAGCAGCAGCAGAGGGGGGAGACGCTGAACACAAGAATCAATTCTGTTACGGAGGCACTGACCACTCCCCACCCCGCGACGGGCTTCAGCCAGCAGCCGGGAAATAATCACGCGCGCCCACGGCCCTTCCCCGCGTTGCTCTGTGCGCGCTGATCACATCGTGTTGAGTTCAGCCAGTGGTGTCCACCCCTCCACCCCCAGGCTGCGTGCCCGTGTGTGCCACTGTGGGGAGCGGTAGTGTGACGATTAGCGCGCTGCGCTACGAACCGGTGACGATTATCTGAACCGGTCCTGGGCCTCCCCTAGGTCGACTCAGCCTCAAGCGAGTACCTGGTGCGGTGTGTAAACATCACCACTGGGGAGACAAAGGCGGTCGGGCGTGGTGTTGGCCACCTACCCCCTCGTGTGCCGTTTCGGCCTTCATAGGTGCTGGCTAACAGCACTTGCCCTTTTAGTCTGTTCAAGGCTATACGGGGGAACTTTGTCTTTGTGACTGCGTGTGCGCGTGTGTGACTGTGACTCCCCTGGGTGTCTTCTGTGTGACAGATGTTGTCGGATCTGCCACTCCCCCCTCCCACTCTGTGGATATATTGTCTGAAAATATGGCACAAGCGTCCGCGTTTATCTGCGATCTTAAATTGTGGGTTAATTTCCAGAATTGATGACATGCATTGTATATATATCGGTGTGTGCGTACGTTTGTACGTATTTTAGTGAACACATTGTAAAGGTGAAGCCCTGCCATTGTTTGCTCATGCAACTGCTGGCAGAAGGGCATCGATTAGAAGCAGCTCTCTCTCGTTGGCTATCGGCTGACGAGGCTGGTTGTAATCACCAGCGAAACGTCGGACTCGAATTGTAAACGTTGTGCGTTTACTCTCCAACACACCGGTGTGCTGAAGTCTAAACTAATTGGTACGTTATGTTTACGTGACAAACCTTACTAATTGGCCATGTCGGGTGATGGTGGGTTTAACGACACATTAATATTTACGCAATCTAATTAGAAAAAAAAAAGTGTATTATGTCTAACAGAGACTAGTTGGTCTACTCTTTCACACTGGCCAGATGTCTTCGAAGAGTTGGGAGTACCCACAATCTACTTCAACACACGCGACGTGCCGATCGATTGAATGTTGAATACCCGTACTACTCCTGGGCAGTGCCGGATTAAGCTAGTGTGGGGCCTGTAGCATATGTTATAAAGGGGCCCTAAATTAAAAACAAATAAATATTAAAACACAAATGTTTAACTGGCATAGTAAAGTTATTGTATTTTTTTGCATTTGCTATACAGCCAGATAATACGACACATCGTTAACCTTAAAACTCAGTCGTTCATAAAAGTTGAAGGCGGTATAGTACTACAGTAATAGAGCAAGTGCAGAATCACTGAACCGGAATTGATAGCTTGAAAGTATTTAGCGCGGGGCCCTTGAAAATGAGGGGCCCGTAGCATATTTAGCTACTACACACGTGTTGTAGCTACTACACACGTGTTGTAGCTACTACACACGTGTTGTAGCTACTACACACGTGTTGTAGCTACTACACACGTGTTGTAGCTACTACACACGTGTTGTAGCTACTACACACGTGTTGTAGCTACTACACACGTGTTGTAGCTACTACATATGTAGCTACTTTTGCTACTGGGATAATCCGGTACTGCTCCTGGACAGACAGGGGACGTATGTATGTCGTGTGAAAAAAATTAACGTTTTCATAAATATCGCATTTCTACATAAGCCAATAAAAAACCTCAGTGCGTAACATTGACAACAGTCATGAATGCGAATACGCACTCAAATCTACATGGATGTCATGCGTTTATTAATAAAAGATATTTATTTTGAAGACAATTTGTTCTCATTCCATTACTGGAATTTACAAGGTCCATTCGGTTCATAAGTATAAATAAATAAATTTGGCCTCTAACTGCCACCGAAACAAAAATAGATATTTTACTTATTCAAACTATTTATGTTTATGTTACCAGGTAAGGCCCACTGAGCTATACAGAGCTCTTTTTCAGAAGCGACCTGGCCACAAACGATAACTCAACGAAGTGAACGATAAAGCTGCCAAATCGTCTACAGGCACATTTCTAGAATACACAAAATAGGGCCAGCGGCATGAAGACATAAACAACTGCCTCCGTTAGCAGGCGTGTCGCGGTTATTATGTTGTTCTTGTCAACCGCTGTTGGGAAAACGCCGACGCGACAAGAAACCTTCCTCGGTGCAAACGGAATCGGCAGCACCCTGCAAATCCACGACAGCGACTTCAGGACAACGCGTCGGCTCGTGAACGCGTGCGTGGCTCTCATCCGCGCACGAGACGAGTCGCACACGCCTTCAGTTCCTGCTCGACTGCGAGCACTGACCCAATGTGCGGCGTGTTTGACAGGTGAGCCGCAATTTGCGAGTTCAATTCCCGCTGCGTGAATGATTGCGAGCACTCAGAGCATCTGTGACCGTGCTTCAAATGAGGTCGCCAAATCACCCCTCCCCCCCCAGAGGCGAACTGCTGCACCAAAAAGCATTGGGCATTAAAACAAAAACAACAACAACAAAACCGATGGCGCGCGTTGAATGCGACGGCGACAAAGGACACACACGAACGCAGGGCGCGCGTTCAACAAAAGTTATCATCACATTGCGAAAAATAATTTGTGTTCGACAGCGGTTTCGGGTAGGCCGGCGAAACTGTGAATGCACCGTCGTAGCGTGAACTTTGCACACACTTTGTCACATGAAGATGTCACCGGACGAGTTTCATGCCCCTTCTCTACACCTCCGCACGCGCTTCTGCCATTCGGCATTTGCGGCACGCGCCACATTTGGGCTTTCGAAGAGCCCCAGCCGTTTGCCAAATATCCCCGGTTGTGTTTGTCACGAATACTTCTGCCATGCGCTGTTGAAGATCACCGAAGCTTTTCGGCTTTAAAACAAACGTAAGTGAACTGTGTATGGAATCAATAAATAAACTCAACGCATTTGTCAATAACACTGCCTGAAAAACGAAGCGTATATAATAGTTGATGTTTCAGGTGCCACTGCCAACGCAGCAGTATCACCTAATAATTTGTACAACGCATACATTTGCCAGTATTTCCACCGTGAAGTTCTAACTGCTGTGTAATGAACGCCACCTTCATTAACGTCCTGTATGCTGCTCTCATATTAAAAGGAGCGGTGGTGTTTATATCATTGTTAAAGTGGCAGCCGTGACGCACTTATTCCTGTGAACATTACCAAAAAAATTCGCAAGGACATAACGTTTGGTATCCACCGAGGAATTCGTGCCGTGCCCTTTAGCCTCGAATTTATGACCTTGAGGCGCCATTCCTCGTGGCAAAATTCGCCAATGCATGTACACCACGATTTCCCGGCATTTCATCTCCACGTCGCGCCGACAACTGCTTTTTAAAATCCTTTATATTAAGTTCGCTTGCTTGCTTGCTTAGGACCGTGCAAATCTTTCGGTCGTTTTTTAACCCACTTCCCGTGATCCAATCGAGCTGACATTTTGCACACAGACTCGTTGTGCGAGACAATTAATGTTCGTGAAATTTTTTTTCCAAAATTTTCCACTGTTTATGGAAAACAAATTAAATATTTAATTACCAATTGCTTAATACTGGCAGACAATCATCTGACCCATAGGTGGCAGCCATCTCAAGCCAGAGGACGAGAGGACTCTAGCCGCCACGCATATAAAGGATTTAGAGTGAAAAACTTTGTTTTTACGGGTTATACTTATACCGCATCACTTTTACACGCACGATTGTACAGAACTCTGCCCAGCCCGCAGCAGCACCTATCACCGTCTCGGAAATCCCATAATGGCCTTTCCTTTAGGGCTCCCTTTCCCACCTCGGCAATGTCCTCGCACTCCCTTCCACAACCCCTCGTGTCCCTCAAGTTCCGAGTAGAGCGATAATTGGCAGCTCGGAGACGTATGATGGATGGCCCCCTTATTGTGAGGAATAAGTCTAAAGCCAGCGGCGAGAATAAGTACTGGGCTATCAGACGCGCAGCGCCTCGTACCTCGTGCCCTGCGTCCTGGCCGCTTCCGCTGGGCCCTGTGCTGTGTGGGATTCATGAGCACCCGCCGAACCACGATAGATGCCCACAGGTTGCCTGTTCGTTCTTTTTAATGCTTTCAAACCGATGTAGAAAGCGTTTATGCATTAGCCTCTCTCCGTCTGTAACGAAGGCCCGAGAATGATTATTGTAAAGATTATCCAATGTAAGCTAAATGTTCGCATAAAACTGTGTTGCTATCAGGAGACTTACCTATAGAATAGCGGCCAAATTAATGGTAAAACTGCCCAAACCTTGACACACACACACACACAACAAAAACACAGCGCTAAAAGTATTCGCCATGCCGGCCGTGGCGATGACGTCACGTGATATCATCTCATTGTTCATCTTGAAACGTGAAATTGTTGTTCTCTCCTTATATGGCTTATGAGGACAGATGCATGTTGGGAAGCATTGCAGAAAGCTACACACATGAATGACTTTCTTTTCATGTTGATTGATGGGTCCCCCCCCCCCCCCCATATAATTTTCAAATGCACTATTGGCGTCATGCCATGAGACAAAGTAACCCCCATCTGATGGGAATCGGACCTTTGCCAGCGCAGCGCCGAGACCATGGAACGCGCTGCATCTCCTAATAAGACAATCAGATACTTTAGAGTAATTTAAATCTGCTGTGAAGACTCACCTTTTTGAAATGGGCTTTTCTCCCATAGTTCTGGTCGTTTACGCTGGCGCTGTCTTATTTACTGATTTCCATACATGGCGCATTGGGATCCTTGCATGAAATGCGCCTTAAAAATGTAAATTATTATTATTATTATCTGAGACTCTCGCAGCAAGAATGCACTTTGCTGTGGAAGAGAAAGGCCTCAAGAACACATTCCTGCGGAGGGAGCTGGTAGGAACGTTGGGTTGCTCGGTCAATGGCCAGGGTCGACGGCGGCGTGGTGTATTCCGCAAATATGCCCGACTGTAAGGGCGGGCACAAGCCGGCGTGAGTAGGTTAAACGTTGAGTTTTATAAGGGCACCACGGGGTGACCAGCCCCTTCTCAATTTCCACCACTGGTCTGGTGACACAAGTACTCTATTATTCAACTGGGCATGGAGAAGCTCACTTTTTGTCATGATTCTAGTTTATTTCTTGCGTACGATGGCAACAATATGTTTCAGGAGAGAAATGCGAACGTCGAGGTCTGGCAGCCACGAGAGGGCTTCAGGAAAGAGAGAAAGTTTGGTGCAACGTTGCCATTCCTCCTCCGTTGAAGGATCGAAGACTATACTGGTTTACTCTGTGGCCCATTTGTCATGATTACTAATCCCCACTTGTGGGAAGCCATAGCAGTGGAGGTTTGTTGTGACTATTTGTGTGTGTTTTTTGTCAGTCCGCCCGTGTAGTGTAAAATGTTGCGACTTTTAATGGCGTTAACGGATAAAAATTTTTTTATGAGAAACTTAAAGCATTTTTTGTTTACAAAAGCAAATTAGTTTTAATGACGTCTGACTGAAATAACATAATTATAAACATATCAGTGTAAAAGTATTTATCAACAGATTTATTATTTCATAAACGCCCTGCTTAAACAGCACATTCATTGCCAAAAAAACCCCGCTAAGAGCGGTCATAATAACGCAGATCTAAACTTTAAGTGCTTGCCCCAAATAGGCTTTAGGGACATCTGCAGAAACACTCAATGCAATATTAGTGCAAAAAGTACGAAATATGTAACGGCAAAGTTGCAGCCCTGCAATTGCTCGCTCACGCCACCGCTGGCGGAAGAGCCTCCCACTGGAGTGAGCTCTGTACAGAGAACTTCTCCAGAGGGTATTTGGCCTACTCTTCTACACTGTCCAGACATTCCGACAGAGGTGGGAATATCCACACTCTATAAGAGGTATTCTTTGGGTTAGATCGCGTCAATATCAATGTGTCGTTAAACCCGCCACCACCCGACACGGCCCATTAGTAAGGTTTGTCACATAAAACAAAACATGTCATTTAGCTACTAGTTAAGAACACCAGTGTGATGGAGAGTGAACCCACAACATTTACAAAAAACGAGTGACAAATTGGCACGTTTTGCTTACGTGACAAACCTTACTAATTGGCTGTGTCGGGTGGTGGCGGGTTTAACGACACATTTATATTTACGCAATATAACCCAAACTCCCCCCCTCCATCGTAGATAACATTGGTCGCGAAAAGTCTACGTGTTAAATCCACATTCTAATTCCACCACACGCAATCTGCCGATCGACTAACCGCCTTGAACCCATTTACACTGCAGCTAGGTGGACAGAGGTGAGAGTTGGGGAGGGGGGGGGGAGTTTCTTAACCCCCCCTCCCCACCTCTCACCTCTGTTCCAACTCCCACGCCAGGAGATGGAATCGCGCCGACGACCTCTGGATTGCAAGTCCAGTGCGGCTAACCGTTACGGCCGCGGCATGAAATATGTAACAACACGATAAATAACTGAACGCCCGCGTGTGTGTACTGAACAGGCCGAATTACCCATCGTCTCAACCAATGCAGGAAACAGTTTATAGATACATCTTGTGCGGCCGTATTTTTCTTTAAGCTGATTGTTGCGTTCCCATGGAAACACTCCTCTCTTACCATAACTCTTCTCCCCGAGTGTCGGTTGTTATAAATAGGGCTCCCTGCAAGTGGAGATTTCCTGGAAATTGCTAAAATCTTATTCCGCGCACGTATAAATTGTAATGGAAAAGTTCGCATTTCAGTGACAACAGTTATGAATAAATATGTAAACAGAGTACTCTCACATTTAAATAATCGGTTTGTCCCACACCAATAATAATACTGTGTAAAGCAGCTTTTTTAATCCTGGGTAGTAAGTGCTATTTTCCAATTGCTTATGCCTCAAAAGCACAGAAAATGGCTATTATTCCAAACAAACTTTTCTTTTGTTACCAGGACAGTGATATTTTTTAATTTACCTATTTTCAATGAGAAAACGTGGTTTGCATGTGTCATTCCTTTACATTAAGTCCTGGTCACAACAGCAAAGTTTGTGTGTAATAATAGCCATTTTCTGTACTTTTGAGGCATAATCAATTAGAAAATAGCACTTACTACCCAGGAACAAAAATCGTGTAACGTAGTGTAATCATTCTTACTCGTGTCACATATGCATAGGCAATGCTGGATCGTTGGATCCTAAGCGTTTGTGCTAATTTAGTGGCTTCGATCACACCTCAATAGGGGTGTAACAATGCATCCATTCTGCCCCCATTATTGATTTGATGAATTATCACAAATCAGGGCCACAATTCGATTCAAAGGTGAATTGTTTTTTTTACTCTTTTTTTACCATGCCGTTTGTATTATTTTCTTTCTTATGTGTACATTTTCGTTCACTGCGTTAGCCTACATGTTCTATAAGCATGTGATTTAGGCTTCTACCTTGCATTCATTAAAAAAACATTGATTCTTACACACGCGATTCGATGCATGTAATGCAAGTCTTAATAACCAATATGAATATATTCATACATGCATCCATACACCCCTATTCAACATCAATGCAAAGGAATACCAAGGCAATTGTAATTCAAAAACCATGTGAGATTTTTCATTTAAAAAATATATCTGTGTTTGCTGATGTCACAGATTAAAATTGGAAATGTATTTACAATAAACACGGAATAATGTATACGTCATTTGTAGCTTTTGTACATCCACTTCTGTATAACGGCCTTCCGATTCCATGTTGGTATTGGGGGTTGTGACCATAATTCAGCACGCTGGTAAGTGTGGGTTGGTATTATTTCGGGGAGGGTGGGTTTCCAGAGCCAGTTTAAATATCACTCATCACTAATGTTAGACTTGGTCAGAAATCGAACCTATTTCACCAGCTTCACAATGCAGTGTGCTAATAACTGTTGCCACTGCTGCCCCTACCCCAAGTGTTATACATAATCTTCATAATCAACGTTTTTGGGTTTAGATCGCGTTATTTATAAATGTGTCGTAACCCTCCACCACCCGACACGGCCAATCAGAAAAAAAGTGTCACGTTGACAAAAAACAAATTGTTCACTGCTTTAGCCCACCGGTGTGTTGAAGCGTGAAACCACAACATTTACAATTTGAGTAGTACGACGTTTCGCTGGTAATTGCATCCAGCATCATCGGGCAATTCGCCAGAATGGTGAGGCTCTGCTGTGTCTCCCGTTCTTATATAGAGCAGCAGCAGGGTGACGTCATCATTAGCTCATTAATCTTTTCATCATGCATTTGATAAGCTAAGACGTCTCTGGGCTCAGTGTTTACACGTCGACTATACAATGGCTCGTTTATACAAGACCAATAACATAGCATGCACATATGTAGTGAGTTGTATATACAGCATGACGATGAACAAAGAGTTATATACATGCCCGTTGTATTTCCAAAGTAAAATGATAACCCGTACAGCATGGCAGCTGCCCTCGATTTGAAGCGGTTGTTTACTAAAACGTGAAAATTTGAATAATAAAAAAACATCCATTTATATCAACAACAAAAAAAGTATGCTCATTGGAAGAATGTTTACACAACTCTTGTGCTACCAAGTCCAACATTGTTTTTTTTTCTCTGTCATGGTAGATACGGTACTTTGAATGAGCACTCAGTTTGACCCCAAAAAGCAGCTCTAAATTGTACCAGAATGCACCAGTTTTTTACACGAGTGGTGGCTATGGGTGCACCATTACTATTATTAATGTGCACTTGACTTGTGTGCGATAATGGGGATGGGGCCAAACCGTGCAATCTGGTCCAGTTAGTGAGCCTCTTTTTTATATAAAGACAAATACAAAGATCCCTGTATAGTCTTAACAGACTGTTGGGGCAAGTGCTGTTAACGAACACCTAGTGGCGATGTTTACACACCGCACCACACATAAATTGTGGCAATTGTCATAATGTACTTGCCTGTTCAGGATACAATATCGATTGGGGTGCACACGAGTAATTACTCTACTCGTTAAATGTGCTTATGTAATGTTCATTACTGTATTTGAATTGCCCATCAATGTAAAAAAACCATCTTTCTCACTGAAAAGGTGAATGATTAGGATGATTAAGGTGTTCAGTTTAGCTATGGTTGATAATTTTCAAGTACATTTATACAACGTGGAATCGTGAAGCGGTGGTTGACAGACTTGCACTATGAATACGAGGACCTGAGTTCAATTCCTGGCAGTGGCTAACATCAGTGGCGAATGAATATCCACACGAGTCTTGCTCCCCAGCCCCCATTCACCGACTCGCCCTGACGAGCGTGCGGAAGAAGCATGGTCAACAACCCCCACGACGACCTGGTGTAGGGTGGCTTTCATTCAGCAGTGGATTGACGCAAGGCCGTTTAAAAAAAAAACAAAGTTTTTCACTATACATCCTTTATATGCGTGGCATCGGTTTTATTTTATTATTCATTTCTGTTTTTCTTGAGTAAGAGTTTCATTTTTATCACATTGGTATTTTAAATGAAATATGAAAAAAAAAATCCTAAAAAGTGGAAAATTTTGGAAAAAAATTTTCACGAAAATAAATTTTAACGCACAACGAGTCTGTGTGCAAAATGTCAGCTCGATTGGATCACGGGAAGTGGGTTAAAAAACGACCTAAAGATTTGCACGTTCGTAAGCGCGCAAGCAAGAAAGCAAGTGAACTTAATATAAAGGATTTAATAAATATATTCGGCATGCACAAGCGTACGCGTGTAAGTTCAAACTGCTGTGTTGTTTTAAAACGTAGAAATCAGTATGTCTGGAACAGGAATACAAAAACACATTTCACTTCATTTCTACTAATCCCTACCCTTTAGATTCCACCATCATCGCATTCAGCGTTGACATATATATTCTGAAGCCTAATTAAGTCTTTCAATGCTAAACAATGAACACGGGTGAATTAAACCTGCTCCCCTTGGTTTGAAATTAAGGTGTGGATTTCCTTTCATTTTTTTATTGATCGAGCGTCAAAAGAGCAGTGCCAGTCGGCTCTGAGCTTTTTGCCTTGCCAGGTGATCAACACACCAGTGTTTCCATGACGACGGATGGCTGAAGCCGCTATATTTACACATGTCTTAATGCCCTCTCATTGCCTGCCAAGCAGACAAATGGACCGGCTCTTGCGAAGAAAAAAATAATAATTAAAAAAACGAGCTGTCATTTTATTTTGCCAACTTCAAATAAAGATGTTTAATGGGGCAACATTAGCAGTTTAGAAAGTGGAGTTCATTTTCTGACTTTGGGGCAGCATGAGCAATTTAGAAAGTGGAGTTAATTTTCTGACTTTCGTGAAAGATTATATACCCACACCATTTTTGATTGATTCACGCGTATAGTTGAGTATGGTGAATGGCATATGTTGAGAGATGTATTTACAAAATTTCTAAAATCATAACACGTGGGGTGTTGCTTGCTTCCATCTTGCACCTTCGATTCGCATGGTTGGCTTCGTACGGTGCGAAATCATTTCAACATAAACTACATACATCTGTTAGGTAATTGATAATTTAAAGATTTTAATTGAACCCCCCCCCCCCCCCCAACATTTTCATCAAATAAAATTGAGCCTCTTGATCAGAATTTACCCCGTCTTGGCCTCACAGAAGTTCAACTGCTTTTCATCACAATGACTGGCCACCGCTATTAATATCGGCCAGCGGGACAAAGAAGGCCATTGTCTCTTCCCTAATACAAAGGCGCCTTTGTGGGAAACGGCCCGTTTGGAGAAGCCGGCAAGGAGAAGCAAGCCTGAAGCCGGTGTCTTCTATGTCCGCGTTAACCTCCAACAGGAGTCGGCGACCTGCGGCTCTGGAGCTGGCTGTGTGCGGAGGCTCTTTCAGGGCTGCTGCCTCGTGACGTCGTTTATTAAGGATCGCCTTCTCGGATTCCCCACGTGCATTGCGGATCTTGAAATACTTGGGTTTTTTAAAAAATACCGAATTCGATAAAAAATTGCTTGGCTCTTCTTGTTATCTTGGTTTGCCGACCCCTGACCCAGAAGCACAATTTACAATGTACGTGTTCTTTTTTTTTACATGATTTAAATAAGTGAAATTTCCACGAATATTTATCACATTTTCATAGGCATTTTCTTTCATGCTGTTTAAGTAAACTGGATCAAGATGTAATCGTTATGGGCAAGGACTTTGATGTCACCACCTTCTGCCAGGTCCCACAGATGCTATACAGCAGACACTGTATATTACAGCAGATATTGTGTAGCAGCTGCCATGTCCTCTACTGGTCTTCTGCATCGCTGATCCTATCTTGCCGTGAAATTCATATCGCCTGTTTTAGACACGCGTGCTCAAATAGCAACAACTTATTATTAAACCGCCTTTTGTTACTTTTTTTGTATATTGTATTTCTCAGCTTGCACTTTATCCCAACATTTCACTGGAAAAAGGGGTCTGGCCTCTGAGTGGAGCATACGTATCGGAAATCTACGAACAGATCTCCCACGAAAAAGCGACATGCTTTTACAATGGGCTTTCATTTGATTGTGAACAATAAATGCATTTCCCATTCATCTCGATGAAAGAATCTCTATTTAAAAATGAATGCAAAATCTTAATTTGTGCAGCTGCATACAAATTGAGCCGCCAATTCTATGCAAACTGGTTGAATGCTGCGTACACTGATCACTCGACTTACCCTCGCAGCGTTACTTAGAACGTCACACATGTGTCAAAAAATTCGCCCGGACGGGCATTGCAATAGTACAACACAGGGGTGCCGATGTGGCAAAAGGTTCACGGGACTTGCCATCAACACCTGCCGCTCATGGAAAAAAAAACCCACCCAACTCAGCAATGGCCTGGCTGAACTCATCATAACTTATCTGAGATCGTATGAGAGCAAACACATGAAACGCGTTGTCTCGCATTGACTCCCATTGTATGCATGTGGTACAGTGTTTTGCATTGTCATTGCCTTTGTTATGACACGCACTCTTCACACGAACTATCTCCTCGCACACACCGTAGACGCACGCATGTATGTTGAACTTCTTTCGCGCCGTACGTCGCCAACCGTGCTAATCGGAGGTGCGGTGTTAATAGAGAGCAATTGCACGCCACTTAGGTCCGAGGCCACCTCATCACGTATGTTGTGCGGGGCAGCAGAGCCGCTGTGTGGGGTGGCACCGTAACGGTGACGCGCCGCTAAGAGTGAACTTTGGGTGGTGGCCCAAAAGCGACATTGGATGCTATGGGGCCCACGAGCAAACCAAGGCGCCGTGCCTTGATGAATTTGCAGTAAAATTTCCTGGCAGTGCTCGTGCCATAGCTGTAAATCTTCTCTCTCACTTAATTACCGTCATTATCAAATAAAATGTTGTAGATGCAATATTACACTATACACTAAAATACTGAATTATTGATTTCTATAAGCCGTAATTATTTATATTTTTTAAAACCTATATTTTTCTTTCGCATTCGTATGAATTATAAATGCGATGCAATGTATTGATAAGTAACTGGACTGGATGTATTTAATATGTACGTATGTTGACTTCCTTCGCACCGCACGTAATCAACCGTGTTAATTGTAGTTGTGAAAATAAGATATGTTAATATTAACTAAATATTAACATTATATGCCAAGTGAATCCACTGTCGGATGAACAACTCATCGTGTCTTTTCGTTGTGGTGCTTTGCTCACCAAACTTCACCAAGCTTGTCACTGCGGGTTGATGAAGGGTAGGTCCTAGGACCAGTTCAGGTAGCACTCATCACTTAATTTAGTCGTGGCCAGGAATCGAACTCAGGGTTTCTGAGATCATAGTGCAATGCCCTAACCACCCCACCGCTCCACCCTCACATACAGAATGCATTGCCGTATATACGAGTAAGAAAAAGAAGAGCTATTTTATGTTTTTCCTTTCTGAAGCCACAGTGCGCGATTGACACACGTGTTGAGCTTTGTGTGTGTCGATGTACGTCTGCATGTTGTCGCCATTACTTTTTACGGCTGCAATTAAAGTTTAAGCAACCGCAATTAGCAGGAATCATTGGATATGTTCGTCTATCGTTACGATCTGATGCAATTGACCCCACAAGCTCTCCACAGACCTTAACAACCAGTTTATGTTCTTTTTTTTTTAAAGACGTATCGGTTGAAAATGTTCATCTGTGTATGCTTTCACTCTCCTCCTCACTCTTGAGCATTGAAGCAGGGAGCTGACGATGCCACAAAGCGGTTCAGATGCGCGTAAAAGAAGATCCTGCGTGAAGCTGAGCCACCACCGGCATGAATTATAAACGGTTCTTTTGCGGCTTCACTTACTTGATGAATGACCTTATAGCAGATGACGGTGACCTTTCCATGAGTGTACACCGGAGGTCCCAAACGGGTTTTGATTCCTTACCCGTACCCGCCCGCACCAGGGTCGCAAACGGGTACCCGTACCTGTACCCGGCCGTACCCGTACCCTACCCGTACCCAGCCGGGTACCCTACCCGTACCCAGCCGGGTACGGGTAGGGTACGGGTATCGGGTACCTGATTGCGACCTCTGGGATGAAGCCATGTTGCAGGCGCGGGTGGGTTGATTCTAGGAACTTGAATTATGAGAAGAGACAAGACGTTGGGAAATGAGTGACAAACAGTTACTCACCAGTGACTCACGGTCTACCCGTACCCGGCCGCACCAGGGTCGCAAACGGGTACCCGTACCCGGCCGGGTACGGGTAGCCGGGTATCGGGTACCCGGTTGCGACCTCTGGTGTACACCAAGCCTGATATTTTTAGACCCCATCAGAAACTACTGCAAAGGAGCCTGACGGACAAGTCCTCCACTTGTGGCAACTTTACCCCCCAAATTGTTGACGCTGCTCTTTGGATGTCTTAGAGCACTTGTGTCGTAACGATTCACCTCCCCTCTGCCCCCTCAATTTTTATGGTGTCACAATTCATGATTCGATAATGGCATCAATTAAATTTTCTAACATTGCGATGTGTCGGTCATGGGAAGAGAGAATCAACAGCATTTTAAAATTTGAGTACGACGTTTCGCTGATAATTACAATCAGCTTCATCGGGCAGGAATGGTGAAGCTCTCCTGTTGCTTCCGGTCTTAAATAGAGCAGCATCAGGGTGACGTAATAATTTCTCTCGACAGCACACCAGGGGGCTAAAAAAGTGAATTATTTTGTCCTTTGAAAAACGTGACATTTTTTACTGTTTGGTCGTGTCGGGTGGTGGAGGGTTACGACACATTTATAAATAACGCGATCTGACCCAAAAACCTATATTATGAATACTCTGTTTAGCGTCTGATTGCATACGTTCATAATCTTTGGGTCTTTCGGTAAAGTCATGTAAAAAAATCTTTTTTTACAAAAAACTACGACGTTTGGATCGCAACACAACCAATCGTCATCAGGAGGAAAAAGGAGGGGGAAAGCTGCTGAAGCAGGCTGTTTTAAAGGTTTGAAATGGCTGTAACCCAAGGGTTATAAACGAAGTGGGCAGGGCTAGTGATGTTAAAGTGATACATTTTCACGTTAATGTAAGATCGGAGGGTGACTTCCACGCCGAGGGCGCGGAGGTGGCTATTGTAATGTGAGAGATTAGCGTGGTAATGTAGGCGTTATCATGAAGCCATCCAGATATATAAACACAGACACAATTTCAGATATATAGACACGGACACAATTTCAACCGAGTAGATAGGTACAAACTGAGCAATCATTGGGAGGACGTTATTAACCAGTTTAAGTCATAACTGGCTGTGATGTTTCCATCCTAGTTTCCAGTGTTCGTTGTTATTTTCGATTCTCTGATTTTACATGAACAGGTGAAATGTCTCACACCAACACAGCCACCGTCGTTCGCGTCCTCGACGTGGCGACGGCTCTGCGATCTTACATTACCACGCTAATCTCTCACAATACAATAGCCACCTCCGTGCCCTCGGCATGGAAGTCGCCCTCCGATCTTACATTAACATGCAAATTTCTCACTTTAATATCACTAACCCCGCCCACTTCGCTTATGACCCTTGGGCGACACCCATTTCAAACCTTTCAAACAGCCTGCCTCAGCAGCTTTCCCCCTCCTTTTATTCCTCCTGATGACGATTGCTTGTGTTGCGATCGAAACGTCGTCGTTTTTTGTCAATTTATTTTGTTCCACGTGACTTTACCGAAAGACCCATTCCTGCAGTCACGAAAGCTTTAAGTCAAGACGCATACGTTAAATTTGATCACTTGAGTAGATCCTGGAATTATCGTGTCAATTCTTTTTAGTTTAATTGACTTTCATGTTTTACCCTTTTTCCAATATGGGCTGTTCATAAATGGTCCTTGTTTATCGAGGAATGCCTCACTGAGTCTCAGGAGGACTTCTACAGAAGGCTCAGCCTGGAATGATTGGTTAATCCCTTTTTGGGCTATTGTTTGCACGTGAGAGGTGGATATATGGTACCTGGGAGAAATTCAGACACGCAAGAGAATAATGATGAAACAAAAACAATCCAACGCAAATCCATAAAGTTCAGAATCTCGGTTACACGTGTGCTTTTTATTCTGTTCTGGCTGGAGGGAATATTGTGTTTTTGGCTGAAAATGTCAATTTTACAGAAAGCTATAGTTTTACCAGCAGCACAAATTGTATATATATAATTGATATATTCAACAAATCTTTTTTGCTGAAACAGCAACATTTTTAATTAGCATATATCAATAACAAAAATCCACTTTATAAATAAGATTATTTCAATTACATACATTATTGGAACAAATGCTGTTTGCGAGCACCGATGAAGGCCGGCACGGCACACGAGGGGGTGGGCAGCCAACACACCACTCCCGAACACCATTGTCTCCGTAGTGGAGATGTTGACACACCACACAAGGTACTAATTTGAGGCTAAGCCGACGTGGGGGAGGCCCAGAAACCGGTTCAGATTATCGTCGCTGGGGTTGACCGTGAGCGGGAATTGAACTCGGGTCACTGGGTTCACAGCACAGCGCGCTAACCACTACGCCACCGCTCCCCACACACAAACAAAGACAAAGATCCCCATATAGCCTTAACAGACTGTTGGGGCAAGTGCTGTTAGCGAGCACCTATGAAGGCCAAAACTGCACACGAGGGAGTGGGTGGCCAGCACCACACCCAGCCGCCTTTGTCTCCCCAGTGGCGATGTTTTTTTACGCACCGTACCAGGTACTCTTTTGAGGCTGGGTCGACCTAGGGGAGGCCCAGGGAATCTAACTCGGATCGCCAGCTTCGTAGCGCAGCGCACTAACCACTACACTACCGCTCCAGATATACACACGCACACGAGCACATTGCATGCATTGTACGCAACAGCCGAGCAAATAAAACATTGAGATTCTCTGCAGTTTTTGTGCTCGCATACTCGGTACGTTCGGCTAATTGGACCCCCTCTGCAGCGCGCGTGTCCACAACATTGTGACGTCGCTGAGTGCGTTGGGGTGATGGTGTTTCTTGTGTGCGCGTTGCGTGCTTCCCTCAAGGTCGTCGAGTCCTACGTCCGCATATTACGCCGCCTAATTTATTATCCACGTAACTGTGGAAAACCCGCGACGCTTTGGACAATGCGTGACCCACGTTGCTCCTCCTGGGTTGGGGGGGGGGAATTTAATTTTAAATAAGTATAACCCGTAAAAACAAAGTTTTTCACTAGAAATCCTTTATATGCGTGGCGGCTAGAGTCCTCTCGTCCTCTGGCTTGAGATGGCTGCCACCTATGGGTCAGATGATTGCCTGCCAGTATTAAGCAATTGGTAATTAAATATTTAATTTGTTTTCCCTAAACTGTGTAAAATTTTGGAAAAAAAATTTCACGAACATGAATTGTCTGGCACAACGAGCCTGTGTGGAAAATGTCAGCTCGATTGGATCACGGGAAGTGGGTTAAAAAACGACCGAAAGGTTTGCACGGTCGTAAGCAAGCAAGCAAGCACGCAAGCACGCAAGCAAGCAAGCAAACTTAATATAAAGGATTTAAAAAGCGCCTCTTTCCACTCCGTTTCACGTGCGCTGCCATGTAAATGCGCTCGCAGGTGCGATTCCGCAGAGAATATCGATTCGCCTAATTGACGCAAAAAGCGGATGGGGATTATTTCACGAACGTGAATACCGTTGTGAGCACGTTGTTTGTGTCGCTGCGGGAAGATACTTTTTAAATCCTTTATATTAAGTTCACTTGCTTGCTTGCGTGCTTGCTTGCTTGCTTACGACCGTGCAAATCTTTCGGTCGTTTTTTAACCCCCTTCCCGTGATCCAATCGAGCTGACATTTTACACACAGACTCGTTGTGCGAAACAATTAATATTCGTGAATTTTTTTTCCCAAAATTTTACACTGTTTAGGGAAAACAAATTAAATATTTAATTAGCAATTGCTTAATACTGGCAGACAATCATCTGACCCATAGGTGGCAGCCATCTCAAGCCAGAGGACGAGAGGACTCTAGCCGCCACGCATATAAAGGATTTATAGTGAAAAACTTTGTTTTTACGGGTTAATTTTTTTAAGATGATAGCTGCTCACCCCGAGCTATAAATGCTGGTCGCCTTTTGGCGTTCTCTGGTCTGACACTGGTGAGACGAGGCCCTAAAGAAGGCTGTCTCTGGTATAGGACAATCACTTTAAAAAGGCAATGCATCATCTATTATCAGAGCACGTGTGTTTGCATGTTCACCACGAGCACGTGTGCTTAATGCGAACTTGATTCCTTACAAAAGGTTTCTGTTCGGTGTTTGAACATCTTAACACAACTGTTTTTATTGCCAGAAAGGGTCAAACCAATTCTTATTTTTCTTATAACGCACACCCGTCCTTCCAAGGTGTCGCCTTCGTACTTAATGATGAAAAATAAACGTGGCCATTCCTATGAATGATGGGCGAGGCTTGCAAGGCATTAATCCAGGTCTCTGCGGCTCAATCCAGTTCAACTCTTTGAGAGCGCCAGTCGTCCTCATTGTTCATGTTGAACGCACGTGGCCCTTGTAACCCCCACCTATTGATCGGTCGCCGAAGAAAATTTGGACTGGTTGTGCCACCACCGAAGCTCAATACAACGCCGACGTTTTTCAATATTCTAACAGGGTGGTCCAGATGTCTTGTGACGCCCCTCTGTTGAATTTTCCAAAAACGTTTTGTTCTAAGTAAGGTTTCTTTAAAGCAGAAATAAATGTGCAAAGAAAAATATGCTAAGGATAAATTAATTGACGGGGGGGGGGGGGTCACAAGATATCTGGACCACCCAGTAGAGGAGTAAAACTCCAGCTGGCCGGACTGATCGAGATTGGGGAGGGGGTCTAATGGTCCGGCTATCTTGAAATATCCGGCTATCTGCGATTTCAACTAAAAGCAACCGCAATCCCGCTCATTGTAGGAGGCACCCGCGACTCGTGAAATTGGTGCGTGTCGTGGACGTGTGCGTTCTCGTGAGTGTACATCCAAAACAATAATACATACCGACGGTATATGTGTGGTGAGTGCTGTGCTGTAAGGCATAGCACGTACGTAGTGACGCTACTTGGAAAGATTCAATCCTTCTGGTTAATTGTGGAGGGTATTTTTTGTAGCCAGTAAAATGAGACGTTATTTAAAACGAACGGCACGTGCATGCGATTGATTGGAGACAACTGACGTGCAAATATGATTGTTCGCAAATGCGCCCCCCTTTGGCTTCGGTTAAACAATCAACTCTATTGGCCATATATAGATACCCCTATATGAGGTTTACATTGCCGGCTCGGAAAGTTGAAACAATGGGCATGTTAATTAATTAAATGCGTGCCCGCAGACGTCTTCCCGGGGCGATTGTGCACCGACCTTCTAAAGGCGATCCCTCGGGCGAGATGTTGACTACCTCGCCTGGTATACAGGAGGTCGTGGGTTCGATCCCGACCCTGACGCCTGCTGCTGTATATTTAGAGTTTACATGTTCTGCCTGTGGTCGTGTGGATTTTTCTCCGGGTCCTCCGGTTTTTCCCTGCACATTTGGAATGAACTTCAATATTTGGCTGCTATAAATTTCCACGTGATAAGCCACTTTGTTGAGCTATCATTTTTGACCTGGTCATCTCAGTGGGACTAACCTGGTAAAATAAAGAATCATTTTCGAGTGGAGGCCCTTCCTCCAGAAGTCCCGTGAGCAACTAAATGCTGGACTGCCCCACTTGACATGTCCTACCGACGTTTGCGTTTCTATTATTCAAGCCGATCACAAATATAAGATTCAAGTTTGTAGAACAATTCATTGAAAGAATGTTCCGCCCTTTGTAAATACACCGTGAGATGGAAAGACTCTCCGCGCCTTTCAGTCATGGGCGTTGTTTGTCCATACTTCACCGTGTTGGCCACCGTGGGGGAGCAGGACTCATTCGGGTATCGTTTGTCGCCGAGGTTGGCTTGGTCGGGAATCGAACGCAGGTTGCTTGTCTCAAAGCGCAATCTTCTTGGTTCTTTCGGTAAAGTCACGTATAAGGGAAGTATTAACATAATAAAAAATAAAACATAATAAAATAATTCTCACGACGTTTCGGCTACAACGCAAGCAGCCGTCTTCAGGTGAAGAATGAGACACTGCCAAGCTTGGAGCTTATATATAAGCTGGGTTGGATGTGGAAGAAGAGCGCCTTAACAAAAGAATGTGCATATCAAGAGGAATTTAGCATATTCATGGAAAATGCGTAGGAGGTGGGCGGGGGGGGGGTTTAAAAAATCTAAGTGCAATGTGCGATCCAGTGCACTTCCCACTCCTCCATAAATGTGTATACTGTACTGCAAAATATATAGCCTCCATTTGAAGTTAAATTCATATTAGGTACCCACGCTGCGGACGATATTTCCACTTCTGTTTTAGAAGCATAATGAAATAGAGCGTTGAAAATTATAGCACGTTTCAACATGACTTTGGAATAATTTTCAAGCGACAAGTTAAAACCCATTTCCCTACTAAATATAGCTCGCTAATATGCTGGAGATAATATATCCTTTCTCCCCTTGAATACAAAATATAAAATAAACAGTTTAGAAGGTGTCTTTATCTGAGACGATATTTGTCGCGGCTATATCTCCAAAGGTGGGAGCGAGTGGTGGTGCAGTGGTTAGCAAAATGCCCCATGAAACTGGTGCACCTGAGTTTGACTGCCGGCCAGGGCTACCATCAGCGACGAATGATATCTGAACCGGTTCCTTCTCCCCTTCCCCCAACCATCACTGACCAGCGTGGTGAAGTATGGTCGGATAATATGAATAACCAGCATGGTTTGAGAAAGCCTTCATACAACAGTGCATTGGTTTCACCAATATTCAGGATTCGGTCAATCAGAGCGACTGCTTCGTCTCATCCATCCTGGAGTTCAACCACCGCACCGCAGGTCACAACGCTTCTGTTTCTGCTGCCTCCCTCGCACTGATCCACGTTGGAATTGCTTCCCATAATCGGGTTTACCCAAGCTCTTAGAATAATAATAAACTCGCTCGATTCAAGGAACATGTTACGCAATCATTCATTGCTGGTCGGTTGACGTTTGTGAACTTTTGGGCCCTTTGCTCAGCCACTGTGTAAAATAAAAAGGTCGTAAATGATTAATAATTTTAGCTTCAGCGTCAATTGGAATGCAATGAAAATGTTTAGAGATATGAGATACCAGCATTCGTGAGACATCAGGTTTTTTTGGATTTGGCTGGCCAAGGCACCGTAATATAAAAATGTGAGCACAAAGTAAATTATTGCAGAGCTATGGCAGCGTCTCTATAATGAGAAATGTTTAGAGCTTAAAATAAAAAAAATGTAGTTCACCCACTACACAAATTAATTCATATGACAGGATGTTGTCCTTTCAAATATATAAAATATGTCACAAGACACTGAAAACTATCTATTTTTAAGAGCAAAAATATCAGGCGATAATATTTATGGCAACATGTGCTATGTATATATAATCCAAACTGTTAAAGTGATATTTTAAACGAAGCCAGATATAGACGATTAGACAAAAGGTTAATCAGGACTGGAATTTGTCTGTGACGGATATCTCAGCATTCAAGGCTGTGAGTGTGCATTGCCACAAGCCTTCAGACATCATAAAAAAACCCGCACACGTGGCAATGAGAAGGAGTCTATAAGACCTATTTAACGCCATTTATAGCCGAGTTTTCATTGATTGAATCCACTAAGGGATAATGCACATTGCAAAAACTAGTTCTGTGTATATTGACTTTCCGCAGGCAGGCTAATTTGTCTGCTGCCTATTTTTGTCCTTGCAATTCAATGCTTGATGCGAAAGTGTTTGCTTTCTTGCCTTTGCCATTTTGCACTTCAACCAATGTGAGTCATGGCAGTCGTAATCTTAATCCAGGAATATCAAGCACATGGAATTAAACACAGAGGTTTGTCATGCACGTCAGTATTGTGATGGAGTCAACGACTGTGGGGATTTTACTGATGATAGCAACTGCAGTATGTTTCATTATTAATTATTAATTAAATTATGTCTATATATTTTCATATGAATATTCAACATTAGATCTTATGGATATTGTTTTTCCTATTTTGTTCCAGGCTGTACTCCAAACCAGTATGCATGCAAAAACAGTAACAGTGAATATTTTGTTAGATCTATGTTTGTGATGGAGAAGTTGGCTGGAGCGGTGGATCTGATGCAAGCGACTGTGAAAGAGGTACGTCTGAGAATGTTAAATGGGTTTCAATATTGTCAAGAAGGAAGTATAGTGGCAATCGCCGGTGGCACCGCGCGGATAGTACGAGCCCATGCGCAAGGAATGAAACGGGGATCCCACGTCCAATGTCGTCTCTCATCGTCGCCTAGGCCCCTCCAGCCCATGGGAACTTGCACTTTGCTTGCCACCTGTCCTGGTTCTCTCAGGTTCATCCGTTTCTTGGGATAGCCACTGTCCTGTGAACATCCGTAAGTCTTCCCAGGACATTAAGAGTCCTGATTTTTGTCAGTTGCAAAAAAAACACACACCTCTCATGCACGATGCATTCACATGTGACATGTAGGTCTCTCCTCTTCCAATATTGTGAGACACTATTATTCCCATGATATGTCCATGTTTTTGTGTTGCTGTCCAACCTCAGAGGTGGCAACCCAACCGCAACTTGCACTGCCTGTGCACTCGACGGCTACGCCACTGATCATCATCAAGTACGGGCTTTAATAAATTGCCACATTCTGCACTGAGGAGTTATGCTCAATGGCAGCCTACGTCCCAGAGGAAATGGTAATCTTTTTACACATTAGGAAAAGTCATATTCCTCTCTTTAATTTCTCTTCTTCTTTAATTGCTCTACGCGTTTTAATGAGATATCGCTCATTAAAATGCCCTGGTCTCTAATTAAAATTGTAACCGTGGGTCACAACACTTGTGAGTTCTGCTGACGCGCGAGTGAAACAAATTGTCGTATTTTTAAGAAAGCCAATTGTAGCGCTTTAAAAAATAAAAAGCGTGATCCAGCTGTGTGTCGTTGTAACCGAAATGAGGATTTCTTTCCCTGTGTCGGTGTGCCAGATTGACTGCACCAGATCAGTACTTTGAACAGGTGACTTAAGCTAGTGCGGCGCAATACAGGAGGCCCTAATTTTAGAAAAGATCAATTTCTGTTGACAGGTCCCCTTTCCCCTACAAGAATCAGAAATGCCATGGACTGTACCTGGGGGCCACACTTTATTGATGGTCTAATATAACAATATAAAAACTCAGGGATTGATAAAATCAACCGTACATTACACATCATATGAAAGTGGTTCACAAATCACAATTATATAACTTTGAATGCCTATGGTCATATGAATGCCCATCAGCCCATCATATCATAGATGCTAAGCATAGATTAGCCTGGCGAGTACTTGGGATGGAAATGGCGATTTTGCAGGCTCTGGCTTGCTAGGTGACCAGAATATGGCAGTATTAGAAATTGACTCAATCTGTGGGGAGCTTTGAGAGCCTCCCCCTCGTACACCGTACGTAGATATTCTACAGGATTCTCCAGTTTGCTCCCAGGAGCCAACCTCCCCTTTAGTGGAATTGTCCAAACATCCCAATTCAGCAATCTGTTGATGAAGTCTTGAGACTCGGTGAAGCTTTCCAGCATAAGTACAGGGCATTGTTATTTCTAGATTTGAAGTTTTCGTGACTGCAAGGATTCATACTCTTTGTTTTTTCCGGCAAAGTCACGTAGGAAAAAAATAAGTAAATGAAAAAAGTACTAAATTAAATCACGACGTTTCGGAGGCAACACAAGCTTCCGTCTTCGGGTGGAACCGTTACAGCAAAATTCACTGCAAGTGAAATTCACTGTAAGTGAAATTGTGTTGTCTCCGAAACGTCGTGATTTTATTTAGTTGTTTATTTATTTATTTATTACCTACGTGACTTTACCGAAAAAACCCAAGGGCATTATTATTGTTGTGATTATGACAGACATTGTGACCCATGGGGAGATTGGAATTTTTTGTGATGAACTAATCGTGCACTGATTGAATGTATGTGATTGAGCGTGCATCAGAGAATTGGACTCCCTACAGAGGCAGCCAAGCCCCTTGTAGCGAAGCCAATTACATCACGGTGACTTTAAATTAAAATTGCAACCCAGGTGGGCCATCTTTTTGAATCGATGCTAAAATGCATGTGTCCTCTCTCACCGACTCCTGATCGACTCATTTGTGTACATTCACCAAGCGCATCAAGCTCCTCGGAGTTCCTTGACATCACTCTCGACTCCACCTTATCCTTTGGCAGCTGCACCAATCACATCATCAGATCTTGCAACTACCACCTCAGGTCCCGCCGTCATTTACGTCCACTCATCACCACAAAATCATCACCACAGATATTGCCGATACTGTAACGGGTCCCGCCTCAGACCATTACATTTCCGTTCTTGTTCGATCTTCATCGAGTAACCACAAGAAAGGCCGAAGGTTGCAACACCATCTCGCCCATATCGTCCTCTGCGCCTGTCATCCCCGGATAAGATTTCCCCGCCTCCCTCCACTGACTTCCGCCTGAAGATCCCTGGATTTGATCTTCCACGAATCTCACCGTCCACCCTGAACCGCATCCGCTGCACAAACCATGTCAGTTGTGGATACCTGATGCACAAATGAAAAATAAAAAAAAACTCTCCAGCGGCGTGCGACTGTGGTCGTCCAGAACAGGCCGTACAACGGCGCGACGACGCAATGCCCCGATCCACAAACACCAAGGAGACATCACGACGATACAACTCCGCTGCTCCGAATGCGATTGTCTTTCATGACCACCCGAATGTGACATTGTAGCGCTTGCTCTGCATCCACATCGGCCATACGAAAGAAGAAGAAGAAGACCGACTTCCCATCGCCAGCAGGGTCAGCTACAAGATCGTCCACCGCCTGTGCCACCGCGCCTCTGCTTTCGGTTGTCCACCCTGTCTGTCGCCGCTTCGCTGTCCCCCTGCACTACAGCTCATTGGAGAAGTGTCCGCAGCAGCGCGACTCGCAACCAGAGGTCGCAAACGGGTTTTGATTCCTTACCCGTACCCGGCCGCACCAGGGTCGCAAATGGATACCCGTTCTCTACCCGTACCCTACCCGAAATGAGTGACAAACGGTGACTCACCAGTGACTCACGGCCTACCCGTACCCGTACCCGGCCGCACCAGGGTCGCAAACAGGTACCCGTACCCGGCCGGGTACCGGTAGCCGGGTATCGGATAGGGTACGGTACGGGTATCGGGTACCCGGTTGCGACCTCTGCTCGCAACCCCTCCTCCTCCTCTTCCTCCTCCTCCTCTTCCTCGCTACACCAAGGAGCAGGGGCCGTAGTCACCCTGGCAGCCACCGCTGTCGCGCTGCTGTTGCTGCTGCTGCTCATTTGCTGCAGCAGCAGCAGCGTTCAATCCGCAACCGACTTTTAAGAGACACTTAAATGCCCCACGGCCTAATTTCGCCCGGCGTTCGAGCCGGGGGCAGGGCACAAGATGATCCAACACGAACGCAACTTTATCGTGAAGTTGTGACGCTATAAGGGACGTAGTCTGCCTTAGGGGAGATTGGCAAAGACAACAATTGTCTTGGTCATAATATTTATAAATGACGCGATCTAACCCAAAAACTTTATTATGAATAATATTGGTCGCGAATGCCTACGTGTTAAATCGTCTCGGTGTTTGCGTCGTAAACGGCCGAGGCGCAACGCTCATCTTTTCGCCGCCATGCCAACGGGTCATCTGTCATCCCGGCGACCCGGGGTTCCACTTCTTGTAAAAACAAAACCTCATTCTCCCTGGGCGCTCACATGGGTCGAACAAACTGAACCGCGCACTTGCACGCGCATTGCTTCCCGGTCCACTCTCGCGACGGCGCTCTGCTGCTGCTGCGGCGTGACGCGACCTCGCCACGCGTGTTTGGGAGCGCTAACGTTGTCACTTGCTCGTCGAACGCTCACACGTCGGGGAAAAGGCGAAAGTATCCGTGCACTTGCACTGTTTTTCTTCCTTGGTTTTTGTTGTTGTTGTTGTTAGATCACTGGCTCAGAAGAAGAAAAAAAATGGTAAAAGAAAACACGTTTTTCAATGCACACGCTTTTATTTGCACTCAAAAGTAGAATTTTTTTTATTTTCACCCCAAAAATTTATTAAATTTAATGTGCTGAATACAAGTGGGTGGCTTGTATGAAGAAAATGAAACATACCGAAGGGTAGCCAGCCACTTTTATTCAGCACATCCAATCTTGTTAATTTCTGGGGTGGAAATAATTTATTTTCTACTTTTGAGTGCAAATAAAAGTGAATAAGTAAACCCGTAAAAACAAAGTTTTTCACTATAAATCCTTTATATGCGTGGCGGCTAGAGTCCTCTCGTCCTCTGGCTTGAGATGGCTGCCACCTATGGGTCAGATGATTGTCTGCCACCATTAAGCAATTGGTAATTAAATATTTAATTTGTTTTCCCTAAACAGTGTAACATTTTGGGAATTTTTTTTTCACGAACATTAATTGTCTCGCACAACGAGTCTGTGTGCAAAATGTCAGCTCGATTGGATCACGGGAAGTGGGTTAAAAAACGACCGAAATATTTGCACGGTCGTAAGCAAGCAAGCAAGCACGCAAGCAAGCAAGCGAACTTAATATAAAGGATTTAAAAAGTAGAGCTACCACTTTCAATTGTGGGGACTTCTCACGCAACGCTGTATGACTGGCAGCCGCCAATTGGAGCAATAACATTAAAACGTGGACAATGTTTGTCAATTTGATTTGGTGTTGAACGTATTTGCTCAGCTTGTTACCTAACTCTTCTTTTTAAATCCTTTATATTAAGTTCGCTTGCTTGCTTGCTTGCGTGCTTGCGTGCTTGCTTGCTTGCTTACGACCGTGCAAATCTTTTGGTCGTTTTTTAACCCACTTCTCGTGATCCAATCGAGCTGACATTTTCCACACAGACTCGTTGTGCGTGACAATTAATTTTCGTGAATTTTTTTCCCCAAAATTTTACACTGTTTAGGGAAATTTTTTAAAATATTTAATTACCAATTGCTTAATGCTGGCAGACAATCATCTGACCCATAGGTGGCAGCCATCTCAAGCCAGAGGACGAGAGGACTCTAGCCGCCACGCATATAAAGGATTTAGAGTGAAAAACTTTGTTTTACGGGTTAATTTTTTACTACTCCCAGTATTCTCTGAAGGTATGCATCGCTGTGCTGTCATCATTAAAACATGTGGAAGGGGCCTTTAAAATGGTTCAACTCCATATACAAAATGAATCATGGCCTCAGACTGAGTGCTTTCATTTCAACCCTGCAACCCCCAAAGGCAACACTTATTCTCTCTCATGATTAAAGCAGCAAAAATGGTGGAACTTCTAAAAGTTCAAAGCCCGAGTGTGATTATTTTTAGCATCAGTGGCTACATTTTTTATTGATTTGTTAAACATGTATGACCGTACGTATGCGTACCAGATTTTATACGCGTGTACATTCTTATATGCGTATGATGACTATTTGAAAAGTTGAATGATTTGATCTGGTAGAATATCACACTACTCTACCTCACTGGCCTTCCTATGTGCCATTGCCCAAAACATCACCCAACATTGCTACGCGATCGGACTGTTGGACAATATTGTGTCCGTACTGTGTGTGTGTTGTGTATGTGTACTGTGTGTGTACTGTGTTGTGTGTGCGTACTGTGTGTACTGTGTGCTGTGTGTGTGCTGTGTGTGTTGTGTATGCGCACTGTGTGCGTACTGTGTTGTGTGCGTACTGTGTGTACTGTGTGTGTTGTGTATGTGTACTGTGTGCGTACGGTGTGTACTGTGTGTGCACTGTGTGTTGTGTATGTGTACTGTGTGCGTACGGTGTGTACTGTGTGTGTACTGTGTGTGTACTACTCGGCAGCCAGCTGTCTCCACGTGCGATTTCCCTTCGCGTGCCCTTTTTCTTGGAAAGCATCTACTACCGCGAACAGCGAGGGGAACCTGCAGTTGAACCTCACACACCGCGAGTTCTGGCTCACAGGCCACCCCGTGGTGTCATGGCCAGCACACTGCATTTTCAATAGAGGGCGCCAGTTCATCAGCAGGGCACGGCGCGGCAGTCAAAACAACGCCGCTGATTTCTTAAATCCGCCTCCGCTCTCACCGCCGCCGCCTCTATCCACCCAGCAGAGTAATGGGCCAACAACAACCACAAGTTGATCGATCGCCAGGTCACGTGTGTTGGGGTAAAGTGTGGGTACCACCCAGAACCGGCCCTAGACCTTTGGGGGCCCTAAGCAAAATTTGGTTGGAGGCCCCTTTGATGTATGATTTTTTTCACCCACTCGCTAGCAGTGACTCTAGGGGGCTCTCTGCTGGCCACGGGGCCCTTTGCAATTGCAAGGGTCGCTTAGTGGCTGGGCCGGCTCTGGTACCACCACCTCTTCCAAGACGCCTGGCCACCCCGGGAAAGCAGGCCAAATGTCTTCTCGAGGAGCTCCCTAGAGTGTGTGCCCTCTTGGGCGGCCCTTCTGCCAGCAGAGCACGCAATTGCACGGCTGCGCCTTCATACGTCAGAATCAGAATTTTTATTGATACTGGAGGAATCCGATGCGCTATGTTTCGCAGATGTCCAGTAGGGTCCGGGTCAAAATGTGGCACACGCAGCACAACAAAAATGATCGGAGTGCAAAGTATAGAAAAGGTCATTTACAAAATATATATTGTGATGGTCTTACACAAAGCATTCTCAGCAGCGGCTTTCAATGAAGACACGGCTAATGTTCACGCTGTGCGGCTTTCGGAATTATGATCGGACAATCACAACCACGAGGGTTTTTTTTTACTTCATTTGATTCGATAAAGGGCCAAATATATTCTGTTTTGGGACAGAGGCCGTCTTGTCGCTTGTTTTAATTGCTGAATGAACGTAGAAAATACTCCACCCTATTTTGTCCTCTCAAAAAACATTATCATAAGCAACGTGTGACCGTGCATGCAGAGTGTTAATTTAAGTGCTGCCGATGTTAAAATGAATTCCGTGCTCGCAAGCTCTATGCATACCTACTGATTATTTATTGATGCTCTCAGAAAGGCTGCATGCCAATCTCTGGTGCGATGAATTATGTCAAATTGCAAGCAGATGAAATTCAGCTCAATAGATTTGGGTGTAATGCAGCCACTAAATCTCCAATTACAAGATACGACCGGTGCTTTGAAACCCATTTCCCCGTGACAGCACTTAGGATCACTGTGAACTTGACCTCTGACTGTCTGACCCAAAAATCGATCTCATCGTGAGATGTTGTACGGCTGGACCATCCTTTAAAAGTGTCCGTTGAAATGGATCATTCGGCTCAAGCGATATCTTCGACAGGCACGATTGGGCACGAACATGTTGACAGAAAGACAATCTGAAAGTCTAACAGAACACGTGAGGATTCGGAAGCCCTAACGGGAACAGACACAGACATGAAGGCAATATCAATTGTTTGTGCCACGCTTTTGATGTAATTTCTGGGACACACACATCAGTTGGGTGACAAGCGAGCCTCACTATTTGAAATACGACATTTAAAGAGTGGCTACCAAGGCTAACTCGTGCTTCGTACACAATCACGTGAAAATAATTAGGAAAACTGCTGTACGTCACTCTAAGTCAATGAAGGGCACACACGAGTATTAACGTAACGTTTCGTTTTCTAAAGTATCGTCGTTCATGCAAATGGATTTCGACGTCACCAGAGAACCACACGCAAGCTGGAAGGCAGTCACGCAGTGAGTCGGTGCCAACAATTGCCAAAGCTCTGCAGTCCTGCATATATTAAGCTGTTTTATGCATGTGGGAGGAAACCGGAAACACCCGGGCAAAAACCCACTCGTGCTCGGGGGCAACGCTTTCTCTCCTGCAGAAGGGACGGATTATACTGGTAGGAACCACCTGGTTCCACCAGCCCACAGGGGATTATTGTGTCCGTCCGTCGTGCAGGGAAGGGCTGGGTGGGGAGGGGCTGGGTGGGCCTGGATGGGGAGGGGCTGGTCACCCCGTGGTGCCCTTATAAAACTCAACGTTTAACCTATTCACGCCAGCTTGTGCCCGCCCTCACAGTCGGCCATATTTGCGAATACACCACGCCGCCGTTGACCCTGGCCATTGACCGAGCAACCCAACGTTCCTACCAGCTCCCTCCGCAGGAATGTGTTGATAGTCTTCACTATTCTGTACCGTCTTCTCCTGGTAAGCCAGGCGAGGGCACCTCAACATCCAGGGGGGGCGATCTACCAACCGTCGCCTCCACAGCGCTGAATTAGAGACACGCACAGCCACAATCGTCCAATGAAAGTGTCGTGTATTTAAAAGTCGCACCAGAATGAACACGTTTTGTAATAAATTGAAAAATGTTAGCTTAACGTCCGAAAACCATTGGCCGTATATAATAGCATTTTTACACGGAAGTAGTGAAACAGTTCTGAAGATAGGCTTGCCTATGCGAATGCATTAACCTTTGAGCGCTGCGGCTGATGTGGTAAGCCTGAGGTATGTTGGAAGAGACTCGTTTGCGGTAAGTTGACGAATAGACATCGCCCTCCTGTTATCAATTTTAAAACAAAAGTCAGGCAAAGGAAGGCTGGGTGTGAGCATAGGCAGGTGGCTGCAATTAAAGTGTATGCTAAAAGACGTCATTCTAAAAAAAACAGGCCAAGGTGTGCGCCACTGTTAATAGAGACGAGTGAAGAGAATACTGTAATTAACGTGTAATAATAGCACGGGCACACGTGCTGAAATAATCCACCACTATTGTTATTAACAATGCCCTGTACTGCTGCGCGTAACGTGTAATCAGCACTGGGATCTGTCCACATCGCTCTCTTTTTAAATCCTTTATTAAATCCTATATATTAAGTTCGCTTGCTTGCGTGCAAATCTTTCGGTCGTTTTTTAACCCACTTCCCGTGATCCAATCGAGCTGACATTTTGCACACAGACTCGTTGTGCGAGACAATTAATGTTCGTGAAAATTTTTTAAATTTTTTTTACACTTTAGGGAAAACAAATTAAATATTTAATTACCAATTGCTTAATACTGGCAGACATTCATCTGACCCATAGGTGGCAGCCATCTCAAGTCAGAGGACGAGAAGACTCTAGCCGCCACGCATATAAAGAATTTATAGTGAAAAACTTTGTTTTTACGGGTTATACTTATTTTGTATTGCAGCATCACACTCCATAAACATCCACGAGCACTCCACTGCTAGATGAAGGCAAACACCGACCGCTGTTTGCCACGCTCCACGATTCCGCGATGCCACAGCAGAGGTCGCAACCGGGTACCCGATACCCGTACCCTACCCGATACCCGGCTACCCGTACCCGGCCGGGTACGGGTACGGGTACCCGTTTGCGACCCTGGTGCGGCCGGGTACGGGTACGGGTAGGCCGTGAGTCACTGGTGAGTAACCGTTTGTCACTCATTTCGGGTAGGGTACGGGTAGGGAACGGGTACCCGTAACCGGCTGGGTACGGGTACCCGTTCCCTACCTGTACCATCCATTTGCGACCCTGGTGCGGCCGGGTACGGGTAAGGAATCAAAACCCGTTTGTGACCTCTGTGCCACAGTCCACGTTGACGCCTGCACGCGAGCTCCTTGTTGCCCTCATCTCAACGGCGATCGACCTCTACTCCTTCAGCTGCCGTTCCATCACCAGTGTTGTCCGTCGACCATCAACCCTTCTGAGAAATATGCCCTGTATACTCTTAGTTCTTTCGGTAAAGTCACGTAGGTAAAAAATGAAATTAAAATTAATAAAAAAATAAAACAATAAAAATCACGACGTTTCGGAGGCAACACAAGTCTCTGTCATCATTTTTTTACCTACGTGACTTTACCGAAAGAACTAAGAGTATGAATCCTTGCAGTCACGAAAGCTTCAAATCTAAATATGCCCTGCCCAAGCACACTTACTACTCTCCTTCACGGCGAACGATCTCGTCAAGGAGCATAAACCATTGCGCGAAACTCCGGTCATCCGTGCAGCGGCTTTTTTGACTGGCCATCGAACAAAGATGGGCACTTGCATCACGCGCTTTCAGATGCGCTTCTGCGGCCGTCTGGAACGCTCTTCCTTCCGATATTAGGAAGCCACCGGAGCTGCGCACTTTTAAATAATCTATATGGAGACTCATTTGTTTAGAACAGCTGTTTGTGTTTGTCGTCCTTCCTCCACACTTCCGATTAGCACGAGTGTCGACCCACGGGAGGCCCGGGACCGGTTTAGATAATCGTCACCGATGTTGGCCGCGAGCTGGAATCGAACTCGGGTCGCCGGGTTCCTAGCTACACGACTGCTCTCCTCTAGGACATCAGATGCACACACACACACATGCTCATATGAAAGGGGAATCACCGTCTGCCTCTGCTCAACCTCTGAGCTTAAATCAAAACACAGTTCTCCGGTATATCCATTGTGTAGTGTGGTTCACTCTCCTGCAATGTACTGCTTGAGAGGTAATTACACACCTGCTCCATCTCAACTGTGTTTTTTTATGCATCTCACCACATGACGGGCAACACTATAACACTATATCAGCCGTGATTTATCCACTGCTGGATCAAGGCACCCCCCAAGTCGTTGCTACTCCTCACATTACCACAGTGCGGTGATCAGCAATCTAGCTTCTGCACTTGAGCTCATCTTATCGTACGTAAAGGGTGAATTACATCGACATGTCGACAAAAAAAGTTTTATTTCAACTTATCAAAGTACTGTGCAGCTGCAGACTTGCAGACTTGCAGCTGCTCGGTGCACATAAAATGGAGGAGGAAAACAGGTAAAATGTGAGGTTTTTCTTTTTTTAAATCCTTTATATTAAGTTCGCTTGCTTGCGTGCTTGCGTGATTGCTTGCTTGCTTAGGACCGTGCAAATCTTTCGGTCGTTTTTAAATCCTTTATATTAAGTTCGCTTGCTTGCTTGCTTGCGTGCTTGCGTGCTTGCTTGCTTGCTTAGGACCGTGCAAATCTTTCGGTCGTTTTTAACCCACTTCCCGTGATCCAATCGAGCTGACATTTTGCACATAGACTCGTTGTGCGAGACAATTAATGTTCGTGGAAATTTTTTTCCAAAATTTTACACTGTTTAGGGAAAACAAATTAAATATTTAATTACCAATTGCTTAATACTGGCAGACAATCATCTGACCCATAGGTGGCAGCCATCTCAAGCCAGAGGACGAGAGGACTCTAGCCGCCACGCATATAAAGGATTTATAGTAAAAAAACTTTGTTTTTACGCGTAAATTTTTTTTCCCTTTGCGTTAAGGATTTCAGGATTAACGTAACCATGACTCTGGCTTCAAATCCAGCCCGATCCATGCTGACGAAGCGGATCGCCCGCCCCTTTCACACACACAGCCGTGAGCGCCAGGATGAGTGTTTGTCGAAACAGGGACCGGAGAAAATGCCCTCACCTCAAACAGCTAACACGCTCATAAAGACCTCCTCGGGTACAGAGCACAGGCGCGCTTTGATTATATGGTTTCCCGGCAGGCAAAGGGCCTCTCTCTCTCTCTGTCAGACACGATTCCCCAACAACCACAATGTCTGAATCGGTGCTCGGCGCAAGCTCTTTAATGTAAACGACAAACGTCCAAAAAAACCCGCGCAGCGCGCTGACACAATGCCGTAGAGCGCAGCTGCCAATGTCACAGACAAAGGTTTGACGTTGCGACATCTTCCCGTTCCCCAGTGAACGAACGAAACGAGTCACGAAATGCCTCTGCCTTCTCTTCCCTGCCAATTCCTGTCGCCACGCAACAGCAAGAACACTCCAAAAAACAAAACCTTCAGGAAATTGCATTTGGAGAACGATCTTGACCGCACCGCGACTCATTTTTAAATTACAACGACAACATTTTTTTTCTTCCATCCGCTCCGATGTCTGGCGGTATCTTCGCCCGTCGCGTAGTTTTCTTTGGACAGGATTTGGACAGCGGCCTTTTGGAGCTCGTGGTTAATTTAGTGACGGACGGGGCATTGGCGAGGTCTTGTTACGGGCCGTTCACCTTTCTTTCCTGCATTGCACGAGGGGGTGGGGGGGAGGTGTGTGCGGAGGGGGTGCTTCTCCCCCGGTGTGTTTTGCTGCTGAACGCTCACTTTACACGCCCCACGTCTCTTGCACGGGCAGGGAACTACTGCTCTACGGTATATAATCATTATTGGGGAAAAACGTGGCGCTGGGTGTTTCCATTGCACGAGTGGACATTGCGCTCTTGAACGCCTGAGCAAGCTGTCTTGTCGTCATGCCACCCGACTTGTCTCGGGCGACTGAGCTGCTAATAAATGGAACATTTTGAGAGAACGTTTTAAAAAAAGAAATTCGCTGCTGGTAGGTTTTGTTGTCACAGCCACAGGTGGATAGTATTTATGGAGGTAGGATTATTCACCACCAATTCCAACATACGGTGCTGTATTGTACGTTGAATTTCTTTCGCACAGTAGGTGCTAATCGGAAGTCACGATTCGAGGTCAAGTTTTATTTTTTACCTTTTCCGGCTACTGCGTAAAGTGTTCATGTATTAGTTCGGTCCATTCATCCATTTGTCTGCCTGCATGCCTGTCTGAATGAGGGGGGAGGGGGTGTAAGAACAAGAGAGCAATGGGAATAAATACCGGGCTGTCAGACGCGTGGCGCCTCGTACCTCGTGCCCTGCTTCATGACCGCTTCCGCTGGGCCCTGCGCTGTATGGGATTCATGAGCACCCGCCGAACCACGATAGATGCCCAAAGCTTTCCTGTTCCTTCTTTTTTCATGCTTTCCAACTCTGTCTGTTTGTCTGTCTATAACGGGGGCCCCTACAATAACTCTTTTTAACACGATCCCAAAATTGATTAGACTTTAGGAATAATGTTGGGCTGCATGTAGGGAATTGCTCTACGGATACCAGCCAAATTCACGAAATGACTGCCTAGACATTGGAGACACAAACAACCACAGATCTAAAAGGACACGGTCTTAGCATCCCGATGCTGCCCGTTGTGGCGTGCCCTCCCCCGCTAAGTCGCTGTCCAAGCCCTGAGGTCTCATCGCAGCGTGTGGACTTGCTGCTTCCAGCGCACCAGGCGTGAGTCCCTACCATTATTGTCGCTTCAAAATACTTCCGAGGACAAACATACAATTCGGTACGTGATAATTGGTTTTTTATCCTTCTATCTGGCAACAAAACTGACACCTTTTTTACAAGGAGTCATGTTTGCATAGACCACAATACCTGCAGTCATAATGCAAACAAAAAACATAACTCTGATAATGTATGCACTGTCCTTTAAGTTGATTGGTCCACACCCGAGGCAGCTTTTCTTAGAGCCTAGTCTCACATGGGTTGGACCAGATGACGCCAAAAGGCGCACAACTCAAAGACAATGCACCATCAGAGTATGAGAGTTCGGGGTAAGCATTTACACCATTGGAACCTCATTTGCCAGTAAAAAATATGTTAATTGTTTTTTTACCCTTCTATCTGGCAACAAAACTGACACCTTTTTTACAAGGAGTCATGTTTGCATAGACCACAATACCTGCAGTCAAAATGCAAACAAAAAACATAACTCTGATAATGTATGCACTGTCCTGTATGCAAGTTGGGACGTGTTAACATCATCCATGCGTATCCACGATTTATTTACTTACTAAAATTGCCTTCATTGTAGTGGCTACGAAGAAAGTGGCCGCGGCGGGGGGGGGGGGGGTCACGTGATTAATTTATCAAAGAACATGTTTGAATCGAACAAAAAATTGTGCTGCACTCACGCGATTCAATGCACGTGCCTCGAGGTTAATAATCAATAGCAATCGATTAATCAACAAAACGATAAACCTCGAATAGACAATGGGAGGCAAAATAAAATCGAAGATAATTTTCACTGATCATGTCCCTGCATGTATACGTCACATGATATGCTGTATAAAGAAAAGTAAAACAATATAATACTTAACAAATATGTTTCAAACTGAACGCGATGTATCAAGTCTCGCACTCGCAGCCCAGGAATCCGATCGCTCCAATTGAACGCGTGACCACGCTATTTGAACAGCTGATCTGTCTTGAGCCCAATATCACGCTGTGCTGTAATTGTGCACCGGCTGTATAACATCCGTGCTTCACTTGATCCATGTTACACGAAAGTGCTGGCATGCACACGCGCCTGTTGTTTGCTGGGCGGAAATTGTCCCACTGACACAAACACGCACCTGTGTCTGCCACAAAGGGTGCGCACACGCACGATGTGCACGCGTTAGTGTGTTCACGTGAGTGTGCGCAAACACGTCAGGATCCACAGAGGTGCACAAGACAAAGATCCCCCGTGTAGCCTTTAATGGACCGTTGGGGAAAGTGCTGTAAACGAGCGCCTATGAAGACCGAACCTCCGATTAGCACAGTTGGCTGCATACGGTGCGAAAGAAGTTCAACATATATACTGTACGCGATGGGGTTGAGGTGACCAGCGCCACGCCCCGGTCGAGTTTGTCTCCCCAGTACTAATGTTCACACTCCGCACTCATTTAAGGCCGAGTCGACCTAGGGGAGGCTCAGGACTGATTCAGATAAGTGTCGCCGATGTTGGCTGTGGGCGGGAATCGAATTCGGGTTGCCAAGTTCGTAGCGCAGTGCGCTAACCACTACATTCCCGGTACCCACAAATGTGCACAAACACATACATCGTCATATTGAAGCCCATTCAAATAGTTTTTGTAAGGGAGACCTAGTAAATGTTATTTACATATCAGAAACTAAGCCGCTATACAGCCAAATCGATCAAGACAAACATGCTTATATAGTTTCGATTTAAAGCTTTCGTGACTGCGGGGATTCATCTTCTTGGTTCTTTCGGTAAAGTCACGTAGAAGGGAAATAATAAAATAATACAAATAAAACAATAAAATAAAAATTCTCACGACGTTTCGGCCACAACACAAGCAGCCGTCCTCAGGTGAAGAAACAGAGGCGCTCTCCTCCCCCCGACCCAGCTTAAATATACGCTGCCAAGCTTGGCGGTGTTCATTGGGACGCTGTCTTTCCGACAGCTCTGTTTCTTCACCTGAGGACGGCTGCTTCTGTTGTGGCCGAAACGTCGTGAGAATTTGTATTTTATTATGTTTTATTTGTATTATTTTATTATTTCCTTTCTACGTGACTTTACCGAAAGAACCACGAAGATGCTTATATAGTGATTGGTTGTAATTAGCGAGCACCTATTAAGGGCAGCATGCCACTTGATGTCAAGTGGGCTAGAGCAGGACATGCCGCTTCTAGGGATGACGGTCGATAATGTAAGCATTATAATGGAGTGGCAGGCAAAGAACAGAATGCCCCCGAAAGGACATCCAAGAAGGAGATGGAGCTACGATATCAGCCGGTGTGCAGGTGGCACGTGGATTATATTACGCCGCAGGATCGCGAGTTGGTAGGACCTTCATCCAGCATGGGATTGACCGTAGCTGATGATAATGACACATGATGAGGTGGGTGGGTGGTGGTGGAGAAAGCTTTTTGCACGATGGGCTGTTTGTCTCGCCGTCGGAGGTATGAACGGAAGAGAGAGAGAGAGCACTGCATCAGATGATAATCATGGTCGAGCAGACTGAACTAGTTAGTGGCAGCTCAGACCAGGCTCAAATATCAGATGGCCACTCGTGATGTTCTAATTTGCCAGGCATTGAACCCAGGCTGATGGGATGGTAACAACAACCGGCATCCGCCACTAAGTGATGGAAATATCACCAGAACGCATGTGCCAGGCTAGGTGCACATTAAAACCACGTGTGCACACGCACAAACGAACGTACAAATCACATTAATATTAAAACAGTCCAACTAATTCAAATCCATAGTCGTTCTAGAAGAAAAAAAGCTGCCTCATATACAAATAGGAATGAAGGGTAGAAATTATCCTTGTTTTCATTTATTCTACATTTGTAGAACCATACCGACCGTCCCATGTGTAAACGGCACATCTGTAATGCAGTGTATGGCAGCAAAATTGGGGCTACTTCGCGAGGATTTAGAGTGCAACAATATTATCAGTGCTACTGTAATTGTGGTAATGTGCTAAAGTGGCCAGTGAAAAGGCTTTGGTCACATTTGAAAGGAAGCGAGTTATCCTACCTGTTCTCCTCCACTCCATGTGTTGTTCGTGTGCTGTGGTTGTATCTGCAGCTGTCCCAGCTGATGGAACGGAGGTATCCGTGTGCAAGGAACCACGGAGAAGAGGTTCACTCAACGGTGGAAGATGCCCGGATATGCGGGGCACAACCAGCTGATTTACAGCAATCCAACACCACACACACACACAGAGGACCTCTCAATAATGGGAGATATACGGGCTAGAACTGGTGTGGAGTGAATTCAGTCTATTGACAACAATTGCAATCAACCACTTTATTTCATGGTCTATATCTCTGCCCCCCCCCCCCTCAACCTTTATAAATGGCTGTCTCAACATCCTGCCTCCTGTTCTTATGTTTTTTCGGTAAAGTCACGTAGGTAAAAAATAAAAATTAATAAAAAACATTTTATTTTACTTTAATTAATTTAATTTTTTTACCTACGTGACTTTACCGAAAAAACCCAAGAATATGAATCCTTGCAGTCACGAAGGCTTCAAATCTAGAATACTGCCTCCTGAAGGCGAGAAACCCCCAAGAAGCCACGCCCAGCGAGGCCCAGCTCATGATGCTGATGACGTGTGACCAAGCCCCACCCATTACCTCCCGTCTCGCGGCACATATAGAAACAGAGGTGAGATTTTATCCTCAAAACTATGTTCGTGTTGTCCGCTTAGTCGAGCAATTGAACGATAGTTTAACGCGTAGGCTTTCGCGACCAATATTATCTGTAATATTGGTTAAACCCGCCACCACTAGAGTGGTGGCGGGTTTAACGACACATTTATATTTACGCGATCTACCACAAAAACAACATCTATTATGGATAATTGAACGATACTTGATAGACACGTGTTTTAATTAATAAATCGGATAGCCCAGCTTTAGCACAGACATAAGCAGGTGCAACCAACTGATACACAGCAAGACATTAAACACACGGATAGACCTTTATACAATTTGATGTCATTTGTTGAACCAGATTGGAAATAGTGACATTTGATGGTATGTTTTGTGAGCGAGACACTGATAGGCCCTGCTAAGTAGACAGGAACACAGTAAGTTAACAATGAAGGTTTTACATTTTAGTCTTCAATTGTGACACCGGTAGACAATCGTCAGTGTAATATTGAACGTCCGCTTTTTAAATCCTTTATATTAAGTTCACTTGCTTGCTTGCGCGCTTGCTTGCTTGCGACCATGCAAATCTTTCGGTCGTTTTTTAACCCACTTCCCGTGATCCAATCGAGCTGACATTTTCCACACAGACTCGTTGTGCGTGACAATTAATTTTCGTGAATTTTTTTCCCAAAATTTTACACTTTTCAGGAAAAAAAAGAGATTTAATTACCAATTGCTTAATGGTGACAGGCAATCATCTGACCCATAGGTGGCAGCCATTTCAAGCCAGAGGACGAGATGACTCTAGCCGCCACGCATATAAAGGATTTATAGTGAAAAACTTTGTTTTTACGGGTTAATTTTTTACATTCCACGGTAAAGGTGCAGCCCTGCAATTGCCCGCTCACGTCACTGCTGGTAGAAGGGCCTCCACTAAAGGGGAGCTCTAGAGAGCTCCTCTAGAGGGTGTTTGGTCTACTATTCCACATTGCGGGCCATTATTAATTATTTTCTATTACCGAATTTACCGAGTGTCTGTTGTGGGAATCCCTGCACGTGTGCAGAATAGATATCAGAATCAGAATCTGTATTTATACTGGAGGAATCCTATGAGTTATGAAGCGCTTCTGTACAGATGTGTAAACTATACCAACACCCGACCCGCAACACAGCTCCCTTTACAATGGCATAAAGGAAACACTTGCGCAATACTTCACACATAAACTCCATCGTATATTCTTTCACAGACTTGGGACAAAGTGCCGTTCGCGAGCACCGACTAAGGCAGACACGGCACACAAGGTTTGTGGTTGGCCGACACTACGTCTGGCCGCCTTTGTCTTCCGAGTGCTCGTGTTTAGACACCGAACCAGATACTAACGTGAATGCTGAGTTGACCTAGAAGAGGCCCATGACCGGTTCAGATATTCGTCACTGATGTTGGCCGAGTGAGAATCAAACCCGGTTACGCGTCACGTTAGTAGCGCAATGCCCGAACAACTGCACCACCATTCCACCCAGTATGTACAACACTAAATAGCACACAAACAAGGCACGCACATTCAGTATATTAATGCAAAATAACTCGCTATCAACAATCCAGATGTATATTACAATCCAGATGTATATGCACTGTCACATTTAACATGCTTTATTGTGTCTAGAACGAAGCCCAACGCAAAGCGTAATATAAACACACTACAATGCAATGCTATACCGTACTAATACACATGTAACATGATGTTGTGTCTATTTAACACGACCCACTATGGTGGCTACAGCAAACAACATACATACAGAGCATGCAAGCACATTTACAATAACCCCCTTCACGTAATTCACAAGCAAAACACTACATCCAACACATTTGCAATAAAACCCGTCACATACTTCACAAGCAAAAAACTACATCCAACACATTTGCAACACAGCCCGTACACAAAGCCACAGATCCCCCATATAGCCCTAACATACTCTAGGGACAAGTGCTGTTCGTGAGCACCTTTGAAGACCGGTACGACACACGAGGGGGTGGGTTGGCAGCACCACGCCCGACCGTCTTAATCTCCCCAGTGGCGATGTTTACACACCTCACCAGGTACTCATTTGGGGCTAAGTCGACCTAGATGGAGGCCCAGAACCGGTTCAGACAATCGTCACTGGTGTTGGCCGTGAGCGGGTATCGAATTCGGGCAACCGGATTCGTAGCGCAGCGCGCTAACCACTGCGCCACCGCTCTGCATGCACATGCAACACATTTGCTAGACAGTCATGAATGGCCATACGGACATTACATATGCAACATATACAGACTATGATATCGCCCATAGACATACAATTATTCTACACACAAACTATACATTAAAGCACAACGCATGCACAATGTCTACACGTACAGATGCTATACATAAATGCAAACACATTCGCGACACAACTAATTTACTATATATTTACATGCAGACATGACACAATAGATAAAGACAATACACATGTACAATTACACCAAATAATACATAAATACAACTCAGTACATGTTATGTATCCACATAGAGATGTTATACATACATATGCAGAAATACATTAGCAACACAAACCAAATACTACGTATGAAAATCCAGATATACACATACTTATACCATATTAACATCATATCCTATACACCAAGTAGGTACAGACACTACACAATTACTTTCATGCATACGTAGCCACTGCGCATACATACCACCACAACATATTTTTGTTACCACAGCATGTACAATGTATTCACACGCAGACATGACTCTTACATAAAACACATTAGCAACACAACCTGTACACAATAGTATGCACGGACACTGCACGTAAAATGAATGCAGTGCATACACACACACTCCACACACGCGCAACACACTATCAATAGAACACATCCGCAATGCACGCACCATGCAGCCTCTCTACTCACGAAGCAACTGAATAAGGAGCAATCAACAACAGTGAGCAGTGAGTAGCAAAGCGGCAACGCAGAGGGAATGTTGCACACTCATTTGTCTCCATCCCTCGCAACCCCATGCCCTGAATGATGCGGATGCACCCAGTGGCAAACGTTAGGAATGTGAATCGGCGATGGAAGGGAAACAATAAACTTACGGATATCGCGCAGTCATGGACAAGAGCTCCGTCTCTTTAAATGCCTCCTTCGCGTTGCCGAGGCAACGGGTGCTGCTGTCACCTGCCTCCTATACTGCCATTCCCTCTCCTGTCGTCTACTCCCCACCCCTGCTGTCTACTCCACTACCCTGCATCCTACTCTCCTCCCCTGCCTCCCATTCCCCTCCCCTTCTTCCTACTCCCCTCCCTCATTCATACAGGTTCTCCCCTTCCCTGCCGCCTATCCGCACACATACGCTCGTGTTCTTCGCTAATTTTCAGGGGGGTGGGGTGGGGTGGGCATTTTCACAGATAAGTCATCAGTGCGTGAGGGCCCGCCACACATTTTAAACAATTGCGGATTGACAGCACAATTATGACTGGGGGGGGGGGGGGGGTGTTTTCACGTGTCGTGTATTGTCAGGATCGCGGGCCTTGCAATGAAGACCACTGCCTTATCTCTTTTATTCGCATCCCCTTTCTCTTCCATTCCACTGCCTCTCACCCTCTGCGAGATATCACACCTGTTGCGTGCATACACACAAAGCGTGATGTTTATTAATAAGTAGATGCGAGCCCACCGCCTGTGACTAAATTAGCCGTAATGCCCTCCATCCCATCAGTTGTTTTAGCTTGGCTAGTGCTTGAATGGGTGATTACCGTGTTAGGTTGTAGCGGGGCTGGGTTGTAGTACAGCAACATACACTGTTGTACAGTACTGTGCATTGACCCGCACTAACGAGCATGGTGAAGTATGGTCAATTAATTAACACGACGCGCACGGTGCCCGGAGGTCATCACCCAGCAGTGGAGTGACAAATGCGACTCCACACGTGCATTGTACAACACTTTCTGTATGCCACTGTAATCCACAGCTGTTAATCACGTGAACGTCAATGTATGCCACGTGTGCTATTGTGATACAGTATTTGCCATGATGACTCGCAGTCATTGTGCATTGTCTGCTAACAAATGAGGCAATTAAATGAGGCTTAACACAAACATCCACTATACATAATGTAGTTTGACTGCAGACACGTTTAACATTCTAAATACTTTATAAAAAGTGGCACGGAATAATTCAGAAAGTCGTTGCGGTATGTTTAACATTTACAAGTGTGGTAAAGGCACCTGCACACGCAGCCAATGAAAATGCAATTACAATTAAGCTGCCAAAAATTGTGTAAATGCTGCCAATACAATACAGAATATAAGATTGTTATTGCCTTAACAGGTTTAAACATTATATTTTAACACGCCGAATATTGCCGTGATGGATAGTACAGACAAGTAGCATTGCTGACAGTACAGAAGATACAGCAGTTTCAAAATAACATAGGGTACAAGCACAATAGACGAAATAAAATGAGACAGACGATACAAAGATGACCATCACAAATTAAAGACGTAAAAATTAAGGGTACCAACGAGACGGAACACAAATAACACAGAACAGATATTCGATGTAACAAATTATACAGATAGTTACAGACATTACAAAGACAGTACAAACAAAACAAAAAATAACCTATTCCAAAATCGTGACATGAATCGCAACAACTCGTGGCGGAAATGGCGGAGAGATGGGTATTCATTATTACACTGGATATCGTTTAACCATATAACACGATGTATTGAGTCAACCGATAATTATTGTCGTAATGAACATCTCTTTATTAATCCACTGCTGGATGAAGTCCTCCCCACGCTGTGCTGGCTGACCCTACTTCACCATGCTGATCAATGAGGGCTGATGAAGGGGGGTGTCCAGGACCGATTGTGATATCACTTGCCATTGATGTTCGCGTTGTCTAGGATTCAAGCTCGGGTCGCCGGGTTCATAGCGCAGTGTATTAACCACTGTGCCACCTCCACACCTAAATTAATCAATACCTTTATTCAAAGGCGATGACAGCCATTGATACGAAACGTCAATTTTGCAAAGGTAGTCTGGGTTACAAAAGGAGGAACATGCCAATGAAGTATTGTACAAGATACAACCAAAGAAAAAAAAGACCCAATCACAAGACGCAGAGAAAAACATTTAAAAAATCAACTAAGGTGCAAAAAGTAATTTCAGATGTACACACATTACATTTAGAATGCATTAGTGCAAATTACACAGTGAATATTACAAAAGCATGCAGTGTAGATCATAACACGTGCATTCATTTTGTCAGACAGGATATAGCAGCCCATTAAATTCATGGTTTATAGATGCAAAGCAAATGTCATATTGTTGCATGCATGTACACCACCATGTTCATATATTGCAGCCTTTTGTCAATCCGCTGCTTGATGACGGGCCTCCCATAGTTGGGTTATTTAACCATGCTTTCTAGTTTCTGCTTTGGAAAGCTTCTTTCCTCCAATTCCATAAATGTACCATTTGAATATAGTTTGAATGTTATATCTTAGAATAATATATAACGCTTTTATGTGCGCGAGTCGATGCAGGAATTGCAACCCTTATAATCGAGTGTTTCATCCCTAATGCAATGGCCACGCTTCCTCTGAAAGGGTTCATTTGATTAAAGTTTTTAACTGCCACAATCACATTTTAAACTATACAAAGTTACATCATGTTTGCGATCATAAGAATCTCCCGAAATACGCGACATTTTAGCTTCCAGTACTTTGGAAACTATGTTATATACATATACATTGCACTTCAGATACGAACAACAGTCAGCTCGCTCATTCCAATGGGAAACGAATCGAATACGTTACACAAAGAAGCCTAACTGTTGATGAGACCCAGAATGTGGAAGCGAGTCCAGAGTTTTCTCGCTTAAACACGGGCTCCTTGATATTCATCTGGGATGCAAATAGGCTGATGGACTATAACATGTTTTATGTATATGGGGAGACACACAGCTGAGTTTTCTCATACATTATATTTTACAATGTTTCTCATGCTGCGTTGGCAGTGGTGCCACAATCACAAATAACAAAGAACTCAACACATTCGTCAATAATACACGTGGAACCAGAGAGAAGAGTCATTGCCCGAAACGTCGCCAATTATAAACGTATATATAGACTAGTTGGTCATAATGCGTTGGCAATAGTGCACAAGCACACAAACTTAAAACATTATCCTTCTTCATCACACACACATAGGACAGAGATATAGAGTGGCTAAGAGTTATGTATAATAACGAAGGATCATTGCTCGAAACGTCACCTGTTATATCTTTTTTTCTTCAGGGCTTGCAATGTTATTGACTAATATATTGAGGATTCAATCTTGATTTGAAGCTTTCGTGACTGCAGGAATCCATACTCTTTGGTTCCTTTCGGTAAAGTCACCTAGGTAGATAGATATTTTATTATTATTATTTTACCCACGTGACTTTACCGAAAGAACCAAAGAGTTGATTGAGAGATTCGCTTTCAATGGATTCAGCACCATGGACAGCTCATAAGGGCGTGAAGCACCTAGGCCCCGCCTATTTCAAAACGACGTCACCCGCCTTCCACGTGACGATTCCCATAGCAACGGCGCGGGGTGACATGGAGGCGGCGTGCGTGACAACGCACAAGTTCGTGAGGCGCGAGCCTGACTCTCTGCCGGGTTCGGTGCCCCAATCGCGGCGGCGCTTCCAGGCCGACCCGGTCCTCACCGCCGCGGCCTACGTGCTCAACTTGGGGCGCGCACTTCGCGACAGACGGCCGCACGATACCGTGGCCGGGGTGAGGGGTCACGTTGAGATATATCTATATGTCGTGACATTTCACTCGTTATTAAAATTACATTTAACATGTTTGTACGTTTTGGTGTAAAAAAAATCTGTCACGTATACAATTGATAAAAGCGGTTTTTGTTTATATTATTGGTGCATAATATATATAGAAAGTTTACAGTATTTGTCAGTTCAATAATAGTTGAGTCATGTATGTTGGCACCGTACGTAGCCAACTGTGCTAATCGGAGGTACGAATCATTATTGTTCCTCTGCTGGGTGGAAGCCTTGAACGCCGAGTTGTTGTTACTGGAGGTTGTGTTGACGACACGTGAGGGCTGTGTCGTGGCTCAGTGGTGGCGCGTTCGCCGCTTGCTGCAAGAGGCTCACGGTTCAGAGTTTTTAGTTTATTTTGCATTTGTTACATAGCTGGCAAACCATTATCAGTGCCCTACCTTGTTACAGACAAATTCAGACCTTATTGGTCACCCCGTGCCCTACAAAATATCAACGTTCATCCTACAAAATCCCATCACAAGGGAGAAACACAAATAGAGCAAAACATTTCGATTTAAAGCTTTCGTGACTGCAGGGATTTATCTTCTTGGTTCTTTCGGTAAAGTCACGTAGAAGGGAAGTAATAAAATAATAAAAATAAAACATAATAAAATAATTCTCACGACGTTTCGGCCACAACGCAAGCAGCCGTCCTCAGGTGAAGAACAGGTCTGTCGGAAAGACAGCGCCCTTCTACGTGACTTTACAGACCAAAACATGTTTGCCCGTATTGAAACCGCTGTACGCCGTATGGACCTAAAAACTATATTTCCCTGTACAAGAATACGGGTAAACCGTATGGGTTGACAGGTATGTACTTATGATCCATTTTAGTAATTTGCTCGGCAATTTTGCAATGGAGATCTGTGGTGCGTAAGCACAGCAGCAGCGAAAAACAGAGAAAAAAATCAACATTGCAGAGAACAAGTCTGTCATCCAGGAATATTGGACAAGTAACAAACAATGTATTTAACAGTTGTTAACGAAACACGATAATATAAAAAAACTGCAAGTATATGAGATCAAGAGGTGCAAAAAAGAGTTAGGTAAATGTGCAAGTATGCTGTATATTTTTGTCTTAAGAGTGACAACCATACGCAAATCGAATCGGGCATATGAGATTAAAGTTTCGATTTGGGATTTAAAGATCTTGACGCGAGGGGAGAGGATTTAGATAGGGCGGTAATTATTATTGTCTATTGCCACCTTTATGTCAATCGGTTTTTTTCTAAACAGGTTATATACGTGTGGTCGGGGGCTAATCGATCTGCATTTTTTTAAAATCAGTGTTGTCTTCCTTTTTAAATGGAAGAATGATAAATAGGTCCCCTAAATTAGTTCCAATAGCTGGTTCCATTTGATGATGTCCATAGTTATTCCATTATTAAAACTCTTTGTGACTGTGGATACTTCCTCCGCTTCGTATGAAGAAAATACAGCGTTTTTTAAGAGTTGATAAAAAAAATATTAAAAAAATTGTAGAACACAACACATTCAATTTAAGACATCATAGCATACATTGGAGCAGAGAAGCAGCAAAACGGATTTTGAAGATTGATAAATATAACCCTTAGGGAGAAAAACTAAATAAATTAGTTCATGCGTGTCTCAACAAAATCACATCACTGATATCAAACAGTTTTTCATATCTTATTTCATATTTCTAGAGCGCCTTAGCTCAAGGCACTTAATATGGTTTAGCAGCGGTAACAAAAATCGAGTGATTTAGATGAAAAGGGCCTGCAAGGGCCGAGGAATGAGTAACAGAGGGCACGTGGGGGTCATGAAAGGGCTACAGGGGAGGGACGCGAAGGAGTGGTGGTGCGACGGGAGGGAAGAGGAAGGGAATGGGCAATGGAATATAACATAGATTTATATTTTGTAATTTTGTCTTGACATTGCACCCATAATTATCACAATGTACAATACTCGCATCGTATGAAATTGTAAAGTAGCTATATTATTACTGTATTTTATTTGCAGAGTATCATTTACAGACCTAAAATGATGTACCGACCACAACATATGCACACTTATGCATGAAATAATTCAGACAAGAGTAATTAATGTCTATTACCCAAGCCATATACACCTTTATGAAACCGGAGAGGCCGCTTGGATAATAAGCTGTGCCTTCATCATGAAAAGCCATATACAGCACAATAGTTAAAATTTGCTTTCTTGAGTTAACCTCCCCTGGCCAGTATACAATGTATATACAAATAACTTCAAAGGTTATTTATTGTAACTCATTCGTGTAACCTTTTACAATCCAGAGGATCCTATTGGAATGCCTTTTGAATTATGAAGTTTGCACCTGTATTACAGTATATTTACTAAATGCAAGAACCTCTGTCACCAAATGATGGAAAATTCAGTAACTTGTCACTTCTTGTTCGATAGACACTGTGTAAAGCCAATGAAGCCATTGTAAAAAAAACATCCATTCATCACATACAGTGTATCATGTTCATTAGAGATACATACAGCTTCGTGAAATGTTTTCTCATGATTTTACGTTCTCTTGTATAACGCTTTAACACATTGATAGTAGCCAGTTATGATGACCCCAAGAATTTTTGATGCAGATAACGAGCTGTGTAGGTATTGATTGTTTTTCATTAAAACTTAAAATTACCTCTGGGTGGGGGGCAATGCATTTGTTATTGGGAAGTTATGTAAAGTGACTCCCTAGCCATTGCTTCCTTCCTCAGCAGTGCCGTTTCTTGAGCAAACAGCCTACACAGCAGAGTGAACTGTTATCTGAGATGCAAGAAATGAGACATTTCCGATTATCAGAAAACAACAAATTATTATGGTTACCTTTTATTTATCTTATATTAGCTCCGTCAATACATTTTTATTTTGCTCTATTGTGGCCCTTAACTCAACACAGCCCATTTTATGTCCATTCTACACTTTATAATGCAACTTAAAATGCAATTAGCTTTGGTTTCTTGTGGCTATAAAATGTATCCACAAAAATGTCTTCAGGTCCACATTCGCTCGGGCAGTTTTCTCTCTGAAACGAATATTTAAATTATTGTGACCATGCACAATGCTAAAACTTTATGAAAAGAGTATTTACAAATTATCTTTGCCATTCAAACCACTGCACAGTGATCCGTTTTGCTGTTCTATCTGAGGCTTTGCAGAAGAGCTTAGTGTTATCAGCGAAATACCTTATCCCTAATGCTGCATTTACGGTATGAATACTGTCATTATAAAAGTGAGCATTATACCCACCACTAGTGATCATTGTTATACATTGCTAGCCACTTCACTGCAATCAGAGGAGAGTCTATATTTATCCACCCTTTGGTATCCAAAAAAAATATAGCCAATGTACAAGAAACCTTTTGATGTCATGAGCTGTCTTTGTATTTTAACAGCCTCATATAAAATACCATCTTAGATGCCTTTTTAAAATTCACATGCTTCATGAAAATGTATTTCCATCTTGTTCACCAGATTTTCATATCCATCAAGCAAGTCCAGAGCGATATATTGGCACAATTTGGTGTTTTTTGTGACATACCCCGAATCCAGCTTGCCACAATTTTACTTCCACCTTTTTAAATAGAGCTGTACAAGGTTATAATTATGCATTTGCGAAGCATATGTATGACATGCATTAATGTAAATTATATAAACATAGCTGTGCAAATGTATACCTTTCACGATAGTCCACTAATTGATGCAGGCATATTAGTGTGACTCCTGCCACGAATGTAATTTTATCTTAACTTTCTTCAAAGCAGCTTTGTGATTGTAATCGAGAACATGTCAATTTAATTGACGATAACCATTGTTGAATCCAATCGATCGATAGTTTAGTATTTACCTCCCAAAGCCCAGCAGTGCAGGTTGACAAACCACACGATGAATGTCAAGTGATAGGCGTGTGGAGGCCATTTGGAGTGCAACATCAAAGGATCCACTGCAGTGAGTCATCCCGCCCCTCCACTCTGCAAAACTCCCGATTGACCCTCGAGTTCTTCCACAAGAGGCAGAAGATAGTCTGGAAATGCAAATGCCCTTGCAGCTAACCCCACAGCAGAGCTGTTTCAGCACGCTTAAATATACTCTATTCAGGATTATAAACAAGATTGATCGTTTTAATAAGGGGGTAGGTGGCATGCCAGGGGAGAGATTTCGTCCTTAGAGCACTGGATTTCATGGTCCCTTAAGTCTGACCCACACACACAAAAACCTAGCTTCTGCAATGAGGCTCACTCATCCGTGAACTTTGTTAATTTCATAGCCCAGTTAATAACCCTCTTGTGAGGGACTGGTTCAGGGCACAGTGTGCTATTCAGTGAGTGCTTAAATATCCATTAAAGTTCTGATCAGCTGATAAGGCATTGTTATAGTCTCGCTCTGCCTTATGCAGTTGCATAGGGGTGGTCGGGTAAATTAGTGATTTACCAGTTTGCAATTTACAGTTTAATTCCTGCAGTCACGATAGCTTTAAGTCAATAATTTACAGTTGCTTAAAGCAATTGCTTACCAGCAATGATAATTTCTTAATTAATTACTGTAGTGGTGGAGTGGTGTTGGAGAGGTTAGTACACTGTGCTATAAACTCATCTGATTCTCATCTACACCTAACATCAACAGCAAGTTATATATGAACTGGTCCTGGGCTCCCCTTCAACCCACAATAAGGAGTGTAGTAAAGTATTTTCAACCAGGTGTCTGAATAGGGATAATCATTAAGGGGAGGGTGAGATGAAGTGATTTCATTTTTCTGAAGATACGAGATAAATAGCTTTGGCGGGAAGTAGGCGGCTTAATATCAATATAGAAGACCTCAAGCAGCTCCCGTCATTGCGCCCGGGAATTATATACGGAAGTGAAAGCCAACATTACACCAAGCAGGCAGTGGAAAGTAGTCTCTAGTAAGCCTTTTGCGGGAGACTGATCTTGGATCAAGCTATGCGGGTTTCTGGCAATCACATTCTGTCGGGAGCATCATACGAGACTGAAGGGTACATCACAAGGAGGGCGGCAGTGTAGGAGATGAAAGAACAGGAGGCTGGGAGAAGTTACCTGCGGAGTGAGGGAGCCTGCGAGTGCAATGAAGCGATATGGTTGCCTCATCACCGGCCGCTGGATATGCCAAGACACCACTGCCGAGCCATCGTGGGTCCACGAGAAGAGCAGGGTTGTTCAGTTCCCTGAAAACTGAATTGGCTTTGAAGCTGTGGTGTCCTCCTGTGGGCAATCTCCTGTCAGACTCCTTGATCCGTGACAGACGTGTGCCGTTTCCCAGCAAGCCATGGCTCGCCGTTTCTCTCCTCACTGCCATGCCACGTTTTCTTTATCACCTAGGAAGGCTCTCGTGGTTGGCTTTTACTTCATTGAATTCAGTAACTGAGGAGGACATTCCACTAAAGCTCATGCATCTGTCTCTGGGAAGAGGTCATGAAGTCCTAGTGGGTGTTGACAGGGATAAGAAATGGATGTAGAGACCACCGCAGGTTCCTCAGGAGATGGCAACAGCCCCAGGGAGGCAGAATGAAGCTAGACGGGAAGAAGATGTAGGCAGGAACATCTTGCTGACCTTTCCTGAATCTGACGAAAAAGATTTGGATTTTATCCTTTCCGGCAATAATATAGGAGGTGTTAAGATGTTCAAACACCAAATAGACACCCATTTCAATGCATCAAGTCTGCATTTACCACACATACCTGTGGTAAAACATATTTTGGTTGTATGTTTATAATGTGTGCATTGCCAGTACAAAATGGTCCCGTAGATATTTCCTGGGTCTGTTGTCCCCAGGAGTGTGTTAGAGTGCATGCCGAACCCCAACACAGTTGCTTTCCCTGCTTGATGTCTCCCAACAGGCCTGGTCTTAAAAATAGCTTAAATCCCAAAACAAACACAACACTCTCAGAGCAGACCAACATAGGGGTACATGCTAGCGAGCGAGCTGGAAGATCGCGTGAACAAGATTCTGGTTTACATCCTGCATGCCTGGTCTTAAAAATAGCTTAAATCCCAATACAAACACAACACTCTCAGAGCAGACCAACATAGGGGTACATGCTAGCGAGCTGGAAGATCGCATGAACAAGATTCTGGTTTACATCCTGCACGGGAGCTTGTTTGGGTGAGTGGCAGCTCTGACAGGTTGAGGACTCCAAACCGCTGTTCGAGGCATATCAGGTCCCGGAAGAGACCGAGGGTGATGGGAAGGAGAGGCAAGACAGTTGGGCTGCTCATGATGGGCGGTGTACAGAAAGATGGCGCCGAGGAAATCGTGATGCATCTGATGTGTCAATGACAATTTGCTTCTGGGAATGATGTAAGTCCAGTGCTTTGATGGAAATTAATTTGGGGTAGAGAGTGGCAATTACTACGATTTGCACACCAGTTCTTGGATACTAAACTTTTGCCCGTCCAAGGACGGGTGTATTGCAGTAAATCTGAAACTTGCAAGTGTAAAGCAGACCGCGACGTGATATATTCATTGCATCTATTCGTGTGCAATTTGTAAGGCCGCGGTGACACAGACCTACTGCATTTTAAGGTTATAATCCCTTGTTCATCACGACGTCCTTTTTACTTCGATGTCTCAATAGCGTTACGGAGATGGCATGACGTGAGGGTTCTGCCTTTGTAGTGAGGGTTATAAGTTGACGCTAAGGAGGGGGGAGGAGGCGCCTCGCCCCCCATGTGGAGTGACGTCACCTGCTAATTATTATTAATGGGGGGGGGGGGTATCCATTTGGAGGACATCACCTGTTCATGATTATTAATGAGGGGGGCTAAATCTTGATTTTTAAGCTTTCGTGACTGCAGGAATTCATATTCTTTGGGTCTTTCAATAAAGTTACATAGATAGGTTCAAAGAAAATAACAATAAACTACGACGTTTCGATCGCAACACAAGTGGTCGTCACCTGATGACAGTTTTCTGGTTTCCATGACCCATGGAGAAAGGCAGCAACTTTGACAATGGCCAGGTCCACAGATGTTGTGATTTTATCCTGGCCCTTGGATAAAGGAAATGGCCTCTTGCGAACAAGCGCCTTCCCCATCCCTGAGCTAAAGAAGCCGATGCAACTTAAGTGTTGTGCTTTGCCATGCTCTGGATTCTAAAATGATTTAATGGTTTATTCGGTTCCTTGCAGTGACCTCTCGATAGCCTTTTCTGGTATTTTGTGGAGCACATACATTCACGCATTAACACGTTTCTTCAGAGTGGGCAGGTCGGAACTTGGTTGGACAGCGCACTCGTGCACGACAGACAGACAAATAATCCCTGGTGGGCAGTGTGGAACTTGTTGTTCCTACCTGTATAAGTGTAGTGTATCGTGTCGTGTACAGTGTTGTGTGTAGGTTAAACGTTGAGTTTTATAAGGGCACCACGGGGTGACCAGCCCCTCCCCACCCAGCCCCACCCTCCCCACCCAGCCCCTCCCTCTCCCACCCAGCCCCTCCCCACCCTCCCCTCTCCACCTAGCCCCACCCTCCCCACCCAGCCCCTCCCTCCCTCCCCACCCAGCCCCTCCCCTCTCCACCCAGCCCCACCCTTCTCTCCTCATATGCACGACAGACAAATAATCCCTGAAATAATCCCTGGTGGGCAGTGTATATGCAAGGCTGTCCATAGGGGGAAATGGGCGGTGGGGGGGTGTGCAGGGCCCGGAGCAAATCCCACTGCGTGGACCCCCAACCCCCCCCCCCCCCCGACGCTTTCAAACTAAATCAAAAGTATTACATCTGACATTGTGCAGTCCCTCCAGAAAAACGCGATTATGCGATCGCAAGATTCCACGCAAAATCAGCCAAAGTCCGCATATTTATGCGGGGGGCGCGTTTTTTCAAATACGCCGCACTTTCGCCGCATTAATTGCAGATTTCCGCGCGCAAAATATGCGGGCTTGCATGATTTCATAATCCCCGCATTTTCGTTGCAAAAAGTCACATATATCTTAGCAGAAAGTTGAAAAATGTTGCGTTTACTTCACACAAGCGCAGCCATTTCCCCTGTTGCCATGGGAACGTTATGAAGTGTTAGAGGCTACGTAGTTAGTTTTATTCAGGAGTTTATGCAACTTTACAGTTGTAAGATTGCACTTTTTTGTTAGTAGTATGTAAATTTACATTACTGTAAGACTGTACTGTTACTGTATTGCTTACGTTACTGTGCACTGAAAACACTTATTTTAACACAAGATGTCTGTTTTGTATAGCTACCTCTGTAAAACAGGAAGCACACATTTTATTTTTTTATATTTTATTTATTCATTTTTACAGAAGTTGTAGCATATTCATTTTGTAAAGCTACAGAACTTGTTCGACTTAATGTTTTGTAAGTTTGAGCCATCTGTTTGTTAAGGTCTGAAATAAAACAAGATGAGAACTTAAATATTCCCAGCACTTTCTGTGATGTAGTATGCTTGCTTATCATAGGAAGTAATAAGAAATGACTCTTTACATTCAAGTAGTAGCCTAGTGAATAGGGTGTTGGGGGAATCACTTTTTTTTCTCTTTTTCATCAAACCGCAATTTTTGCAAGTTCCCGCAATTTTTGCAAGTTCCCGCAATTTAATCGCATAAAATTGCATAAATATCCCGCATATTCCATCGCATTTTTTAAGAAAACGTGCCGCATAATCAACGATTTTTGCCCGCAACAATCACCAAAAAACTCCGCGTTTTTCTGGAGGGACTGATTGTGGCATCAAAGCGTGCCCCCCCTCCCCCCTCTCGAAAAGTGCGGTGCCCGGGGCGGCATCCCGATTCACCATATATCTGCAAACACGTGGACAGGGACTCCTCGAACTTATGAACATTCGACTTACGCACTTTCAGAGATGCGAACAGACCTGTCCGTGTGTCATGGAGATGCCACGTGAAGAACCAGTGGCATCTACATCTGCAGAACGTGAAGAACCAGTGGCATCTACATCTGCAGAACGTGAAGAACCAGTGGCATCTACATCTGCAGAACGTGAAGAACCAGTGGCATCTACATTTGCAGAACGTGAAGAACCAGTGGCATCTACATCTGCAGAACGTGAAGAACCAGTGGCATCTACATTTGCAGAACGTGAAGAACCAGTGGCATCTACATCTGCAGAACGTGAAGAACCAGTGGCATCTACATCTGCAGAACGTGAAGAACCAGTGGCATCTACATCTGCAGAACGTGAAGAACCAGTGGCATCTACATCTGCAGAACGTGAAGAACCAGTGGCATCTACATCTGCAGAACGTGAAGAACCAGTGCATCTACATCTGCAGAACGTGAAGAACCAGTGGCATCTACATCTGCAGAACGTGAAGAACCAGTGGCATCTACATCTGCAGAACGTGAAGAACCAGTGGCATCTACATCTGCAGAACGTGAAGAACCAGTGGCATCTACATCTGCAGAACGTGAAGAACCAGTGGCATCTACATCTGCAGAACGTGAAGAACCAGTGGCATCTACATCTGCAGAACGTGAAGAACCAGTGGCATCTACATCTGCAGAACGTGAAGAACCAGTGGCATCTACATCTGCAGAACGTGAAGAACCAGTGGCATCTACATTACAGAACGTGAAGAACCAGTGGCATCTACATCTGCAGAACGTGAAGAACCAGTGGCATCTACATCTGCAGAACGTGAAGAACCAGTGGCATCTACATCTGCAGAACGTGAAGAACCAGTGGCATCTACATCTGCAGAACGTGAAGAACCAGTGGCATCTACATCTGCAGAACGTGAAGAACCAGTGGCATCTACATCTGCAGAACGTGAAGAACCAGTGGCATCTACATCTGCAGAACGTGAAGAACCAGTGGCATCTACATTTGCAGAACGTGAAGAACCAGTGGCATCTACATCTGCAGAACGTGAAGAACCAGTGGCATCTACATTTGCAGAACGTGAAGAACCAGTGGCATCTACATCTGCAGAACGTGAAGAACCAGTGGCATCTACATCTGCAGAACGTGAAGAACCAGTGGCATCTACATCTGCAGAACGTGAAGAACCAGTGGCATCTACATCTGCAGAACGTGAAGAACCAGTGGCATCTACATCTGCAGAACGTGAAGAACCAGTGGCATCTACATCTGCAGAACGTGAAGAACCAGTGGCATCTACATCTGCAGAACGTGAAGAACCAGTGGCATCTACATCTGCAGAACGTGAAGAACCAGTGGCATCTACATCTTGCAGAACGTGAAGAACCAGTGGCATCTACATCTGCAGAACGTGAAGAACCAGTGGCATCTACATTTGCAGAACGTGAAGAACCAGTGGCATCTACATCTGCAGAACGTGAAGAACCAGTGGCATCTACATCTGCAGAACGTGAAGAACCAGTGGCATCTACATCTGCAGAACGTGAAGAACCAGTGGCATCTACATCTGCAGAACGTGAAGAACCAGTGGCATCTACATCTGCAGAACGTGAAGAACCAGTTGCATCTACATCGGCAGAACGTGAAGAACCAGTGGCATCTACATCTGCAGAACGTGAAGAACCAGTGGCATCTACATCTGCAGAACGTGAAGAACCAGTGGCATCTACATCTGCAGAATGTGAAGAACCAGTGGCATCTACATCTGCAGAACGTGAAGAACCAGTGGCATCTACATCTGCAGAACGTGAAGAACCAGTGGCATCTACATCTGCAGAACGTGAATAACCAGTGGCATCTACATTTGCAGAACGTGAAGAACCAGTGGCATCTCCATCTACGGGAGATTATACAACTTTTAAAGCCACTCCCCGTGTTTAGTGTAAATGCCGTACAATACGTTGGGAATCGACGGGTGTAAAGTTTGATCTATGAACAAATCGACGAACGAACAGACCTCTGGAACTTAACTCGTTTGTAAGTAGAGGGGTCCCTGTATACGATACTACGCACAATAAATCCCCGAGGAACCTGCGCAGGAGGGGTCTCTTAGATGCCGTATTATTTAATTATTTAGCTATTTACTGCAGCAGTCCTATCGTTTTAAAATCCTTTATATTAAGTTCACTTGCTTGCTTGTGCGCTTACGACCGTGCAAATCTTTCGGTCGTTTTTTAACCCACTTCCCGTGATCCAATCGAGCTGACATTTTCCACACAGACTCGTTGTGTGTGACAATTAATTTTCGTGAAATTTTTTTCCCAAAATTGTACACTTTTTAGGAATTTTTTTTATATTTAATTACCAATTGCTTAATGCTGCCATGCAATCATCTGACCCATAGGTGGCAGCCATCTCAAGCCAGAGGACGAGACGACTCTAGCCGCCACGCATATAAAGGATTTATAGTGAAAAACTTTGTTTTTACGGGTAATTTTTTAACCTGTAAATTTAAATAAAAGTTTTTTTTTACGTGTGTGTGCGAAAACTAAATATTTGAAATGGACAAACATGATGTGATTCTAGACGATAGCCTCAGCTTAAATTTGATCAGTAAAATTGTGGGGGTGGTTCCTGCAGTTGTGCAGGAGATATGGATACCGAGATATACATCGCTAAGTCTGAATTTAGTAGTTGACTCATATTCATCATAACATAATGTAACGCGATGTATTCCATGCATTAATATACGTTTACATTGTGCCAGTCATATATATACGTGCTGTTTTCGTTTACTTGCCTTTCAGTTGATCAGTAATGTGCTTGCACAGTATCCCAGGCAATATTGCAGTACGTGTGTGTGCTTGATAAACAAAGTGGAGCAATGTTTGTGCCTGAACATAAGGTCAGTGCCGTTGTGTGGAGCAGTAAAACCACGATGGAGGCCCTGCAGAGTTGCTAATGGAACAGCTCTAATCTATAATGTTTGCGTGTCCGGGTTGGCGTGTGTGTGCACGCACTCAGCTCCTGTGTGTGTGTGTGGACACGAGAGAGAGAGAGAGCTCACTCTCTCCTGGATGCCCATAGTTTATTTATTGCTCCACGCAGTCATCTGTCGGTCTATTCATTAATTTCGTCATGTTTTCAGGTGGAATCCCACATCTGTATTTATTTAGTCAGCTGGGAGCTTTTAAAATTTCTGTGTACTCAAACATTCATTTCATTTTGTATACAAATATCAGCAATGGGTGAGGTTGATTATTGTGATTATTTGCTCTTCTGCTTCTCTTCACCTTCCGTTGGCACCACTGACTTGTGCTAGTGACATGCTGTGCAAGTCTTGTGTGTATTTTAAATTAGACTTATTATTATTATGAGTTGGCAGGTTATGTAGATTAGTGATTTTGTTTGGTCTCCTTTAAACAGGTTATGGAAATAATATCAGTTTTTTAAAATACTGTGCATATCCAATGATATTGTCTACCCTGGGTACCTGCAGCATATTGGAATAATGGCCCTTTTCAGCCAACAATTGCCTTCGAAATAATTTTGTCTACATTACCTGCCATTACATGGGATGAATTTGACCAATTTTGTTCTCCCATATACAATGACCTACTGACGCAAGGTAAAGTATGTCCATGGTACAACCTATTTGTTTATTTATATGTCTAATTGCTATCAGTCAACACATTGCATTTTACCATTGACAACAAAAAAATTGTCAACAATTCACAAATTGCCCCAGTTTTATATGTATGTTGAATTTCTTTTGCGCTGCATCTAGCCAACCGTGCTAATTGCAGGTGCGGATGTTAAAACGTTGAACTTATGAATTAATTTAGATGATATAGTACAGCAGAACAAAAAAAAACAATGTTCAATAATCCATAATCCTATCATTTCCAGCGTCTCCACATTTTGCAGCAACTCCTGCAATCTGTAGGGCGGAGATTCTAAAATATTGAATTTTGCAGCGGATTAAAAAAAATCGGCGTGGCGAGCTACCAAGAAGCAACTGCACTGCAACAAAAAAAAGCATTCCCATCACAGCCTGAAGCGATTTGTGTGATATAAGATATGGAGAGAGATTGCACTTCAGAGAAAAGAATTCAGATACAGAGAGACAAACGGGTACATATATTGCTTGACAAATGGAGATACAAACAGACATGGAGATGCAAAGAGGCAAATAGCGATATGGAGAGTCACAGAGATAGATATTATTTGGGTCTTTCGGTAAATTCACGTAGATACCGAAAGACCCAACGAATGTGAATTCCTGCAGTCACGAAAGCTTTAAGTCAACACAGAGATAGAGTAAAATCGTGATTCAGAGAAACAAGTACAGACAACATTTATTGGTTTACTTCGCTCAGACTCAATGTGCTAATGTGATTTGTTGCATAGTTAAGGATTTTTTTTTTACTTTAGACCCCCGTGGCAGATTAGCTCCATTATGGTTTTATAAAAAAAAATTTGTGACATTTCTAAAGTCTGCAAATTGTTCACAGATTATTGGAGTCGCTAGTTACATGCTGCGTTCCTCCTATAATCCGCATTTTTTCTGCAGATTAATGGAAATGCATGGATATGTATTGTTGACCAGGCAAAATATTGGGATATGTTTTTGCAGATTTTAGTTTTATTTAACAGATTAATTGGGTTTCACTGTACTTGCATTTTTTACTTGTATGTGAGCTTTTTTATTCTAAGAATTTCGTGTTTAATGTAGTTTAAAAAATTGCCAGGCTTGAATGTGATGGATTAGCTATTTTATGTTACAGCAAGCCCTGTCAACAGCACATGCTCGCCTGCCATTGAAGACTGCACACACTTTCTCCAGTAACAAGATATTTTAAGCCCCTGTGGAAAAATCATTGCACTTGGCACAAAAACACTTTCCAATCAACACTTTTTAACTAAGGCTCAGCCTGTTTCACTGAACGTTGTGTAACACGTCGCGGTGCTGGAGAGGTTGGTCCATCATCTGAAAGCTCGCGATGCAGTGAATCTGAAAGCTCGCGATGCAGTGAACAAAGACGGTCACTGCATCGCGCGCTTTCAGATGCTCTTCTGCGGCCGTCTGGAACGCTCTTCCTTCCGATATTAGGAAGCCACTGGGAGCTATGCACTTTTAAATAATGTAGATTGCAAACTAATTTCTTTGGGAACTGCTTTTTGTGTTTAGTTCTTTCCCCCGCACATCTGATGAGCACTGTTGGCTATGTATGGTGTGGAAGAAGTTCAACGTACATACCTACATCCTCTAATAGCCTGCTTGCCTCTCAGCTTGAGTTGCCATTCTGGTGTCGTATTATGTATTGCTGAATTTTTTTAGGGATTAGTACAACTAAAACCCCTTCACAGAAAAAATGCCCACACGCTCTTTTCTTACTTGGGCCTATGCATAAGATTGTGAATTGTTCAAGTCGCCTTAGCACTCGGCTTAAGAAAGCCCACATTATCTCCCGTTAATGCTTGGGAAAATACATTTGACACTTCAGTATTATTGCAATACTTGTAAAATTCATAGAGTAGAAGTATTTTTGTTTTAATATTTTAGGTGAAAAGCCATTATGTTTGCTCTTATCAGGCACTGCAACTCTAATGGTTCTTGGTTTGATTGTCTCGAGGCATTTTCGTGTCAAATGGCAACAAAGCGCAAACATTATTTTAACTATTTAAGCTTCCCACACTGGAATTATAATGCTCTTTGTATTAATGCCACAGTGTTAGTATACATCGCCTGCCTGCAATGGCATTTTATTCAAAGCCTTTGTTTATGCATGTTGTGGCAATGGAAAACCCAGTAGTGTTCATGTTAAGAGTAAAAACTTGACATTACTTTATGAATGTTGAGAGCGCATTGCACACAAATCACATTCCAATATAGATTGTGATAGCTTGTACAACACTATACTAAATAACCGTAAGGACAGCAAAAAATACGATTGACAAAAATATACAATCATTAAAATATGAATTACATATTCTTCCTCCTGTATGTAATTTAAGGCCCTCTCGTGAATAAATTTTGAAATAAATGTAAGATACATTTGGCTAGAACTAAGGCAAACCACGGAGATTGCTGAGTTGTGGGCCTTTGTTAATGCAGATATGGATTAAGTCCTTCCCACATCAGGGGCTTTGTCAATTATTGAGATTGTTTGACCGTACTTGATCATACTGGTCTTTGTGAGAGGTTGTCAAAGACCAGTTTATATCACTCACCAATAATATTAGCCATGGCCAGGTGTCCAACACAGAAAACTGGGCTCATAAGGAACCAATGTGCCACTGCTGCCGCACTGTCTACTGTACAGTTCTGTATATGACATTAAATCACAGATTAATGAGCCCGGCCATGAGTCAATCAACGTATGCACGAAGAAAATAAAATTATTGTAAACAAAAATACGCCCTATTGATATGGAAATGCGATCTTTTGTAAGTGTACAATATCTCCTCTCCGGTGATGCAGACTCGGTACACGTTAGCGTGGCTCTCACACACCCAATTGTGGACAATTGTAAACTAGGCAGGTCTGCCATCCTCAATAAAACAAGCGCGGCAATCTGATTAAAATGCAACATGGCCCTTTTACTGGAAGGAGCCTGGAAGGGCTGTGTCTCATGCATTTTTCATCATTGCCCGTAGTGCACAAGCTCATTACAGTATTCCCATTTAAAGTACTTTCATTTCGTTATTTGCAATTTCAATATGAACTCGGTGCCGTTATGTCCACACATATTGCGCTTCTGCTTTACGCCTTGTGCCACATTTGTTACACGTTGGGCAGTGCGTCGTTGTGACACTTTTCGTTTGTGTTCATGCTGAACAAGCTGTGAAGATTAAATAATCATTTTCTGTTGAACTGTTCAAGTGCTGAGAGCAGGTGAGAGGAATTGAGGTCACTGGGATGTTTGCTGCCCTACTTTATTTGGTATTCAGGGAATTATGGTTTTGTGTTTTGTACATAAGGCTTTCAGCACGTTCGCTGCATCCTCAGGACACACCCCCGACACACTGGGATGGCAAGCCCATGTGGGGCAGTTTTGATGTGTGAACGCTGATGATGGAGCCATATCCTCCGAAGCACTCCTTTTGGCAGCCATAGACTACACGGGGCACAGATAGGTGCTTCAGGGCTCCTCGATGACCGTGTGGCACCAGGCTGGCAGGACCGCTGGATGGAGTGTTATCCCCTTTGGCTGACATCGCCACCAATAGTGTCGGAGGGCCTCATACAACAGTTTTTGACAAAGGGATGTAAGGTGGTATTCATCATCAGTAGCAGTAGCCATGTTGTGTCCACTGCTGGATGAAGGCCTCATGCTGTTGCCACCTTTCATTGTTTAAAGTGTTGAATCAGCATTTTCAGCCTCACCAAACTGATACATGATTTCTGGGTCCTTCAAAATTGAGTCCAATTTCCCAGAGGTTCCATATTGGCCATTGACTCAAGGGGACCACGGGCATCATTAGGGATCTGGTAAAGGGACAATACCATATCTTCACTCCAGCATCCCCACAACCCTTTCTATGTATGTATGTATTTTGAACTTCTGTCACGATAAGTGTCCACCCTTAACAGGGGGATCTTTGTACTGTAATTTTGGTTGTGGTTAATTTGATAGGTTGAGAATCCCTGCAGTGTACTAGCTTTCACGGCACATATGGGGCCATCCATTTAGTAGGTACGCAAAAATCTGTCAAAACTTGACCCCTCCCTGTACGCACGCGGACTTTTTACACCCCCCCCCCCCCACCTGCGTACGTACGCTTAACGCACCCTCCCCCCCGAATCCTATAGAACGGCCGATATTTAATCCACGCAGAACAGTCCACCGCCGGCTGCATTAAAGAATTAAGTTGCGTACCTTTAAAAAAATTGTCTCGTGTCCACTAGGTTCAAACGCCGACTGAACCCAGTCGAACAGATTACGTATTATCGGGATTTCGTCAACACGCGCAATGTCAGGCTGAAGCACAGCAGCGTGATAGCTCGCAGTCAGGGGCACGGTGGCATACAAGTGACACCTCTCCCACAGTCCCACTTCTCCTGCTAGTACTTGTCTGACAGCTGAAGAAACTGAACTGTGGCTCATTTGAAGGCCAATATAGACAAATTATTATCGAAGCTTCAACCGCTCCCCCCCCCCCCATTTTCTATGCGTACGTACATTGTCAGTAGACCCCCCATACGCAAGCGTACACATTTGGGTTAACCCCCCCTCCCCCCTCCATGCGTACTAAATGGATGGCCTCTATGCCTCAGTGGAAACACATCGGGGGAATTGTAAAGTGGCAATCGACTTTTGCTTGTGCTGTAGGTTTGCACCGAAGAACTTCTGCATGCTGTGGTGGCGTTGTACGACAGTGGTCTGCCAAATGTGGGCTCTGATGGCTTGTACTCGACCGTGTGCGCCAAAGGAACTCAAACCATCATGCTTCTCCGCAACAAGGAAGGTAATTACCCTCCAGATAAGGTTAACATGAGGCCATTTATTAGGACTGAAAATTTATTTTCAAAACAGAAGTGACTGTTGTTTTTTTCTAAGTACACTTAGGGTGCCACGGTGGTGAGTTGTTTCTTCCCTCGCCTGGTATGCAGGAGGTCGTGGGTTCGATCCCAACCTGACGTCTATATATTTGAAGTTTGTATGTTCTCTCCCCGTGATCACGTGGATTATTTCCAGGTCCTCCGGTTTTTCCCTCCGCATTTAGAATCAACGTGCATTTTGAGTATTTGGCGGCTATACATTTCCACATGATAATCCACTTCGTTGGGCTATCATTTGTGGCCACGTCGTTACTGAAAAGGAGCTATATAGCTCAGTGGGCCTTATCTGGTAAAATAAAAAAAATAAAAAGTAACTTTTTGGTGATTTAAAACAAGCTTAATTATTGTGATCTTTGGGACATCTACCTTAGCGAAGGACATTTCAGGATTAATCACATTTATATATTACGAGTTCATGAAGCCTGTCTTCGCCAGGCAAAAGTTTTCAATAATGAACCTGATATGATTTTTGACAATTTTATCTGCGATCAGACACTAAGAACTACAAAAATGTATATTTTTCCGCAAAAAGAACATTGTTGACGACTTGATTCTAACTTTTTATATTTAAAGATGTACCCATCGGAAACTGCTCAATTTTAAGATTCCATCCTTTTTTTTATTAGAAAGAACACACATTTATGAACTCAATATTCTGACGGGAGCTCCGATTCTTTACTGTTTTCTAATTATTCAGATTTTAACATGAAATAAATGTTTCGTTCAAAACCGCTTTAATTCGAAATATCGAGAAAACAATAGATAGAACAATGGTTCTCGCTTTAATTGTATTTACTGCTTAATGGTTTCTAAATGACACGCACAAATATGTTTATGGGGCACTTAAAAATTTAGGGGCCTTAAAATGAAAAATATCGGATTTTCAGAGTCGTACTGTTGTTTGTGTCGTAAAAGCTATCTATTTACCAAATTGCAGCTTTCTACCTTGTCGGGAAGTACCCTAGAGGTTTATGAGACATAGACATACAGATTAAGGTCATTACTTATATAGATGATACTTACATCTTTTTCTGTTTTTCAGTTTGTGCTGTTGGCAACCTGGCTGTATCTAACCTTAACTTTAGCTGCTTCCATTGGTAAAATTATCGTGACATAAAGACGAATGCATTATCTGCAAGTAAAAAACTACTTCTGTGAAGCAGTTGTTTCTAAAAAAAAACATGCATACATACATACCAACAGGTCTGTGTAACTGTGACTATGAAAACCACAAAGGCTGCATTCAAAGGGTGTGCTTGGTACTTGGCAACAGCTGAACGATACAACCTGAAACCTCTGATAGATTTCCTTTAATTGTCGTGTTGTGCAGATGGCCAGGAGTCTAATTTAATATCCTGTCCACTAATGCATGTATTATTGAGTGATCTCTCCAACGTCTGCTTATAAAGGTCACAAAAGACTTTGCCTTAATTATGAATCTGTGGCAACGTTTGTGACGTCGGTGAAATTATGGACAGACTAATGATCATTAATGATATCACGATGTTTGCTTCCTAGAGCTTTCATGCAACCCTTGCTCGATTAACTGGTAATTTAATACCATTTTCAATGTGATGCAACATAAATCGCAAAAGCTCTGAAGTGCTAATTATCCTTTAAGACGGGGAACAACATTATACACATATACAGTGATGTTCAACTGGGTACTCCACCTGCTTTTTTTTAGCAGTATACAAAAGCGAAATCTTATTTAGTAAAAACTGAACAGTTGTGTTTGGGAGGGTAATGAGAACAGCAGGAGGGGGGTCAAACATTCCTCACCTCTCACAAAAACATGTGGGCTGTGTAAAACGCATTCAAGGAAGCCACTGGAGCTATGGATTTTAAAATCTATATTGAAAACTAATTTCTTTAGAACTAAAATTTCGATTTAAAGCTTTCGTGACTGCAGGGATTCATCTTCTTGGTTCTTTCGGTAAAGTCACGTAGAAGGGAAATAATAAAATAATAAAAAGAAAACATAATAAAATATTTCTCACGACGTTTCGGCCACAACGCAAGCAGCCGTCCTCAGGTGAAGAACAGGTCTGTCGGAAAGACAGCGTCTGAATGAAACACCACCAGGCTTGGAGCGTATATTTAAGCTGGGTTGGAGGGGGAAGAGCGCCTTGACAAAATAATTTGCATATCAAGAGGCATTTAGCATATTTATGGGAAATGCAGATATGGTATTAGAACTACTTTCTGTATTTAGTTTGTTGTCCTTCCCCCGCACCTGCGATTAGCTCAGTTTGGCTACGTACGGTGCGAAAGAAGTTCAACATACTGTACATAAACGAGTGAAGTACAGTACTGCATGCCCATTTTGATATGACCATCTTACACACATTCACATATTTTACATTTTAACAGAAATACGGATAGAATCATACACTTTTACAGCACGGGTACACTTTAACATTTTGACTTGTGCCATATTGAGGAGCCAGTGGTGAACTTTGTGTGGTATCATTTTAAATCCATACCTTTATGCAGACTATCTTTAATTGGCTAAATACAAATTCTGATTTTGAAGTCAGCATGGTGATGAAGAGCTGAGTTATTGGCCCACACAAGAAAATGTCAAAATACTCTGTCATACAAAGGACACCCTATATTTCTGTAAATTAAATTTTCATCATATATTTGCATTTGTGGGAACGTCACAAACATTAATTTAGCAGTTTTTCAACACAATCTCAATCCCGCTTTATGCACTTGCAACGTGGATGGATTCACAACCACGATTTTTGAATGGCATCCTGTGCAGCGACAGTGTGTGATTTTCAAAATGTTGCTCAGGTAAGCCATCGTTCAAAGGGCCAAACAGAAAATATTCGGATGGTGCCAGAACTCGGCTATATTATGGATCGGGCAGTGCAGTCCACTCAACTGTGGCCTTTCATGTTCTGAGGCTTTCTGTAGCCTAGAGTTGTTATAAAAAGCACTTAAACCTTTGTGTATTATACACAAATTGGCCTGCAGATTGTTTCTGTTATGATGGCTTTTTTGTCATTTATATAATTGATTGGAATGTTCATGTTGGAGGGAAATGTATGTGTATCAAATTTTAAAAGGAAGAAACAAAAAATATTTGAAATAATATGGCAGGTATTTCTTTCAGGGTATCCCTCCTACATTAATATTGTTAATTTAAGATATGTATGTATAGCCAACACACTCACTTGGGTAACCAAAGCATTTATAATCAGTATATCGGAACAAAACTTATGTAATCTGAAAGTCACGTATTTGTGTGTATATATGTACGTGTGGATTTTGTTGAATGGAAACACTTTGCTTGGCGCAATCACCATTGCAGAATCACTGCCACTTAGTGGCGAATGGCGGTTGTTTTTGTGTGATTAATGGTGTGGGTGGTTAGCTCACAATGCTGTGATACCAGCCACTCGTGGCCCATTTTGGCCATGCTTATCAGGACCAGTTAGCATATGGATACTGTGTTTTAGAGCCCCACACAAAAGTTAGCAAACTAATGGCACATTACTCCTAGGAAGAACAGATGTGCAAGGCAGTAATGGTCTCTCTGGGACTGGCTGGTAATAATGCTGCAGTATACTGTTTGTGTTTGCATGTATTACATTTGTTGATATGTAAACATACTATATTGTCCTGTATGTATTCATCGGTGTATATTAGAATCTTTAAAAAAAGTAATGCTTCCTATGCTTTCAATGCAGAACATGCTTAAATGTGTACAAATTCAAGGTTGGTGAGCCTTTCATTGGCGAGTACTTTATATAGGTTATTCATATTGATAAATCGTTAATAGGTTAATTAAAACATGTTTTCCACAATGGAAACATACTTTGCAGTATATTTTTGTGTGGTGTATATACAGTGAGTATGTCTTAACAGTCCAGTAGATCAATTACATGGACATAGGCTAATGAATTTGCTGACATAAATAACACTGGTCAACACACTTTTTCTGGCATAAGGTATTCCAACGGTTTTAAGGTAATTTTGGGGTGCTGATTCCAAATTTGTCATCAGTTTTTGTCTATCACATCAGGTTTATGAGATATCAAATATTGCATTTTCAATAAAAACTGCCGAAGAAAAATATTAAATAAATGTGGATATCTACATATAATGATATTATAAACACACTATCCTAAAAATACAGCACCATATTTTAACACTAAAGCAGTCACTGACTCGCAACAACCTGCAATCATAAGTGACAGAGTTAATTTCGGGTAAAATCAATGAAAATGGGGTATGCCGATAGCATAAAAGTTGACCAGTGTAATTAATATGTTAAAAATACATATATTTCAAACTATTGCACAGCGGAGAAAAGTAATGTATCTGCACAATGCATAAACTGATCTGCATACATGTCTTCATTGACTCTTCTATATTTCTTGCAGCTTGTATTAAATTGGAACTTATTAAATTTATTAAAACACCCTCAGGTTAGCACATATAGTTGTGAATACACTCTAATAATTTGTGTTCATTTTGTCAAGTTACGTGTTCAAACTAAGGTCCGTTAATTGTAATTTTTAATATGTACCAGCATTGCTTGGTCAGTAATTGTAATACTAGCATAGCTGAAAAAATGATTTCGTTGATAAATTGCATATGGTACAAATAATGCCAACTGGAAATATGTATTAACTTCAGAAATAGAGGGCCGCAACGACCACATCACTGGGAAATTTGAATTCAAATGGTCACAGCAGTTGAGGCACAAATCAACAACATGCAATAGGAAATGGTTTAATTATTGAAACAGTCTCTGAGCCACACTCCATCTTCATTCTGCTTCGTTTTCTTCTGCGACATATATTGTACAGAACGACTAAAACTGCCTTTTGAATTAATGCATATTTAAACTGGTTCCATGCAGTCTTATGGTACTACTAATACAAATACTGTAATGCAGATATTAGTCTATTTGTCAACAATATTGAAGCAATAAAGACACCCTTGCCATCTAAATTTTGTCATCTGACTCATCACTACGATTCTCAGAAGACATTAAGATATGTTAAGACTTCTCAGCCACGGGTTACTGCTTTAGCCACACATGTAAAATGAGTCCTCTGTGACCTAGACGACTCGGTTCATGCCCTCCTTCACGACAGCTACCCATGGTCACTTATACTGGTAGGAACCTCCTGGTTACACCAGCCCACAGGGGATTATTGTGTCCGTCCGTCGTGCAGGGAGGGGCTGGGTGGGGAGGGGCTGGGTGGGGACGGTGGGGCTGGGTGGGGAGGGGCTGGGTGAGGAGGGTGGGGAGGGGCTAGGTGGGGAGAGTGGGGCTGGGTGGAGGGTGGGGCTGAGTGGGGGGTGGGAGGGGTGATGCTGGGTGGGGAGGGGCTGGTCACCCCGTGGTGCCCTTATAAAACTCAATGTTTAACCTACTCACGCCGGCTTGTGCCCGCCCTCACAGTCGGGCATATTTGCGGAATACACCACGCCGCCGTTGACCCTGGCCATTGACCGAGCAACCCAACGTTCCTACCAGCTCCCTCCGCAGCAGGAATGTGTTTTTTTGATAATTATATCATTTTATACTCACGTAGTTAACATAATGGATTAAAGTTGCCCACTTGCAGAGGTAATGTCATTGTCACATCTAGCAGTGAACAGAGATTGGCTGGGATAGTTTTTCTTTTTAATCACTGCTGTAAGTGCTGTTTGTTGATAGTGGTAATGATATACAATCATTGTCATGTTAATCATTTTCATTGACCACGATCTGTCCACTGCTCGATAGAGGCCTCCCCAAGCTGTTGCCATCTCTCACAGTCTTGGCAATGTAACTATCCCACTGTATTCAATCCTCATTCTCCACGGGGGTCGTACTCTGGCGTGTGTTCCCTGTTTTTTAGCTGCCACTCTGTCATTACCCTTGACTGCTGGCCATGATCTCTTCTCGCAATGTCTCCTCAAAATGTCTGTTAATACATCAATATATGTAGCCTATACGCACACATTTTTTTCCCATGATGAATATTTTCCTTTGTTTTGTACAGCATCCTGAGATGCAGTTTATACATTATTTCAACAAAAATGTATTTGGATTGTATAATAATACTTGGATTTCTAAAAAATGTTTTCCATTATCTCGTGGTTTCTACTCCATGGCTAATGTTCTCAAGCAGTTCCAGCACAGACACTGCTTTGAGATCTCGATGCTTAGAGACAAGTCAGTGTGCTGCCACAATCAATTTTGTCAAACTGTTCCACACATCAGTCACTCGGAGTGCAGTGAAACAAAATAATAAATGATGCAAGACTGCAATAGTTGGTAAATTATGGATTTAATGTTGAAAAAAATATGAAATTGCTATACTAAATGGTCCAACACTGAGAATATAATTCCAGCTTTTATTTTGTTACATTTATCTTGTCTTCCTATGCAATTTGAAATTCAGTGATACGTGGAGCTGGCACTGTGCCACAGCTCAATACATCAGATCCCTGAGCCTCCTGCACGCCTCTGATCCCTCCTGTTGTTTTAATAAATGTTTAATACAATGGTGATGCTGACAGTATTATTTTTACTATGTTACAGTTTTTTTTCTCATCTTAGGACAGCTATAGCGCCTAGAGATGCAAACACTGGCTTCAGTCTTCGAGTGTCTCTAATGAGGTTATTGGGAAGTAAATTATTATCCGCTAATTTGTGTGCACATAATGTAATCTATGACATTGTTTACATAGGCGGGAGAAAAATTGCGATGCAATACTACATTACGGTAATTCCCATTTCTGACTGGTTGCAATGCACACTGAAATGTTATTGTGTTGAGCTGGGAGCGCTTTCTCGAGGTCAAAGTAGTTACCGGGTAATAATTGGAATGTTGAGACTACTCGAGTTGCCGAATTGTTCTTGTGTAATGTAGCTCTTAGAGACACCATCTTATTCTTTACGCATATTTATTATGAATAAAGTCCACTGACAACTTAACGAGTAACCGCGAGTGACTCTATACACTTGGGTAATTAGACGACTCTATTCTGAGACAATGTAACTCTAGCCTCAAGACTACTCAAAGACGATGGAGACGACGCGTTCCAAGATGAAGACGGCGATGACGATTCCCCACAACAACAGCCCCCAGGTCCGGTTCGCGCCGGCTCTTATCCCTCGCACGAACCGGCCACGCCCCTATTCCCGAACTCTCGCTCACCGCACCTGGCTCTGTCAATCTCCGCCCTTATTATGACCCTGTCAACGCTCGTCCCATCAATCATCATTAGCACGTTAATTAGTAACCGTGGTCCTGGGGAGCCATACTGCCCCTCCATCGCCATACTGTATTTACATCACCCCCCCCCCTCTTAAAAATATAGCCGTCCCCAGCTAAAACGATTTGAAACCAACTTCTCCTAGGCCGAACCATACATTTAACACAATGCTACACAATCAATGTTATAGGACCAAAGAGCATGAAAAGGAACAACTTAGAAGAAGAACAGTGTGGACAACAACCAAACCAACAACAATAACAATGTGAACAACGCACGCAACGCAACCCCCGCGATCGTTACTTCAAGCATCGGACATTTAGAACATGCGGTCGCCCAACAACACACAACTCAAAAACACGATTTCATAGGCTATCCGTCACCGAAATGTCAACCCCCTTGACTGAGTCGTCATTGCCGGCCCGTCTCCCCGGGTTGGATTTTAGCTTTCTTCAGCCAACGACGGCTTGGTCACCAGACCGGGAGGGTCGAGGTCTTTGGAGGCCTGCCCGGGAGAGGCTGACAGGTCCTCTACCGGTGGTCCCTTGCGTGTGGCAGGCCTTCAGGGTTCCCCCGACATCAAGGGCTCGAGAACTGCGGGCGGCACAACATAGTTTCCTCAGCGTCCGATTACTTCGGCCTGTCCGACACACCAAACCTCGACCGCACAGACACTGGAGATGAAATTTCCAATCGGGGACGCACGTACGGCTTCAAGCACGACGGGTGGACAAACCTGTGGCGGCGCCCTACCTGTACGCGCACACACTGCAGCCATCTAACTTCAACGATTTCCACCGGCCCTTGCCATGGCCGGTGCAATTTGGGGGACATGTGCAACGGCACCGGTGGGCAGTGCAGCCATGCTCTATCCCCTACCACCCATGGCAACACGTGCTTGTGACGGCGCACGTTCGTTTTGTTCAGCGGCTTGCACCCTGGCAGTGTTTTCTTTAGCTGCCTCGTGTGCGTCAGAAATCCAATCTAGTGTGACCTTCATGGTCGCTGGCAGAGAATGCTTCTTCCTTCTGTGGGACAGACCCAATTGGACATCAATAATAGGTTCACTTTCGCGACCATACATCAAGAAAAACGGGTAAAATCCCATGGAGGTATGAGGGGCCATCCTATATGCTGCCAGGACCCCAGGGATGTGTAGGTCCCAATTTGTCTGCGCCTCGTCGACTGCTTGGCAAAGCATCGACGTTAGGGTTTTGTGAAGGCGTTCTACCATGCCATCCATCTGTGGATGGTAAGGCGATGTCTGAATTTAATTTGTGCCTAGCATGTCACACACTTCACGTAACAACTTTGATGAGAAGTTCTTGTCCTGGTATGTAACGAGTTGTTCGGGAGCCCCCATATCCAACACATAACCGTGCAAAAAGGTATCGGCTGTAGATGCCGCCGTCTGGTTGGGTAGGGGCCAAGCCACCAGCCACCTGGAGAAATACTCTGCCCCGACCAGATGGATTTTGTTACCTTTCTGCGTACAGGGGAAGGGCCCCAAAATGTCAAGCGCGAACAGCTCATTAACTCGGGACACGGTGATGGACTGCAAGGGGGGTTGACACTTTCTGTCTGGTGTTTTTCGGCGCGCACAAGCGGTGCAGCCCTTAACGAGGTGGTACACATTTTCTGACTTTCCGGCGCAAAGTGTCCAAGTTGGACGCAATAGAAGCAGGCCGCAATGGAAACAGGCGGCCCTGGCCGCTCGCAGCAATGGCGCCACCTCGACCCGGGATCGCAACTGTCGGTTCCGTCGCGGCATGTCTCCTCGCCGCCGCTCCCATCCGCGAACCGCTGCCGACACCTCCCCCGTCGGGGCGTCATCCTCCATCGGCTCCTCTATGCCCCGTGATGGTCGGCTGTTTGATCCATCCCTAGGCCACGGCTTCCCGGTCCATGCAGCCACCCGAGTCCGTTTACGCAGGATTTCGTGCGCTTGCAGGCACGTGGCTGTCCACAAGGATGTCGAGCATCTTCGTCGATCACCGGTAGCACGATACCCATTTTCGAAGACAATTCCAACATCTTCTCCATCACGAGGGAATCGAGCGCTGCTTGATCCAACCGCGGGTAGGCCGGCAATCCCAATGCCATCAGCGCGCCGCGGTAGGCGAGGGGTGTCTCGGCTTCCCCTCAACACCGCTGGAGGAACTTTCCCCGCGTGGGCGATGGTGGGTCGTATACAGCGGTCATCTCTCTGTAGGCATCCTGAAGCGTAGCCCTTTTTTCCGCAGGGATGGCCCAAAGTGTTGCGAGGCCATCATCGTCAAGAGCCACGGCCACATCCACCCTTGACGTCGCCGCACCCATTGATGCTACCAATTGAGCGACGGTCGAGCGGAGCCGATCCACCTCCGCCACCAGCTCGCGCCATCCCTTCGTCGGGCCTCACTGGGGAGAAGCGGCCCCCACCTCCCCCCTCGCCGGCGGCGACCACAACTTTACCGGATCATGTGGCCGGGGTGGCGAGGCGATCACCACCTCCATCCCCGGCGCTGCATTCCCTGCGCATGCGGGGTTTGTCACCGGGACCCCGTCTCCCGGGGTTGCTTGGGGGACCCCTTGGAAGTCCTCCTCTTCTGAAGAAGCTACAGGTGGTTTCCCACGCTTTCCTCTCTTCGGTATCTTACAATAGCCACTTCTGATACCACTGTAATGTAGCTCTCAGAGACACCATCTTATTCTTTACGTATATTTATTATGAATAAATTCCGCTGACAACTTAACGAGTAACCGCGAGTGACTATATACACTTGGGTAATTAGACAACTCTAGTCTGAGACAATGTAACTCTAGCCTCAAGACTACTCGAAGACGATGGAGACGACCCGTTCCAAGATGAAGACGGCGATTGCCCACAACAACAGCCCCCAGGTCCGGTTCGCGCCGGCTCTTATCCCTCGCACGACCCGGCCACGCCCCTATTCCCGGACTCTCGCTCACCGCACCTGGCTCTGTCAATCTCTGCCCTTATTACACTTTACGGCCGTTGGGTCCCGTGCTTCCCGTCACGTGACCCTGTTAACGCTCGTCCCATCAATCCTCATTAGCACGTTAATTAGTAACCATGGTCCCGGGGAGCCATACTGCCCCTTTATCGCCCTGTACTGTCTTTACACTTATAGTGGCTATGAGCCCAGTGTGTTTTCTTGTGTCGGGCAGCTCTAATCCAATCAATAAATTAGCAGATTTCAATTTATTGTTGTCTTTAAGCAAGTACTAACAGGTTCCCATTGTGTAAAGGTACAAGTCCTCTCCATGTATGGAGCTCCCAGAGGCATATGGCCATCACGAAAATTGATGACTGGGCCGTACTGAAGAAGATGAAACTGGTCTATGGTTGTGTCTGTTTCACTGCTGCCTGTTGGGATGGCCACATCTTGTCAATACTGAGAGATGGTGGTCTAAATAACAAAATGGCCAGTCACTTATTTTGTGATGGTGATTTGGATAAGACTGAGAGCCTTTGTACATGCAATGCACACCTTTGTGTGTTGTGAAATTTAGTAGGGCAGATATTCATTGCATAACAGTTGTTCGTGCTCTTCAGTGGTTTTTATTGACGTGTACTGTTTGCTCTCATATTACGATGCCTACATTTTACATAGAAAATCATATCAATACCCACATAGCTATTATTTCAATAAAGATGCATTCAAATAAGTAAGAGCTGAGATATACAGTGCCATAAGCCCATGGACAACTATATTCTTCATTACTAGCAATTTGGAAATCAGTGTCTGGGTCATGTTTTACATTGATATTTAAGCCTCAGGCTTATGTTATTATTTTCAAGCAATCATTAATGCTATCAGCGACTTCCTCTCTGTTGTGACTAGTAGCCACACATTTATGTGAATTTGATGACAAATACAACAGATCTTCTGAAAAAAACTAAATCAACCAACCTGTTCATAACTGGCATACAGGGCATGTTTTAAAATGGAGGCTGACTGGTAATGTCCTTCTTCTGGCCCACTGGGGAAGGCATATTTTATCAGACTTCTATATTTACAGAGCGAAAATAGGCATGTTCCTTCCATGGCCTAAGTGTATACAGCAATCACATGCTGTAACCAGGGCATTGTGAAATTTGTTTTGAAAACAAGAGCCAGCCTTTTGGGAACGTTTTCCATCATAATGTTCCAGTACCAGCGCTTTGAACTGGATCGGAAAAAAAAAATGTGACCTGATAATGCCAAAATTCAAATATCATTGACCTGGTTGCAAAGGTCAGACTTGCAACAGCAGAGATCAAATACAGGCTGCACTCAGTTGTGGGTATATATATAAACATTTTAACGAGAACGTTTGTTGTCGTCGACCTGGGATGTGGGATGTGAGTCGGGGGCAGCTGGGATAATCTCATCGTCCAGAGGCCTCGGACGCGCATGTCACGCTGGGCCGGGCAGGGCAGCAAGGCAACATTTAAACAGCCGCTTTAATTTCAAAACACGGGGTGCCTGGGTTGTCCAGGGGACATATGCCTGTGTTGGAGCAGTGAGCCAGCACCTTTCTGATCTTGGTTTCATGTTCAAAGTTGGCCCCCCAGGGGAAAAATGTTTTTATGTGCACCGAGTTTGATGGTTACAGCCTGTTACTGAGTTATCATCTTCACCTATTGTATATCCTTTGCTGCACTGTCGCCATTTTTCCTGTCTTGTGATGCCACGATTCATTCCCATTTCGACACAGAAAGTTATCTCATAATGAGTTGGATGTCCATGGTGGTCATCTACTTATGCTTCTCGTCCTATGGCTGCCATTCCACCAATAGTCTTTCCATTCGCCATTATCCATTTTAGTGTTCTGTCTAAAGCCACTTACTTTCTTCGCAGTCAGTATCTTCTCTTTTCGTCTGTAAGTGTCATTCTGAGTGTGTGACTTCATTCTTGTATGCATGCAGTGCAGCATTTGTTCCAAAGTACGTTTTTGTTTTCCAGCAATCAAACTAGGAAACAGCATGCGAGTCATGGGCACCAGCATTAATGGCACGCCGTCTTGAGGCCCGAGTCATTTACAAACATGCGTTTAGATTATTTTGTTTATTTGGCTGGTGTACATTTCCACATGATAAGCCATTTCGTTGAGGCTATCATTTGTGGCCATGTCGCTTCTGAAAAATAAGCGAATAGCTCAGTGGGCTTTACCTTTTATTTGTATATTTTTGTATTGATTTGCTTATCTTTCCTATACGTTGCACTCCCATCGTATGTTTGTATTGTTGTTGTGACGTTCTGACCTGCCCCTACTGGACATCTGTGAAAAGACCTTGAACCTCATTGGATTCCTGCAGTATAAAATACATGTCCTGATTCGTATACTGAGTATAGGATGGACAGCAATGAGAGATGTTAAACATCTTCTTTACTTTCAATATGTGGAATGTATCGGTGTCCCCCGGGGAACAAATGGCCATGTTGGAGTTGTGATCCTGGATTCAGATTCAAAGTTGACCACCAGGGATAAAACTAAATGTTCTCGCACAGAAAGTTTAGCAAATTGGTGGTTTCAGGAGGTTTAGCAAAAACCTGTGAAATAACTTAGGACAAATCTATGAGCAGTCATAATATTTGCCGGGTGTTGAAATATGCAGCCTATGAACCGCCTGAAACACTGAAACAGTACTGTATGTTCAAGCAGCTTGCTGTGCCATATTTTTATACATTAAAATGTTTGATATCATCCTCGGCTATTTTCAATCAACTCCGAATTAATGTCACCCCATGCTAGCACCATTAATACTGCCTGCAATTTAAGTTTATTCCCATATGTAGACTTAGTCAATCATTCTATCTCCTCTTTGTGACTTGCTGTTCTTGTATTCTATCGCGGCTGCTATTTCATCACTAATTGTACCTGTCTATCACCGTGCATTCGAGAGACAGGTCTTGATTGTTTTTCTAAATGCCCTACCACAGTAAGTACAATCTGTTAGTGTCTTTGTTCAACATACTTGTTGTTTCATACCTTGTCTGAACAAAAAAAAAATCACGAAATATACCCGATGCGTGCGGCATCTGTGCAGTGGCTTCATTTCTTTTGTAATGTCATTTATTTTATTTTTGTCCTGGCTCCAAGCCAGATTGTCTCACTCTGTAGCCTATAGCAACTGCTGACATGGGCACGGAAACAAAGAGCGTGTGGTGTTCAAGCTGGGAAGTGGGAAATTGTGTTTAGATGATGTCGGTGTGGGGAGGTAGTGCTTTACTACGATTGCATTTCTTGTCAAGTTACTTAAGCAGTATTCTTAGGTTTTTTCTTTAAAGTCACCAGGTAGGTAAAACATCAAAATTAATAAAAAATAAATAAAATAAAAATCACGACGTTTCGGAGGCAACACAAGTCTCCGTCATCAGGTGGGACCGTCACAGCCGGATTAGCTGGTCCCACCTGATGACGGAGACTTGTGTTGCCTCCGAAACGTCGTGATTTTTATTTTATTTTTATTAATTTTGATGTTTTACCTACGTGACTTTACCGAAAAAACCTAAGAATATGAATCCTTACAGTCACGAAAGCTTCAAATCTAGAAATATTTAAGCAGAGGTGGTCAAAATGTGTTGAGAATGGCATAATATAACAAGCATAGATTAACGCTTATTTCAATTACATTAGTTCTATTTTTAGTCACCCAAAAGAGATTACTTTTACATATTTAGTGCTTAACGATCGGATACTACAACTTAAGCTTTATGTTTTTTTACATTTATTTGAATCCTGATGTTTTTTTTAGTACAGTACCCCTTTTTACAGTTATAAATGGGCTGGACCACTGCACGTGCAAACAGGGCAACCTACATTCATTGCCTGGCCATGTTTAACATCAGTGGAGAGTTATATGTGAACTGGGACCCTCCTCCCTCCCCCTTAATTAAGTTGAACTGACCAGCATGGTGAAGTACTCCCATAATCGAGATGGTTGCTAGGAGGGCCTTTGTCCAGCAATAGATTGGCAAAGGATTTACATTTTTATTGGCACAAATCCCAATTGCACTCAGTCGTTCTGGAGGGAAGCACTATGCTCGTGGGTGTTGAAGACCTTGTGGTAGCACTCGCAGTCGCGTGCTGATGTACGAATACACATTTGCCGCTTTTGAAAATTATTCGATTGTAACATTTCCTGTAATGGATCACTGAAAATAAAATATTTGCCATCATTCACCAGCTATGAGCACGGGTTGTGCCGGTTTTCAAAATAACGTTCATATAATGACAATTTGTCACGTGTATCAACACCTAAAACTGTAGTTTTAATTATTTCTTACAAAGTACTCTACAAGTATTTTGTCTGCAGATTATAATTGTATTTGTTACTATATGTCATGGCCAGTGTTTCCTAATGTTGCCCATCTCAATGTTTTATATTTGAATGCAGTAAGTACATTTTAATGGTATCTGCCACCCCACTGATTGTCAAATGTATTCTCTTCCACTCACATGTGGACCAGGTATCAATTGACACGCGGATTATCAATATGAATGTCCACGGTGTGCGTCCACGCGAATATTAAGACATTTGAAATGGGCCACTGGGCCACGGGGACCCGAGTCAGGAAGCTGCTCACAGGGACTACGCTTCTCCTCGTTCAGAAAAAGAACCAAACTCACATCCTGAATCCCGGCTTTCCTGCAGAGGCCACGGAGAGCTACGCAAGAAGGAGTCTGAAGGGAGCGGCGGACAACCCGGGCAGCACGGTCGCAGACGGGGACCCGTCCGGCGTTCACAGCGGGCTCGTCGATATCGTTCCCGACGAGGTGACGGCCGCACGGGCAGCAGGAGCCGACTCCGGCGAGTGCGCCGGGGCTGCGGACCCGGCGACCGGAGGGTGCGGCACAGGGGGCAGCGGTGACGGAAACACGGCACCAGACGAGGAAGCCGCCAGCAAGTTCGCCGAGGTCTACAGCGACACGGACAGCAGTGAAGGGAGCAGCTCCTCTTCAGAGGAGTGAGCGTTTTCCTCTGGAGGAGGCTCTGGATGTTTATCGTTGTGCTTTTGCGAACAGTGGTCAAAGTAACAGCATTTATTTGTTTGTTTAACACGTAGGCTTTCGCGACCAATATCCATAATAGAGGTTATTTTTTTGGGGTTAGATCGCGTAGATATATAAATGTGTCATTTAAACCCGCCACCACCCGACACAGCCAACTAGTAAGGGTTGTCACGTCAACAGAACGTGCAAATTCGTCACTAGTACAGCACACCGGTGTGTTGGAGAGCCAAGCCACAACATTTATAATCTGAGTACGACGTTTCGCCAGTAATTACAACTAGCTTCATCAGGCGACAGCCAGATTTGTGGAGAAGTTCACCTGTTTCGTTCCTGATATAGAGGCGTAGATGTGGTGACCACACTTCTGCGCTCTTGCACAAAGTGGGAGGGGGGGTGGGTGGGATTAATGAGCCAACGTACATTATGCATGGGCATTATGCGAGCCCTTTGATCTTGTCTTTTCTGCCCATTGTGTGTATTAAAATAGCCATACCAACGGTAATCCTTATTGAAGTATGGTGCCCTGTATAGGCATGCATTTAAACAATGTATTATTTGATGATTCGCTTCCACACAGCACTAAGTCGGTAATGGTTAAAATTATTTTTTATTTCTTTAAATTTCGATAGATTCTCTAATTATTCTTGGCCAGTAGTAGCTAGTTTTGTACAGAACGTCAACATTCTCAAAATAAATTGAGTGTCCTTGTTGGCACGCATGTTCTGCTACTGCTGACAGTTGCATTTGGGAGTATTTAATATTTCTCTGATGTTCTTTTAGTCTTGTGCTGATCATTCGTCCTGTTTGCCCAACATAACATTTCCCACACGTGCAGTTAATCCTGTACAAATCTTCTGTTGATAGCTTCGGTAAAACATCTTTTGTACCAGATATAATTTTTTGTATTTTATGTACCGTGCCAAATTTCACTCGGATGTTTTGTTTTTCTAAACATCTGGCTAATTTATCAGTTACTCCCGCAATGTATGGTATTTCAATGCTCGTATTATTTGATTTGGTTTTGGCATTCAATGCCCTGTTGATTTGTGCATCATTGTAACCGTTCATTTGCAGTGCTTCTTTAACATGTTGGGAAAAAAACCTCTTATGGATTTATTTGTTTATTTCAGAAAGCCTCGCTGAGTTTCGAAGTGTTTATCGGAGGGTTCCTGCATGGGCATGTTTACATTTTGCAACTACTGTAGTAAGAACCTATAGTACCCAGAGTAAATCCATACATAGATTACCCTCAGGAATGCATGCATATGCTGTGGGGGTTGGAAACCCATTAACTTTACTGAAATTTAGTGGCCATTCATGAGCAGAGCAAACAGCAGCGTCATGCACATGGTGAAATCATTGTTAAACATCGACCCGTTCCCCAAGGAATTTATGTTACAAGTGTAGATCATCACGCTTTGCAAATATACGAGTTTGTGGTATTTTCATGTTTATTTTAGTTTATTTGTTATATACGGCTTCCTTATTACCGTGATCGTCATTATTGTCACCGTTATTGTATTTTTTTCATCATTAGCAATTTAGTTATTTCTTACACTCATGATACATGCATATCACTTTGAGTGTAAGAATAAATGATGTATTAATCGTTATGCTCATTTAATTTACTCTGCAATACAGTATGATGAATTATAATCGGAATATATTTTTCATGCACCACAAGGATGTAAAAACGAATCATTTTGTCATTAGTGTTAAATTATCACGATTTATTTAATCGTGGAGAGGGGGTTAATTGTGACGTTTGTAGTAATCACCTGTAGCGACTGGCCACGTTGTGGTGTCATGAGGCCCATGTGGCAGGTGAAACATTCTGGCAGAGGGTAATGAGTCTCTTTTATCCATTCTGGCCAGTGAAAAACTAACCCACCGCACAGCTCGAAAAGCCTTTAAACATATCCCTTTTTAAATTAAAGTTTCCTTAAGTCTTTAATGCCACAGACGTTTAGATATTTTTACTTTTACAAGAGTTAAAGGCAAGAGCAAGAACAGACTCTATTGTACTTTTCACAAATTAGGTAATTATTTCATATACCTCTGGCTCAAGCAAATGTCATATTGTTGGTGTCTAAGCTATTTAAAATTTTTTTTTACATATATTACGATGCTTAGGCCAGTATTTTCTCGTGCTTTAACAACTTGAGATTAAAGTGTGTGGAGTATAAGTATGTGGCAGGGTACACTGTTGCTTGAAATGGCCGCTCTAAAGGTTGGGAACACAGAAACATTAAGAAAGCGGGGAAGCACAGTTTTACTTTCCTCTAGGCGTTTGCGATCTGTAATTTGTGCTTGTCAGTCCAGGCCTTTTTGCGTTTAATATAGATCCTTTTGCGAGACATAGCCTTCTGAGTTTATGCATTTGTATAGGGGATATGGCCAGGAGTAGTGTTGCGGGCTTACTTCATTGGTTTAATTAACGACACAGCAGGTCATCACGGCTTCCTGGCCATGTGCCCTTTAGTCTTGGTGCCCAGATCTTAAAGCACAATTTAATCTTTATTCAGCATGAGATTGATATAATAATGTTAATCAAAAGTAGCGTAACGCTCAGAATTTAATAAAAATGTTCATGCTGCTTTTTTATTTATTCTGAAAACGTATTAATGGTTTGTTTTCATTTTAAAAATGATGTTAAAATGTTTTATTCCATTATAATCTTTGAACAATTATTATAATGGACTGGCTAAATTATTTAAAAAAATTTAATCCAACTGTTAATTCGTGTAATGCCAATGAACATCATCTTGAGATATTGTAAAAAAAAATGCTATTATGTGAATTCATTAAATTCCTCACAGTATAGGTGGTTATAGTTCATTCCCTTGTCTGTTGTTAGTCTGACCTCATTGAGCACGTTATTCCTTGAAGTAGAATCGATGCTCGAAAGTATATTTACCCGTAAAGATTTGCTCCTTCAACCCAATTATTGATCAGCCTAGGCCAGGTTTCCAAATAATCTTGTTAGGCAGTGTGTCCGATCGATGAAAGTTGATTTCAATGGATCTTCACGTTAAGGTTTTTGATGAAGTGATTCTACAGGACTTGTATGGTTTGCGTCGATTTATGGACGATGCAAAGCTTTTAGCTTTAATTTGGCCAAAATTGCGAAGTGTAAGTACTGCTCAGAATTAATGCCTGCGTTTACTGGATTTATATTTACATTTTACAAAGACCCCCTACTTTGGCATCCTAGCCATGCACTCTGTACAGTGGTGTATGTATGTTTAACTTATTTTGCTTCGTACCCAGCCAACCGTGCTAATTGGAGGCGTGGTGTAATGTGGTTGGCAAGGGCTCTGCTGCAAGGAGAAGCCCCCCTTGTTCGAGGCGTCTGCACCTTATTTAGGCACATGGGCTCCAATGCAATTTCACCCCCAGATTACTCGATAGCTACACCATTGTCCCTTCCTGTTGTGGCATGGTGCAGTTTCAGGTTGGTGAGGCGGTGCAAGTCTCTAGCCCCTGTGCTTTGGAGGCAACGGTCGCTGGGTTACGTTACATTTTTGAGACTCCCAAACCCACGGGGTTATGGTAGTAAAACAAGTTGAATCCACCTGTGCAGACCTTTGAGTGTTGTTGTGTGCGTGTGTTATTTCCAATTTCCTCACGTGCAAAAAAGCAACCCTTAAAAAGGAAAAAAAAAGCCAATGTAGAACTATTGCTGAAAAGGGGTCTTGATACTCAGTAAGGCTTTCCTAGAAATATTACTGACATCATTATCAATGATAATGATTCTACCATTTGTCTGTGCTCTGTACACAGGGAGGAGGATTTCTCAGGAAGTATCGACCAGTTTCTGCACGACGTAAGGAGGCGGCGCAGAGAGCGTGAAGCGGCTCCCGACGATATCGGCCCCTCCACCATCGGGGTCGAGTGCTGCCTACTCTCAGCCCTCACCTACACCACTTCTCGCACGTATGGCCTTTTCATAACGCAGCCACGCACAAGTACATGGTGCTGTAAACAAGACTGAGTAGTCAAATAATCAGCACATTCAGCACTAGGATGGCAGAATTTAAGAGCTCTCATGAGCTCGTATTGCACCTTTGCAATTATCCTTCTCTTTAGCAGTACATTTTAAGCATTCCCTCTGATATTTGACGCACGTTAATGGACAAATTGTGTGGTCAGAATAGTGTGTTACAACTCGAATCCCAGAATTGAAATGCATTGTAAAATATATATAATATCGCATATTTTTCTTGCATGTGTAGTGAATCATTTCAGAGACACTATTAAGAGGCAACGTTTATTCTACACTTTACACGACACCGTTACACACGGGATGACTACGCCTGTCTCTCACTCTTGTTACCCACGGGACTATAATACACCGATCTCTTTCCTTTACGGGATAACTACAAGCGTGTCAGAGCAGCCACGTGCTGTCTGACCCACGATGTCGAAGACGTAGATGTAGCACCTCGGTTCCACTTCACCCACGGACAGCCCCGATATGCGATCGGGGCTCCCCTTTTATCCCTCTCGGCTCGACCCGGCTCCACCCTCGGCCGCGCCCCCCTTCTCAAACGTTCCCGAAGGTTCCCGACAACCTCGCACATGCTTCCTGCCCGGCGCCGCCCTTAACCACACCCCCCTCAGGAACTCTCCAGAAGCTTCTCGGCCACACTACCCGTGTCCCCCCTCGGTCACCACGCGCTTCACCCGGAGCCGGGGTGACTCGTCCTCACAGCAAACCTCACCACGTTCCCTCGTGACCAATTATGCGGCAATTACTCGCTGCGCTGGCGGAGTGGCTGCTATTTCCTATTCTGTCGGTAGGGCTCCTTTGCCTCTTTCTGCGAGCACCTGGTACCACGCCCCCAGTGACCCATTGTGGTACTGCACGGTGTGCTCACCTCTGTCCCCATATTTCCTTGTTATACTGCACTAAGCGATACTAGCCGTAGTGATCCATTTTACATGACTAGACATGTGTGATGTGTCCTGGTCTTCCTTGTATATAGTAAGAGATAATGCATCTCATTAGGCTCTCACCTCATGAAAGAACACGAATCAAAACAACGTTCACATGGCAGTTTTTACCCAGACATGTCTTTCGCAGCCCATTAGATCTAAGATTTGAATTCGATACAAAAAGATCATGTAATTACTCCATGCACATTGCTCAGCATTAGGCTGTGATACAATTGCAGTCTTTGAATATTTTGCATCCAAACTAATTAGTAAATAGTGCCCTTATTTGATGAGGGTAACAGCTGTGCGCCCCCTCACAACCACAGCCTGCAGCATCCCCGAACAACCACAGCGTGCGGTGGCCCCCAACAGACTGGTCAAGTAAATCCTTACGATCCACTCGCACAGCGTGCAGCAGCGGAGCGAGCACGGCTCTGCCTCAGGGCAGCAGTGGAGAGAGTGCGTCTGGCTCCCTCACGGCAGCAGTGGAGATAGCGCGGCTCTCCGTCAGGGCAGCAGTGCACAGCACGGCTCTGCCTCAGGGCAGCAGTGGAGAGAGCGCGTCTGGCTCTCTCACGGCAGCAGTGAAGACAGCGCGGCTCTCTCTAAAGCCAGCAGTGGAGAGCACGGGGTCCCTCGGGTCAGCAGTGGACGGAGCACGGCTCTGCCTCACTCTCACTCACCCGTCTCCTCACTGTCACTCACCCATCTCCTCACTTTCACACACCCGTCTGTTGCTCACGATCACGTGACGCACTTCAACCAATGGAGGGGGGGGGCGTACATGTTTGGGAGGGGCTCACCTCTGGTTGGCTGCTTGCTCGCGGTCACGTGACGCACTTCAACCAATCCGTGCCGCGTTAATCACAGGCACAGAATGAAATAAATAATGACAGATCTGGGCTATTATATATGCTTATGTTCAATATAGAGGGTTTTTTTACTCATGCAAAGAACTGGCCAAAGTACTCTGCCCTTTAAATGTTAATCCGATTACAGCCCCTGGATGAGAACCCAGGGGAACGTCTACCAACCTCCTCCCTCTGAAATTACTTGAGCAGGCAATAAAGGAATTGCATAGGCGATTAAAGTAAAATTAATAGGAAACATGGCACAAACGGGTAAAGTAAAAAAAAGCCCACAAATATTTTATTTTCTGAGACTATTTTACTCTGAATAATCACTTGAGATGGAACATCTCATTGGCAAGGATGTCCATGGTTTCAAAAGATGTGTAGTTCAAAAGGATACAGGACAATGGGCTACAGTTGGTTATGTAAATGGCGCTCAAGAGAAAGAAAATTGTAAAAGCAAATGACCCAAGGGGATATGGAGCGATAACATCAAAACACAAGTGGGAGGGAGCAGCATTACAACCGCTGAGTGCAACATTTCTGTGGTGTTATCAAACAATTGGCTTCGTACAGCAGTGAATTTAAACGAGCTGATAACACTCGCGATTGTGATCGAAGTGCTAGAATTCACAGTTCGCAATGAGACGGGGTTAAGTAGAGGGAATAAAGAGTGGTGGCACAAACTTCGTAGAGAATCTGACAGAGAAAGGACCGATGGAGTAACATAAGGACGGTGCAGTATTTCACGGTGTGCAGTTTGACACCAGAGGGAGGTTTGGGAAGTCTGTAAGCTGCGCACCACTGAAACGTAACGTAACTTGGGGCTCATTTTCTTGGTTCTTTCGGTCAAGTCACGTAGAAGGGAAATAATAAAATAAAAAAAATAAAACATACTAAAATACAATTCTCACGACGTTGCGGCCACAGCGCAAGCAGCCGTCCTCAGGTGAAGGACACCAGACAGCCCTGTTCTTCACCTGAGGATGGCTGCTTGCGTTGTGGCCGAAACATCGTGAGAATTGTATTTTATTATGTTTTATTCGTATTATTTTATTATTTCCTTTCTACGTGACTTTACCGAAAGAACCAAGAAGATGAATCCCTGCAGTCACGAAAGCTTTCAATCTAAAATTGGGGCTCATTTTTGGCTGAAGGAGAGACTCGTTGTTTTTCGTGCGGCAGAATTGTGTTTGGCCGTTGTGGCACACCTCATTAAAAATGCACGTGTATGTATTATTAATTCGCTTTTAAACAGTTGCTAAATGCATTTCCCATTGTGCTCCCTGAAGAGAAGGCACTCATTAAGTACCAATCCATTTCTTTGAAAATGCCATTGGGTTTTAATATGCAAAATCTGCTTAAAAGTGACATACTCTGGGATGCAATTGCATTACTATTACATGGATGTGAGGAAGGGGAAACAGATTTATGAAGGGCATCAACAAAAGCTGCATGCATTGGAAGGTATATACCAAAAACTATTGTGGATCATTATATGTCCCCTAAGATGTTAAGTCTAGGCCTGGAAGTATCGTCTCTTACAAGCTTACTTATAAATATAAGACAAAGAACCTACGTATAGCCTTAATATGATGTTGGGGGAATTACTGTCAGCGAGCACCTCTTACAAAGACAAATATCCCCCGTATAGCCTTAACAGACTAATGAGGCAGGTGCTGTTAGCGAGCACCTATGAAGGCCGGCACGGTACACGAGAGGGTGGGTGGCCAGTGTCGCGCCCGACCACCTTTGTCTTTCCAGTGGTGATGTTATTACACACTGCACCAGGTACTCATTTAAGGCTGAGTCGACCTAGGGGAGGCCCAGCACCGTTTTAGATAATCATCACTGATGTTGACCATGAGTGGTAATCGAACTCGGGTCACCGGATTAATGGCGCAGCGCGCTAACCGCTGCACTGCTGCTACAAGACCAACAGAGACACGTACTGTACGTGCAATACAATACAATTATGTTTCGAATATTAAATTGTTTATACAATAGTGTCTCAAGATGTTGTGCTTTCAATCTTAATTTGGAGCTTTCGTGACTGCAGGGATTACTCTTTGGTTCTTTCGGTAAAGTCACGTATAAAGATAAAATAATAAATTAAATAATAGCATACTACGACGTTTCGATTGCAACACAAGCAATCATCATCAGGTATAAAAGAAATAGCAACAAAAATCTAACCAGAAAACTATAGACAGACATATAAGCAGACAGATATCACAAAGATACACAGAGAGAGAACACGTATCGGCACAAAGAGAGAGATCGTCTCTGTGACGAGGCCTTAAATAGAGAGAGGGGGGTATGAGTAGGTGATTAAGAAGGGAGAGAGTATATGTTTCAAATGGGGGGAAAGGGTATCGATGGTGGAGATGGGGTGAGATTCTATGATTGGAATGTCTCTAAAGCCTGGGCTTGAACATAGGAAGGGAACACACGGCCATCATCATTATTGTCCAACGTAGAATAATAAAAATTATATATAATTACATATGACTTCATAGTAACGGAATGGCAGCCAAGGAATGGAATGTGCTTCAGTGATTAATTTTGCCCGTGCGCAAGTCCTTAAGTGGATTGTGAGAGGTGGCAGCAACTTTGGGAGGCCTTCATTAGCAGTGGATTGATCATGGCTGATGATGATGAAGTCCCTTTATTTAAAAAAAGTGTGTTATATCAGTTAAGCTAGTTGTATTGCTGAGTTTTGTTTGCTCTTCCAGGACGTCTGGGGAAAAGGTGTTCTTACTGCAGCTCATGGCTACAAGGAAGCGTTTCCGCAAGTACGGACTGGGACGATTCCTCCTGCAGGTGAGAATGTGTCACTCTGTCACTGCTGCCCCGCGTTTGTGGAATACCCTCGCCCCTTGGTTCCCTTCCTTCACTGCCCCCTTTTTATACTCTCGTTTTTTTGCATTCTTCGTTGTTGTCACTTCTGACCCATCCCGACTGGACATCTGTGAAAAAGGGCTTCGTAACTCATCGGATTTCTCCTCCAGGATAATTACAGATTCTGATTCTGATGTCTTGATTAGACCAAACTACAAAGCTTACTTGAACCTGGACTTAACCTTATTTTTTCTCTTGCCGCTTGTGTGCCCTGTCCTTTTTTGTTTATTCGCGTGTGCTTCGTCCGCAACCGCTAAACACCTCGTTTTGTTGTACAATATTCCGTAAAGACCTTGCATTCGTTCTTTGCATTAGTTATGATTTTGTCTTTTGATGTTGTTGCTGATGCATTGACGCACCACAGATCTCCCGTGTAAAATAGCCGGGTAATTGGCTAAATGGGGTAATCCGTGTGTAAAGACAGTACGGGGTAATCCGTGTGTAAAGACAGTACAGGGGACTAGCGGTCGCAGGGGGTAACGACAGAGGAATTCGCATAGGAAGAAACTAGCGACCACAGGAGATAATGACAGGTTAAGGGACAGACAGGGGAACGATCTGGGGTCTACGAGAAGGATCGAGAATAGGGGCTGTGGCCACGTGATAGAAGGGGGCAGGTGCGGAGCAGGGACCGAGAGCCATCGAGAGGGTTCGAGAGAAGGGGTCGTGGCCAAGGGTCTAGGGATGGCCACACAGGGGATGAAAGGGGTCGAGAGGAGAGGCTCGAAGTTGCTGTTGTAGTCGGGGTCTTCGCCTGTCAAGTGAACGTGTCTTCAATAAAGAATCATCACAAGGGCAGTGTCTCCTGGAGTCGTTACACGTGTAACAAATTAAATAAACTGCAAACAGCATTGTTCATGAACATTGGCCACACTGCACTGAAGATGTTAACAGCTATGAATAGGAAATGTATTAAAATAACAGATTAATAAAAACATAGCAACAGTTTTAATTCGATTAGCTTGCTATTTTTTATATAAATTAATTGCATTGGCAAATTCATCATTTGGCGGCAATGTATTAACGATGTGGAGTTCTCTTGGTTTTAACCCTTGTAATAATAATGATGTTTTTGCTGGGTTGTTTAGGCAATAGGCGCACAGACCAATCTCTTGTCATTATTTCTGCCTATTTGTTTATCTTATACAAAGGGTTGTCATGATAATTGTATAACAATTGAAGTCTATATAAGTCCCTTCAGTACATACAAAATAATTAACTTTGAAGGAGGACATAGCCCTACAATTTATGAAGAGAGAGAGAAAAATATTTACATTTGGAGAAGATTCAAATACTGATAATGGTACCTTAATCTGTTTTTATGTTTCGTATACTCAAACCTCAGCTTTGATAAGGTATGGTTGGGGCGTTTACTTGAAGCTCAGGCAATGTTCTTGATAACAGATGTGCAATTTGTTTTGCCAAATCTGAAAAGCTTTTCAGATTGTTGTGCTACTTAGTAAAATTTGTCTCCTTTGAGAAAATAGCCTGGTTGAATAATCATCTTTGTGATGCTAATGCAAGTGTTTTAGAACATTCGTATTATTTGAATGCACATCAAACAGCGTAATCACCCATCTGACATGTATTTGTAGATTTAGGAGTAAATAAGACGTTCTACTTTTTGTCAACCACCTTTCAACAACACGCATTTTCGGTGTCGGTTTTGCTGCAAGTGTCTTCCTTGGAGAATTATTTGAATGTAGGTGGCCATTGGAAACACTTTTTTGCAGAGTTTATGTGACCAGTTGCAACAAAACGGTTTTGCCTTCGAGCTTGGTATGGATGGCATTCTCTGAAAATTCTGAATTCACGATTCTTTACTTTTCACTGTCTTAGGGCAGAGTGCTAGATATCTCAGCTTTTATGAATACTGACATGTTCTTATACACCTTTGCAAGCACATACATCTCACATAGGATATATATACACAAATGGATGGCTATTGTCATCATGTTAATGAGCACTCATTGATTGTGTGCTTCACTTTAATGGGACTGGAAGGTCGTTTGATACTTGAAAAGGGGTTAATGTGAATAATGGGTTGGAAAAATGCATGCTACCCTAAATTAAAGGCCACGTAAGAGTGGCATTTAAACGTCTCAAATTATGTATTTCATATGTACGGAATATTTAACAATTAGGGTATGTAGGGCAGACTTGGAATTCAAAGTGCTGTTTTTTCTCAGAATTCTGAAAGGCTCATGCATGAGGATGCTTATCCCTCTGTGTACTTGTGCCAACACTCCACATTTATGTTTTATGAATTTCGTGATTAATTAATGTTTTGATATTATTTAATTTCACGTGATTTGGCACAGACTACATATATATTGAGGGTAGCGCTGGTGAATTGGTTGGCATACTGCACTATGAACCTGGCGACTTGAGTTGAATTCCTGGCCATGGCTAACATCAGTGCTAAGTGATATCGGAAGCTGTGATCGGTCCCCCTTTCACCAAGCCATACTTACCAGCACAGTGCAGTTATGGTCCATCAACGCCCATAACTGACATGATGTGGGAAGCCTTCATTCAGGAGTGGATTGACAAAGAACTGTAATACATTCTTATTCGTAGCAGTATTAATATACACTCAAAGGCAGCCAGCACTTCACACTCACACTTTTTATTCTGGAGTGAGTGGCAGATATTTCTACGGCAGATGCCAGTCTACTGCTTCTCATTTTTGGCTTCTGAACCAAGAGGTGCTTTTCATTTTACTGACCTGAGCCTGGGAAGGGTGGGGGGGAATGGGTGGATGATGGCCTGACGCTAGCGAGTTTAGCCTGACCAGAATTGTAACTCACTTCTATGTTGTCATGAAACCATTTATCTACCAAGCGAGTTATCTTGTACTTTATTTGCACATCAATATAATGTACACCACCTGGCAGCCAGCCTTCCGACACTTCACGTGGCCACAAAGTACACCTAGCCTGGCACAAGCGTCGTGATGATGTCACCGCCACTTAGTGGTAAATTGCGTTTGTTGTGTATATATGTATATATATACACACATATATACCAATACACATTGAAATTTTATAATCTTAAAGCATATGATTTGCCTTATTGTAGTAAAAGCCATGGGTGAAGCTTTCTATATCATCAAAAATACCTCTCACCTGAACAAACATACTCGCCATTGAAGATAAACATTTACTAATTTAATGTTATAATAAAAAAAAAACTGTTCTGGGAAGCAGAAATCAGTGAAGCAAAAACCATTATATACTGTACTCTGTGCCCAGGTCTATGCTGCCTGTCTTTGCCCAACCCAGAATGACCAGCATGGTGAAGTATGGTCAAACAGCCTCCATGATCCACACGATACAGGGAGGCCCTCATCCAGCAGTGGATTGACAAACGGGCTGCACATGTACATGATAAAAAAAAAACAGTGTGCCACTCATTAAGCAGTACACCACCAGTGCATCGCAGATGTTGATTTGCATATGAAACATGTTTAACAACAATTAAGCGTTCCATTTTTGCAAGCAGTCATTTATCATGTTGGTAGTAACGTAATTGGCTACGGTAATAATTGGTGCTGCAATGCTGCAACTCTAATGATGGTAGATATTTGAAATAACCGTTTGTTTGAATGGCTGGAGCACATTATTGAACCATTGTCAAACGAGGCGTTTTCAAATATTGCCCCTGTTTTAACATTTTTATTAATTTATTTACTCTGGTATCATCATGTTGGACACAGCGTTGGCTGCAATGATACCATTGCTGTGATTAGTAATCAATATTTTGTCATGGCCTGCGTCACTAATTACATTTTTGTTATCTGCAATTGCAAACGTTTTTTTTCAAAGAAATTCAAGCCAGTCGCTTGTGCCAATTTCGACACTTAAAGATTATTCAGCGTTTCAGATCAAGTGGTGGCACCGGTGGAGGCTAATGTTGAGCTGCTCATGATGACAATAACTCATAGTAATGTGAGGTTGAAATGTTTTTGTAATGGTGTGATAGTGATGATGATGATGATGATTATCATTAACACCGGTAAGTGTGGTCGAAGCAATGACTGATATAAAATTACATTCAAATGAGTTTGGTATAAGTTACAGATTTTTAAAAGCTTTGAGAGTAAATATGAGCAACCTAATATCAGATAGATCAATGCTACCCCAGTACTTTTGTTCTACCCATATAATATAGTAAAGTGTATGAATTCATGTCAGTCACACCTATGGAAAACAATGTTTAGTTATTTGTAATATGTATTGAATTATCCTCAGTATCATTGTATTGTTCTGCCATCGTAATGTTGGTAATGCTACTATAGTGCGGTGTTGGATTTACTGATTGTGTTGGTGGTTCAATTGGTAGTCACAGTGATAATAGTTCTATTGAAGGTGATGGTGAAGTAAAAAGTAATGCAGATGTTCTCAGCTTTACATTTTTGTTTAAAATATGTTACGTCACGATGTTAAAAATCCAGGAGCTCATTGTTACAATATTTTCTACAGAATTTGCAGCGGACGACTATCGTTAAAGGATAGCGTGTCATTGTTATCTTTCATTTCTGCATTTGTTTTTATGCCAAATGTCTGCTGTCCCTGCATTTAAATAATATGAGGCTTTGGATGAGTTGAGCACCCGTGCAGGGTGGAGGAAGGGAGGTTACTCAGACAGGTGGCACGTGTATATTGGTAACTGTTAGGCATGCAAGTGCATCAATTCATAAATTAATTTTGATTATTTCGCTTATAATACATGCATCAAATGACGTGGGTAGTATCATGAAACTCGTACGATAACATCTTCATACCACGTGTGTGTTTTTATTCATAAATGTGAATGGTCTTCTGGTATAGTTGAAACAAGTGGCCTAATTATAATTATATAACAATGGATGATACATTCATGGCCCCCCGTTTATTATTTTCACATATCGTATGTGATTGGTTCACCACAATGGAACATGAAGAATCAAATCCTGACTTGAGTTGTGACCCCACATCATTTGAGTGCATCGAATCACAAGGGCAGGGGAGGGTGAGACAAATCCGTACACGCTTTGCTGCCGAGTGATAAGACCTTAAGGCAGGTACCGTAAGAGCAAACCTTGTAGGATGAGTTGCGACATGGCAACAGGAGCGGAATCTATCAGTCGGAAGCAATGGCAAAGTGTGGCACATTCAGTGTCATTGACCGCGAGAACCTTGTTGATCCCTACAATCTCTGGCTGAGATGAAACGATACGGAAGGGCAAGGCTTTCATTTCCAGGGCAAGATGGGCTGGCCTCAGCTCCTCGACAGTAGACCAGCAGTCTTGCAGAGGGTGGAGTAAGTCGTCCCCCGCAGTGCAGGCTAGCTTGTTGGTTGTGTGCACCTATGTATGCATATTGGACTTCTTTTGCACCGTACATAGATAACTGTGCTAATCGGGCGTGCGGGGGGAAGGACAAAAAACGAATCACAAAAAAGCAGTTCTAAAGAAATGAGCTTTCAATCTAGATTTAAAAGTGTATAGCTCCAGTGGCTTCCTAATATTGGAACGAAGAGCGTTCCAGACGGCTGCAGAAGCGCAGCTGAAAGCGCTCGATGCGGTGACCGTCTTTTTTTCGATGGCTATCCATAAGCCATTTAAACTGATCGCTGTTTGTTGGCAGATGCTGAAGGAGCTCATGGAGTTGTGGCAGTACGATGCCATCCTGGTGCACGCCGACAGCGGAGCCGTGAGCTTCTTCACTCACCACGGCTTCAGCGATGATGTCATCCTCAACAGCAAGTTCAAGTGAGCGGAACTGTAAAGAAAGTCACCATCCAAAAGAAACGGTGCTCGTTGTGTTTCCTAGGCTGTCCGACACTCGTTTGAAGCGTTTGTTCGTTAAAGAAAAAGCTATTTAAAGTTACGGTTATGTGGCACTTTGGTGAGATGACAATGATGTCGCTGGACTGAAGTTATGATCTAGTAGTGTCCTTGTAGCAGTATAGAAATATCACCGTGATATCCTATACACGTAAATACATCAACGAAATTGCCTTACTACAGCGTGATCGTGATTTACTCGACTGTAGCTTAGAATTTCATTTTTATTAATGAAGCTTCAAACTGCATATTGGACAGCCGTTTTTGGGTTATAGCTTCCTTTTTAAACCCCAAATAAAAAGGTCAGTGTCTCAGACGAGCTTTGGGAGTTGCTCATCTCTGTTGTTGGCCCTTAGCCAATGGTGGAAATTCCACATTCCTGTCGTTGGGGCCAGTTTGTATAAAGGACAACCATCGTTGATTGTCAAAAAAACACGGTGTTTTTTAAATTGGCTCTGGAAAGATGATGTACTGAGTCAGCCTCTAATTATGATTCAAGGACTCTGCAACACTTCCACCCATATGGAATATATCTATCTATCTGGACATGCATTAACGAATTAGTTATACTATTAAAAGAGCCATATTTAGATGCATGACCCATGGAGGGCATTCACTGCCCTTGGTGCTGGTGTTGTGGGCATTTATTCCCAGATATTTTTTCTGAGTCACATCTACAATCTATTTCCACCATGTATGTAATGCCAGGGCATCTGGTTGTCACTTTGATCATCATTTTGGAATCACCCTCCAATCTACTTGCTTGCCGAGCCAATAAATGAGAGCCAATTAGCCTCGTTATGTGCGCTGGGCCCTGCAGGACCATCAGTGCAAATGCCCTTATCTGCGAGACAAGTGCCAGCAAAGGTTGGGCATAGAGGGGGAGAGCGTTTTGGAAAGGCGACTGAAAGAATTGCTCACCGCACCGTATGGCCTTTTGGCGAAATAATGCCAAATACTTGCACACATTAGCGGAGAGTCTTAATTATGGGAAAAATGCAATTAGTGCTTGAATTGTGCAGAGTGCAGCTTCCCAGGAGGGACTGCAGGTGCGATGGGGGAACCGTGCACTTGCCACGCTTCTATGACTCAACGTTCATTCTCATTATGCCACTTTTGTGCGATCGTAATTCTACAAACAAGGTAACTGCCCCAGGATTCCTTCTTAAACATCAGCGGTAGTGCAGTGTTGGAGTAATGGGAGGAGAAGCAAGAAGAGAATAGGATACTTTCTCGAAGAAAAAAGGTTTTGAAAAGTTCTAAAAAGGTTTTAGAGACATTAAATAATCCTCAAAGTCAGGTGATTAAATTGTTATGTTTGCCGCATATGCCATGTTCGGCAATTACCTAAAACTGCCCCTGCACAAGTGTCGAATTTGCTGGCATAACACACAACTCTGCAGCTCGGCAACCAATGGTTCATACTTGTTCATTGGCATCACTAGAGAACGTTAATGGGCCATTGAAGATTCTCCAATTATTGCTGATTATTTTTCACTTTGCTGGCAGCATGCCCTTTACTTAAGTGGTCCAGGAAGCATGAAATGAAATGACTTGGAACTGAAACAGCCCAACCCCGCTTTGGTTTTTCAAAGCTCATTAGTGTACTGTTGAAACACGGCCGTTGTGTTGTGTTGCAGGGAGTATTCTGACGACTGGGTCAACACGACAATGATGAGCTACTTCCCAGAGTACTGCGCAGGTAGTGCACACTACACACTCGGTAGGGGACAGTCCGTGGTCCCAGTGATATAGAGGGCAGTGTCTTAACTACAAACAAACCAACAATAATACAAAGAAAAACCCCGCATTCACCTTACCATATTTAGTTTCACATAATATAAGTTTGGCAGGAAAACATTTTAGCGGGCTAATTATCTGCCAGAGTCCTTGAGCTGGGACCATAAAGATCCCTGGTTGCTGTTTAAACTGAGTTCTCAAGTGTACCGACTTGATTGTATAAACTTTGTTATCAATGACTGCACATTTTTAGTTTTCATACTAAATAAGATTTTCACTTCATTTGCCACATTTTCAACTCTCAGGATTACAGTGCAGCAGTTTTTATTGCCGCGTAATGAACACTTGTTTCAGTGGCGCATGTGTGGGAATTTGCAGGGTCCCCAAGGATGGATAGGGGGCAATCAAAGTGTTCTTATGGGTTGTTCTGTGATGCTCTTCTCTCTGCCATTGTCTTCATCACGCACAGTTACATTTCAGCTGGCTTCATCATAAAATGACTTGCGGGATAATAATATTACATTGATGTGCATAGTGGAGGGTGTTTTGCGAGCACTGAGCATTTTGATGTTGGGTTCGAGTGCATGTTTCTCTAAAGTACTCATTAGGGCTCAAACGAGAGCAGAACATTAATAGACAGCCCTCCTGTCAGATTTAATGTTTTTGATCCTCACCCTGTGCCTGGAATATGAATTTCATCTTTGGCAGATATCTGCTTATTGGGATTAAACGGATCCTGAACTGTATTTTATATAGATTGTGATCTTTTTTGTCTTTCATGGACTCATTTTGAAAGCTGAGTAGTTGTTGTTCTCAGCAAAGGCCGTCTCACTGAAAATTACGCAAAAAAATTTCTAGACGGTTATTATGTGTAAATGCTTGTTGTTCTTATCTTATTTTGAATTTCAATCAATAACTATTGCATGGATTTATCTCGAGTATGTCTGTTAAAAAAAATCATGTTTGCTTGAGCAACCTAAACAAACGTAAATGATCCCCAGGGTTCCCTCTGTAAAAGTGACGTTTTTCTCGGTGAGTTTTCGTGCGACTCAAATAAAGGGCTTGATTGATTGATGGTATCACCTGTCCATAGGAGGCTGATAAATACACACAATGGAAACCTGACACCTATGCATGCAAGTTTATTTAAAAAATATATATAACCTTGGCTGTTTTCATACAACCAGAGTGCAGATAGGCCGACACCAGTAAATGTAAATGTGGAGCAGGTACCATTGCCTCTGTATGTGACTCCCATAGAGCCTCATTTTGATGGTGCCCATGTGTTTTGAGGACACATTGTGAATTTATGAAACCACCTATTATTGTCAGGCCCCTGTGTGAAAACATGTCTTCGAGAGCTTAGCACCCACAATGCACTTCGTGGCCAATTATCCAGAAACACTGCACTGCAAATTAGTCTATGCGCTGTGGAAAAATAATGAATGGATGAATAAATAGCCTAATAAAACTCTGGGGAGTTCCTTTAGATGCGTTTAAAAAAAACTAAATATACAAAGTGCTCTCCTGAATACATGTTTGTGTTCCTGGCCCAGGCTAATTGCCAAGAGTGTGTTGCACTAATCAGTGTATGTGTGCCAATTGCTGGATCTTTTTCTTTGAAATACCTTGAGGGAAACAGCAAACCCCAGTGGTGTCCACAGCTCACAATAGCATCTATGATGAAAACCAACACTGTACAAAGCACCATGGCACTCATTTCATCTCTGCTCTGAGCAACCTTTTGACCGAGCAAGCAGAATTGTGCGGTGCAGTAAACGCCCACTAATCCCGGGTTATTGGAATGTGACCGACCCTCTTTTATAAAGCTGGAAAATCTGAATTAAAGACGGTTACACTTTAGTGGGATGGAGCAATGGTGCAGTGGGATGGAGCAATGGTGCAGTGGTCCATACACTGCGCTGTGAACACAGCCACCTGACTTTGATTCCCAGCCACAGCCAATGTCAGTGGCAAGGGATTTCTAAACCAGGGCCTGCACGTCCCCCATGCCCCCTCAACCTCCTCCGTCACCAACCCGCAGTGACCAGCATGGTGAAATATGGTCAAATGTCACCCATAACTGATGCACGGTGTGGGTTGAAGGGGCTGTGAATTATTATGATTGTATTTGACTATAATGTAGCAATTCATCATCATCATGAGCCATGGGCAGATAGCCCGTAGCTGTCCATTTCACGTTTCATCATTTGTTTCCACTTCCCTCTGTCTTGTGCCAATATGCTCCAGTAGTGCCACATCTCTTATGTCGTTGTCAAGCCATTCTCTGTTAGGTCTTCCTCTCTCCCTCCAGTTCCTTCCCTTTTACTGAGCAACGCACTTTTAATGCTCCTGTTGTCCATCCTACATATGTGACCAAATAGTGCCAGTTTCCTTCCGATCACTGCCTGCGTCACGTCTTCTTCTGTAGACTCACGCGTAACATACTTTATGATCCAGGAGGCAAGCTCATCATCTATCACTCAGGGACTCTGCCACCTCCATGTACATACACTGGGGGAACAGAACACCGCTGAATATTGTAATTAATGTAAGGTAGACTTTTCAGTCCAATGAATATCCTCAGTCTGTTTCAGATAAAACATTTCTGCCACCAAATGTTATAATAAAACGTGCGGTCATCCCCTTACATTGACATTACTGTACTGGGTGATTTTTATAACGTGATTTTCATTTACATAATGTCTTGTAACCTTTACTCTTTTAAGTCGTTACCGATTTAGATAAAATTTACGTACTGCCTTATAATAATTACTTGCGTAGCGCATACATGTTGAGCCAGTATAACTTTAGTATTTAATAGAAAATTGATGAAGCATTCTATTGATTTTTGTTTTTGCACCTCAGTGTTTTCTTAAAATGCTCAGTAATCTGTTTACTGGGGCTGTGCTTTCAGGTCGGAATGCCATCACAAAAGAGGAAATAAGCATAGACGTGAAGAAGATGGATTTGGATATAAAGTTCTGGTGAGTGATGTGAATGACTTAGCTTAACTTTAAGAGTTTTTCTATAACTTTTTTTTGTTGAGCTTGTCAACCATTTATATGTGCGTGGTGAATATGTTTCTACATGTGTTGTGTTGCTTTGTGACCGGGGTCTGCCTTGAAAACGAGACGTTTTACCTTGGTGTGCGTTCACTCGGTTGACAAAGATTTGATTACGGTTATCATCGGCACGAGTGTCTTCTACGTTAATTTGCTTTGGTTGCTATGTTAAAAATGCGTCTGGATGTGAAGGGAGACGCACCATACCATGCTGACCTTACACAACAGTACTCTCCGCAACAGTCTGCTGGAGAGGTTGTCGTGTGTCTGTGTGTGTACTTCCATAATCCACATGAATTCTAGATTTGAAGCTTTCGTGACTGCAAGGATTCATATTCTTAGGTTTTTTCGGTAAAGTCACGTAGGTAAAAACATTAAAAAGTAAAATAAAAATCACGACGTTTCGGAGGCAACACAAGCTTCCGTCTTCAGGTGGTACTGTCACAGGTTGAGTCACAAACCGCACCTCTCCATAACAAAGGCTCAGCCTTTGTTAGCCTTTGTTATGCAGTCTATTCTTAGTCTTAAGCCTCACCTTACCATATTAATAAAAGTATGCGGCCCTTGCCCCACCACCTTCTCCAACCATTATATAAACGGAGTGGTAGCTCCTGCAATCTCTCATTTACTTGATACAGCTGTCGTGGCTGTGACGGTACCACCTGAAGACGGAAGCTTGTGTTGCCTCCGAAACGTCGTGATTTTTTTTTACTTTTTAATGTTTTTACCTACGTGACTTTACCGAAAAAACCTAAGAATATGAATCCACGTGAAGTTGCATGCCATCTGTCTATTGACAGATGCTCTCCATCTTTTGTGACTCTTTCGGTAGCCGTCAAGCATGCATAAGTGTGTTGAGAGCACACACAAGTTAGGGACATCATATTGAGTGCTAAGTGAAGTAAGTTTGGGCAGGATATGTCACTAGAAGAAATGATGGCCAACGGTTGAGGTTAATGTCAAGAAGTGGCAGCCAAAGAAGGGAATGCTGTATGACCAAAAGGACATCTGCCATGGAATTAGAGTGATTAAATGTTTCACATGCAAGTTTTATACAGATTCTTGTATCGCGAGGCCATAAATGATGTTGCCAGCTTGGGAAGGTGTTCGTCCAGCAATGGATTGATTATGGCTGCCGATGTTACACGTATATCTACTTTGTTGGTTCCATCGTTTCTCAGTCCGCTTGTCCTGGTGAGGGTCGTGGCGGCAGCATGTTGAGTAGTGGCGGTCTAGACATCCCACTCCCTGGTGACAGACTCTAGCTCTACATTACTATACACTACTACACTATACACTACACTACTACACTATACACTACACTACTACACTATACACTACACTACTACACTATTACTACACTACTACACTATACTATACACTACTACACTATACACTACTACACTATACACTATACACTACTACACTATACACTACTACACTATACACTACACTATACACTATACACTACACTACTACACTATACACTACTACACTATACACTACTATACACTACTACACTATACACTACTACACTATACACTACTACACTATACACTACTATACACTACTACACTATACACTACACTACTACACTATACACTACTACACTATACACTACTATACACTACTACACTATACACTACTACACTATACACTACACTACTACACTATACACTACTATACACTATACTACACTACTACACTATACACTACACTACATTACTAACACTACTACACTATACACTACTACACTACTACACTATACACTACTACACTATACACTACACTACTACACTACATTACTATACACTACTACACTATTATACACTACTACACTATACACTACTACACTATACACTACTACACTACTACACTACATACTATACACTATACACTACTAACACTACTACACTACATTACTATACACTACTACACTATACACTACACTACTACATTACTATACACTACTACACTATACACTACTATACACTACTACACTACACTACTATACACTACTACACTATACACTACTATACACTACTACACTATACACTACTATACACTACTACACTATACACTACTATACACTACTACACTATACACCACATTACTATACACTACTATATACTACTGTACTACACTATACACTACACTACTATATACTACACTGTACACTGCACGACTATACACGACACTACTATACACTCCACTACTATACAGTACACTACACTATCATACACTGCATTATACACTACTATACACTGCACTACTATACACTCCACTACCATACACTACACTATTATACACTATACACTACACTACAATACACTACACTAATATACACTCCACTACTATACACTCCACTACTATACACTATACACTCCACTACTATACACTACACTACTATACACTACACTACTATACACTACACTATACACTACTATACACAAACTCCACAAGACATTGTGGGGAACACGGTCAAATTCTTTCTCCAAGTCTGCAAAGCAGAGGTAGACTGGAGAAGCTTACTCCCATCATCCCTCAAATGTCTGTGAGAGGGAAGAGAGCTGGTCCATTATTCCACGACCCTTTACCGGAATCCACATTGTTTCTTCTGAATCTGAGGCTCAACCACCGGAGTATGTAAATGTATTCTATACATGTGTTCGAATGCAAGATTATTTACTTGAGCTTATCATGTATGTGTGTGTGTATAGGCATGTGTGTTTGTACATGTGTTCACCCTTGTGTGCACATGTTGTGTTTGGAACGAAGTGCATGCATTCAAGCACATATTTGCATTGCATTTGTAAGCATTTAACAGGTGATTGACTGTATGTGCCAGCATGTGGGAGGCATAATGCATCTGTGTCGCCCAAGTAAGTGTGTGTCTGTATGTGTGTGCATGCCCCCCGCGCCTTTCTAGGAGGGATCGCTCCTTGGCAGCCTACCAAGCACAGGCTGTGTGCATAACTCGAATGAAGAAAGAGATACTGTCTCTCAGAGATCAGGTAGCGTAATCGTTGTGAAAAGGGCATTTGCCCTCCCATAATATTCAATCGGCAGCTGAAATGTACCATCGTTCTTGCGTTTTTTGTGGATATGAAACATCCAAAGAGTGTATTTACTATGCTGAATATATGTGATGTTATCTTTGGTCGTGTGAACACAATATTAGTATTGTTGTTATTTATTATTAATGATATAATCAGGAGGGTCCTGTCAAGTTTTTTTTAGCAAGAGGAGGCAATGGTTGCTATTCAATTGTGGGTTATTTTTCAAAATTGGACCGGCATACAATGGCCTGCTCTTACACAAATGCATCGCCGGGAACTTTACCGTCCATTGCAAAGCAGATGACGCTTATATGTTTTTGTTTGGTTAATAAACCCGCAGTATTAAAATCAAGGCGGCCACTGTATTTAAACCGTGGACCTCTGCAACAACAAGAGGCAAAAGCGCTAGAGCTAGGCCACGTCACCGTTGGTGTTTCGAAATTGTGTGTATGTTTGGTTTTGGCTTGTGTGTGTGTATATTTGTTTCTTAATGTCACCTTGCAAAGTTTCACCCAAAAAAAAGATTGAACCTATAAACAACCTCCACGCTGTGAGGAGGCCTTCAGCCAGCAGTGGACTTATAAGGAGCTCTAATGAAACGTTATACATGATATACACAACATTCATGAAAATAACTGAATCGCATTTGTGTATTACATTGAATATTTAGTAACTTGTTTGTTTCTTATTACCTGGAATGCCTGATCTCATCAGGTCTCGGAAAACAAACAAGGTTAAGCCTGTATGTATGTACATTGAACTTCTTTCACACCGTACGTAGCTAACCATGCTAATCAGAGGTGCAGGGGAAGGACAACAGAAATCCTGGATATTCTAATTATGATTCTGAGCTGTTATAGCAAGTGTGGAAGTTATGTTGTGGGCAGTAGAGGTGTGTTGTTGGACTGTACTTCTGTGTTCCCATATCCATACTCCTAGCCTTCACCAATGCACACTGAGAAGAATGGAGAAATCTGGCCAAATAACTCTGCATGGCTTGGGGAGAGCCTCATCCAACAGGGGATTGACAAGAGGGCTGTATGATAATAGTTTTTTTACCCTTCTATCTGGCAACAAAACTGACACCTTTTTTACAAGGAGTCATGTTTGCATAGACCACAATACCTGCAGCCATAATGCAAACAAAAAACATAACTCTGATAATATATGCACTGTCCTTGAAGTTGATTGGTCCACACCCGAGACAGCTTTCCTTAGAGCCTAGTCTCACATGGGTTGGACCAGATGACGCCAAAAGGTGCACAACTCAAAGACAATGCACCATCAGAGTATGAGAGCTCGGGGTGTAAGCATTTACATCATTAGAACCTGATGAGGTTCCAATTGGAACCTCATGAGGTTCCAACCTCATGAGGTTCCAATTGTGAAGAGGGCTGTACTTGGACACGTGTTCCAATTTATCTTGCAGCATTTCATATGTCTCCTTCATTATTGCCAGGAATTCAGCTA